>NC_140993.1:156411409-157011409 GCF_052327205.1 Somniosus microcephalus | reverse complement strand
GTGTTGAATCCATCTTCCATTGTTGGAGATCAATTTCCACAATTAAAATCCCAAATCTTTTTCCGATAGTGAATTGGTTAACATTAAGTTAAACCATAACTGTAGGACAAGAGAACATAGACGCAAATTCAAGGTTGATGGCGGTGAGAGGGATGGAGGCAGTGGCAAAGGTATGGGGCTTGGTTTTCATGGGGAAGGCAGGTAGGGGGTTGGGGGGGGGAAGTGTCCAAAGCGGCAGGGCCTGATATGCAACTGAAACCTCTGTTTCCCACCCACAGTCAGCTAGATGGAGAGTCTGGCTGGCTGCGGGCAGGTAGGCCTGCAGCATTAGGCCGCACAGAGGAGGGAGGGATCAGGTGGGGGGTCAGTGCCAGCCCCCCTGGAGGACTGGTTTTGGGGGGGGGGGGGGGGGGTGGCGAGATCCGGGAAGCTGATCGAAGGCCCTGTGAGGGGGTGTCCAAATGCGGGGGGTGTATGTAGGGACCCTGGACCCAGGAGGCAAGTGTAAAGGCACTTAGCTCCTGGACGCAGCAGTCCCCACCTTGCTGTAACTGCTGGGTTTTATAAAGTGTAAAACCGGACCAAGTGCAGTGAAAAACAAAATGGAGGTTAAAGAAGAGGCTTCCAGCCTCATTATAATATTGAAATTGATATATCTCTCACACTCTCACTCACACACACACACTATTTATGTTGTGAAATTTTATCTATTAGGTGAGTTTTATTATGCTCATGGGGATTCCATGCGTAAGTGGAATCCCCATAAATCTGCTCGGAACCCCCTTGGCTGGCCTGGCCCGGCCCACGTGATCCCTGGAACACTTGCGAACCGCATGCGCCCCTGGGATGCGTGGGCCTTTATGCAGGTTTACGCCGCAAGAGTCCGGAGCTATCATAAATATGGAGTTTTCTTGCGGTTCGGAGGCGTATGCAGGCTGCAAGCCTCCGACTGCAATTTCCAGGCCATTATCTTTGATGTCCAGGATGATCCCAGAGTAAAAGGAGGTTAAAGCTGAAGGACCACAAAGAATGATTCCTGTTGGAAATGGTTTTCCATCGAGGACTGTAGAGGCAAAAGCTGAAATAAGTGGATGTTATGATGCTACAACCATAGCTTTCCAGATGGCTTCCCTCGTCTGTACTTGAGCCTGCAAAATTTGAGTCAGAGATCATATAGTATAATCGATCACAAAAACAGAAATGGGCCAGAAGAAAAACTAAAATGAGATAATCCATAAAATAGTGGGAAAAGTACAGATCAAGCAAGCACCTGAAAGTGAAAGACAGGTTAATATTTCAGGTTAAAAATTTCTGGTTCAACTGGTGGTCAAATTATCTTGGATTTTAAACAGTAATATTTCACTTTATACTCAAACTTTCAAAAGGGGGGGGGGGCGAAATTACATGTATTCCATTTCTTCACTGTTTATGTTCTCATGCCATTGCCATCTACAGCTGCAATTATTCCCTCAGCCAAGTGGATTAAATAGTTTGGACCACTGACTTGTTCAATGGCCAACACCAGTATCAATCCCTAATAAACTAGTGGTTGTCTGAATCAGCAGTCAGTTTTATGTCCATTTTCTTTAGTGGTTTGTTCCCAGTGGTTGACTGCCCACTGCTTTACTGTTCCACAACTTGCAAACTGGACAAAAGATAACAAAATTAGCTTAATGTGGTCAGATGATCTAAGCATCGAGTTACATCTGGGCTAAACATACTGATTTTATAGCTTGTAAACCACTGTACACACCTATGCCAATGTCCCTATTATAAAATCATTACACTTACACGCAATTGTGTCAGAAAATAGTAACAAATAAGGTAATGTACAAATCAAAAAACTGGCTGTAAAACTATGAGAAATTCCTAAGGATTTATGAAAACAACCAATCCTGACTAACCAGTCAGGAGGAACCAACCAAATACATTTATTAAAAAAATGAATAACATTTTTGTCCACCATTTCCTGCGTGTGTTCCCCCCCCCCCCCCCACCCCTGATACCATCTCAAAATAAGGTTCCTAGCATAATAATCATGTATTTCACAGTAACATAATTAAGCTTACCTTTGAAATAATTTGTATTTATCAGTAGCTTTTTAATTTGAAGGCCTTAGCATCTCTCAACAGCCTGACCTGGTCTTGATACATTTTCCCAGTGTGATCACTGCCAGCTGAAGGGGTAGATGGCACAGTATGAGCGTGTGCATTGTGCACAATTCACAGGGTGCATCAGTTGGATACCCCTACTGAAAAATTGATTGAGCTGCTTTGAACCCAATCCCTCCCTGAACCCAACCACTAACAGCAACAAAATGTGGCCTCCAAGCCCAATCCCCTCCCCACCTACCTTCATGTAACCCGTAACCCAAATATAATTTTTCATTCAACAGAGTGCAGGAACAATATATTCTGCTAAAGGAAATAACAAACTCAACACTAATGAGACTCCATGGATGAATAAAGCCATGGTGCTCCAATTTAAAATTATTATCCTCATGTTTAAATCCCTTCATGGCCTCTACCCTCCCCATCTCTGTAACCTACTCCAGCCCTACAACCCCACTGCCTCTCCTCCTACCCCCACCCTCGAACTCTCTGTTCTTTCAATTCTGGTCTCTTGTGCATCCCTCCCTCCCTTCACTCCACCATTGGTAGCTGTGCCTTCAGCCACTTAGCTACCATGCTCTGAAATTCACTCCCTAAACCCCTCCACCTGCTCCTTTAAGGCTCTCCTTAAAATCCATCTTTTTGACCAAGCTTTTACAGCTATCCCAATACTTTGGCCCGTGTCCATTTTTGCCCAATTATGCCTCTATGAAATGACTTGGGATGTTTTTCTATTAATGATTTTTCTCTGAATTTACATTGTTGTTTTAGGGTATGATTTTTTTTTTTCCCCCTACTGACTTTCTATCACCTGCAAAACCCAAAAGGATAGGTGAAATACTGTGGATGCTGGAAATCCGAAATAACAACAGAAAATGCTGACCCCGAGCTTTTGGTCGCCTGTCATTTTAATTCACCGCCCCATTCCCACTCAGACCTCACCGTACTCGGGCTCTTGCATTGTTCCACGGAAACCCAACGTAAGCTCGAGGAACAGCACCTCATCTTCCGATTAGGCACTTTACAGCCTTCCGGACTCGCTATCAAGTTTAACAATTTCAGATCATAACCTCGGCCCTTATTACATTTTTTACATTTTTTATCCACACCTTTGTTTTGGCCCTTCCCTCTTTTTCTCTCCCACATGGTAGCTGTCTCTCATTCTGCCAGCGCACTTCACACCTAATCTAGAGCTGTCTTTTGTCTCCACTAGTCCTATCACCATCTTGTCTCGTTTTGAATACCTCTTAATGTCTTCACTTCTGTTGTTCTCTCATCCCCACTTCCCAGCCCCCAAAATGGCCTTTTAATCTGTTTCATTTCCTGTGCTTTTTCAGTCTTGACAAAGGGGTTTGACCTGAAACGTTGACTCTATTTCTCTCTCCACGGATGTTGCCTGGCCTGCTGAGTTTTTCCAGCATTTTCTGTTGTTATTTCCAAAAGATAGATAATCCTCAAATTTGTTCCTAGTTACCAATTTTATTGTCAGTTATTGATGTAAGACTAGTAGGGTCTGTACTCAAGGTTTGTTTTATCACCTTTTCTGGAAAATACTAGTTGATCAAGTGCATTCTTCAGGTGAATTGGGATTAGAGGGTAGGGATCATTGGGCCAAGGTACGCCAACATAATTCAGTTGCCAGTTATACATTCTGCTCTTTTTTATATAATACTTAGATTTTGCATTAGTTATAGTTAAACAGCAAAATTTGCAGCAATTTGGGAAGAGGAGAAATAGTTGGTTGGAGCATCGTAGTTTTTCTGCTGCATAAGCGGAGGATTTGGGTGATGCAAAACTGAGGTGCTACGATGCCACCAGGGTGTAGGTACAGCATGTCAAGTTTACCCAGACATCTTTGTAGTGTCCGTGTGTTGATAGAGACACTGAAGACAGGAGTTGGTTCACAGGTATTTACTAAGCAAAGTCTGGGGGGGGGTTCTAACGGATATACACAATATACAGGCTTATATAGCCCGAGTGGCTATTACCGGCATTACAGCACACCTGGGGCTCTTAAAGGCACATACACTACAATTCCTCCCCTTTTAGCTAACCAGTACATCACATTTTAAGTAATTATTAATTACATGTTATAAGAAAAATAATATACACATTGCTGTAGTTAATTAATTATAAGTCAGTCTCTCAGGTGGCTTCCTGACTCGGTCTGGATAACGCCTCGGGGGTGTAGTAGTTTCTGGTGGTGTAGTAGGTTCTTTTGGCAAGGCTGATTCGGCTTGAATGCCAGTGTCGGGTTCATCAGGTTCCAGTATCACCGGATTGGAGGTAGATATGGGTATCTCTACTTCATCGTTAGACGTATAGAGTTGTGGTGTAGGTTGTCCCTTTTCGGATGACTTTATGATTTGGTCAGCATGGCGCCTTATTATGCTTTCTCCGATGTCCACGGTATACATCAGTGGTCCTAGTCGTGTGCAGATAGTTCCAGGCTGCCATTTCTCGGTACGGTAGTCCCGGGCCAAAACTTGTTGACCTATCTGGAAGGTTCCAGTTGGCCTTTCATTCATGCCTTGAAACTGCCGGTTCTCCACGTCCTTTCTGATGTTGGGCTTGACCAAATCCAGCCGGCATCTTAGGTTTCTATTGAAGAACATCATGGCGGGAGTTTGGTTGGTAACCATATGTGTTGCATTCCTGTATGCAAACAAGAAGTTATCCACCTTGTGCTGAAGTTTTATGTCTTCATTACCCATGGCCTTTATGGCCTTCTTGAAGGTCTGGACAAACCTTTCAGCCAATCCATTGGTGGCGGGATGGTATGGGGCGGACGTGTAGTGCTTAACCCCATTGTTTTTTAAGAACTTTCTGAATTCTTCGGACACAAATTGCAGTCCATTATCAGAACATATCTGTTCCGGCAGCCCATTCCTGGCAAATATGGTCCTTAATACTGTGATGGTTTTTTCCGTGGTGGTGGAGGACATCTTTATTACCTCCGGCCACTTGGAGTGTGCATCAACCGCGATTAAGAACATTGAGTCCATAAATGGACCAGCAAAGTCGATGTATACCCTTTGCCAGGGAGATGAGGGCCACTCCCATGGATGTAGAGGGGCTTGTGGTGGAGCGTTTTGGACCTTCTGGCATCCTAGGCAGCTCTTGGTCATTTCTTCGATGTCTCCATCGATACCTGGCCACCATACAAACGCCCTAGCTAGGTTCTTCATTTTCACTCCACCCAGATGCCCCTCGTGAAGCTCCTTTAGCACTTTATCCTGGAGTTTGGGTGGAATCACCACTCTGGATCCACACATCAAGGTTCCTCGGCACACTGACAGCTGTTCTCCTCTTTGCGAGAATGCTGGCAACAGTGGTTCGCCATGTGCTGGCCATCCCTTCACTGTTAAATCGTAGACCCGTGAGAGAGTCGGGTCATTTCTCGTCTCCCTTTCAATGGCAGAATTTGTTACTGGTAGACATTCCACTATGGTAGAGTGGAACATCTCTACTGGGTCTACTGTAGGTGCCTCTTCTACCGTTGGCAACGGCAGGCGCGATAAACCGTCAGCATTCCCATGCTGTTTTGATCCTTTGTATTCTATGTTATATTGGTGTGCCCCTAGAAAAAGGGACCACCTCTGTATCCTTTGCGCTGTCATAATGGGAACACCCTTTTTAGGGTTGAATATGGAGATGAGGGGTTGATGGTCAGTCAACAAGGTAAATTTTTGTCCGTGTAGGTAATGGTTGAATTTCTTCACTCCCCATACCAGGCTGAGTGCTTCCCTGTCGATTTGGGCATAGTTACGCTCAGCTGAGTTCAATGAGCGTGACGCAAAAGCTATCGGCCGTTCCGAGCCATCAGGGAATTTATGCGATAATACTGCTCCTATGCCGTAAGGGGATCGCACGCCAGTCTGATTGGCAGTGATGGGTTGTAATGAGCCAAAACTTCTTTGGATGTGATTAAGCCTTTGCATTTATGGAAGGCACGTTTACAGTCTTTGTTCCATTTCAAGATCATTAAGAGGGTGTAGAAGAGTTGATAAGTTCGGTAAAAATTTATGATAGTAATTTATTAATCCCAGGAACGACCTTAATTGTGAAACATTTTCAGTGCTGGGGCTTTTATGACCGCTTTAATTTTTTCAGGTGACTTATGCAACCCTTCTTTATTAATTATGTGGCCACAATATGATATCTGATTTTGGAAAAATTCGCACTTGGGGCGATTTGCTCGTAGGCCCCGTTCTTTCAGCCTAGTGAGCACCTGCTCCAAATTGGCAAGGTGCTCGTTGTCGTTTTCTCCTGTTACAAGGATGTCGTCTAGGTAGCATTGAGTCCCCGGAATCCCTTGCAGGACTTGCTGCATAGCTCTTTGCCAGATAGCTGGAGCTGATGCTACTCCAAAAACCAGTCGATTGTACTGGTACAGGCCTTTGTGTGTGTTTATTGTGAGATACTTTTTAGAGGCCTCTTCAACCTCCATCTGTAGATATGCCTGTGCCAAGTCAATTTTGGTAAAACATTTCCCACCGGATAGTGAGGCGAAAACATCTTCTATCCTCGGAAGAGGATACTGTACTGTGTGAAGGACCGGGTTTACAGTCACCTTGAAGTCTCCACAGATGCGAATTTTTCTCTGTTCTTCAGATTTATCATTATTCAATGCTTTTTTCATGACTGGAACGATGGGTGTTGCCCACTCGCTCCAATCTATTTTGGATAATACGCCTGCCTTTTCCAAATTCTCCAGCTCTGCCTCGACTGCTGGACGAATTGCGTATGGCACCGGTCTTGCCTTAAAAAATTTGGGAATTGCTGCATCTTCCACTTTTATTGAGGCGGTGATGCCTTTCAAGGTTCCTAGTTTCTCTTGAAACACTTCTTTGGCGTTGGCCAAGATGTCTTTTAATCGTACAGGTATGATGTCATCATTGTTTATTTTCTTACTGGTCACAGTCAGTGCCTGAATGGAGTGCCAGTCTAAACGTATCTTTCTGATCCATTCACGTCCAAACAACGGTGGACCACCATCTTGTAGAATGTATAAATACAACTTTTGTATTTCTTTGCCGTTGTATACAACGGGCACCCTTATTTTTCCTTTGGGGTATACTTTCTGCCCCGTATATGTTTTTAAGATAATGGATGTGTCTTTTAGAGGTATATGCGAAAAAAGCCTCTCGTAATCCCGTCGATTTATTACGGTTAGAGCTGATCCTGTATCTAGCTCCATTTTAACAGGGGACCCTGCTATCTTGAGGGTAACCCAAATGGCTTGGTAATCTTTGGCAATTACATTATGTAATTTGAGACAGCTTAGTCTCTTGTTTTCGGAGTCGCTATCGCTCTTCTGGTCTTCGGAGCTACTGTCCGTCATTTGTACTTTCCTTTATTTATTTATTTTTCTGTCTGTGGATTTATTTTGTCCAGATCGGCATACCCGTGCAATGTGTCCAATCTTTCTGCAATGCCTGCATGTGTTGTCCTTGAACCAGCAGTCCTTCTGGTTATGGGTGGATCTGCCGCAGCGATAACATCTTTCGAAACCCTGTGTCATTTCATGGGTGCCGAAGTCCTGTGTCTTTTGTTGTATCTCTGCAGCTCCTCTTGCTGCTGCTTCGTATGATACAGCCATACTGAAAGCTTTGTCCAATGTTAAATCTTTTTCAGAAAGCAGCCTTTTTTGTGTTCCTTCACTTAAGAGACCGCAAACGAATTTGTCTCGAAGATAATCTGCTAGTCCTGCCCCGAATTGGCAGTACTTTGATAGCTTTCTTAATTCGGTTAGGTAATCAGCGTTACTTTCATTCTTGTGTTGATTTCTCTTGAAGAATTTGAATCGTTCCGCTATCAGCAGCGGTGTTGGGTTTAAGTGCTCCTGCAGGGTATCAACAATTTCTTTAAAATTCTTGCCCTTTGGTTTGGCTGGAGTGATTAAATTTTGTAACAGCCCGTATGTCTTTGCGCCCATTAGGTTCAGCAGTACTGAAGCTTTTTTTTCATCTTCTATTCCATTTGCAGTGCAATATTCCTCTACTCTTTCCACGTATGTGGTCCAATCCTCTATTTCGCTATCAAAAGCATCAATATTGCCAGACTTAGGCATTTCAGAAAAGATATGGCGCTTCCTGTGCTTTTCTTTCTTTTCAGCAGCAAAGATATGGTGCTTTCCCTCCGCTGCTGCCGATGACCACGCTGTTTCCTGCGGTTTCCGTTTTTTTAATTTTTTGTTTACAGTTGGAGACTCGTTCCCGCCGGACTTTCTCTGCAGGTCTGAACGCTGACCTGCTTGCCGCGCCGGCCGTCTCCCGAGTGCTCCCTCCCAGTCCGTTATTGCTTGCCTCCGATTTCGCTGCCTGTCTCAGCTGTAGAGCAAGCCACTGGAGCCCCAGCCTGATGCCCAGGAAGGATCAGCGCTGTACTTGCCACCAGCTTGGCCAGCTGGTGAAACCACAGCTTCTCTCTCATTCTTGAGTCTTCTGGACGCCCGAGGAATCGATGTCCTTGAGGTGATGCCGAATTGCAGGTAAGTCCGTTTCCACTTCATCGCCACTGTAGTGTCCGTGTGTTGATAAAGGCACTGAAGACAGGAGTTGGTTCATAGGTGTTTACTAAGCAAAGTCTGGGGGGGGGGGTTTCTAACGGATATACAGGCTTATATAGCCCGAGTGGCCATTACCGGCATTACAGCACACCTGGGGCTCTTAAAGGCACATACACTACAATCTTCCCTTATAAATGTGGACATATTCATTTAAAATGTAAACAGTTGACAGGAAGTGCATGTAGATGTAAGATTTTTAATATATTAATAGTCAGTCTCTTGTGGCATTGCACATGGAGTCCAGAACAGGTGGAATCTTCAAGTAAGTGGTGTTCGATTGCAGGGCATAACTAGACCCCGGTCAATTTTAGAACTGTGATGCTGGAAGGCAGGAAAAGCGAGTTTGGGGGCGGGGGAGGAATTAATGTAGGTTGGGAAGGGAGAAGGTAGAGCATGGTTAGAGGCCGAGAGTGAGGGAAGATGAAGTGTTAGAGACCGAAGAGAGGAAGATACAAGAGGGATAGACACTGGATGGGGAGGATTAAGGTAGATCAGGGTTAGAGGCCAGGTCGGAGGGGGGGGTTTGAGGAAGATAGAGCCAGGTTAGAGGTTGGAGGGGAGGAGGAGAGATCAAGGTAAGATGCTGATGAGATGGAGACCAGTTGGGGAGGGGGTGAAGGAAGAGAATTGAAGGCTGCTGGAAGACGCTTAAGCCGAGAGGAAGCAGCCATATTTTTCCAACAATTGGCACCAGTACAGCAGTCTTACTTTTCAATCGCCGCATTGATGTTCTATGAAGTCTATATCTGTCCGTTAATGGAATATTGAACAAAAGCAAAATACTGTGGATGCTGGAAATCTGAAATAAAAGCAGAACATGCTGGGAATACTCAGCAGGTCAGGCAGCATCTGTGGAGAGAGAAACAGAGTTAACGTTTCAGGTCGATGACTGTTTATCAGAATATTGTAGCCCTGCTGGAAAGCTGCAGAGAAACCTTAGGGGAGAAATTGGGTGAGTAGCGCCACCTGTTAGCTGCGTCTCCGGCGATATTCAGTAGGGGCACTAATGGTGGCGTTAGGCATTTGCGCTGCGCCGCCACCGATTACGTCATCGGTGTGCGCAGCACCCCATTCATGCCCCGTTCGTGATATTTGGTAGCGAACGCCGCAGTTGCGCCGCTCGCTACCTGTGCCCGGTTCACGGGGCCTTACTGTGCCGGCAGCGGCGCAAGTTAAGGTGGAGGTGTGGGGCGGCCGCTTTTTCGGCGGCCGCCTGCCAGCACCTCCGTCCCCGGCCTCCTACCCCCCCCCCCCCCCCCCCGCGGCATTGCCGGCTGTTTCCCGAGAGCCCGGCACTTCTCCTTGGTGCCGGGCTCATTTGCCGGCACTCGCGATCGGGGATCGCGCTGTTGCAGGCACCTCCCCCTTAACAGTGGGAGGAAGGCCTGCAGTACCGCAGCATGCTGTGCCGCAGCGTGTGGCGCTGCGGCACGTTGCGCTGCGATAATCAGTTTCAGCGCCCTAAGAGGGACGCGGAGCGCCTCGCGCCTTGCCCCGTCTCCCTCGAGGGGCACTGAAACTGAATTTCTGGCGATCGGTATCACTCCAATCGCTGCGCTAAATCCTGCGCTCAGGTGACTTTTGCGCCACTTTGGCGCCCCAACCCAATTTCTAGGCCCTTATCTCTTGTTCTTGGGTCAGTGCAGTTGAAACTCATACTAACTAGTGGATAAAATTAGACTAAACTGTGCCAGTATTTCCCCTTTCCAACACTGAAGAGATGTAGCCAGGTAACATGGCTTTAACTATAGCAGCACTACAAAAAGTTGCTATGTTTAATCTAAACCTTTGTGTTTGTTTTAGGAAATTGAGCTTCAGTATCACTAAGAAATTTGTGCAAAATATCACTGGTCCCTCTGCTGCCCATGGAACTCTGACAGACATTGTTGTCTAGAACTCTGACTTTCTAATGCAGACTTGATCATTACTTGCTGAACCAGTGTTGCTTGAAGTACACATAAGCTATGCCAGATCTATAACTTGCCTGTTGGTACACCTGAACACAGTCTTCCTGTGCTCTTGGTATCTACCTGTTATGTCTGGCTCTACTGATTGTCAGCTATTTTTTTTATGTCATTTATTGAGGGGGTGGTAGGATAATATTTTGTTATCTGTGACTTGGGTTTTATTCCATCTCAAAATGAAGGAATGAAAGTCTCTCCTTTCTAGGCTCTAATGGTCTGAATAGACATGAGTCCACAGTGTTGAACTGTCTACAATTCACTGGTGCTAAGTTGACACTGTTGCTTGAGCCAGAAGGATGGTCACCATAGGAGATGGAAAAAAATTGTTGTGATACTGATGTGCCAAATAACTGCCTGAATCCATGAGGTTACAACTTAAAACTAAAGGCTTTTATTAAGTAAGAATCTTGGCATCAAGTTAACACAGGGCAACCATCATTCATCACCGACCCAGCCCTTATGAGTAAAACCCAGCTCTTATAAATAAGACTCACACCAATCAGGAGGATCCATAAAGGCGGAGCTAGGGAGGAACATTAGTGGTTACACCTGTAAAACATTTACAGACATTAACAAGTACAACAGACAATCCAGAACACAGTTATTTCATCACATTCACCCCCTGCTATAGATTCAATCTGTCAGGAGGTCTGATAGTCCTCTGGGAACGACGTAACGCTTGCCGAGGCTCCTCCCGGGAGTACCAACTCCGGTTCATCCGAATTCCCAGAATCATCAGTGTTTTCCACACTGAGGGTTTGTCTCTCTGAAAGTCCAATACCACGATTAAAAACTCTTGAGTCGAACTCTTTGAGCTCCAGCAGGTGCAAGATCTTTAATAGAGACCGTATCCTCTTGCCCATCCGGATATTGAATGTACGCATACTGGGGATTAGCATGAAGGAGTTGTACTTCCTCCACCAGTGGATCAGTCTTGTGGCCTCACATGTCTGCGCAACAGCACAGGGCCCGTGGTTGTCAACCATGTGGGTAACGATACTCCATTAGTAGCTTTTCTTGGAAAGCTAAACATCCTTTCATGAGGGGTGGCATTCGTCGCTGTACACAAAAGAGACCTTATAGAATGTAGCACGTCTGGCAGGACATCCTGCCAGCGAGAGGTCGGCAGGCCTCGCGACTTCAGAGACAATACGATAGCCTGCCACACTGTCGCATTTTCTTTCTCGACCTGCCCATTACCACGAGGGTTATAGCTGGTAGTTCTACTCGTTGCAATTCCTTTCGATAGCAAAAACTGTCGCAATTCTTCGCTCATAAAGGAAGAACCCCTATCACTATGTATATAGTTAGGCATGCCAAACAAAGAAAACAGTTGGCAGAGGCATTTAATTACAACAGCACTGGTCACATCCGGACAGGGGATAACAAAAGGGAACCGAGAGTACTCGCCTAGAATAAGAAAATAGACATTACGGTCGCTCAATGGAAGGGGACCTTTAAAATCGAGACTCAAATGGTCGAGTTGCTTTAATAAGATGAGCTGGCTCGGACGGCTTATAGAAGCGGGGTTTGCATTCAGCACAAACACGACAGGTTCTGGTCATTGTCCGGACCTCCTCAATAGAGTAGGGTAGATTGTGGGACTTAATGAAGTGGTTCATTCTGGTAACCCCAGGGTGGCAGAGTGCATCGTGGAGACTTTGAAGCTTATCTATACCTAGACTAGCACATACTCATGACAAAGCATCCGATGGCTCATTAAATACTCTAGGCCTGTACTGAATATCAGTCATATGTTGACCGTTCTATTCAGCATCTTAATATCTTATCATTTTTGATCTTGCCTCTCTGCTTAGTATTGAACATAAAGGCCACAGATCGCTGGTCAGTAATAAGCGTAAAACGTCGGCCAGCGAGATAATGTCTCCAATACCTGACTGCTTCGATAATCGTCTGCGCCTCCTTTTCCACTGAAGAATGTCAAACTTCTGGTCCTTGCAATGTACGAGAGAAGAAAGCTACAGGTCTACCAGCTTGGTTAAGAGTTGCTGCCAACGCAAAATCAGATGCATCACTTTCCACTTGAAAAGGGATCTTCTCATCCACGGCACATACCACTGCCTTCTCAATGTCCCGTTTGATATTACAGAAAGCCTCCTGAGCTTCTGCCGATAGCGGAAAAGACGTCTACTTAAGAGGTCAGACTTAGCTAGCCACCCACTGGGCATAGTACGAAAAGAATCCCAGACACCACCTTAAAGCTTTAACAGTGTGAGGTAAAGGTAATTCCTTAAGTGGGCGTAATCTTTCAGGATCCGGCCCGACTACCCCATTCTCCACAACGCAACCAAGAATACACAAACGTGTAGTATTGAAGGTACACTTGTTTTCGTTGTAGGTCAGGTTTAACCTCTTTGCCGTCTCTAGGAACTTCGCGAGATTTTGATCATGCTCCCGTTGGTCACGCCCACAGATAGTAACATTGTCCAGGTACGGGAATGTTGCTTCCAACGCGTATTCATCCACCATACGGTCCATCTCCCGTTGGAAGACGGATACCCCATTCGTCACTCCAAAGGGCACCCTAAGAAATTGATACAGGCACCCATTAGCTTCGAAGGCCGTATAAGGTCGGTCTTCTATTTTGATAGGGAGTTGATGGTAGGCAGACTTTAAATCAATGGTGGCGAACACGCGATACTGAGCTATCTGGTTCACCATCTCAGAAATACGAGGCAAAGGATAGGCGTCCAATTGGGTTTACAAGTTCATAGTCTGGCTATAATCGACCACAAGTCTTTTCTTTTCATTAGTTTTAACCACCACCACCTCGGCACGCCACGGGCTATTACTGTGTTCGATGATTCCCTCCCGTTGAAGCCGTTCCACTTCCTCTTATAAATGTTTTATCTTCTGAACTATACCGTCGACTCTTGGTTGCTATAGGTCTACAATTAGGAGCAAGGTTAACGAACAAAGAAGGCGGACTTACTTTTAAAGTAGAAAGGCCGCAGACTGTGAGTGGAGGTTGAGACCCACCATACTTGAGGGTAACGCTCGCATACTGACACTGGAAGTCCAAACCTAAAATTAAGTTCACACACAACTGAGGTAATATAAGGAGTTTAAAGTCCTTATACTCCGTATCCTTAACGGTCAATGTGTCTTTACAATATCCAGTTACCTCCGAAGTAAGGGACTTGGACGCCATCACAATTTCACTACGAGTAGGATACACCTTCAATGAACAGGAGTTAACAAGGTTGGGATGTATAAAACTTTCAGTACTGCCACAGTCTATCAAACACGCAGTAGGACGACCATTAATCTTAATGTCCATCATAGATTTCGACAAGGAACACGGTATGTTCTGGTCAACCGTAACCGAGGCTAGAGTAAAACGATAGGCGGCAGCAGAGAAGACATCAGGTACAGGATTACCCTTACGCACTTTACTAAAATGTCCCTGCTTCTTACATTTAAAACAAGTAGCCTCTCTGGCTGGACATCTTTGCCTGGAGTGTTTAGGTTGGCCACAAAAATAACACTTAGACCCATGGGCTACAGCCACAACAGTAGGATTAAGTGGAGGCTCCATTGACGTTATGGATGCCTCCATACTCTGAACACACAAGGCTGAGAGAGACACATGGGCTGATGCATACACTTCTAAATTCTTCTGGGCTACATCTAACGATCGAGCCATAACAACGACTGTTTAAAACTAACGAGTCATTCTCGGAGTCTCTGTCTAATATAATTAGATCGAAGGCCAGATATGAAAGAATCCGGATGGCTTCTTCCTGATACAATATAGCAGAGACAGCCTTGTAGTTGCAATCCTTAGCCAAAGTCTTAAGATCCTGCAGAAAATCATCCAGGGATTCCTCGGGTAATTGCCTGCGAGTAGACAAAAGATACCTGGCGTATACTTCATTAACCGACTTAAGGTACTGGGCCTTAAGAGCTGCAAGGGCCTCTTCATACGTAGTAATATCTTCAAATATAGAGTAAGTTTGATGACTTACCAAGTTGGTTAAAAGACCCAACTTGTTAACCGTCGGATCGATCGATGCGATGAAGTATTCAAAACATCGAAGCCAATGTGTAAATTTCTTCAATGCATCAGCCGAATGGAGATAGATATCCAGACGCTCTGGTTTCAAAAATCAATCCATCTTCCAAAGTTGTTACTTAATAAAATTGATGTGCCAAATAACTGCCTGAATCCATGAGGTTACAACTTAAAACTAAAGGCTTTTATTAAGTAAGAATCTTGGCATCAAGTTAACACAGGGCAACCATCATTCATCACCGACCCAGCCCTTATGAGTAAAACCCAGCTCTTATAAATAAGACTCACACCAATCAGGAGGATCCATAAAGGCGGAGCTAGGGAGGAACATTAGTGGTTACACCTGTAAAACATTTACAGACGTTAACAAGTACAACAACAGACAATCCAGAACACAGAGTTATTTCATCACAGATACAGAGGACACTTTGAGATTGGAGATCAAGCACATTGTTGCAGCAGTGCACAGAGAGCTATCTTCTGCTCTTCGCTTCTAAACCTGACCTCGGAGTGCCTGATGCTGTCTGTAGGCACCATGAGTACAAAATTCACATCATGTCCCATTCCCCTCTTCAAAATAAGTTGAAAATTAACCTGTTAGAGCCAAGTGTTGCTTGACACTTGAGCCAAAAAGATTGCTTCTGAGTAAACTTCATGTTGTCCAATCTGAATAACATCATACAATAGATAGTAAAAGGAAACTTTTTCAGCTGAATTGGAAGCTTTCCAACTACATTGAAATAGGTTTTCCAGATAGAATATTGAGACTCTCATTCATCAGTAATAGTGTTGCAATTCTTTGTAAAAAGGAAGTTTAAATGTCAAATTATGTCATTAAAAAAAAAATGTACAACTGCTGAATTGTTGAATTGTACAAAATTGTATATAAAATTAGACATTTTTTGCTGCTTCTACATGCATAACTGGACTTTTCTTTTGGACAACCAGATTTGCTTATTTATTATATTTCTAGTAATCACGGGAAATGTAGTGTTTGCCTTCTACCCCTCTTTGGAAAATAATGGATACAGAATGTTTGCAAATTTTAGGAAATTGCTCAACTGAATGAGAGCAGGTCTCTCAACTCCTGGTATTTTTTGCTCTTTGGGTGAACTGTGAAGTAGTTGCAAAGAAATTCATTTGAACTTTATATCATGGGATATTTTTCTGTCCTGTGCTTTTTCCGAATCTGTGATGTGAATTGGCAGTTGAGGCGATTGAAACCTCGGCATTGGGGGGGGTTCAAAAACCAGAAGCTGCACCACAGAATGTTGAAGAAATTGAAATCTGTACTTTGTACTACTTGGAGAACTCAGAGCCCAGAGTGTGAATCAGGCTTTTGATATTTCTTCCTCTTTCCCTGTGCACTATTGGTGACACTTTTTTTGTGAAGGCAATGGTGCCATAATGAGGACTAAATACAGTATTTTAATGTATGTGTGGATGTAATAGGCTGTCCTGTTAATACTGGTTGCAGTTAGTGGGATAAAGTAGTTTTATATGTTTTTTAAAGCTGGATATGCAGGTTGGACATTGTGCTTTTTAAACGTAAATTAGTAGCTGGTACGAAAGGAAGGGATGCAGCAGCCTTTGTGTGGAAAATGCATTGGAAGTTTTGGAAATAGCTGCTGGCAAATGTTTGAATTGACTTCGTCATGAGACTCTCACTTAAAGTGGTAAACATTCACAACGATCAAAAAACACTTACACATTATGCTTTTTGTCTTCCTATTTTACCAACAAACCTACAAAAACATTGACGTACACATGCATACAACTATACACATGTATTGGACAACACTGCTATAGAGGATCTTGTTTTCAGATTGTTGTAAAATCTGATGTTGCGCCAAAAATCCGCCCAATAGATTTAGGGTCATAAGTCACACAATTTATGTATCTGAGTTTGATACTTGAATCTCCTTCTGTAATCACTTGATTTGTATTGGCAAGCAAAAGCAGGTTGTAATAGTTTTCAAAAGAACTCCATAACACTGCATGATCAATATTAACATTGACCAACACTGTATGCAGTGTTTGAGAAATTCACAGGATCTACCTAAATGTAGGCCTGTTAATATATTCATCTATGAAGAGAAGCCAAGTAATTTCATCGGTAAAAGTAAAATCATTTAGCAAGAAAATGACGCTGAAGAATTCTGTTGCGAGCAGCTCATCGTACTCGAGAAAAATCTAAACAACTTTTGGATTGTGAAGTAAATCTAGAGCACTGTTTAGCTGTTTCATCCTGGCAGTGTTCATTTACTTGGGCTGAATTCATTTAGATTGTTTATTTTTGTCCTCGCTTATTAAAACTTAGTTCCCTTTTGAAGAAGCATTGACACCAGTAAAGTTAGTGTTTTCTTTAAAACCTTCCAGGTGACTTGTTTTTATTTTTTCACGCTCATGTCATGAGTATTGTAATAAGCACGTTCATTTTATGATTAATGAAGAGTATAGTACTTATATTAGTACACATCAGTGTCTCATTGAGCCATCCAGACAGGACAGACTTATTCCATAGTAGATTCTGAGTTGGTGTATCTTAGCCAGGGTTGATGGTACAGTTGGCCTCACTGTTCCTGTGCTGGGAAAAGGTAGCAAGAAATTGATGTTGGGGAAACACTGTGTATGTAGATAAACCTGTATAATCCCCGTTTAACTGCTGTATTCCCCTCCCCCCGCAAGACAGTTGCAAGCTGAGAGGAATAAGGCACGTTCAGACTTGCCTGCTGCTGAGAGGGAAAACCAATCAGGTTCCAGCAGGTGACCAATCCGTGAGTCATCACCGGTTCGCAGGCTTCACGAATGCAGTACTGTATTGTGAGAGTTGGAGTAAAGACCTATTTCTTGTAGCTCGCTGTGTTGCCTATTTCTTTACGCGGGAGACCGTAGTCCCCCACAACGTAATAAAACTCACTACGCACTTGGTTTGAGCATAAAGCAAGGCTTTAATCAACTTGTTTCAGAACATGGAGGTCTAGTTGTACTTCACTAGTTCCTGTCTTACAAAATGTCCCTGGAAAGCTGGGCCCACGCCCGAGTATTTACACTCCTTGGATGGCGCCACCAGCTGGCCGTCCAGCATTATTTCATGAGTAGTTTCTTGATGAATTATGAGATTTATAACAGAAATCAGCAAGAATTCCTGCTCCTGATCACTGGGCAGTGACTTTTGTTGGAAAAGTGTGTTAGGTGCTGAAGTAAGGATAGGGTAGGGTTCAAGTATGATGGTCCACAGTTGAAATTCTTCTTGGTTTCTGTGTGCCTGGACAGTGTGTGTCAACAGATTGTCAACTGTGGAGCTCATCATAGTAGAGCTATCTTCACCGTGGCACCTAGATACACATTCTGCAGTAGAGGTCACTGCCCAGTATCCTGGCTGACCCCTTTCCTCCATCTCCCTGTGGAACTTTATTTTCATTTGAGTGGCTAGGCTCAGAAGAGAGGGGAGGCAAAAGTATAAGTGTAGTGGAGGAAAGTTAGGAAAATCTGGTTGTGCTTTGATTGCTACTCTATTTCTATTTACTATTAAGTCCATGTTTTGTTGCTCAGCCTAAGAATAAATCTACAGTTTGATGCAGTTGACTTGCTGCAACCAAAGTGAAATAATTGTGCTCCCACCTATGGATCTGCATGTATTCAATTTAGTGGATCACAGTTCTCTGAAACTTGATCACAGAAACCCTAGTCTGAGTTACAGGGAGCATATCTCTTGCTCGGGAGGGGATCTATTGGTGCCTTCTGATGGGCTGATGAAAGGTCAGAATTGACTATGTAGAGATGTCCAAAGGATAAATCAGTTTGTTTTGCAAGCTCAAGAGGACCAGGGAAATAACATTAATGCCAACAGAGATGCTGTCAATTGGAATTATTTCTCCCTTAACTGCAGGAGATGGTATATATGTGGTGATTAACTTGGGTGATGCGTAGAAAATGTAAGTACTTTTCTTAAGTGGTTAACTTGAATGTTACCAATGCACACTAAACTGAGCCCCCTTCACCTGTTCAAGTAGACATAATAGATCCTAAGGCAATTTTTTGAAGAGCAGAGAATGCTGGCTAGCGCCAACAAAACCGATTAACTAGTCAACATTATTGCTGTTTATAGGACTTTGCTGGAGGGCAGGGGAATGTTTTTTACACAGAGGATTGATTGTGAGGCTGTGGAATGCACTACCAGATTGAAACAGACAGTGTTTACATTTAAGAATAAGTTCGATGGTGGTTGAAGGAAAGGAGAATAAAAGTATATTGGAATAGGGCAGGCACATGGAATTAGGACTACTGCTTGTGTGGAGGATATATATATACAACATAAATTGGATGGGCCCAGTGGCCTGCTGTAAATCTATGTAAAATTGTTTGCTGCATTTGCCTACAAAAACATTAACTACACTTCAAAAGTAATTCATTGACTGTGAAGCACTTTGGGTCATCCTGAGAATAAAAGAAGCTGCATAAATGCAAGTTCTTCCATCTTTCCTTCCACACAGCCTGTATTGAAGATGTTTTTTGGAAACACTGAAACAGCAGGGATGGAGGTTAGGGGTATGGATAAGTTAGTCTTGTCTCCACCTTTCCTCGCCTAATTTGAATGGAACCCAGTTGCTATCACAGAATCACAGAAACCCCACAGTGCAGATAGAGGCCATTTCGGCCCATCGAGCCTGCACCGACACACATCCCACCCGATCCCCGTAACCCCAACACATCCCACCCTATCCCTGTAACCCCACCTATTACTAAGGGTCAATTTATCATAGCCAATCAACCTAACCCGCACATCTTTGGACTGTGGGAGGAAACCGGAGCACCCGGAGAAAACCCACGCAAACACGGGGAGAATGTGCAAACTCCACACAGACAGTCGCCCGAGGCCGGATTCGAACCCGGGTCTCTGGCACTGTGAGGCAACAGTGCTAACCACTATGCCACCGTGCTTGGTTGGGAATATTCATAGAGCCACCACACTTGCTTTTATTGTGGAATATGGGCGACTCCCTTTGGTCCCTTCAGATGACCTGATCATTTTTGATATTTTTTTTGGTCTTTCCCTGCCCGCATTCTGAGTCTGCTCATTTCAAGCACACTAGGAGGAACAGGCAGGCAGTGCAGGAATCCCCTGGGAGTGGCACCCTCAAACCAGCATTCAGTGTAAAATACCAGTCAGGGTAATGACACCTCTAAGGAGTGCAGTCAAAAGCAAATCCATGGCACAATAAAGTGTACAAATGCAATTGTTATAGGAAATTCTATAGACAGGCATTTCTGCAACCGCAGACATGAGCCCCAAATGATGTTGCCTCCCTGGTGCCAGGGTAAAAAATATTGCTAAACGGGCGCAGGACATTCTGCGAGGGGAAGGGGAACAGCCAGAAGTTGTGGTCCCACGTTGGAACCAATGACCTAGGTAGAAAAAAGGTTGAGGTCCTACGGGCAGAGTTTCAGGAGCTAGGAGTTTGAGCACAGAGCTTGGAGATAGAGCTGGGTGGATTGTAAGCAGAGTGGAAGAATTTGGTGATGGTAGTAATTCGATGGAGAGGAGGAAGGCGGTTTCTCACATCCAACTCAAAAGGAGGAGTGGAGCCACAGAACCTGAGGACTCTAGGTTAAGTATCTAGATATCTAACATTTAGGTTCTTTGTGTTTAGTATTTCAGTGGTGCTTGTTAAAGTTGAGTAAATAATTGTCCTTTTTCTCTCTGTTAGGGCAGTAGGTTAAACTAAAAAGTTTAGTTAGCAGTCAAATAAATAGAGGCATGGCAGGGCACCTCAGTCCCGTTGAAATGTGGGAAGTCCAGGATGCTGCTCGTGTCTGGGACAACCATGTGCAGGAAGTGTCTTCAGCTGGCGGAGCTTAAATTCCGAGTTTTGGAGCTTGAACAGTCACTGTAGTTAATCCACGAGACTGAGTTATGTGGATAGTGTTACGTCCGTGTAATAATAAGAAAAGGACTGCAGAGAACGGTACAACAGGTGTTTACTCAACGTGGTTCAAACTGCAACTGAAACAACAGATTACTACTCAGCTTTATATACAGGTGTGGTCACTGCCGGTACTACAGTATATACATGAGCTGTAGAAAGTAGTTCCCCCCCTTAAAGGTACATACATTACAATTCCTCCCCTTTTAGATTAACAGTACCATAACACTCATTTAACAATTAAATATCAAACTAATTACAATTAACACTTTTAACATGCAACATTAGCTGAAAATAGTCTATTTATAAATACAGTCTTTGGGGAGGCTTCCTGATCCTTTCTGGATAGCGCCTTTCCCGAGTGTCTTGCTCTTGGTGCGGAGGCGATTCTGGCCCCCTGTTGTTGGTTGGTTCATCAGCTTCCGCTGCTACTGTTTCTGGGGTAGATGCTACCTGTATGTCCGGTTCATCAGGTACGTATGGGCGAGGCATGGGGTTGACTTGCTCCTGTGACTCTAGGATCTGGTCAGCATGGCGTCTCACGATGCTCTCCCCAACGTCCACTGTGTACATTAGTGGCCCCTGCCGTGTGCATTTCGTTCCTGGTTGCCATTTCTCTGTTCGGTAGTTGCGGGCCAAGACTGGTTGCCCGACATTGAAGCTCCTTGTCGGCTTCTCATTGATGTGCTGGAATTGCTTACTTTCAACAACTCTTCGTACATTTGGTCTGAGCAAATCCAGACGAGATCTCAACCTTCGGTTAAAGAACATCATGGCCGGGGCCTGGTTGGTGACTGCATGTGTCGCATTTCTGTAGGCTAACAGGAAATTGTCCACCTTATGCTGCAGTGGAATGTCGTCATCGCACATGGCCTTTACTGCTTTTTTAAAGGTTTGTACGAACCTCTCAGCCAATCCATTTGTGGTTGGATGATACGGGGCGGATGTGTAATGCCTTACCCCATTCCTTTTCATAAATCTTCGGACACAAACTGTGGTCCGTTATCAGAGCAAATCTGCTCTGGCAAGCCGTTCCTGGCAAAAATGGTCCGTAGGACTGCAATAGTTTTCTCCGTGGTGGTGGAGGACATTTTGATCACCTCAGGCCATTTCGAGTGCGCATCCACGGCTATTAAGAACATTGAGTCCATGAATGGACCAGCAAAATCAATATGCACCCGTTGTCATGGAGATGAGGGCCACTCCCATGGGTGTAGAGGGGCATGTGGTGGTGCATTTTGGACCTTCTGGCATCCTGAGCAGCTCTTTGTCAGGTCCTCGATTTGCTGATCGATCCCTGGCCACCACACATAAGCCCTAGCAAGGCTTTTCATTTTCACCCCTCCCAGATGGCATTCGTGAAGCTCATTGAGCACTCTCTCCCTTAACTTGGGTGGAATTACCACTCGGGATCCACACATCAAGGTCCCCTGGCATACTGACAGCTGTTCTCTTCTGGATGAGAGTGCTGGCAACAGTGAGTCGCCAGGGGGGCATGGTGGCATAGTGGTTAGCACTGTTGCCTCACAGCGCCAGGGACCCAGGTTCAAATCCGGCCTCGGGCGACTGTCTGTGTGGAGTTTGCACATTCTCCCTGTGTCTGCGTGGGTTTCCTCCGGGTGCTCCGGTTTCCTCCCACAGTCCAAAGATGTGCGGGTTAGGTTGATTTGGCTATGATAAATTGACCCTTAGTGTTAGGGGATTAAATACGTGGGGTTACGGAGATAGGGTGGGATATGTGCTCGATGGGCCGAAATGGCCTCTATCTGCACTGTGAGGATTCTGTGATGTGCTGGCCATCCCTTCACCGTCAAATCATATACCCGAGACCGTGTCGGGTCATTTCGGGTCTCCTCTATACCAGCGTTAGTTACTGGCAAGCATTCAATTATAGTCGAATTAAATATTTCAACAGGATCCACTGCTGGTGCTTCCTCTGCAGTAGGCAGTGGCAGGCGTGATAGCCCATCAGCGTTTCCATGCTGTTTCGTGCCCTTATACTCGATTTCATATTGGTGCGCCCCTAGAAAAAGGGACCATCTTTGTAGCCGTTGCGCAGTCATCACCGGAACGCCCTTCTTTGGATTAAAGATGGAGACAAGTGGTTGGTGGTCAGTCAGCAAGGTGAACTTCTGTCCGTGCAGATAGTGATTGAACTTTTTCACTCCCCACACTAGGCTGAGGGCCTCCCTGTCAATCTGGGCGTAGTTACGCTCGGCTGAGGTTAGTGACCGAGACGCAAAGGCTACTGGCCTCTCCGAGCCGTCCGGGAATTTGTGCGACGGCACCGCTCCAATGCCATAGGGTGATGCATCACACGCCAACCGAATTGGTAGTGCTGGGTTGAAATGAGCCAACACCTCTTTTGATGTGATCAATGCTTTGCTCTTCTGGAAAGCTCGTTTACATTTGTCACTCCACTTCCATGGTACCCCCGTTTGCAGTAGGGTGTTCAGTGGGTGTAGTACTGTAGACAAATTCGGCAAGAACTTATGGTAGTAGTTCACCAGCCCGAGGAACGACCTCACTTGTGACACATTTTCCGGTGCTGGAGCCTTGACTACTGCCTCAATCTTTTCAGGGGACTTATGTAACCCCTCTTTATCAATAACGTGGCCACAATACGAGATCTGCTTCTGGAAAAACTCGCATTTGTGGCGATTAGCTCGGAGCCCATATTCCTTCAATCTCGTGAGCACCTTCTCCAGGTTGGCAGGGTGATCACTGTCATTTTTGCCCGTGACGAGGATGTCGTCCAAATAACACTGGGTCCCTGGAATCCCTTGCAGGACTTGTTCCATTGCCCTTTGCCAAATAGCCGGAGCTGATGCTACCCCGAACACCAGCCGGTTGTATTGGTAGAGACCTTTATGAGTGTTGATCATGAGGTACTGTTTCGAGGCTTTTTCTACCTCCATTTGCAGGTACGCCTGGGCCAGATCAATCTTAGTGTAGCGTTTCCCTCCAGGTAGCGAGGCGAAAATATCTTCAATCCGCGGAAGCGGATATTGTACAGTGTGAAGGACTGGGTTCACTGTCACCTTAAAGTCCCCACAGATGCGAACCTTCTTTGGTTCCCCAGGCGTATTACTCAACGACCTCTTCATTACAGGAATGATGGGTGTAGCCCACTCGCTCCAGTCCACTTTGGACAGTACTCCTGAACGTTCCAAACCTTCCAGCTCTGCTTCGACGGCTGGGCGGATCGCATAAGGTATCGGTCTGGCCTAAAAAAAACTTTGGGCTTGCATTTTCCTCTATTTTGATCGTCGCTGTTATGCCTTTTAGTGTTCCGAGTCCCTGCTGGAACACTTCTTGTGCGTCAGTTAGCATTTTTGACAGTCGACCAGGTGTGACGTCGTCATCCTTTTTGGCATCTACAGTCAGTGCTTGTATGGAATGCCAATCCAGCTGTATCTTCCGGATCCATTCACGTCCTAGTAGGGTGGTGGTCCTCCATCTGGCAATACATATAGGTCCATTTTTGGTGTTTCCTTGCCGTTATATATAACGTTCACCCTTTATTTTTCCTTTGGGGTAGACTTTTTGCCCCGTGTACGTCTTCAAGACAATCTTTGTATCTCTCAAGGGTATATGTGAGAATAGCCGCTTGTAGTCCCTTCGGTTTATGACTGTTAGGGTTGATCCTGTGTCCAATTCCATTTTCACTTGGACTCCGTCTATCTTGAGCGTGACCCAGATAGTTTGGTGATCCTCTGTTGTGATCAAATTATGTCATTTCAGACAACCCAGCTCCTTGCTTCCGGAGTCTGTATCACTCTTCTGTTCGTCTGAACTACTCTCCGACACCTTATGTACCTTCTTGCACTTCTCCTGTGGAGATTTCTTGCTGCTGGTTTTCTTTCCTGACCTGCAGACTCTTGCTATGTGTCCTACTTTTCCACACTGTCTGCACACTTTGTCCTTGAACCAGCAATCATTATGGTCGTGTGTTGTTCTGCCGCAGCGATAGCACTTCACTGTTCCGTATGACATTTCATTTGTGCCATATTCTTGCGGTCGCCGTTGTATCTCTGCAGCGCCCCGTGCTGCTGCTTCGTGTGATACTGCAATGCTGAAAGCCTTGTCCAGCGTAAGATCCTTTTCTGATAGAAGCCGTTTCTGGGTTCCTTCACTTTGAAGCCCACATACAAACTTGTCCCTTAAAGTATCTGCTAGTCCCGTTCCAAACTGGCAGTGTTTCGATAGCTTGCGCAGTTCCGTTAAATACTCAGCATTACTTTCATCTTTATGCTGGTTCCTTTTGTGAAACTTAAATCTTTCTGCTATCAGCAGCGGTGTGGGGTTTAAGTGGTCCTGTAGGATTGACACTATGTTTTCAAAATCCTTTTCTCCTGGCTTCTCTGGGGTTACTAGGTTTCGTAGTAAGCCATACGTTTTTGCACCCATTGAATTCAACAATACCAGCGCTTTCTTGTCATCTGGCACTTCATTCGCCTTGCAGTATACTTCTACGCGTTCGACATATGTCGTCCAATCTTCGACTTCATTGTCGAACGCTGTGATACTGCCACTCTTCGGCATTTTTGGGTGTGGTTAGACTGGCTTAAAATGGCGTCTCCCGCGCTTTCCTTTCTTCCCCGCTGCGGCTTAAAATGGCGTCTCCCGCGCTGCTGCCAACGCCGCTCTCGGCGGTCCTCGTGGCAAATGGCGACGCCCTGTGGGTTTCGTGCGCTGCTCCTGCGCTGCTGCCAACGCCGCTCTCTGCGGTCCTCATGGCAATGGCAGCGCCTCACGTTTTCCTGCGCGCCTCTCTCCCCCGTTGACGCTGCTCGGCCCTTGACCACCGGCTGTGCTCTGCTCTCTCTCGCCTCTCTCCCCCGTTGACGCTGCTCGGTCCTGAACACCGGCTGCGCCCTGTGCGCTCTGCCCTCTCTCTCCCCCGTCGATGCTGCTTGGCCTTTTTCTGTGCCGCTCGGTCGGGCTCTAGCCCGTCGGTGTCCGGGAAGGGTCTGCGCAGTACCTGCTGCCAGCCCGTTTCGCTGGACCACCGCGACTGGAAAGCCAAGCCTGGCTCTCGACAGCCTCCCCTGCGATGCTCAAATCTCCGCTGGATGACCGGGCGGTTGCCCGTGGTCGACGCCCGTGCTTCTGGACTCGACGTTCTTCCACTGTTCTCCAGGAGCGAATCCCTGGGAGGTGATGCAGAGTTGCAGGTAGGTTCGAATTTGCTCGTCGCCACTGTTACGTCCGTGTAATAATAAGAAAAGGACTGCAGAGAACGGTACAACAGGTGTTTACTCAACGTGGTTCAAACTGCAACTGAAACAACAGATTACTACTCAGCTTTATATACAGGTGTGGTCACTGCCGGTACTACAGTATACATGAGCTGTAGAAAGTAGTTCCCCCCCTTAAAGGTACATACATTACAGATAGAACATTTGAGCAGGTGGTCACCCCACAGCTTAAGACTTTGTAGGCAGAGGGGGAATGGGTGACTGCCAGACAGACAAGGAGGACCAGGCAGGTAGTGCAGGAGTTCCCTGAGTGCATCTCTGTAACTGGTATTCAGTTCTGAATGCTGGTGAGGGTGATGGTTCCTCTGGGGAGTACAGCCAGAGCCAAGGCCACAGCACCATGGGTGGCTCAGCTGTACCTGGGGGTGGGGGGGGGGTGGGTGTCAGGGAGGGGTTAAACTAGCTTGGCAGGGGGATGGGAACCTGAATGAACGTACATTCAGAAGGGAGAGACGCTAAGCTAGAAATGGAAGGCAGAAATTCTTATGTTCATTAATAAATTGACATTCTTATTATGAACACAGCTAGCTTTTGCTAGACACTTTTATTGAGCACATGTGGACTAGGTACAGTATCTGTAGAGGCTTCCAGCTTGACTGCTGCCTTGTGGGTAGCCTAGTGCCTCATGGGTAATGTAGTCTTAATATACATACAGCTGGATAGTGTAGTCTTATATACAGCTCTACACAGCTCTATGGCTCCACCTAGTGTCCACTATAGAATGACATGTTATTGATCATTACAGAAATTAGTGAGTTTGGCAGGCAGAGGAAACAAAGGCTAGAAAATAGACAACAAAGGGGTTTGGCAGTGCTTTTAATGGTAGATACTTCAATGCAAGGAGTCTAGTGAATAAGGCAGATGAGCTGAGGGTACAGACAGACATGTGGAAGTATAATATCATAGCTATTACTGAAACATTGCTGAAAGAAGGGCAGCTCAACATTCCTGGTTACAGGGTTTTCAGAAGAGAGGGATAAAAAAGGAGGGAGATTGCAATATTGGTTAAAGAAACAATTACAGCTGTAAGGAGGGATGATATGTTAGACGGCTCATCAAATGAGGCCATATAGGTTGAACTGAAGAACAAAAAAAGGGCAATCACACTGCTGGGAGTGTACTATAGACCCCCAAATAGTCAGAATGAGATAGAGAGCAAATATGTAGGCAAATTTCTGAGGTGCAAGAACAACAGGACAGTAATAGTAGGGGATTTCAACTACCCTAACATTAACTGGGATAGAATCCGTGTTAAAGTTAAAGGGTGCAGAATTCTTAAAATGCATTCAGGAGAACTGTTTTAGCCAGTACATGGCAAGGCCAACAAGAGAGGGGGCAGTTCTGGACTTAGTTTTAAAGAATGAAGCTGGGCAGGTGGAAGGGGGCATCAGTGGGAGAGCATTTCGGTGGTAGTGATCATAATTCAGTTAGATTTAGCATAGTTATGGAAAAGGACAAAGATAGACCAGGAGTAAAAGCTGTTACGTATTTGGGGAAAGGCCAATTTTACTAAGCTGAGATATGATTTAGCATAAGTGGGCTGGAAACAGCTACTTGAAGGTAAATCAGTGTCAGAGCAGTGGGAGGCATTCAAGGGGGAGATAGTGAAGGTTCAGAGCAAATATGTTCCCACAAAGAAAAAGGGTGGGACTCCTAAATCCAGAGACCCTGGATGTCAAGGGGCATAGAGGGTAAGATGAGGCAAAAAAGGGAAGCTTATGCCAGATACTGGGAGCTAAATACTGCAGAAAGCCTAGAGGAGTATAGAAAGTGCAGGGGTGAAATTAAAAAGATAATTAGAAAAGCAGAGAGGGCATGAAAAAATATTGGCAAGTAAAATCAAGGAAACCGCAAAGAAGTTGTATAAATAGATAAAGAGCAAGAGGATAACTAAAGAAAGAGTAGGGCCTATTAGAGACCAAAAAAGTAACCTATGTGTGGAGGCGGAAGATGTGGGTATGGTTCTTAATGAATACTTTGCCTCTGTCTTTTTATAAAAGCGAGGGACGATGCAGACATTGTAGTTGAGGAGGAATGTGAAATATTAGATGAGATAAACATAGTGAGAGGGGAAATATTAAGGGTTTAGCATCTTTGAAAGTAAATAAATCGCCACGCCCGGATGAAATGTATCCCAGGCTGTTAAGAGAAGCAAGGGACGAAATAGCGGAGACTTTGACCATCATTTTCCAATCCTCTCTGGCTACAGGTGTGGTGTTGGAGGACTGCTAACATTGTACTGTTGTTTAAAAAGGGAGAAAGGGATGGACCGAGTAATTACAGGCCAGTCAGCCTAACCTCGGTGGTGGGAAAATTATTGGAAAAAATTCTGAGGGGCAGTATTAATCCGGCATTTAGAAAGGCACGGATTAATCGGGGATAGTCAGCATGGATTTGTTAAGGGAAGGTCGTGACTGACTGGATTGAGTTTTTTGAGGAGGTAACAAGGAGGGTCGATGAAGGTAGTGTGTTTGATGTAGTCTACATGGATTTTAGCAAGGCTTTGACAAGGTCCCACTTGGCAGACTGGTCAGAAAAGTAAAAGCCCATGGATTCAAGGAAAAGTGGCAAGTTGGATCCAAAATTGGCTCAGTGGCAGGAAGCAAAGGCTAATGGTCGGCGGGTATTTTTGTGACTGGAAGGTTGTTTCCAGTGGGGTTCCACAGGGCTTAGTACTAGGTCCCTTGCTTTCTTTGGTGTATATATCAATGATTTAGACTTCCATGTAGGCTGCATGATTAAGAATTTTGCAGATGATACAAAAATTGGCGCTGTGGTTGATAATGAGGAAGAAAGCTGTAGACTGCAGGAAGATTATCAATGGACTGGTCAGGTGGGCAGGAAAGTGGCAAATGGAATTCAATCCGGAGAAGTGTGAGGTAATACATTTGGGGAGGGCTAACAAGGCAAGGGAATACACAATAAATGGTAGGACACTGAGAAGTGTTGAACAGCGGGACCTTGGAGTGCATGTCCACAGATCCCTGAAGATAGCAGGACAGGTAGATAGGTGGTTAAGAAGGCATACGGGATACTTTCCTTTATTAGCCGAGGCATAGAGCAGGGGGTTTATGCTCGAACTGTATAAAACACTAGTTAGGCCACAGCTAGAGTACTGCGTACAGTTTGGGCCACATTACAGGAAAGATGTGATTGCATTAGATAGGGTACAGAGGAGATTTACGAGGATGTTACCAGGACTGGAGAATTTTAGCTATGAGGAAAGATTGGATAGGCTGGGGTTTTCTTTGGAACAGAGGAGGCTGAGGGGGGATATAGATATGAGGGACCTAGATAGAGTGGATAGGAAGGATCTATTTCCCTCAGCAGAGAGGTCAATAACTAGTGGGCATAGGTTTAAAGTAATTGGTAGAAGGAGTTGAGAACTTTTTTCACCCAGACAGTGGTGAGGGTCTGGAACTCACTGCCTGAAAGGGTGGTAGAGGCAGAAGCCCTCATCACATTTAAAAAGTACTTGGATATGCTCTTGAAGTGCCGTAACCTACAGGGCTACGGACCAAGAGCTGGAAAGTGGGATTATGCTGGATAGCTCTCTTTCGGCAGACACGATGGGCTAAATGGCCTCCTTCTGTGCCGTAAATTTCTATGATTCTATGAAAAATATGAAAGAACAGGACCTCAAAGGTGATAATCTCTGGATTACTCCCAGTGCCATGTGCTGGTGACTACAGGAACAGGAAGATAGTGCAGGGCTGGAGAAGTGGTGCCGGAGGAAGGGCTTCAGATTCCTGGGGCATTGGGACCAGTTCCGGGGCAGAAGGGGCCTTTATAAGCTGGACAAGTTGCACCTGAACAGGGCTAGGACCAGTGTACTCGCGAGGAAGTTAACTGGAGGGGAAGGTTTAAAATAATTTGGCTGGGGGAGGGGCACCAGGGCGCAGCAGCAGAGAGGGGAGACAAGGTGCATAGAAAACTATGAGGGATAAACAGTAACAGAATAAAGAATAGTGTAGAAAGTAACAGAATAAAGAATAGTGTAGAAAGTAACAGAATAAAGAATAGTGTAGAAAGAGCCGGAATTAGATGGAGGAAAGAAGTGTTGTAATGCATGAGTGTTAGAAATAACGTTGATGAGCTGCAAGCACAAGTTACCAGATGGGGTTATGATATAGTGGCTATAACGGAGACCTGGCTTAAATATGGGCAGGAATGGGAACTAAACATTCCTGGCTGCAATGGATTCAGGAGGGACAGGGAAGGAATAAAGACACTGGGTGGGAGTGGGGGTAGTGGCGGTGGCAGTATTAATCAAATATTATATTACAGTTCTACAGAGGGACACAATACTAGGGGATTCAAAGACTGAATCTATTTGGTTAGAGTTATGGAACAGAAAAGGAGCTGTTCTATTGCTTGGTGTTTAAAATAGACCCCCAAATAGCATGAAGGAGATGGAGGAGTAAATTTGCAGACAATTTTCAGAGAAATGTAAGAATAATAGAGCAGTAATAGGGGACTTCAATTATCATAATATAGATGTGTGGGGGAGAATGAGTAAAGGGCAAGAAGGGTGATAAATTCCTGAAATGAGTACAGGGGAACTTCCTTAATCACTGTTTCTAGCCCAATGAGGAGTGAAGCAGTGCTGGATCTCGTTCTTGGGAATGAAGTAGGACAAGTGGGGTGTGTTTCAGTGGAAGAACATCTGGGTAATAGTGATCATATAGTTAGGTTTAAAGTAGTTATGTAAAAAAGGGACAAAGAAAAATCAAAGGTGAAAATACCCAACTGGAAGAGAACCAATTTCAGTGATTTGAGAAGGGATCTAGCACAGGTGCACTGCAAACAAAGATTAGCCAGGAAAACAGTAAATGAGCAATGGCAGGCCTTCAAAGAAGAGATAGTTCGACATAGGTGGCAGAATGCAAAGAGTGCAGGGGGAAATTGAAAAAGGATACAAGGAGGACAAAGAGTATGACTAAAGATTAGTGGGTAACATAAAAGGGAATCCAAAAATCTTTTATAAACATATAAAAAGTAAAAGGATATTTAAAGGACTGGTGGTGCCAATTGGGGACAAAAAAGGATATCTTGTGGTGGCAGAGGGCATGGGTTAATAGGGGACAGCCAGCATGGATTTGCTTAGGACAAATTGAGTCTGACTAACCTGATTGAGTTCTTTGATGAAGCGACAGAGAGGGTTGATGAAGATAGTGCAGTAGAGATATATATATGGACTTTCAAAAGGCATTTGATAAACTACCACAGAACAGCCTTAGTCGGAAAATAACAGCACATGGGATTAAAGGGATGGTGGTAATTTTGGTACATAATTGGCGACTGGACAGAAAGCAGAGAATAGTGGTAAACGGATGTTTTACTGACTGGAGAGAAGTATGCAGTGGGATCTCCCAGGGGTCAGCATTAGGACCATTGTTTTTCTTGTTATATATCAATGACATGGACTTGGGTATAGAGAGTACAATTTTGACGTTTGCGGATGATACAAAGCTTGGCAACGTGAGGATGGCTGGGCAAGTTATGAGACAGTTAAGAAAGCATATGGGATACTTGGCTTTGTAAGTAGTGGTATTGAATACGAAAACAAGGAAGTCATGCTAAACATTTAGAAATCTCTGGTTAGGTCTCCGCTGGAATATTGTGTACAACTCTGGGCACCACACTTTAGGGAGGCTGTCAAGGCTTTGGAGGGTGTCCAGAGGAGGTTTAGCAGGGTGATACCAGGGATGAGGTACTTCAGTTGATGTGGAGAGATTGGAGCAGCTGAGATTGTTCTCCTTGGAGCAGGGAAGGTGAAGGGGAGACCTAATGGAGGTATTCAAAATTATGCTGGAAATACTCAGCAGGTCAGGCAGCATCTGGAGAGAGAAACAGAGTTAACATTTTAGGTTGATGAGCTTTCAACAGATGATAATTTGTATTTATATAGCACCTTTAACGTAGTAAAACGTCCCAAGACACTTCATAGGAGTGTTACATGACAACAATTTGACATGAGCCACATAAGAAATTAGGGCAGATGACCAAAAGCTTGGTCAGAGAGGTAGGTTTTAAGGAGCATCTTAAAAGAGGTGAGTGAGGTAGAGAGATGGCGAGGTTTAGGGAGGGAGTTCCAGAGCTTGGGGCCTAGGCAGCTGAAGGCACCATAGATGTTGGACAGGTTAAGTGAGTGGGCAATAAAGTGGTAGATGGAGTATAATGTGGGGAAATGTGAGGTTATTCACTTTTTGGTTGGAAGAATAGAAAAGCAGAATATTTTTTAAATGGTGAGACACTATTAAATGTTGGTGTTCAGAGAGATTTAGGTGTCCTTGTACAGGAAACACAAAGTTAGCATGCAGGTACAGCAAGCAATTAGGAAGGCAAATTACATGTGAGGTTGGAATACAAGACTAAGGAAGTCTTACTACAATTGTACGGGGCTTTGGTGAGACCACACCTGGAGTACTGTGCACAGTTTTCGTCTCCTTATCTGAGGAAGGACATACAGTACTTGCCTTAGAGGCGGTGCAACGAAGGTTCACTAGATTGATCCATGGGATGAGAGGGTTGTCCTATGAGGAGAGATTGAGCCTATACTGTCTGAAGTTTAGAAGAATGAGGTGTGATCTCATTGAAACATACAATATTCTGAGGGGGATTGACAGGGTAGACGCTGAGAGGTTGTCTCCCCTGGCTGGAGAGTCTAGAACTAGGGGGCATAGTCTCAGCTAGGCCCTTTCAGAGGGCAGTTAAGAGCCAACCACTTTGCTGTGGGTCTGGAGTCACATATAGGCCAGACTGGACAAGGACGGCAGGTTTCCATTAGTGAACTCAATGGGTTGTTACGGCAATCCGGTAGTTTCATGGTCACCGTTAATGACGCTAGCTTTTTATTCCAGATTTATTTAATTGAGATTCCCCAGCTACTGTGGTGGGATTTGAACTGTGTCTCCAGATCATTAGTCCAGGCCTCTGGGTTACTAGTCCAGTAACATAACCACTATGCTACTGTTTCAAAGAGCATGCACACGCATGACGGGCTGAATGGCCTTGTTGTGTACTGTAAGATTCTATGAATCTCTGATTCCTGAGAGGAAATTGTTGATTCAGAATTTATCAGGAGCGCTAAATTAATTTTATTTGGGAGAGGTGGGGACGTGTAGAAACAAAACCGAACGGGCCAAGTTCTTCTCCAAGTGAGAGATTTTGCATGTTTTGTTCATAAGGGCGTGGGCCAAATTTTTTAAAATGTAAATCTACTTGTCCCCCCCACCCCCACCTTATCCTTTTTAAGGATTTTCAGATTGAACAGAAAAGAGAAATAACAATCCTAAAGCAAACAATAGTTTGTAGTTTAAATGTTTGATTAGTACAACTATACAGATCTGAACAATGAGAAGGAAAATAGAGGTCCCGTCAGTAGACCTGAATTCACAAGTTTATAGTGGTCCAGCTAAACTAGCATCTGTTTAACATATCAGCACACTTGAGAACACCATGGGCCTATGTTGGGAATGCTTACAATTGTTCATGGCACGTAGTTGGGCTTTTTATATTAAAAAAACACACCACAAATTTGTTTGTAAACTATAATGGGAGTAATATTGTAGCACCACAGGAGCATGACCTTTTGGATCTTGAGATTGCCACCACGGTCCCATAGAATTTGAAACTATACTAATCTACATCAGACTCAATGTGCTAGTTAGGAAGATTAGACATGCTGGTCCTGGGATAAATCTGGAGGGCTGCCTTGATCACCAGGGACAGGTGTGGAGCTTTTCCAGTCATAAATCATCACCTTGTAGGGACTGTGCCTGTCCAAACCTCTTGATATTGGACTAAGTTAAGGAGTAGGCCTTACTCGAGTCCACTGGTTTGCAGAGTTTTAAACTGTGCTTAGTCCAAGGGCACCAGAGTTTTTTTTACTCCCCCTCTGTAGACTGTCGAACAGGATTGCCCAGAAGCTGCATATCTTTAACTGAATAGAACGTCAAACCCTTGTAGTGATGTGTGAACAGCATCACAGTTTATCTCTCTCAACCAAGTTATTGACTTGGCCATCTTAATATTGAAGATAACACCATTTGTCTGTCCACTGCCTAAATCTGCCCCCTCTGTTGCAACGGTTTGTTAGTTGCCCTACAATTGAGTGTGTGTGACTATTCATCATGAAGTAAGCATCACTTTGGATGTGATCCACTGGCCCACTGATGAGACTCAGTTGGGTCAAGTATGTTTTCCTGAAAGAGCTCTAGTCACCATTTTGATAGATGAATGCCAGTTTATCATCCTCTTGGGAAGTTGCATGTGGAATTCAGTAGCTTAACAGATGTACTGTACTTAATTAGTGAAGCTAGGAATGCTGTGCACGTCTGTAGAAATATTAAGGGTTACTGCTCTGATTTTTGTCTCGGCAGTAAGATTGTCAACCTGATTTGTTGCAAAGCAAGATTAGCAACTAATTCCCATTTTGATTTTTGTGAATTTTAATTATCAGCAGCAGGTGACTATCCTTGTCTTTGCCAATCTATTCTTGTCAACAGATGTAATGTAAGCTGATTTCTGGTCAGATGGTACAGTTGAAACCTGAACTCGAGGAGTAATTAGTTTGTCAGCCGTGGCTCAGTTGGTAGCACCCTCGCCTGAGTCAGACGTTTGTGGGTTCAGGTCCCACTCCACAGACTTGTGCCGAGCACAGAAATCTAGGCTGACACTCCAGTGCAGTGCTGAGGGACTGCTGCACTATCAGAGGTGCCGTCTTTCGGATGAGATGTTAAACCGTGGCCCCGTATGCCCTCTCGAGTGGACATAAAAGATCCTATGGCACTATTTTGAAGAATCGCAGGGGAGTTATCCCCGGTGTCCTGGCCAATATTTATCCCTCAATCAACATCACAAAAACAGATTATCTGGTCCCTATCACATTGCTGTTTGTGGGAGCTTGCTGTGTACAAATTAGCTGCCTCGTTTCCTACATTACAACAGTGACTACACTTCAAAAAGTACTTTATTGGCTGTAAAGAGCTTTGGGATGTCCGGTGGTTGTGAAAGGCGCTATATAAATGCAAGTCTTCTTTGTTGGATAGAGCTTTGAGAACCTAAACACCTACACAATCCCTGCCAGCTTCTTTTCCAGGGTCAAGCTTTTGAGGGCAATATTTACCTTTCACCTGATTTTCAATTTGACCAGGTTTCCACACTAATGAAATATTGGTACCTGGCCTTGGATTTCAACTCACATTTTAGAAAACAATAGCTCAGCCTTATCCAGAGAGATATGGCCTGTGACTTTATTTTTAACCAAATTGTTAATGCGTTGGAGGGGGGTGGGGGAGGTAGGTGGACTCTTTAAAAAAGTAAACAAATCTATATATAAAATCTTTTATTAAATATTGAAGAAAATAGAGACTTGCATTTCTATAGCGCCTTTCACGACCACAGGACAACCCAAAGCGCTTTACAGCCAATGAAGTAGGTCGTGTTCTTCAGTGTCGAGGCCCAAAAGGCACAAACTTCTTTCTGCAGGATTTGAGAATTTTATGTTCTCTATGCCCTCATAAACTGCTGTCCGAGCAATTCAATGTGTGGGCAGTGTACCTTCCTGATGGCTCATAGCATCACTTTTGCAGCGTTTCCAGGTCCTAGAGGAACTATTTAGTTTGGAGGTAGCAGTATTGTTCATGTGTAGTGAGGTGGAATCTATCTGATAGTTGATGGAAGGAGATAATCTAGCTCCTGTCAATGTTGGGAGGAGTGAAGGAGACTGTACTTCATCCTCAAGATCCTGCCATTTTTTGGTTAGCTGGATGTCTCGTATAGAATTTCCAAAATCACAGTATTGAGAAATCCACAAAGGTAGAGGTGATTTGCCCAATATAGAGTTCACATTCTCTTCCCTATGGAAATATTTAAGTTCAGAGAACTTGGGCACAGGTCCGCAAGAGCCAAGGTTAAAGGATCGACTAGCGTTGCCTCCAAGAACATGCCCAAACTATATTTATGCAGTGCACCATGCAGGTTCAAGGTGCAGTTACACCAGTATTTTTTTTTGCCATTTTACTCCCCTTTTCTCCTGATAGTATTCACTATTTGGTTTCATGGGTACCACCAGACATCTGATAATACATTTAACTGGGCCAGCTGTCATCTATAGCTTAGAATGTGAAGACATTAAGGTGGAGGCTGAGTCTTTTCACCTGACATTCGCACATAAACATTTACCATAGAAATTACTGGATAGCTGTTTGGAGCTCCCACTTTCTTTTACTTTAAGGGCAGTTAGGCTAACTGCCTAATAATTGTTGATAATTGAGGCTGGGATTTTCTTGATCTGTATAGCATAATACTACACACTGATCAATATCTTTATTTACTTTGGCCTAGGGAGAAGTTCCTTTTTCAAATTTAACGTGGGTTAATTGTGCCAACTACTACTTTTTCAAAAGAAGTGCTTCTAAAAGGCAAGAACGTACAATGGAATGGTTACCTTCAAGTGGTTATGTGACTAAAACCTTTTGTCACCCAGCTGAGTTGTAGATCTTAACCGTGCTGCTGATTAGGTACAAGGGAAAGCTAAACAGTTTGCAACAGAAGAGAAGTAATATCCATAAACAATTTGACACTGGGCTGTCCTTGTACCATCTTAGTAGTTGGCTAGATTTTGAATCTCAATCCTAACTCCCCTCAGTTGTCTATCCAATGAGAAGAGTCCCATATTCTTGAGTCAATCCCAATATGTTTAATTCTCTAACCTCACCATAGTAGCATTTTTCTGTACGTTTTCCAGCTCGGCTACATCCTTTCTGTAGTGAGATTTCCAAAACTGCTGCAATGCTTTAGGTCGGAGGTGTCCAAGAAGTGACCTGCAGGGCCAATTGTGACTTGAAAGCTCCTTTTGATCTGGCCCATGAAGCTCCTACCAGTTACTGTCCTCTGCACTTGTGTTCAAACCCAACTTCAGTAACTTTATAGATCCTAGACCTGAAGAATTGGAAAAGGGGGCTCTAACTTTTGGGGATTTCACATTTGTGTGTAATTTTATGTAGCCCACTCACTGTCACATGTCCAACATTTTGCAGCTGGGTACTGGATACATCTCTACTCTAGGTGGCTATTTGAGAGAATGTAGATGTAATATACTTGGATCTTAGTAAGATTATTTAATAAGGGAAACATAGAAACATAGAAGATAGGAGCAGGAGTAGGTCATTCGGCCCCTCGAGTCTGCTCCGCCATTCAGTGAGATCATGGCTGATCATCCAAATTCAGTACCCTGTCCCTGCTTTCTCCCCATATCCCTTGATCCCTTTAGCCTTAAGAAATATATCTAACTCCTTCTTGAATATATTTAATGAATTGGCCTCTACTGTCTTCTGTGGTAGAGAATTCCACAGGTTCACCACTCTCTGGGTGAAGAAATTCTTACTCATTGCTGTCCTAAATGGCTTACCCCTTATCCTTAGACTGTGACCCTTGGTTCTGGAACCCCCGGCCATCGGGAACATCCTTCCTGCATCTAGTCTGTCTAGTCCTGTTAGAATTTTATAAGTTTCAATGAGATCCCCTCTTATTCTTCTAAAGTCCAGCGAGTATAAGCCCAGTCGACCCAATCTCTCCTCATACGTCATTCCTGCCATCCCAGGTATCAGCCTGGTGAATCTTCACTGCAATCCCTCCATGGCAAGAACGTCCTTCCTCAGATAAGGTGACCAAAACTGCACACAATACTCAAGATGTGGTCTCACCAAGGCCCTGTACAACTGCAGCAAGACATCCTTGTTCTGTACGCTAACCGTCTCGCTACGAAGGCCAACATACCATTTGCCGCCTTAACCGCCTGCTGCACCTGCATGCTTACCTTCAGCAACTGCTGCACAAGGACACCCAGGTCTCATTGCACTTCCCCTTCTCCCAATCTATTGCCATTCAGATAATAATCGGCCTTCCTGTTTTTGACACCAAAGTGGATAACCTCGCATTTATCCACATATGGCAGATGCAATATAATCACCCAACCTGTCCAAATCATACTGGAGTTTCTCGGCATCCTCCTCATAGCACACACGCCCACCCAGCTTTGTGTCGTTTGCACACTTGGAGATATTTACATCTAGTTCCCTCGTCTAGATCATTAATATATATTGTGAATAACTGGGGTCCTAGGACCAATCCCTGCGGTACCCCACTAGTCACTGCCTGCCACTTGGAAAAAGACCCGTTTATTCCAACTCTTTGCTGTCTGTCTGCCAACCAGTTCTCTATCCAAGTCAACACCTTGCCCCCAATCCCATGTGCTTTAACTTTACACGCTAATCTCTTATGCGGGACCTTATCGAAAGCCTTCTGAAAGTCCAAATACACCACATCCACTGGTTCTCCCTTATCTATTCTACCAGTTACATCCTCAAGCACGATTTACCTTTTGTAAATCCATATTGACTTTGTCTGATCCTGTCACTGCTTTCCAAGTGCTCTGCTATTACATCTTTTATAATGGACTCTAGCATTTTCCCCACTACCGATGTTAGGTCTATAATTCCCCGTTTTCTCTCTACCACCATTTTTGAATAGTGGGGTAACATTAGCTACCCTCCAATCCATGGGTACTGTTCCAGAGTCTATCAAATTTTGGAAGATGACCAGCAATGCACCTACAATTTCTAGGGCCACTTCCTTAAGTAACCTAGGATGTAGATTATCAGGCCTTGGGGATTTATCGGCCTTCAATCCCATCAATTTCCCTAACACCATTGCCCTACAAATACTGATTTCTTTCAATTTCTCCCTCTCATTAGACCCTATGTTCCCCGACATCTCTGGGAGGTTATTTGTGTCCTCTGTGAAGACAGAACCAAAGTATGTATTTAATTGGTCAGCCATTTCTTTGTTCCCCATTATAAATTCCCCTTCTGACTGCAAGGGACCTACGCTTGACTTCACCAATCTTTTTCTCGTCACATATCTATGAAAGCTTTTACAGTCAGTTTTAATGTTCCCTGCAAGCTTACTCTCATACTCTATTTTCCCCTTCTTAATTAATCCCTTTGTCCTCCTTTGCTGAATCCTAAACTGCTCCCAATCCTCAGGTTTACTGCTTTTTCTGGCCAATTTATATGTCCTCTCCTTGGATCTTATGTTATCCCTAATTTCCCTTGTTAGCCACGGTTGAGTCACCTTTTTTGTTTTATTTTTATGCCTAACTGGAATGAACAAATTCTGTAGTTCATCAATGCAATCTTTGAATGTTTGCCATTGCCTATCCACCGTCAACCCTTTGAGTGACATTCCCCAATCAATCCTACCCAATTCGCGCCTCATACCATCGTAGTTTCCTTTATTTAAATTCAGGACCCTAGTCTCTGAGTCAACTGCTTCACTCTCCACCTTAATGAAGAATTCGATCATATTATGATCGCTCCAACCCAAGGGGCCTCGCACAACAAGATTGCTAATTAATCCTTTCTCATTACATAATACCCAGTCTAAGATGGCTTGATCCTCTAGTTAGTTCCTCGAAATATTGGTCCAGGAAACCATCCCGTATATACTCCAGGAATTCCTCCTCCACAGTATTGTTACTAATTTGGTTAGCCCAATCTATATGTAGATTATGTAGCTCAAAGAAAACCAGTACACGCAATCGGCAGACAATGGGGTGAATTTCATTGGGGTTTCTTCTACTCACCCATCGTAACTTCGCTGGAAAAGCCGCAGAAACCCCGGCAAAACGATTAAAGTGCCATTTACGCCATGTTTCTGGGGTTTCTACGGCTCTTCCACCAAAGTTATGGCAGGCGAGTGGGAAAGGTCTGTGGAGATTTGTCCCCATGGTATTGGTGGGAGTGAACAAAGATGGATTGAAAATTTTTCAAAGTGGGAGCACACAGTGGGCCTGTGTGAATATTACTGTGTGTGCATGCACGTATATTTGTTACACATACATAGGAAGGACCGGGCAACAAGCTGGGCAGCAGCACCAAATGCCTGTGTACAGAACTAGCACTATCTGTGACTAGTGACATTAAGGGGCTATAGATCATATTAATAGTCACAGTACTTTGCACAAAAATGTTCTTTGTTGTGGTGCAAAAATGTGGTCCTTTAAAGTGTTAACTCTTTTGAGCAGTCTTGTGGATTGTGTTGACACCAATGCTTTCTCTTATCAATATTAAAAGTGTTTTTTACTTTTGCTCTGACAACACATCCTTTCCTACTTGATGAGCACCGTAGCAGAAGCAGCAACATGAAGAACACCCACAAATCAAAAAAGTAGACAGAATAGCAATAAAGTCTTGTAATATATGGGAAATATTTTGGTTAGAGAAAATTTTCATAAAATTAAAGGGAGCACTTTCATTATTCAGTCATTTTTGTAAACCAAACAATTGAAAACATTTCAAATTACTTTTCAATGCTTTTCTCAGAAGTCTAGCTTAAAGGACATACCCATCAATGAGAGCGATGAATTAAAACCGAGATAGTCATTAACTCAGTGTGTGCACCCCTTTCTACACCCTGTACTGTCTTTCTCTCCCCATACGTTTACTTTGTCTGTTACTCTCTGTTCCTTGTCAGCATTTTCTCCTGTTACATTCAATTTCTTTCAGCCTTATACTTTGTAATGTCCAGTTTATATTTTTGCTAGCTTTTGTTTGCAAGGTGTCTGTGCTCATCATTTAGAAAGCTTCAGAGTAATGTCCAAGCTTCACCCCAGCTCTAAATTAGTAATGAGTAAGTTTGGCAGTTTTTCAGTCATTTGTTAAAAGTTACATTACAGATATGAGCTGTATACCAATTCATTTATTAATGGAAGTACTTTCAACATAAAGTAGTCTCTTAGAAATAGAATTCCAGCCCATCTGGCTTCTGCCCTCTTGAGCATCCCTGATTGTAATCGCTCAATATTTGGTGGCCGTGCCTTCTGTTGCCTGGGCCTTAAGCTCTGGAATTCCCTGCCTGAACCTCTCTGCCTCGCTACCTCTCTTTCCTCCTTTAAGATGCTCCTTAAAACCTACCTCTTTGACCAAGCTTTTGGTCACCTTCCCTAATTTTCCTTATGTGGCTCAGTGACATTTTTTGTCTTAAAATATTCCTGTGCAGCGCCTTGGGATGTTTTACTACGTTAAAGGCGCTATATAAATACTTGTTGTTGCAACACTAGTACAGGAAACTCTTTGGTATCCGGCACCAATGGGACCGGGCTGGTGCCGGTTGATTAAAAATTCCGGATGACGGAGATGTATATCTATCGAGGCTATTTTTAACAAACAATTTTTAAAAATCAAGAGATGTGCAGTATACAGTAATTGGGTACTCAGCTACAGAATGTTGTGTTAAATGGATGGTGGAAGATGCTTGATTAAGTACAGTACTGCCAGTTGAGGGTAATCCATAACTCTTTAATTACTTAACTAAAACAAAACTTATACAGTAAATGACTATACAGTACTGTAGTTGACTGTACACTTATTCCAAGTCCTTTTGCTTGGACCAACTTTTGGGAATTCCATAATGCAAGATGGGGGAGATAATTCACAATAAAGATGGAGCGACACACAGGAAAAATGGCGGATCGGAAGAGACTATCGGCAGTGCGGGAGAGTCAAACTCCTGTTATTGAGGTGTTCGGACTTCCGACAGCGCCAAGTAGCCGAGTAGTGGCAGTTTGGAGAACTACCCCCACTGCCTAACTTGGCCGCCGCGGGAGACTCAGACTCGGCAACATTTCCGGTTATTGAGGTGTTGTTTTTGGAGTATGAATTTTGCTGGTTATTAGGGAATTCCAGATGTTTAGGTGCCGTTTAAACGAGAGTTTTCTGTATGTCAATAATAAACTTGCTTGATCAAAACCACTCTGTGGAAAAAGCCAACATATCCGAATAAACCAACACCACATGGTATTGTTCAGTATTCTATTGTTGAATCCTTACTGTTGAGTTTGTGACTTGCTATGATTGAAAAGCATCAGTGCAACACCACCACATTTTGTAGCATTCCTGACACCATGGGATCTCTGGCTTCGCTCAAAAGTTTTGAAAATCTGAGTTAAAAAGGTGGTCCACCATGTTTAGAGTACACATCAAAAAGTTTGATACAGTGCTATTAACAGCAATAACCTGAACTAGAAGCTGATTTTCAGAAACTGTTTCTAAGATTGGCAATATCTACAGACAACTAAGAAGATTCTTCAATGGCCACACAGTACAAAAACCTGACCTGTCTGTCTTCAATATAGTGGTTGTCTTTTGGATTCAAAAGATTTTTTGAAATCAGCAAGATCTGATTCTAACAAAGTACAGAAACAAACAAAAATCAGTGTTCTGAAATGGATATTACTTCTGCACAGGAGAACACCTACCACATGGTTCTACGAGCTTTAACTGGGGATCTGGGAGATGACCGTGATCCCTTGTGTTTCCCTTTCTAATCCATGGAACACACTTTCTCAAAACTTATTTCCCCAGTAGAACCAGGAGTGGCTTGAAAAAAGCTCTAATAACCATATTATATACATTTGACCTGCTAGCTTGCACTTGAAATAACCTGGCTTACTTGTATCCATACAAGGTGCAATTAGATAAAAGGAATAAGGGGGGAAAAATTGGGTGAGTAGCACCTAAAGAGGCAGTCAGTGACTGTAGCGCCACTGGCTGCGCCTCCCGCGATATTCAGCAGGGGCGCTAATGGTGGCGTTAGCCTTTTGCGCTGCGCTGCCACCGATGATGTCATCAGTGTGCGCAGCGCCCCGATCGCGATATTTGGTAGCGAACGCCGCTGTAGCGCCATTCGCTACCCGCGCCCGGTTCGCGGGGCCTTGCTGCGCCGGCAGAGGCGCAAGTTAAGGTGGAGGTGCGGGGCAGCCGCTTTTTCGGCGGCCGCCTGCCAGCACCTCCGTCCCCGGCCTCCTGGCCCCCCCCTGCCCCGCGCGGCATTGCTGGCTGTTTCCCGAGAGCCCGGCACTTCTCCTTGGTGCCGGGCTCTTTTGCCGGCACTCGCGATCGGGGCTCGCGCTGTTGCAGGCCCCTCCCCCTTAACAGTGGGAGGAAGGCCTGCAGTGCCGCAGCGTGTGGCACTGCGGCACGTAGCGCTGCAAAATTCACTTCCAGCGCCCTAAGAGGGACGCGGAGTGCCTCGAGCCGCGCCCCGTCTCCCTCTAGGGGCACTTCAACTGAATTTGCGGCGATCGCGGCGCAAATTCCAGCGCCCAGGCGAACTTTGCGCCGCTTGGGCGCCTCGGGCCAATTTCTAGGCCAAGGAGTCCAGAACCAGGGGTCACAGTCTAAGGATAAGGGGTAAGCCATTTAGGACAGAGATGAGGAAAAATTTCTTCACCGAGTGGTGAACCTGTGGAATTCTCTACCACAGAAGGCAGTGGAGGCCAATTCATTAAATATATTCAAGAAGGAGTTAGATATATTTCTTAAGGCTAAAGGGATCAAGGGATATGGGGAGAAGGCAGGGACAGGGTACTGAATTTGGATGATGAGCCATGATCTCATTAAATGGCGGAGCAGGCTCGAGGGGCCAAATGGCCTACTCCTGCTCCTATCTTCTATGTTTCTATGGCTCCTGCACCTCTGGTTGTGTAACCGGGTCCTATGGCCGTATAACCAGGGCTCCAGCACTTGTGGCCGTGTAACCAAGGCTCCTGCACAAGTGGCCGTGTAACCGGGGTTCCTGTACCTGTGGCTGTGTAATAGGGACTCCTGGACCTGTGGCCGTGTAACCGGGTTTCCTGTGGCTGTGTAACTGGGGCTCCTGCACATGTGGCCGTGTAACTGGGACTCCTGCACATGTGGCCGTGTAACCAAGGCTCCTGTACCTGTGGCCGTGTAACACGGACTCCTGGATCTGTGGCCGTTTAACCGGGGCTCCAGTACCTGCGGCTGTGTAATGGGGCTCTCGTACCTTGGGCCATTGTCACTCCATGTCCCTTCTTCTGGTCTGAGGTTGGCCGATCTATAAATTGCCTCGGTAGGTATACCTCTCCGTTATCCGGAATTTTTAATCAACTGGCACCATCCCGGTCCCGTAGGTGCCGGAAGCGAAAGAGTTTACTGTACTTTCCTTCCTCCTGGAAAGTCTGCTTTGCTGAGATTGGTGACTTGAGTAATGAGTTATGCCCTACTTGTAAAGTAGATGTATTAATACTCCAACACTGTCACCACAGGAAACGCATCTAAAGGTAAAATATTGTAGCTTTTAAAGTGAAATAGGTAATTGAATGAGTCATTTCTGACACGATTTATATTGGCAAACACTTAAGTTATCCTTCTTGGACATCTTTCCTGAGCTGCTGGTATGGCTAGTGACCTAATTAATGTAGTGGATAAAATCTGTGGACTAACTTCTATAACTGTCTTTTAATCTTCACAGTTGAATTTGTGGTTAATAACAGAAGTAAACCAATGGGCAGGTACACACCTTAGGGTCAACGGAACCTGTACCCTTCATTATAAAGGCATCATGTCATGGCCATCCAGACCCCAAGGTTCAAGATTACACAACTGATGCATGTTGAGTTGGCTGATTGCTCAGCTGGGCTAGCATTAGGCTGCGTTAGTGATGTTGCTTGAAGGATAAATGTTGACCAGGAGAACTTCTGGCTCTTCGACCATCATATCTTTAATGATCCCCTGAGAGTGCAGTTGGAGCCTTGGTTTAACATCTCATCTGAAAGTCGGCACCTCCAACAATGCAGCAGTCTCTCAGTCTTTCACTGGAGTGTGGGCTGAGATTAACTGCTGAATTCTTTGGTGCGGGGGGCACTTGAACACATGACCTTTTGGCTCGGGCGAGAGTGTTGCCACTGAACCATGGGTGAAGGTGAGTACGTGGTGGAGCTTAGCTATGAAACCTCCCTTGGTCAAGTAGTCTACCAACACTTGCTGTCCAAACTGTCGCATGGAGAATGCAGTGCAGTGATCAGAACTTTTATCATCACTTTGATCAATTACCTGAAATCACTTTGTTCTACTCAGAGTTAGATCACTGGTATTTTTGACCATGTTTCTTGTAAAGCAATTGCTTTTTGCCTGACCCAAGGTAATTTCCATTGAAACATGGTCAGGATTGATGTACAGTTAAGCAGAGAATTCACTTTTTGTGTCTTGTGATGTGGTAAATCTCTTTTTTTCCCTCCCTGCAGCACTAACATGCATATCAAAGTACACATTTTTACATAGTGTAATTTTACTCTATACTTTGAAAAGTTATGCTAATAATGAGTGTTAAAGCACACTGAAGTTTTAGTGCAAAGTTAGTTGCCTGCAGTATAGCATGACATTAATGCAATTTTGGCTAAACTATATTGGCTTATAATAACCTGCAGTTTTAAGATGGTTAATTGTTAATACTGGCTTTATTTGATATTCAATTTTTCTATATGAAACCTCAAATGAGTGAACAGTTTAGAACTTGAATAATTTAAAGCACAAAGAAGACTGCTCTCGGGGATCCATTCTCTGGCATACTGGACACAAGGGAATTTGAAATCTTCATCTATAAAGGGGAAAAACTTTTGCATCGCAGCCATTTTAATAAGATTTAAATTGGTTATTGAACAGTAATAAAGGAATGAACTATTTCAATCCTGTGTTCATATTGAAAGCTAAATATTGACCAAGATGTGGCCATCTTTGCATGGGGCAGAAGGTGACGATTGAAATTGTATGTGAACAATGACTGGCAGCAGTGCATTTACTGTTGGGTTTTCTGTGTTAGCTGGGCTGTTTCAGACCTTGATTTATGTTCTCCTTGGAGACGGATTCTAGGCTGGGTGTTTTTTTGGCTCTTTTCGGTGACTTAGTATCCAAGTCTGCTTGTTTCTTGCTCTCTTGAAGTACAATCAGTTCAAAGTTTTCCGTACTTAAATGACATGGGGCGGGGGATGGGGACTGATGCGCCATCAATTACCCAAAAGACTGAGGTTAAGCGAGTAACAACCAGGCTTTTATTAACTAAAGAATGAAGGTCTAGTCTCGAGTGGTCGACCCGTCCAGAATACTAAGGCCTTCGTAGGGGACCCACTGGGCGTAGTAGGAAAAAAACCCTAGGCACCTCTTCAGAGCTTTTAGGCAGTGGGAGTTCCATAAGGGGACGCATCCGGTCCGGGTCGGGACCGATGACCCCGTGTTCCACAACACAGCCAAGGATGGCGAGGCGGTCTGTGCGGAATATGCACTTCTCCTTGTTATATGTCAGGTTCAGGAGTTGGGCGGTGCGGAGGAATTTCTCGAGGTTTGCGTCATGGTCCTGCAAGTCATGGCCGTAGATGGTCACATTGTCTAGGTAAGGGAAAGTGGCCTGCAGCGCGTTTTGATCGACCATCCGGTCCATCTCCCTTTGGAAGACGGAGATCCCGTTGGTAACGCCAAAGGGAACCCTAAGGAAGTGATAGAGGCGGCCGTTTGCCTCAAAAGCAGTATACTGGCGGTCTTCGGGGCGGATGGGGAGCTGGTGGTACGCTGATTTCAGGTCAATGGTCGAAAAGACGCGGTACTGCGCGATCTGGTTGACCATGTCAGCTATGCGGGGGAGTGGGTAGGCGTCCAGCAGGGTGTAGCGGTTTATTGTTTGGCTGTAGTCGATGACCAGGCGTTGTTTCTCGCCGGTCTTAACGACCACAACCTGGGCTCGCCAGGGGCTGGAGCTGCCCTCAATAATCCCCTCCTTCAGGAGCCGCTCCACTTCGGTTTTGATGAAAACCCTGTCCCCGGCACTGTATCGCCTGCTCTTTGTGGCGATGGGCTTACAGTCGGGGGTGAGGCTAGCAAACAGTGGGGGGGGGGGTGGGACTCTGAGTGTGGAGAGGTTGCATCTGGTGCGCGGCGGGCAATTTGGAGGCTGCTGGCTGCGGACTGTGAGTGGGGGGAGGGGGCCACCGTACGCCATCGTAACACTTTTGAGGTGGCACTGGAAATCCAACCCCAGTAGAACGGCAGCGCAAAGTTGGGGCAGGACCAGGAGTTTAAAATTATTGAACACAGTCCCGTCTACTACTAGTGTCACCACGCAGTAGCCGCCAATGTCCGCTGACTGGGACTCGGCGGCCATAGAAATCCGCTGGTGCGCAGGCAGGACTGGGAGAGAGCAACGCCGCACCGTGTCGGGGTGGATGAAGCTCTCTGTGCTCCCGGAGTCAAAAAGGCAGTTTATTGCATGGCCGTTTACCTTAACGTCCATTTTGGACCGAGCTAGTTGGTGCGGTCCCGTTTGGTCCAGCGTAACAGAGGCCAGCGTAGGGGTCGGTGTGTCGCTGCGGGTATCAGATGGGGGGGGTTGGCGGCCTGCTGCGTCCCGGCTGGTGTCCAAGATGGTGGCGCCCATGATTCCCATGTGGCTGGAGTCGTCCAAGATGGCTGCTGCTGCGGTGGTTCGCACATGGCTGGGGAGGCCCAAGATGGCAGCCCGCACGGCCCACGCGGCGCTGTTGGGGGCCCAAGATGGCGGCTCGCACGGCCCACACGCGGCGCTGCTGGCGTTCGGGGTGGCTTTGGCCTTGCAGACGCTAGCGTAGTGTCCCTTTTTCCCGCAGCCCGAGCAGGTCGCATTCTTCGCCGGGCAGCGCGCTCTGGGGTGTTTGGCCTGGCCACAGAAGTAGCATTTCTGGCCTTGGGATACTGCTGTCTGGCTTTGGGACACTGCTGCGGTGGTTGGGCCATTGTTGGGCTGTGGCTGGGGTGGCACGGTGCTATGGGGCTGTCCTACCGTGTCCCAGGTTGTCGTTCCCCGCGGCGTCCACGGTGCAGAGGAGTAGGCATCCATGCCCCGGTAGGCTGCGTCCAGCGTTAGTGCGATTTCGGAGGCTTTGTCGAGGGTGAGGTCACTCTGCTCCAGCAGTCGCTGTCGGGTGTAGTTGAACCTGTGGCCCGCTACGAAGGCATCCCGGATCAGTTCCTCCGTGTACTTAGTGGGCGTTACCACCTTACACCCACAGGCCCGGCCAAGCACGGACAGTGCTTGGAGGTATTCCTCAGTCGATTCCCCAGGTTGTTGCTTGCGACTCCCCAGGAGGTGCCTGGCGTAAACTTCGTTCACAGGGCACGTGTACTGGGTCTTGAGGAGCTGGAGGGCGGCTGTGTACGAGGTCGCGTCCTGGATGACTGAGTACACTCGGTGGTTCACCTTGGAGATCAGGACAGACAGTTTGTTCGCATACGTTACGACCACAGTGGAGGCAGTCAGGAATGCCTCGAAGCACATGAGCCTGTGAGCAAACTTGGTGGAAGCGTCCGCTTCCCGACTGTCCAGGTCCAGGCATGCTGGTGTGAGGATCTTCTCCATTATAAAAAAATTTAGTTAATAAAATTGATGCGCCATCAATTACCCAAAAGACTGAGGTTAAGCGAGTAACAACCAGGCTTTTATTAACTAAAGAATGAAGGTCTAGTCTCGAGTGGTCGACCCGTCCAGAATACTAAGGGACTGGGAGGTAGTCACTTATATACCTGGAATAGTGGGAGGAGTCAGCCGAGGCATGTCCAGACCTGTACCTAGTGGAATACACATACACATACAGACAGGTATAACAGTGGTTTACCACAGGGACCCTATACATAATTTATGTATATGTTGTCCAATACTTGGAATGATCGAAGTTGTCTTTGGTTAAGAGCGTGTCTGTATTGCTATCTGAATTAGCAGTAGTACTAAGGCCAAAGCAGGTAATCATAAAAACTTGTACAGAAACTACCAGGCATCAGATACTTCTAACTGAGAAAGTTGAGTGTTTTTTGTAAAGTGCTAATTGAAACATCTCTCTTAACTTCACCAGCTGTTTATATGTTGGCAAGATGAGTGGAATGGGTGAAAATTCCTCTGACCCTGCCAGATTAGACTCGAGAAAACGTAAGGAATCGCCATGTGACCATCCACGACCGAGGTAAGATACACATTTAAGGGAATTAATTAATTCTGGAGTGTGTTCGATGTTTTACTTTTTTTAAGGTGGTGGTACGTCACAATATATCAAGTTCATCTTTTATAGCTCCTTTTCTTAAGCTACATTTGTAATAATTTGGTAAACATGTAGTTTTCTGAATTATGTTCACTTCACTGAAACTTTTTTGTTTTCCTCTTCTATCTTTTTTTCACTTTTCAGTCCCCATTCAGTATGCAGCTAAGAGAACATAAGAAGTAGGAGCAGGAGTAGGCCATTGGGCCCCTCGAGCCTGCTCTGCCATTCAATAAGATCATGGCTGATCTTCTACCTCATCTCCACTTTCCTCAACTATCTCCATATCCCTTGATTCCATTAATATTCAAAAATCTATTGATCTCTGTCTTGAATATACTCAACGATGGAGCCTTCACAGCCCTCTGGGGTAGAGAATTCCAAAGATTCACCACCCTCTGAGTGAAGAAACTTCTCCTCATCTCAGTCCAAAATGGCTGACTCCTTATTCTGAGACTGTGACCCCTGGTTCTAGACTCCCCAGCCAGGGGAAACAACCTCCCTGCATCTACCCTGTCAAGCCCTGTAAGAATTATGTATGTTTCATATGAGATTGCCTCTAATTCTTCTAAACTCTAGAGAATATAGGCCTAGTCTACTCAATCTTTCCTCATAGGACAATCCCCCCCATCCCAGAAGCTAGTCTGGTGAACCTTCGTTGCACTCCCTCTATGGCAAGTATATCCTTCCTTAGGTAAGGAGACACAATACTCCAGGTGTGGTCTTACCAGGACCCTATATAATTGCAGTAAGACGTCTTTACTCTTGTACTTAAATCCTCTTGTAATAAAGGCCAACATACCATTTGCTTTTCTAATTGCTTGCTGTACCTGCATGTTAACTTTTTGATTCGTGTACAAGGACACCCAGGCCCCTCTGAACACCAGCATTTCCCAATCTCTCCATTTTAAAAAATACTTTGCTTTTCTATTTTTCCTACCAAAGTGGATAACTTCACATTTCTCCACGTTATATTCCATTTGCCATGTTCTTGCCCACTCACTTCCCCTTCAAGCCTCCTTAAAATGAGAATATGATCTGATCCAAGGTCTGGAACTGGACCTTAGATGCATGATGGCACACCAGTTGACTTTTTTTTCTTCATCCTGTTTACACCCTGCAGTCTAATTCTGTCCTTGCCCAATGTCTACATATACAGTTTTTTCTAGCAAGAGTCACTGGATTCTAATCAGGCGCAGGTACCCCAGTTTAATTTTCTTTTTTCCTTGTAACTCCTCCACTACCTCCTCCGGACCCCAAGTACACTGAAGCCAAATATAGCCCTTGCTGAAATCGACTAACTTAGTAGCCCGAGACCTTCCTGTTATGAATGGCTCATTTACTTAACATGCTATGCAATTGAGATGCCCTTTTTTCTAAATTGTAAAAGCCCTTCGATGGCGGCACTTTACCAAGAAGAATGGGTAAAATGGCTGCATAAATAAAGCAGGAGTGATGAAAAATTAAAACATATTACATTGCTTGTATAGCAATGTGCAGAGCATCAGCAACCAAAAGTATGATCGCTCAGAACGTGTGAGAAATACACCATCGGGGCAAATGGACAGGGTGGGATGAGTTACCGAGATAATGGGCCGGATTTTCCAGCCCCCACGGGTGTGTACGAGGTGCGTACACGTGTATAGGGGCCTCGCAAGTACCGGTTTCAGGCATGCGAAGTGCATGCGCTAAAAACCGGCACATGCGATCTGTCAAGAATCCACTTGACAGATCCTCCGCCTGCCCAGGAAAACGGCCTCAGCGGGCAGAGAGTTCCGCTTTCTGCACAACCTCCGCCCGCTGAAAACCTTTAAAAATCTTACGCCTGGTAAAAACAAGCGTAAGGCCAGCTTTTACCAGCGTAAGAGTTTAAAAAAAATAAAAAAAAATTCACTCACTTATAATTTAAAAATACTGTTTAAAAAAGGTAAGTTTATTTTTAGCCCTGTTTTTAAAAAAAAAAAAAACTTTTTTTCAAAATTAATTGTTAAATTTAAAAAAAAATGTAATTTAAACTAATTTTAAATACGTGATGGTTTTTAAAAATATATATATTTAACGTTTAACTGTTTTTAAATGTGATCCCCATTCACACTTTTGACACATCTGTGTGTAGAGACCCGTCAAAAGTGTGAAGTGGGATTCCCTTCTTTGACTGGTTCCCCATGGCCCACGTGATCCCAAGGCGCTTGCAAACCGCCTGCGCCCCTGGGCTTCTGCGCATTTTGTAGTGGAGAGGCCCAGGATCAGAAGTCTCGGGACCTACGGAGCCAGCAGGTAAGTGCGTAGAGTTTTTCCAATCGGAGGCATCCGCCCGCAGGAAGTCTCCGATCGGAAATTCGGGGCCATTAGTTATGTGCATGATAGCATAAGAAATAAAACAAATGGGTTAGAAGCACAAATTCAACTTAAAGGATATAAAAACAGAAAATGCTGGAAATACTCAGCAGGCCAGGCAGCATCTGTGGAGAGAGAAACAGAGTTAATGCTTCAGGTCGATGACCTTTCGTCCGAACTGGAAAAAGTTAGAAATGTTTTAAGCAAGTGCAGAGGCAGGGAAAGGGGTGGGGGAGGGGAGGAAAGAACAAAAAAGGGAAGGTCTGTGATAGGATGGAAGGCAGGAGCGATTAAATGACAAAAGGTATGATAGTACAAAGCAAAAGGAGATGGTAATGGGACAAGTAAATAAATAAAAGATGGGTCTAGAAGAGGTGTACACCCGTTTACAGCAAATGCACATGTATCAAAGGTAATCAAAAAGGCTAATGGATTGTTGGCCTTTTCTCGGGCTGGAATACAAAGGGAATTAAGTTATGCTTCAGTTGTACAGCGCCTTGCTCAGACTCGATCTGGAGTATTGTGTTCAGTTCTGTGTACCACACTTCAGGAAGGATATATTGGCCTTTGATCGGGGGCAGTGCAGATTCACCAGAATGGTGATGGAGCTTAAAGGGTTAAATTATGACAGGCTGCATAAATGTGAGTGGGTTGTATTCCCTTGAGTTTAGAAGGTTGAAGGATGATCTAATTGAGGTGGTTAAAATGTTAGAATGATTCGAAAGAGTCGACAGAGAAGTTATTTCCTCTGGTGGGGGAATCCACAACAATAGGGTACAATCTTAAAATTAGAGCTAGACCATTCAGGAATGAAATCAGGAACACTTTTTCTACACAGTGTAGTGGAAATGTGAGATTCTCCCAAGAAAGGCTGTGGCTGTTGAGTCAGTTGAAATTTTCAAGACTGCGATCGACAACTTTTTATTGGGTAAGGGCATCAAGGGATATGGATCAATGGTGGGTAAATGGAGTTGAGGTACATATCAGCCATGATCTAATTGACTACACTTTTCCTATAATAGTTTGGTGACCAAAGAAAAGATTTCTTTTTCTTGGCCAATGCTGGATTTGCTTGTGCCACAGAGAAAGAAAATTTCAAGCAATGTTTGCTGCTTCAGACTTTCGGAGCACAGTTTCTGACTATTTTGCTGTTCAGAAAATCACATCATTAATGTTGGAAAACCGAATGCATTCAGTTTATTTCTATTTTAAATCGGGTAAAATATTCGTCTGCTCTGAGGACAATATGTAGCTATCCCTTTCATTAAATCTTGTATTTTTGGATGGAATTGCACTTTGATTAAATCTTATATTTTTGGATGGAATTGCACTAAGACCAGCAGTTTAACTGCTTGCATATAAAATAAACCAAGAGAACAAAAATGCCAAACGTATTCCTAGCACTTAACATTGCTGCTTTTGTGTTTCAACAGCCCTAAACGTAGCACTGAGAAACGTCATCGTGAGCAAGAGAATAAATATATTGAAGAACTTGCTGAGCTGATATTTGCTAATTTTAATGACATTGACAACTTCAACGTAAAACCAGACAAATGTGCAATCTTAAAAGAAACTGTGAAACGAATCCGTCATATAAAAGAGCAGGGTAAGTTGCTTATTGCATACAATGAACCTAGTTTTAAAATGATTAATGTAAGATACAGATGATGTGTTGTGGTCAACCTTCCTAATCAATTTATGATGGCCAAAACATAATGGTTGCAGTTCCCAGTATCTGATGTCTTGTTCCTAATGGACATACTCACTGGTCTTGATCAACTTACCTGTGTATTTGATTTTTGGGGCTGGTTATTATGACTTTGAAATAATTAGAGATGGAAAAAGTACATACAGGAGTGAGCTAGGCAAAACAATCCCAGCAGTATAGATGAAAGCTTTGAAGTTCACGTGTTTAGGGCTGCCGTGCATTTATCTGTGTCTTGGCTGAGGGAGGGTGTGGAGTTGATATATTCAGCGATGGCTTGAGTAGTTGCCATAACTATATCCTAATATAAAAAATAAATACATCACTAGTTAGTTGTAGTATTCTTTTCACAAGTATGAGACCTATAACTCATTCCACTTGAGTGGAGTCACTCGGCATCACGTTCTGGCGGACCCTTAAAAGAGTCATAGGCTTTAATTGTAACCTAATTGAACTATATAACTTACTTCAGGCTGCAGCAGTGGATTTCTCCGTCACCCCATCAGCAGGTGGGATTTCACTTTATGCAAGAAGTGAATTCGTATTGACTAAAAAGAGAAATTGTTGTACACGATACAGAAGATATACCTTTTATTTTACTTTTTTTGATTTATTGCTACTTATTCCAGTTACACACTTTTGTAATCATGTGCATTACAAGCAACATTCCTGTTGAGAGAAAGTGTTTGTTGGAAAGAGGAAACTGAGCTTGTCATAAGCAGCTTTAGTGATGGAGGAATTGTGGTCATTTCACTCGAGGTCAGAGGAGATGGACAAAGTATGTCGGTAGTTGATGAAGGACTAAGGGAGGCGGGCATGTGGCCATCAAATTGCGAGGTGGCTTTTAGGCTTGCGATACATGGAGAAATTGTGACTTTGAAGAGTTTTAATAAAATTAGATTTTCATTGATCAATTGAAGGGCATGAGAGATCCCAAAGTACTAATTCAGTCTAGTGACAATAAGGTTGCAGGTTGTGTGAAGAAAGTTGATGAATGTAGAGTAGAATCATCTACAAGCAAGTTATATGATGAATGGAGGAGATCTGTGCAATTTTGGTCACCACACTTCAAAAGTAACACAAGAATTGAAAAGGTGCAGAAATGAGCAAGAAGAATAATCCCAAGTGTAAGGATAATAAGTGTAATAGATGGATTATGAGGAACAATTACAAACACGCAAGCCCTTCAACCTAGAAAGATGGTTGAAGGGTGGCCCCATTAATTATATAAAGTATTGACTAGCATAGATGAAGTGAATTCAGAATATTGCTTCACAATTATTCAGACCAGTAGAACAAGAGGATACGCCTTGGAACTTTTTTTTTTACTCTCAACATATTAAACATCTGGATTGATCTACCATATAGGATGGTGAAATTGAAGACGTTCCAGAAGTTCAAAATGTAGCTGTATGCTAGGCTGGCTGAGTTGAAATACTAGAAGGATAAGTTTGGTGGGACATATGGCTTTTCTCATTCTTGACTTATTTTCTTGTGAGAAGAAGGAACAGCTCTTCTCGAAGGCCCTTGAGATGTCCACGACAGTCGCAGATGATTCATTAAACAGTCAATGAGCAGATTTTGAGGTTCTTAATATAGCTAATGAGTACACTAGTGGAAAAGACGTGCCAAAAATCATGGAGCAGCACAGAATTTTAAAAGTGTTGCTTAATTCCTAGTTAACAGCATTTTCCATAATGCAGTTTGAGGGGCATGGGGAATCACCTGTTTAGGAATAGGACAGCAGCAAATTTTCAAGGAGATGGAAAGATGAATTTGGATTAAGAGGTTGAAGATCAGATGAGGGTAAATTCATAGGCACTTGCCTTAGGTGATTTTGATGGAGGGGTTGTTGGGGAATTCCCATCAGAATTCAAGGTCGTCTTGGTGTCCAGAAAGTGGAGGATCAGACAGACCTGCCACGAATAGAACGTGATGTCCTTCGTAGTCAGCACTTATTTGCATTTGTGTAGCAACTTCCCAGGTTGCTTCACATAGGAGAGCAATAGTAGAATTAGGAGCGAATGCATGTTTGGTGATATTTAGGGGTCTTTTAAAGATGGTGAAAAAATAGCACGGTGAAGAGGTTTAGGGAAGGTAGTGCTAAAAGATCTGCAGCTGATTGCGGAATGCTGGGAGGCCAGAGTAACAAGACCATACGGCATAGTCTGTGGCTGAAGGAGGTTGCGGAGTTAGGCATGGAGGGAACCAATGGAGATCAGTGAAGTGATGAGCAAGCATGACTTAATGTGGACAGGATGGAGGCGACTAGAATTTTGAACAATTTGGAGTTTTTGTAGGAGGAAGCTTGGGAGGCCGGCGAGAAGAGCATTAGAGAAGTCAAGTCTTGAGCTGACCAAACTGTGGCTCAGGGTTTTAACAGCAGTGCGAATGGTGTTCACAGTGTAATTCAGTGTTTAGTAGGGCACCAAGGTGCGCACTGTCTACCTGAGTGAGCAGCTGGGAAGGGAGGAAAAGGATGCCAAGCTTTTGGCAGGAAACAAATAAGATGGATTTGGTTTTCCAGATAGTCAGTTGACGCAAGTTCAGGCTGATCAATGACTTGATGTCAGGCAGTCTGACAAAACAAGTGGTTGTGGAATCTAACAAGATGGTAGCGAGATAAAGCAAGTTGGTGTTACGGAAGCTAATCTTGTGCCTACAGATTTTGTTTGAGAGGCAGTATGTATGAATATACATGAAGAAAAGGAAGGGGCCAAAGATGGTGCTGTGTAATATGCCAGAGATGATCATGTTGGAGGCAAGAGGAGAAGTCATTGGAGGAGATGTGAAGTTGGAACCAATCCGGGCAGCACCCTTAAAATAGATCAAACAGGAAGATGGAATGGCTGACTGCCTCGTAGGTGGGAAAGATGAGGAAGGATAATGTAGAGATTGCAAGAAGATTATTTGTGACTTTGAATAGGACAGTCTTGGTGTAGACAGAGCAGAAGGGATTTGAATCGGCAGCTTTGTGAGACGTGAGCATGGAGCTGAGTGGTAACAACTAGTCAAGGACCTTGGAGAAGAAAGGGAAATTAGATACATGATGGTAGTTGGAAAGGTCAGAGATTTCAAGGATGGTTTTGTAGAGGAGCGATGATGATTTTAAAGGAGAGGGGGATGGTCCTTGTTCTAAAGAAGCTGTTTACAGTGTTGGCAAGCAATGAGACATGGCGATGTAGTTGACTGGTCAGAATTTGGGTGGGAATGGGAAAAAGGGAACAGGAGTTGGGTCACATTGAGTGAGAAAAGTCTGGGTATGGGGAGAAGTTACAGAAAAATATGGGGCTGTGGTGTGGGAAAGGTTGAGCAAGAGGCTGTCTTTAGCTTTACATTTCCATGTAATGAGGATAGAGATGTAGAAAATCTGAGACGACTGTTGGTCATTGAGGAGTGTAAATAGCCCTTGTTCCTCAAAGTTGATCCTGGCATTCTAGGAGGATTTGACAGTGAAGAGGGAGATGTGATATAACTGATATAGTGAGATTTGGTGATTGAATGCTCAAGCCAGTTATGCACTTGGTTTACTGCCTTTAGACATTAGGGTGCTGAGGTGAGGTACACGTAAGGGGACGAGACACCATGGATGACTTGGTGTCAATAACCGTATCGATGAAGCTGTTAAATTGCTAGAACAGTTGCAGTAGTGTTGTGGAGGGCTGGGAGAGGGGGGAGTTGGAAGGTGTTTTTCTAGGGAAGGTGGGAAAGGAGAAGATTTATTTCCAAGGATGAGGGTGAGGATAGTGAAGGTGGGCAGAGTAATTAGGATATTGAGGGAACAGGTTGGTGATTAGAGACTGTCCAATCAAAATCTTAGAGGTGGCAAACCTGCAGATGATGATGAGGTCCAGCAGATGTGGGTGGAGTACTTTCTTTAGTGAGGTTGGAGGGCAAAGAAGTGAGGAGAGAGGGCAATGACAGTTTAAATTAATGAGAAGGCAAAAGTTAAACGGGGAGATCTTGGTAGAAAATAAAATCACCTGTGGGGCTTGAGAAGATAAAAGGCAAAAACTTTGTCAAGCAAACACTTCGTCTCGAGCAAAAACTTTGACCGAGAGGTGGGATGTTTGAAAGATGGTGATGTGCTTGCATGACATTTTTGCCAGAGTAGGTGGGACCAGTCATTGACGTACACATTGCTGTCTCATATAGACTTTAGTAAGTTTTCCCTCCACGGGACCTCTGACTTTAACTCTGGACTCCCTACTATTGTCACCAACCTATTCCCTGCTACTACCAGGAAATATGCATCCCTATAATTGCTACATAACCAGGCCTATGTAACTTGAGATTTTCCCTGTGTCCATTCACGTGCGCATTTTGGCTGCCGCTCCGGACCCGAACCGTTCACTTCTATTTCCACTTTTTTTTCTCCCCCCTTTTTTCTTTTCTCTCTAACCCTCCCTGACTGGTCTCTCCTATCGTCATGCTGCCCTTCATTTCTCCCCTCTCGGATACTCTGCCCTCCCAAATCCCTACCCCAACTCTTCATTACCCTTCGACCTTCCTACTCTCCTGCTGCCGTCCCAGGCTTGACTCCCTCTTGAATAAGCCCACAGCTCCCTTCTGTGCCTCTCTTGGCATCCTCCAAAGGGCCCACCTTGGCACTTGTCGTTGTCTCCTCACAAGTAGGAACCCCAACTGTCCCATCCTACTCTCACTGACATTCCCGTCCAGTGCACCTGCGGGGAGCTAATCTTGCCAATCTCCTCCCCGTTCAACTCGCCCCTCCAAGCGCTGACCCTGTGGTCTCTGGCAGTGGATTAGCCATCACTAACCCTCTCCGCATCTCCCTCCAGAATGTCCGTTCACTTGTGAACAAGGCCCTTGCCATCCATGAGCTTATCGTGGATGATTGCATCGACATCATGGCTCTGACAGAAACTTGGGTGAGGGGTAATGACACCTTACCCTTAAATGAAGCCTCCCCGCCTGGCTATACCTTCCACTACTTGCCCCGCCAGACCTGTGGTGGCGGTGTGACTCTCATCACCAAATCACACCTGGGTCTGTCCCCCTGCTCCTCCGGCACTTTCTCTTCCTTTGAGCAACTCGCCTGGTTCCACTCCTCTCACCTATCATTTAAAATTGTCGTTCACTACTGCCCACCCAAGTACGATAACATTTTTATCACTGAGATACCATCTCTGCTTTCCTCCCTCAGCCTCTGTACCGAGCAGCGACTTATCCTCGGTGATTTCAACCTCCATCTCTACTCATCATGCTCTCTCCTCTGAGTTCACTAACCTCCTCCTATCCTCCCCTATCATGCTCAGACAGATACACAGTCTCTAAGTTGACACACTGCTTGTCCAACATCCAGTTCTGGATGAGCAGAAATTTTTTCCAATTAAATATTGGGAAGACCGAAGCCATTGTCTTCGGGTCCCGCCACAAACTCCATTCCCATGCCACCCACTCCATCCCTCTCCCTAGTATCTGTCTGCTGCTGAACCACACTGTTCGCAACCTTGGTGTCATATTTGACCCTGAAATGAGCTTCTGACTACACATTCGTGGCATAACAAAAACTGCCTATTTCCACCTTTTTAACGTAGCCCGTCTCTGCCCCGCCTCAGCTCATCTGCTACTGAAACTCTCATCCATGCCTTTGTTAACCTCTAGACTTGACTATTCCAACGCACCCTGGCTAGCCTCCCACATTCTACCCTACGTAAACTTGAGGTCATCCAAAACTTGGCTGCCCGTGTCCTAATTCGCACCGTCCCGTTCACCCATCACCCCTGTGCTCGCAGACCTACATTGGCTCCCGGTTAAGCAATGCCTCGATTTCCGAATTCTCATACTTGTTTTCAGATCCCTCCATGGCCTTGCCCCTTCCTATCTCTGTAATATCCTTCAGTACCACAACCACCCCCCGAGATATCTGTGCTTCTCAAATTCTGTCCCCTTGAGCATCCCTGATTATAATCTCTCAACCATTGGTGGTGGTGGTCGTGCCTTCAGCTGCCTAGGCCCTAAGCTCTGGAACTCCCTCCCTAAACGTCTCTACCTCACTACCTCACTTTCCTCCTTTAAAACGCTCCTTAAAACCTGCCCCTTTGACTGCCCTGACTTCTTATGTGGCTCGGTGTCAAATTTTTTCTTCTTGCACTCCTGTGAAGCGTCTTGGGATGTTTTACTATGTTAAAGGCACTATATAAGTTGTTGTTGTAAGTTGGAAGCTGTCATTGTGCATGCACTAAGTTTCAGTTAGGCCCATGTCCATGGCATGGAGTCATCCAGGGTGAGGTTGTCCTTGGGGAGGGTGAAAACATTTTGAAGGGAGACTGAGCAGGACAATGGTTAGGAGCCCACTAGAAAAGTCTTGTGGGAGGAGAGGGCGGGCATGGAAAGGAAGATGGAGGTAAATCTCTGATGAGCGAACTGTGTGGGATGTTCACTGGGAGGGGGGTGATTTTGGGAGAGGCAGGATCGGGTGCCATGGTGGGCTTCATGGATGCTTAATATGAAGCTAAAGGAAGCCATGGGCATGTTCAGGAGGAACTTGAGCCTCAATGGTGGTAGGAGAGAAAGTGGAGTAGGGTACAGAGAACACAAACAAAAGGTGGAGTGTGAATGGCAGGCTGATCGAGATCAGAATTGAGAGCAGTGAAGTCTGGATAGAGCAGTCAGGAGGCACATGTGAATGGACACTGCAGTACTAGTTTTAGGTTGTATGAAACATAGAAGATAGGAGCAGGAGTAGGCCATTCGGCCCCTCGAGCCTGCTCCACCATTTAATGAGATCATGGCTGATCATCCAAATTCAGTACCCTGTCCCTGCTTTCTCCCCATATCCCTTGATCCCATTAGCCTTGAGAAGTATATCTAACTCCTTCTTGAATATATTTAATGAATTGGCCTCAACTGCCTTTTGCGGTAGAGAATTCCACAGGTTCACCACTCTCTGGGTGAAGAAATTCCTCCTCATCTCAGTCCTAAATGGCTTACCCCTTATCTTTAGACTGTGACCCCTGGTGCTGGACTCCCCTGCCATCGGGAACATCCTTCCTGCATCTAGTCTGTCTAGTCCTGTTAGAATTTTATGTTTCAATGAGATCCCCTCTCATTCTTCTAAACTCCAGTGAGTATAAGCCCAATCGACCCAATCTCTCCTCATACGTCATTCCTGCCATCCCAGGTATCAGCCTGGTGAATCTTTGCTGCACTCCCTCCATGGCAAGAACATCCTTCCTCCAATAAGGCGACCAAAACTGCACACAACACTCGAGCTGTGGTCTCACCAAGGCCCTGTACAACAGCAGCAAGACATCCTTGCTCCTGTACTCGAATCCTCTCGCTATGAAGGCCAACATACCATTTGCCGCCTTAATCGCCTGCTGCACCTGCATGCTTACCTTCAGCGACTGGTGCACAAGGACACCCAGGTCTCGTTGTACTTCCCCTTCTCCCAATCTATTGCCGTTCAGATAATAATCTGCCTTCCTGTTTTTGCCACCAAAGTGGATAACCTCGCATTTATCCACATTATACTGCATCTGCCCAATCACCCAACCTGTCCAAATCATACTGGAGTTTCTCTGCATCCTCCTCACAGCACACACGCCCACCCAGCATTACTGTTTGGGGGTCTGTATACAACTCCCACTAACGTTTTCTGCCCCTTGGTATTTCTCAGCTCTACCCATATAGATTCCACATCATCAGAGCTAATATCCTATTGTGTTAATCTCTTTAACTAGCAATGCTACCCCACCTCCTTTTCCTTTTTGCCTGTCTTTCCTGAATATTGAATACCCCTGGATATTGAATTCCCAGCCTTGGTCACCCTGGAACCATGTCTCCGTAATCCCAATTATACTACATCCGTTTACATCTATTTGCGCAGCTAATTCATCCAGCTTATTAGAAATGCTCCTCGCATTAAGACGCAAAGCCTTCAGGCTTGTTTTTTTTTTAACACTCTTAGACCTTTTAGAATTATTATTTACTGTGGCCATCTTTGATTTAAACCCTTGATTTCTCTGACTGCCACTTTTGCTTTTCTCCTTCCTGCCTTTTGCTTCTACCCTTGCTTCCCTTTCCTCTGTCTCCCTGCACAGGTTCCCAACCCCCTGCCATTTTAGTTTAAACCCTCCCCAACCACTAGCAAACACTCCCCCTAAGACATCGGTCCCGGCCCTGCCCAGGTGCAAACCGTCCAGTTTGTACTGGTCCCACCTCCCCCCCAGAACCGGTTCCAATGTCCCAGGAATTTGAATCCCTCCCGCTTGCACCATTCCTCTAGCCACATATTCATCTGAAACATCCTTCTATTTCTACTCTGAAAAAGTTGCAGGAAAACAAAACATGTCTCAATTGGTTCTTTATGAAATTATGATCAGAGGTCTGGGTATGGTCCGACGGTTGGAATGTTTAGTAAACATGGTCTTTGTGGCAGTTGGAGACCAAGCCCTGATTTCTTGTCTGAAGTGTAAAAGTTCTGGATCTGATCAGTACCTGGAGGCCAGTGGGTTATCTGAGGCTGCCAAGAGGTTGGTGAAGCAGAGGACTTGGGTGGTATGTAATACAAGGTTAATCCAGGGCAGTCAGTGGGTCATGATTTATGGAGTGTCTGGTCCATGACCAAACACTCTGTTTTGTTCAAGAGTTTTTTGTCTTTTTCCATGGTACTTTAGAGGTTAAAACTGGATTCACTTGAATGTAAATAACCCAGTCTAGTTGATATGACTCTTCAGGGTATCATTAATACATAATTGCCTTAAAATTGCATCCTTGTTTACCTTGCAGGCCAGCTGAAATGTTTCCAGCATTTTCTGTCCTTGTTTACCTGTTTGTTTTGCTCATAGATTTCAATGGGGCTGTAACAATTGGATTGTTCAAGCAGCTATTAGATGGGCAATGGCTTGGTATTGGATTTTTGAGTAGGTGCTTTTGCATACATTTCTGGTTAGCTGTACACAGAAGACTGTTGAATTTTGGCAGCTTTCTGAGTTATCACCTTGGAGACGGCATCTGGGAAGCTTAACTATTATCTGAGATCCTGTGAATGTCTGACAACCTGATTCAGTCAGGAGAGATACATATTTGATTTCCCTTCTTCACTTGTTAAATGCAAAAACAGTATTCAGGAGGGGGAGAAGCAGGAGACTGGCCATCGATTCCATCCTCCTCCCTGCCAATATCTCCGGTTGAACCGGACTGTTTGTAGTTTTAGAATCCTATTTGACTCGGAGCCGAGCTTGTGACCCCATATTCTCCATCACAAAGACTATTTACTTCCACCTCCATAACATTGCCTGTCTCTACATCAGCCCTTCTGCTGCTGAAATCCTCATCCATGCCTTTATCACCTCTGGACTTGAACATTCCAAAGTTCTCCTGGCTAGCCTCCCATCCTCTACTCTGTATAAATTTCATCCCATCCAAAATTCTGCTGCCCACACCCAATACTGCTCACCCATCACTCCTTTGCTCTGGCGGAGGGTTTAAACTAAAATGGCAGGGGGTTGGGAACCTGAGCAGGGGGACAGAGGAAAGAGAAACAAGGATAAAAGCAAAAGATAGGAAGGAGAAAAACAAAAGTGGCAGTCAGAGAAATCAATGGTTTCAATCAAACATGGCCACAGTAAATAATAATTCTAATAGGTCTAAGAGCGTTAAAAAAACAAGCCTGAAGGCTTTGTGTCTTAATGCGAGGAGCATTCGTAATAAGGTGGATGAATTAGCTGCGCAAATAGAGGTAAACGAATATGATTTGATTGGGATTACGGAAACATGGCTCCTGGGTGGTCAAGGCTGGGAACTCAACATCCAGGGGTATTCGATATTCAGGAAAGTTAGGCAAAAAGGAAAGGGAGGTGGGGTAGCATTGCTGGTTAAAGAAGGGATTAACACAATTGTAAGGAAGGATATTAGCTCTGATGATGTGGAATCTGTATGGGTAGAATTGAGAAATACCAAGGGGCAGAAAACGTTAGTGGGAGTGGTATATAGGCCTCCAAACAGTAATGCGGAGGTTGGGGATGGCATTAAAAGGGAAATTAAAGAAGCATGCAATAAGGGCACGGCAGTCATCATGGGTGACTTTAATCTACATATAGATTGGGCTAACCAAATTAGTAACAATACTGTGGAGGAGGAATTCCTGGAGTGTTTACAAGATGGTTTCCTGGACCAATACGTCGAGGAACCAACCAGAGATCAGGCCATCTTAGACTGGGTATTATGTAACGAGAGGATTCATTAGCAATCTTGTTGTACGAGGCCCCTTGGGTCGGAGCGATCATAATATGATCGAATTCTTCATTAAGATGGAGAATGAAGTAGTTGACTCAGAGACTAGGGTCCTGAATTTAAATAAAGGAAACTATGATGGTCTGAGGCACGAGTTGGGTAGGATTGATTGGGGAATGTCACTCAAAGGGTTGACGGCGGATAGGCAATGGCAAACATTCAAAGACTGCATGGATGAACTACAGAATTTGTTCATCTCAGTTTGGCATAAAAATAAAACAAAAAAGGTGACTCAACCGTGGCTAACAAGGGAAATTAGGGATAGCATAAGATCCAAGGAGAGGACATATAAAGCAGTTTAGGATTCAACAAAGGAGGACAAAGGGATTAATTAAGAAGGGGAAAATAGAATATGAGAGTAAGCTTGCAGGGAACATAAAAGCTGGCTGCAAAAGCTTTTATAGATAGGTGAAGAGAAAAAGATTGGTGAAGTCAAGCGTAGGTCCCTTGCAGTCAGAATCAGGGGAATTTATAATGGGGAACAAAGAAATGGCTGACCAATTAAATACATACTTTGGTTCTGTCTTCACAAAGGAGGACACAAATAACCTCCCAGAGATGTCGGGGAACATAGGTTCTGATGAAAGGGAGGAACGGAAAGAAATCAGTATTTGTAGGGAAATGGTGTTAGGGAAATTGATGGGATTGAAGGCCGATAAATCCCCAGGGCCCGATAGTCTACATCCTAGGGTACTTAAGGAAGTGGCCCTAGAAATAGTAGATGCATTGCTGATAATCTTCCAACATTCGATGGAATCTGGAACAGTTCCCATGGATTGGAGGGTAGCTAATGTTACCCCACTATTCAAAAAAGGTGGTAGAGAGAAAACGGGGAATTACAGGCCGGTAAGCCTGACATCGGTAGTGGGGAAAATGCTAGAGTCCATTATAAAAGATGTAATAGCAGAGCACTTGGAAAACAGTGACAGGATCGGACAAAGTCAGCATGGATTTACAAAAGGTAAATCGTGCTTGACTAATCTACTGGAATTTTTTGAGGATGTAACTGGTAAAATAGATAAGGGAGAACCAGTGGAGGTGGTGTATTTGGACTTTCAGAAGGCTTTTGATAAGGTCCCGCATAAGAGATTAGAGTGTAAAGTTAAGGCACATGGGATTGGGCAAGGTATTGACTTGGATAGAGAACTGGTTGGCAGACAGAAAGCAAAGAATTGGAATAAACGGGTCTTTTTCCGAGTGGCAGGCAGTGACTAGTGGGGTACCGCAGGGATCAGTCCTTGGACCCCAGCTATTCACAATATATATTAATGATCTAGACAAGGGAACTAGATGTAATATCTCCAAATTTGCAGACGACACAAAGCTGGGTGGGCGTGTGTGCTGTGAGGAGGATGCCGAGAAACTCCAGGATGATTTGGACAGGTTGGGTGATTGGGCAGAAGCATGGCAGATGCAATATAACGTGGATAAATGGGAGGTTATCCACTTTGGTGGCAAAAACAGGAAGGCACATTATTATCTGAATGGCAATAAATTGGGAGAAGGGGAAGTGCAACGAGACCTGGGTGTCCTTGTGCACCAGTCGCTGAAGGTAAGCATGCAGGTACAGCAGGCGGTTAAGAAGGCAAATGGTATGTTGGCCTTCGTAGCGAGAGGGTTTTGGTACAGGAATAAGGATGTCTTGCTGCAGTTGTACAGGGCCTTGGTGAGACCACATCTTGAATATTGTGTGCAGTTTTGGTCGCCTTATCTGAGGAAGGATGTTCTTGCCATGGAAGGAGTTCAGCGAAGATTCACCAGGCTGATACCTGGGATGGCAGGAATGACGTATGAGGAGAGATTGGGTCGATTGGGCTTGTACTCGCTGGAGTTTAGAAGAATGAGAGGGGATCTCATTGAAACTTATAAAATTCTGACAGGACTAGACAGACTAGATGCAGGAAGGATGTTCCTGATGGTCGGGGAGTCCAGAACCAGGGGTCACAGTCTAAGGATAAGGGGTAGGCCATTTAGGACAGAAATGAGGAGGAATTTCTTCACCCAGAGAGTGGTGAACATGTGGAATTCTCTACCACAGAAGGCAGTAGAGGCCAATTTATTAAATATATTCAAGAAGGAGTTGGATATATTTCTTAAGGCTAAAGGCGTCAAGGGATATGGGGAGAAAGCAGGGACCGGGTGCTGAATTTGGATGATCAGCTATGATCGCATTGAATGGCGGAACAGGCTCGAGGGGCCGAATGGCCTACTCCTGCTTCTATCTTCTATGTTTCTATGATTCTTTGTCTCTGACCTACATTAGCTCCCAGCACTAACTTAAAATTCTTATTCTTATGTTTCAATCCCTTCATGGCCTTGCCCCTCCCTATCTCTGTAATCTTCTCCAGCACTACAACCCTTCAAGAGCTTTTTGTTCTTCCATCTCTCTCCAACAGAGCAAAAATCAAATTCACCGTAACAAAATGGATGAGTAGCAAGTCCACAATGTAAACTTTAGTTTTTATTTGGTAGGTAACTTCAGGAGGATCAAATAAACAACAACAACTTGCATTTATATAGTGCCTTTAATGTAGAGAAGTGTCCCAAGGAGCTTCACTGAAGCATGATCAGACAAAAATTGATGCCAAGCTGAAGAAAGAGATCTTGGATGGGGTGACTGAAAGCTACTACCACGACACCTTGCACTTGCATAGCACCTTTAACATAGTAAAACGTCCCAAGGTGCTTCACAGGAACATTATCAAACAAAATTTGACAACGAGTCACATAAGGAGATATTCGGACAGATCTTGGTCAAAGAGGTAGGTTTTACGGAGGAGAGAAAGCAAGGAAGGCCAAGAGGTTTAGGGAGGGAATTCCAGAGCTAAGGGCCTTGGCAACTGAGGGCATAGCCACCTATAGTGGAGCAATTAAAATTGGGGATGCACAAGAGGCCAGGATTGGCGGAGCACAGAGATCTTGGAGGGTTGTAGAGCTGGAGGAGGTTATAAAGATGGGGAGCGGCAAGGCCATGGAGGGATTTGAAAGCAAGGATGAGAATTTTAAAATTGAGGCGTTGCCAGACTGCGATCCAATATAGGTCAGCAAGCACAGGGGTGATGGGTGAATGGGACTTGGTGTGAGTTACGGGCAGCAGAGTTTTGGAGGAGCTCAAGTTTATTTAGGGTGGAAGAGGGGCAATAGTCAAGTCTAGAGGTGACAAAGGCATAGTCGAGGGTTTCAGCTGCAGATGAGCAGAGTCAGGTGATGCTAGTAGGCGGTTTTGGTGATGGAGTAAATATGTGGTCAGAAGCTCATCTTGGGGTCATATATGACACCAAGTTAGCAGACAGTCTGGTTCAGCCTCAGGCAGTTGCCAGAGAGAGGGATGGATTGGGTGGCATGGGAACGGCGTTTGTGGCAGGGGTTGAAGACAGTGGCTTCGGTCTTCCCAATATTTAGTCGGAGGAAATTTCTGCTCATCCAGTACTGTCTGACAAATTAGAGACAGTGGAGGGGTCGATAGAGGTGGTGGTGAGGTAGTGCTGAGTGGCGTCAGCGTACATGTGGAAACTGGCATGTTTTCAGATGATGTTGCCGAGGGGCAGCATGTAGATGAGAAATAGGAGGGGACCAAGGATAGAACATAAGAAATAGGAGCAGGAGCAGACCATTTGGCCCCTCGAGCCTGCTCCGCCATTCAACAAGATCATGGCTGATCTTTTACCTCAACTCCACCTTCCCGCACCATCCCCATATCCCTTAATTCCCTTTGTTCCCAAAAATTTATCGACCTCTGTCTTGAATATACTCAATGACTGAGCATCAACGGCTATCTGGAGTAGGGAATTCCAAAGATTCACAACCCCTTGAGTGAAGAAATGTCTCCTCATCTTAGTCCTAAATGGCTGACCCTTTATTCTGATACTGTGACCCCATGTTCTAAATTCCCCAGCCAGGGGAAACATTTTCCCAGCATTAACCCTGTTGAGCCCCTTAAGAATTTTATATGTTTCAATTAGATCTCATTCTTCTGAACTCTAGGGAATATAGGCCTAGTCTACTCAATCTGCCCTCGTAGGGCAATCCACTCATCCCAGGAACCAGTCCAGTGAACCTTCACTGCACTCCCTCTAAGGCAAGTATGTCTTTCTTCAGTAAGGAGACCAGAACTGTACACAGTACTCCAGGTGAGGCCTCACCAATGCCCTGTATAATTGTAGTAAGACTTCTTTACTCTTATACTCTAATCCCTTTGTAACAAAAGCTAACGTACCATTTGCTTTCCTTATTGCTTGCTGGGCCTACATGTTAACGTTCTGTGATTCATTTACAAGGACACCCTGGTCCCTCTGAGTGCAAACATATCCCAGTCTCTCGCCATTCAAAAAAATATTATGCTTTTGTTTTTCCTACCAAAGTGGATAACTTCACACTTCCTTGAGGGCTCCAGAGGTAATGGTGCGAGAGCCAGAACAGATGCTATTGCAGGTGATTCTCTGGCTGCGACTGGATAGATAAGAATGGAACCAGCTGAGGGCAGTCCCACCTAGCTGGATGACCGAGGAGAGGCCGTGGAGGAGGATGTTGTGGTCAACCGTGTCAAAGGCTGCAGACCATCCAAGAAGGAATAGTTTACCACAGTCACATAGGATATCATTGGTGACTTTGATAAGGGCCATTTCAGTACTGTGGCGGGGCGGAAACCTGATTGGAGGGATTCAAACATGGAGTTCTGGGAAAGATGGGCACGGATTTGGGAGGCGACGACACGTTCAAGGACTTTGGAGAGGAAAGGGAGGTTGGAGATGGGGCGGTAGTTTGCAAGGTCAGAGGGGTCAAGGGTGTTTTTTTTGGGGCGATGGCGATAGATTTGAGGAGGAGAGCGACAGTACCTGAGGAGTAGGAACAATTGACTATCCGCTAAGGTGAGGGCCAGGAAGGGAAGTTCGGTGGTCAGCAATTTGGTGGGAATAGAGTCGAGGGAGCAGAAGGTGGGTTTCATGGTCAAAGAAGTGGGTTTTAAGGAGGATCTTGAAAGAGGTCAGGGAGTTGGAGATGCAGAGGTTTTGAAAGTGTGTTCCAGAGTGTAGGCCTAGGTGGCTGAAGGCACAACTGCCAATTGTAAGGCAGGCGGAGTGTGGTGCGCAGGAGCTCAGAGTTGAAGGGACTCGGAGTTCTCGGAAATTTGTAGAACTTGAGTTTACAGAGATATCGAGGACAATGGCTTTGGTGGTCTTGATGTTTAACTAGAGGAAATTGCAGCTCAACCAGGACTGGATGTTAGACAAGTACTCTGACAACACAAATGCAGTGGAAGGGTTGTGGAGCAGTAGAGCTGGGTTTCATAAACATGCATGTGGAGCGTGACCCCATTGTCTTCGCCAGAGAGCAGCATGTAGATGAGGAAGAGGAGGGTTTCAAGGATGTACCCTTGGGGGACTCAAAAGGTACTGTGTAGGGGTAGGAAGAGAAGCCATTGCTGGAGATGTTCTGTCTACAATTGGATAGGTAAGAGTGGAAACCAGCAAGGTAGTCCTACTAAGTTGCATGATGGAGGAAGGACGTTGTAGTAGGATGGTGCTATTGATTGTGCTAAAGGCTGCAGAGAGGTAGAGAAGGACAAGGAGGCAATGCTGCATCACAATCAAAGACAATATCCTTTCTGCCTTTTGATTAAGGTCATTTTGGTGCTGTGGCAGGGGCGGAAACCTGATTGCAAAGATGCAAACATGGAGTTGAGGGTCAGTTGAGCATGGTTTTGGGAGCATGTTCAAGGACTTTGGATAGGAATGGAGGTTGGTGATTGGGTGGTAGGTTGCAAGAACCAAGAGGTTGAAGGTGGGTTTTTTTTGAGAAGGGGGACGTTGAATGTTTTGAAGGGCAGGGGGACAGTACCCTAGGAGAGATGACCATTTACAATGTCATCTAGTACGAGAGATGGGAAGGGAAGTTGAATCGTCAGTGGTTTAGTGGGAATGGGGTCATGGGAGCAGGGGGTGGGTTTCATAAATAAGATGTTGAAGTTTATTCTCCGTGTATTGACCCCATCTTTGTACAAGGTGGGCCTTCCTTGGCGACGAGATTTTACTATTAAATACAATTGGTGAGTTTGGCTTGAACGATTTAATCCCAAACTGATCCTCGTACTGCTTTTGAGTTAGAATGCAGAGTAGCAAAACTCAAAATGCTAACATTTTGATAGTTTCTATTAAATTGAAGACCTGATAACTACAAAATGGTACGGATTAATATATAGTGGTTCAAATCATTTTATAACCTGATTTTTCCATAAAGCGTCCAACTTTTATAATGCAGGTTCTTTGCATATACAGATCATTGGCATTGTGTAAAAATGCAATTCCAGAAATTATGCCTACTTTTTTCCTTTTAATTTGTATCTTATAGTCCAGTTTAGTTGAGTTTGAATTTAGCAATGTCTGAAGACAATGGTTCATTTACAAGTGCTGTTTTATATGATGTCATCAAATCTTTTACTATTTTGGGTCTTAAAGTTCTCTTGAGCGGACTCTTAAATAGTTCTCTTCTGACTTTTTAAAATTTGTTAATGGTATATGGGCGTCGCTGGCAAAGCCAGCATTTATTGCCCATCCCTAATTGTCCTTGAGAAGGTGGTGGTGAGCCGCCGCCTTGAACCACTGCAGTCCGTGTGGTGAAGGTACTCCCACAGTGCTGTTAGGGAGGGAGTTCGAGGACTTTGACCCAGCGACGATGAAGGATCGGCGATATACTTCCAAGTCAGGATGGTGTGTGACTTGGAGGGGAACTTGGAGGTGGTGGTGTTCCCATGCGCCTCCTGCCCTTGTCCTGCTAGGTGGAGGTGGTCGTGGGTTTGGGAGTTACAAGCGCAGATCAAAATATCTGTAGAAGCACAGTATCTGCGCATTTATAGACAATTATTAAGCTCCGTGAATTTGATTATTTAAATTTTCTTGACATTTAAGCAGCAGCTTAAATAAGTGTGGCCACTTATTTTTGCATTTTTGGTAGTTTTAGTGAAACGAAAAGGATTTTATTTTGAAATGTTCGGGAATTGAGACATCTAAAAAGGTGGGACCCATCCTTTGCTGGTGTTACTTTTTCCATACATTTTAAAATAACTGAAGTAATTTTGATTTTAAATTGGAATCTGGTCAATTTGAAACTGCAGTTTTTAAAGTGGGCAAAATGAGAATATAAATATAGACCGTCTGAGTTTGCCTCCTTTTGTATATTGAGGTAAAAAGACAGTGTGCCCAACCTACTGTACCACCTCTACTTTTTCAAAGGTGCATTGACACTATATTAATGCACCCAACGGCAGAAGGCATGGTCTCCTACCGTCCATGGTGTAAACAAGCCTGATTGCCTCACCCTTTCAGCATCATACACTTTCTGAAATTTTGGGATCCGAGTAAAAGATTATTTGTTGCATTGTAATTATGGGAAGTTAGCCAACAGAATATGGTTTCCTGCACCATGAGCTAAAGTAGTACAAAAATAAAATCACTTAAAATAAGAGTATATTCTGTATGCCACAAGATGAAAGGGTTAAGTTTTAAACTTTAATTTTAAAGGAAATCTGGACTTCAATAACCATTATTTAAAATGCAGGATTTTTCCTGGACCGAGTGTTTAAAGATGAATGTTTCCAATTATTGCGAACAATATTGTTGTTGCACCGCTGACACAATAGTGCAGCATGTTCTGTGATGCAGAGTAAAAGAAAGATCAAACTTGCATTTATAAAGTGCCTTTCATGGTTTCCTGAGGTCCCAAAGTGCCAATGAAATACTTTTGAAGTGTAGTAACTGTTATGATGTAGGGAAATGTGGCAGCCAATTTGTACAAGGCAAGGTCATAGCAATGCGATACATGACCAGATAATGTCTTTTTTTATGTAATGGTTGAGGGATAAATGTTGGCCAAGGCCCCAGAAGTACTGCCCTGGCCTGCTTTGAATAGTGCCATCTCCCTGAAGGACAGTGATTTAATGTCTCATTTAAAAGACCGTACCTTCAACAGTACAGCACTCCCACAGTACTGCACTTGATTTTCAGCCTAGTATGTGCTCAAGCCTCTGGATTGTACTTGAACCCATGAATTTCTGACTCTGAGGTGAGAGTGCTACCACTAAGTCAGGGATGAGCTCTGCAAGGTGCTGGTTGATGATGGAGATTCTCTACACAGTGTGTTGCCACTCAGCTGTGCTTTTGGGAAGAGATTGCGCAGACGTCAGGTATAGATCATGCACCTCCTAGCAATGAGCTCAAAAATAATATTTGACCCCTGGATTGCAGGTTTCCTGTCAATCATCTTGGTGGGAGTTTGGTGAACGATGGGAGAGAATATACATTTATTGTACCAATAAGAATAAAACCAGACACACCACCCAGCATCGACCTCGGCACCAGCTACGGACATGACAAAGGCACACCCAGGCCATCCGACCCTGCAAAGTCCTCCTCCCCAACATCTGGGGACTTGTGCCAAAATTGGGAGAGCTGTCCCACAGATTAGTCAAGCAACAGCCTGACATAGTCATACTCACAGAATCATACCTTTCAGCCAATGTCCCAAACTCCTCCATCACCATCCCTGGGTATGTCCTGTCCCACCGGCAGGACAGACCCACCAGGGGTGGCGGCACAGTGGTATACAGTCGAGAAGGAGTGGCCCTGAGAGTCCTCAACATTGACTCTGAACCCCATGAAGTCTCATGGCTTCAGGTCAAGCATGGGCAAGGAAACCTCCTGCTGATTACCACTGACCGCCCTCTCTCAGCTGATGAATCAATACTCCTCCATGTTGAACACCACTTGGAAAAAGCACTGAGAGTAGCAAGGGCACAGAATGTACTCTGGATGGGGGACTTCAATGTCCATCACGAAGAGTGGCCCGGTAGCACCACTACTGACTGAGCTGGCTGAGTCCTGAATGACATAGCTGCCAGTCTGGGCCTGCGACAGGTGGTGAGGGAACCAACACAAGGGAAAAACCCACTTGACCTCGTCCTCGCCAACCTAACTGTCGCAGATGCATCTGTCCATTACAGCATTGGTAGCAGTGACCACCACACAGTCATTGTGGAGGCGAAGTCCTTCTTCACACTGAAGACACCCTCCATAGTGTTGTGTGGCATGAAAACTGCGCATCCATGAGGCGCTGTGGGCCATCAGCAGCAGAATGGTATTCCACCACAATCTGTAACCTCATGGCCTGGCATATCCCTCACTCTACCATTACCATCAAGCCAGGGGACCAACCCTGGTTCAATAAGGAGTGTAGAAGAGCATGCCAGGAGCAGCACCAGGCAAACCTAAAAATGTAGTGCTAACCTGGGGAAGCTGCAGCACAGGACTACATGCATGCTAAAAAGCGGAAGCAGCATGCTATAGACAGAGCTAAGCGATCCCACAATCAACGGATCAGATCAAAGCTCTGCAGTCCTGCCACATCCAGTTGTGAATGGCGGTGGACCATTAAACAACTAACGGGAGGAGGCGGCTCCATGAATATCCCTATCCTCAATGATGGTGGAGCCCAGCCAGCACGTGAGTGAAAAAGACAAGGCTGAAGCGTTTGCAAAAATCAAGATGTAGAGTCAGTCTGGGTGGAGCTAAGAAGCACCAAGGGGCAGAAAACATTGGTGGGAGTTGTATATAGGCCTCCAAACAGTAGTGGTAATGTAGGGGATGGCATCAAACAGGAAATTAGAGATGCATTTAACAAGGGTACTACAGTAATCATGGGTGACTTTAATCTACATATAAACTGGCCAAACCAAATTAGCAAAAATACTGTGAAGGATGAATTCCTGGCGTGTGTACAAGATGGTTTTTTATACTAATACATTGAGGAGCCAACGAGGGAACAGGCTATCCTAGATTGGGTATTGTGCAAGGAGAAGGGGTTAATTAATAATCTTGCTGTGCGGGGTCCTTCAGGGAAGAGTGACCATAACATGATCGAATTCTTCATTAAGATGGAAAGTGAAGTAGTCCAATCCGAAACTAGGGTCCTAAATCTAAACAAAGGAAACTACGAAGGTACGAGGAGGGAGTTGGTTATGATAGATTGGGGAGCTTCATTAAAAGGCATGACGGTGGATAGGCAATGGCTAACATTTAAGGAACGAATGCATGAATTGCAACAGTTATACATTCCTTTCTGGCGCAAAAACACAAAAGGAAAAGCGGCCCAACCATGACTAACAAAAGAAATTAAGGATAGTATTAGATCCAAAAAGGAGTCATATAAAGTTGCCAGAAAAAGTAGCGAGCCTGAGAATTGGGAGCAGTTTAGAGTTCAGCAAAAAAGGACCAAGAGATTGATTGAGGGGAAAAATAGAGTATGAGAGTAAACTTGCAAGGAACATAAAAGCGGATTGTAAAAGCTTCTACAAGTATGTAAAAAGAAAAAGATTAGTGAAGACAAATGTAGGTCCCTTACAGTCAGAAATGGGAGAATTTATGAAGGGGAGCAAGGAAATGGCAGAGCAATTAAACAAATACTTTGGTTCTGTCGTCACGGTAGAGGGCACACATAACTTCCCAGAAATGCTAAGGAACCAAGGGTCTAGTGAGAAGGAGGAATTAAAGGAAATTAGTATTAGTAAAAAAAAATAGTGCTGAAGAAATTAATGCTGAAAAATCCCCAGGGCCTGATGGTCTGAATCCCAGAGTACAAAAAGAGGTAGCCATGGAAATAGTGGATGCATTGATTGTCATCTTCCAAAATTCTATAGATAATGGATTAGTTTCTGCAAATTGGAGGGTGGCAAATGTAACCCCACTATTTAAAAAAGGAGGGAGAGGTTAGCCTAACATCAGTAGTCGGGAAAATGCTAGTCTATTATAAAGGATGTGATAACAGGACACTTAGAAAATATCAATGGGAATAGACAAAGTCAACATGGATTTATGAAAGGGAAATAGTGTTTGACAAACCTACTGGAGTTTTTTGAGGATGTAACTGGTAGAATAGATAAGGGAGAACCAGCGGATGTGGTGTATTTGGATTTTCAGAAGGTCTTTGATAAAGTCCCACATAAGAGGTTAGTGTGCAAAATTAAAGCACATGGGATTGGAGGTAATATACTGGCATGGATTGAAAATTGGTTAACAGACAGGAAACAGAGAGTAGGAATAAATGGGTCTATTTTGGGGTGGCAGGCAGTGATTAGTGAGGTACCGCAGGGATCAGTGCTTGGGCCCCAGCTATTCACTATATATCAATGATTTGGATGAGGAAACCAAATGTAATATTTCCAAGTTTGCTGACGACACGAAACTGGGTGGGATTGTGAGTTGTGAGGAGGATGCAAAGAGGCTTCGAGGCAATTTAGACAAGTTGAGTGAGTGGCAAATACATGGCAGATGCAGTATAATGTGGATAAATGTGAAGTTATCCATTTCGGTATGAAAAACAGGAAGGCAGAATATTATTTAACTGGTGATAGATTGGGAAATGTTGATGTACAAAGGAACCTGAGTGTCCTTGTACACCAGTCACTGAAAACAAACATGCAGGTGCAGCAAGCAGTTAGGAAGGCAAATGGTATGTTGGCATTGCAAGAGGATTTGCGTATAGGAGCAAGGATGTCTTACTACAGTTGTACAGGGCCTTGGTGAAACCACACCTGGAGTACTGTGTGCAGTTTTGGTCTCCTTGCCTAAGAGAGGATATACTTGCCATAGAGGGAGTGCAGCGAAGGTTCACCAGACTGATTCCTGGGATGGCAGGACGGTCATATGAGGAGAGATTGGGTCGACTAGGCCTGTATTCACTAGAGTTTAGAAGAATGAGAGGTGATCTCATTGAAACGTATACAATTCTGACAGGGCTAGACAGACTGGCTAGGTAGGATGATTCCCCTGGCTGGGGGGTCTAGAATGAGGGGTCACTGTCTCAGGATACGGGATAGGACATTTACGACTGAGATGAGGAGAAATTTCTTCACTCAGATGGTGGTGAACCTGTGGAATTCTCTACCACAGAAGGCTGTGGAGGCCAAGTCACTGAATATATTTAAGGCGGCGATCGATAGATTTCTAGACACAAAAGGCATCAAGGGATATGGGAGGAGAGTGGGAATATGGTATTGAGATAGAGGATCAGCCATGATATTAAATGGCAGAGCAGGCTCAAAGGGCCGAATGGCCTACTCCTGCTCCTATTTTTCTATGTTTCTATCTTCAGCCAGAAGTGCCAAGTGGGTGATCCATATCTGCCTGCTCCTGAGGTCCCCACCACCACAGAAGCTAGTATTCAGCCAATTCGATTCACTCCACGTGATATCAAGAAATGGCTGAGCGCACTGGATACAGCAAAGGCTGTGGGCCCTGACAACATCCCAGCTGTCGACAAAAAGCAGGACAAAACCAACCTGGCCAATTACCGCCCCATCAGTCTACTCTCAATCATCAGCAAAGTGATAGAAGGTGTCGTCGACAGTCGTATCAAGCAGCACTTACTCACCAGTAACCTGCTCACTGATGACCAGTTTTGGGTTCAGCCAGGACCACGTGTCTCCAGACCTCATTACAGCCTTGGTCCAAACATGGACAAAAGAGCTAAATTCCATTCGCAACTCCTCAGATAATGAAGCAGTCCATGCCCGCATGCAGCAAGAACTAGACAACATTCAGGCTTGGGCTGATGAGGTAGCATTCGCGCCACACAAGTGCCAGGCAATGACTATCTCCAACAAGCGAGCGTCTAACCACCGCCCCTTGATATTGAACGGCATTGCCATCACAGAATCCCTCACCATCAATATCCTGGAGGTCACCATTGACCAGAAACTTAACTGGTCCAGCCACACACACATTGTGTGGCAACAAGAACAAGTCAGAGGCTGGGTATTCTGCGTCGAGTTTCTCACCACCTGACTCCCCAAAGCCTTTCCACCATCTACAAGGCACAAGTAAGGGGTGTGATGGAATACTCTCCACTTGCCTGGATGAGTGCAGCTCCACACCATCCAGGACAAAGCAGCCCGCTTGATTGGCACCCCATCCACCACCTTAAACATTCACTCCATCCACCACCGGCGTTCCGTGGCTGCAGTGTGTACCATCTACAAGATGCACTGCAGCAACTCGCCAAGACTTCTTCAGCAGCACCTCCCAAACCCGCGACCTCTTCCACCTAGAAGGACAAGGGCAGCAGGCGCATCCGAACACCACCACCTCCAAGTTCCCCTCCAAGTCACACACCATCCTGACTTAGAAGTATATCGCCGATCCTTCATCGTCGCTGCGTCAAAATCCTGGAACTCCCTCCCTAACAGCACTGTGGGAGTACCTTCACCACACAGACTGCAGCGGTTCAAGGCGGCGGCTCTTCACTACCTTCTCTAGGGCAATGAAGGATGGGCAATGATTGCTGGCCTTCCCAGCGATGCCTAAATCCCATGAACGAATTTTAAAAAACAGCTGTTATTGAGTGTTCCTAAAAAGAGAAGTCATGTATTAAAGCATTTGTACTTTCTTGCAGTAGACAATCAAGGTATTGAGTGTATTGCTCAGTTGGCAGACCCAAGTTATACTGGCAACTGCACCGTACACTGAAATTAGCAACATTGAAACTCTGCATGTGTGCTTGGCTGAATGAACAGAGCTGCGCTTCATGGATCCCTCTTTTTAATGCTACGAGAGTGAGTGGAAGCATCTGCTTATTTTAATAGATTGAAACCAAAAAGTCTCCAGGCAGTCCAGTGGACAGCCTGGGAACTTTTAAAATGCAGCTTGCAGCAGGCTGGGTTTACACTTCATGTGATATGAACTCAGTGTGAGATTTTCTACTAGAAGTGGTTTCACATCTCTCACTTTATTGTGCTTGTATGTCAGATCCAACCCAAACTCCGACGTTTATAATGCCACAAAGGTGGTGGCAGAATAACTTTGTTTCTTGCCATGCTGTCGATCATTGACTACCTCTAAGTTCAGTTCATCGATTCATTTCTGGCTTCAGTTAATGTGTCTACAGGCTGAATGGCTTTAAGTTGTTCAGGCCTTATTTTTAAAAAACCAACGTGTGAACTGCATTTTTTGGGTTTCAAAACATTTGCAGTCCTTCAAAACTGTGCTTAAAAGTACTTGAAAGGAAGGCATATACTTTAAGGCAGGTGATCCTTCACTATTTTATCTTCCAGATAGTTTTTATTTGTGGGGCAATTTCAGTTAAACATACGAACATAAGAATTAGGAGCAGGAGTAGGCCATTTGGCCCCTCGAGCCTGCTCCACCATTCAATGAGATCATGGCTGATCTTAGACCTCAACTCCAATTTCCTGCCCAATCTCCATCTTCCTTGATTCCCCTGGAGTCTGAAAATCTATCTATCTCAGTCTTCCACAGCCTTTTGGGATAGAGAATTCCAAAAATTCACAACCCTCTGAGTGAAGGAATTCCTCCTCATTTCAGTCTTAAATTGCCGACCCCTTATCCTGAGACTATGCTCCCTAGTTCTAGATTCTTCAGCCTGGGGGAAAAACCTCAGCATCTACCCTGTCAATCCCCTCAGAATCTTGTATGTTTCAATGAGATCACTTCTCATTCTTCTTAACTCCAGAGTATAGGCCCAGTCTACTCAATCTCTGTAGACTGTATCATCAGCAAACTTGGATACGTTATACTCAGTCCCTTCAGCTAGTCATTAATATAAATTGTAAATAGGTGAGGCCCAAGCACGGATCCTTGCGGCACCCCACTAGTTACAGCCTGTAAACCTGAAAGTGACCCGTTTATCCCTACTCTCTGGTTTCTGTCCATTAACCAATCCCCTCTCCATGCTAATATATTACTCCTAACCCCATGAGACTTTATCTTGCGTAACCACCTTTTATGTGGCACCTTATAGAATGCCTTTTGGATATCCAAATATATGACATCCATGGTTCCCCTTTACCCTGCCAGTTACATCCTCAAAACGAATAAATTTCACAAACACAATTTCCCTTTCATAAAACCATGTTGACTCTGCTTAATCATATTATGATTTTCTAAATGCCCTGTTACCGCTTCCTTAATAATGGATGCCAGCATTTTCCCGACAACTGATGTCAGTTGTCTTCCAAAGATAGTATTAGATTAAAGGAAGAGGCCTATAATGTTGTCAAAAAGAGTAGTAAGCCTGAGGATTGGGAGGATTTTAGAATTCAGCAAAGGAGGACCAAGAAATTGATGAAGAAATAGAAAATAGAATATGAGAGTAAACAAGCAAGAGACATAAAAACAGACTCGAAGCTTCTATAGGTATGTAAAAAGTAAATGTGGGCCCCTTACAGGTTGAGACAGGAGAAATTATAATGGGGAATAAGGAAATGGTAGAGAAATTAAACACATACTTTGTGTCTGTTTTCATGTAAGAAGACGCAAAAAAACTTCCGGATATAGTGGAGAACCAAGGGTCTAGCGAGAATGAGGAACTGAAAGAAATTAGTATTAGTAAAAAAATAATAATACTGGAGAAATTAATGGGCCTGAAAGCCGATAAATCCCCTGGACCTGATGGCCTACTTGAAAGAGGTGGTTATAGCGATAGTGGATGCATTGGTTGTCATTTTCCAAAATTCGATAGATTCTGGAAAGGTTCCCGTGGTTTGGAAGGTAGCAAATGTAACCCCACTATTTAAGAAAGGAGAGAGCGAGAAAACGTGGAACTAGACCAGTTAGCCTGACATCAGTAGTAGGGAAAATGCTAGAATCTGATATTAAGGACATGGTAACAGAGCACTTGGAAAGTAATAATAGGATTGGGCAGTCAACATGGATTTATGAAAGGGAAATAGTGTTTGATAAATCTTAGTTTTTGAGGTTGTAAGTAGCAGGATAGATAAGGGGGAACCAGTGAATGTAGTGTATTTGGATATTTAGATGGCATTCAATAAGGAGTCACACAAGAAGTTATTAAACAAAATTAGGGTTCATGGGATTGGGTGTAATATACAAGCATGGATTAAGGATTGGTTAACGGACAGAAAACAGAGTAGGAATAAACGGATCATTTTCGGGTTGGCAGGCTGTAATTCGTGGGGTACCACAAGGATCAGTGCTTGGGCCTCAGCTACTTGCAATCTATATCAATGAACATAAGAACTAGGAGCAGGAGTAGACCATTTGGCCCTTTGAGCCTGCTCCGCCATTCAATAAGATCATGACTGATCTTCTATCTCATCTCCACTTTCCTGCACTATCCCCACATCCCTTGATTTCCTTAATATTCAAAAATCTATCGATCTCTGTCTTGAATGTACTCAATGACTGAGCCTCCACAGCCCTCTGGGGTAGAGAATTTCTTTAAGTTCCTCACTCTCATTAGCCCCTTGGTTCCCCACTATTTTTGGTATGCTTTTTGCCTTCCACTATGAAGACCAATACAAAATATTTATTTGAAGTCTCTGCCATTTCCGTATTCCCCACTATAATTTTTCCTGTCTCGGGCTCTAAGGGACCAATGCTTACTTTTGCTATCTCTTCCTTTTTACATACTTGTAGAAGCTCTTACAATCTGTTTTTATATTTCTTGCTAGTTTACTCTCCTATTTTCTCCCTTGTTATCAACTGTTTGGTCATCCCTTGCTGGTCTCTAAAGCTTTCCCAATCCTCAGACTTGCTAGTATTCTTCGCAACATTTTAAGCCTCTTTTAATCTAATCCTATCCTTAACTTCTTTAGTTAGCCACAGATGAACCACTTTTCCCGTGGAGTTTTTATTTCTCAATGGAATGTATATTTGTTGAGAATTTTGGAATATTTCTTTAAATGTTTGCAACTGCTTATCTGCTGTCCTATCTTTTAATCTAATTTCCCAACCTACATTAGCCAACTCGCCTTTCATACCTATGTAATTGGTTTTATGTTTAAGACTCTCATTTCAGACTTAGAATTTCACATTGAGTTTGAGAGTAAAATACTTAACATATTTTGATCACTCCTCCCCAGAGGATCCTTTACTATGAGATTACTAATTAACCCTGTCTCATTATACAATACAAGATTTAAAATAGCCTGTTCCCTGGTTGGTTCCACGACGTATTGTTCTAGGAAACTCTCTCGAATGCATTCCATGAACTCGTCCTCCAGACTACCTTTGCCAATTTGATTTGTCCAATCCATGTGCAGATTAAAGTCCCCCACAATTATTGCATTACCTTTGCTACAAGCTCCTATTATTTCTTGATTAATACTCTGTACAAACGGTATAGCTACTGTTTGGGGGCCTATAAACTACGCCAACCAGTGTTTTCTGCCCCTTGTTATTTCTTATCTCTACCCATACTGATTCTACTTCCTGATTTTCCGAGCCAAGATCCTTTCCCATTAATGCCTTGTGTCATCCTTATTATCAAGGCAAACCCCCTTTTCCATTCTGTCTGTCTTTTCGAAATGTCAAGTACCCTGGAATATTTTAGTTCCCAACCTTGGTCACCTTGCAACCACCTCTCTGTAATGGCTATTAGATCAAACCCATTGATCTCTCTTTGTGCCACTAATTCATCTATCTCGTTATGAATGCTTCGTGCATTCAGATAAAGAGCCTTTAATTTTAACTTTTTACCATTATTCCCTGCTTTCATCTTATTTGCTGATGCATTATTACCGTTAAACTCTGTCCCTTCCTGCCGCACTCTGCTTATCTTTACCCAAATTGCTCCATTGACTTGACTTTTCTCTTCAGATTTCTAGATTTCCCCTCAACTGACCCCTCCCCCCACCTCCCCTTTTTTAGTTTTAAACCCTATTTACAGCCCTATTTATTCGATTCGCCTGGACACTTTTCCCAGCCTAGTTTAAGTAGAGCCCATCCCAACAGAACAGCTCCCTCTTTCTCCAGTGCTGGTGCCAGTGCCACACCACTATTTAAGGCACGCATTTAACTCTTTCATCTGCTTGGCCCTAAGCAAATTTGCACATGGTTCAAGTAACAATCCAGAAATTGTTACCTTTGAGGTTCTGTGTCTTAATTTAGACCCTAGCTCCTCAAATTCCCTCAGCAGAAGCTCATTCCTAGTTCTACCTATGTCGTTGGTTCCTATGTGGACCACGATAACTGGATCCTCCCCCTCCCACTCCAAATTCTTCTCCAGCTGCGAGGTATCCTTCACCCTGGCAGCACAGCCTTTGGAACTCCCGGTCGTGGCTGCAGAGAACAGTATCTATCCCCTCGATTGTACTGCCCCTTACCATTACAACATTTCTTTTCACTCCCCCCACTTGAATGGCCTCCTGTACCACAGTGCCATGGTCAGTTTGTCATCCACCCTGCAGACTTTGCCCTCATCTACACCGGCAGCAAGAACCTCATACCTGTTGGACAAGGGCAAAGGCTGAGACTCCTCCAGCACTGCACCTGGGGTCCCCTTACCTGCCTGAGTCGCAGTCACACCCTCCTGTCCCTGATCACTACCTAACCTAAGGGGTGTGACTGCCTCATGGATCAATGTGTCTAGGTAACTCTTCCTCCTCCCTGATGCCCTGCAGTGTCTGCGCCTCTGACTCCAGCTCAACAACTCTGAGCTGAAGTTCCTCGAGATGCAGACACTTATTAAAGACGTCGTCTGGGATCCCAATGCTCGACGCATACTCCCACATGCTGCAGTTACGGCACACCACCTGCACTGCCATCCAAAAATAACTTTGTTTTATTTATTTAATTAATTAGAGTCCATGTATTTAATTAACTTAGCTTATAGTTTAGTTTTTTTAACTAATTACTAGATCTAGTTTAAGTTATAGGTAGATGAAATTAAATATTTACCTGTAACACAAAGCACTACAAGTATTGGAGGCAAAAAGCAGCACCTCCTTCCCCCTCTGCTCCGAATTCCCAACTTTAACACTTTTTTTGTTTAGAAGCACTCCGTTTAGACCACGGAGGGCAGAATGGTGAAAATGAAAACCCTGCAATCATTAGAAATGATGCAACAATTGGGGTCGGAGGGTTATTCTGGTTGGATAAATTAAGATGGCGTTCCTCGTCCATAAGTACCGTGATAGCTAAAGGAAAGGCAGGGAGAGACTTGGTTAAAGAAAAGCTTGATTAATATCATGGCAGCTGTACCTGGCACAGTACAGAGCTTTGTTCTTTCCTTGCTCCCAGTAAGTGTAAACACTGAGGAAAAAGTGCAGCTGTGGTGTTTAATATGCACTGCAGGAAATTTCAGCAGCGCAGTGAAATATAGTGCATTAATGTTGAAAAGATAAACACATTGGGAGAGCGCAGGGTCTTGTGTTTTTCTGGGAGTAGAATGCTTCCTAATGAATATGAATGCTCCAGGTTTCATGGAGCCATATGGCAGTTTTTCTAATTTTAGTTTGATGCAGATGTATAACTGGCTTGTTGGTGGGTTTTTTTCCCCCTGCATGCCGTTTTTTTTGGCTGCCAGGGCTGCTGACCTGCACATTTTTCTTTAGACGGCATTGTACATGCAATGTTGATTTTGCTGCCTTATTGCTGAAAGTCAGATATAGGACGGGTTTATTTTAAGGCAATTATAATGTTGTTGCAGCACCAGTTTGGTTTGCAAAAAATGTTGCACAGCTGGTTAAGGAGGTATGATTCTACCACAGTTAAGCTCATTCTGAAGTTTTGGGTGTAGTGTCATTAAGTACAGACCATTTTGGAGAGATGCACCTAGCTGATGGAGGTGAACTCCACCGGATGTGGACTATAGTAGCATAATGATTATGTTACTGGACTAGTAATCCAGAGGCTTAGACTAATAATCTGGAGTGAGGAATTTAAGTTCAGTTAATTAAATAAATCTGGAATAAAAAGCTAGCATCAGTAATGGTGACCATCAAGCTACCGGATTGTGGTTAAAAATTCAACTGGTTAACTAATGTCCTTCCTTTAGGGAAGGAAACCTGCCATCCTTATCTGGTCGGGCCTATACTTGACTCCAGACCCACAGCAATGTAAGAACATAAGAATTAGGAGTAGGGCATACAGCCCCTCGAACCTGCTCCGCCATTCAATAAGATCATGGTTGATCTTCGACCTCAACTCTACTTTCCTGCCCCATATCCCTTGATTCTCCTAGAGTCCAAAAATCTATCTATCTCAGCCTAGAGAATTCCAAAGATTCACAACCCTCTGAGTGAAGAAATTCCTCCTGATCTCAGTCTTAAGTTGCTGACCCTTAGCCTGAGACTATGCCCCCTAGTTCTAGACTCTCCAGCCAGGGAAAACAACCTCTCAGCATCTACCCTGTCAATCCCCTCAGAATCTTGTATGTTTCAATGAGATCACCTCTCATTATTCTAAACTTCAGACAGTATAGGCCCAATCTACTCAATCTATCTTCATAGGACAACCCTCTCATCCCAGGAATCGATCTAGTGAACCTTCGTTGCACAGCCTCTAAGGCAAGCATGTCCTTCCTCCGATAAGGAGACCAAAACTCTGCACCGTACTCCAGGTGTGGTCTCACCAAAGCTCTGTACAGTTGTAGTAAGACATCCTCATTCTTGTACTCCAACTCCCTGGTAATAAAGGCCAACATGTCAATTGCCTTCCTAATTGCTTGCTGTACCTGCATGCTAACTTTCTGTGTTTCCTGTACAAGGACACCTAAGTCTCTCTGAACACCAACATTTAATAGTTTCACACCATTTAAAAAATATTCTGTTTTTCTAGTCTTCCTACCAAAGTGAATAACCTCACATTTCCCCACACTATACATTATGCCACTTTATTACCCACTCAATTAACCTTTTCTATATCCCTTTGCAGGCTCTTTCTGTCCTCCTCGCAGCTTACTTTTCCACCTAGCTTTGTATCGTCAGCAAACTTGGATACATTGCACTTTGTCCTTTCATCTAAGTCATTAATATAGATTGTAAATTGCTGAGGCCCCAACACTGATCCTTGCGGCACCCCACTAGTTATAGCCTGCCAACAGGAAAATGACCCGTTTATCCCTACTCTGTTTTCTATCCATTATTCAATTCTCTATCCATGCTAATATATTACCCCAACCCAAGCCCTAATCTTGCGTAACGACATTTTATGTGGCACCTTATCGAATGCCTTTCGGAAATCCAAATATACTACATCTACTGATCCCCCCTTTATTTACCCTGCTACTGTAGTTACATCCTCAGAAAAACTCTAATAAATTTGTTAAACATGGTTTCCCTTTCATAAAGTCATGTTGACGGCCTAATTATATTATGATTTTCTAAGTACCCTGTTACCACTTCCTTAATAATGGATTCCAGCATTTTCCCTACTAACTACTGTCAGGCTAACTGGCCTTTAGTTCCCTGCTTTCTCTCTCTCCTTTCTTGAATAGCGGGGTTACATTTGCATGTGGTTTGAAATGGCCCAGCAAACCACTCGGTTGTATCAAAACCGCTACAAAAAACTAAGAGTAAAACCGGACGGACCACCCAGCATCAGCCTAGGCACCGGATTCGGACATGACGATGGCACACCCAGCCCAGTCAACCCTGAAAAGTCCTCCTCACTAACATCTGGGAACTTGTGCCAAAATAGGGAGAGCTGTCAAGCAGTGGCCTGGCAGATTCATAGTCACAGAATTGTACCTTTCAACCAGTGTCCCTGGGTATGTCCTGTCCCACCGGTAGGACAGACACACCAGAGTTAGCGGCACAGTGGCATACATTGGGGAGGGAGTGGCCCTGGGAGTCCTCAACATTCACTCTGGACTACATGCATGCTAAACAGTGGAAGCAGCCTGCTATAGACAGAGCTAAGCGATCCCACAATCAATGGATCAGATCAAAGCTCTGCAGTCCTGCCATATCCAATCGTGAATGGTGGTGGACAATTAAACAACTAACAGGAGGAGGAGGAGGAGACTTCATGAATCTCATCAATGATGGCGGAGTCCAGCATGCGAGTACAAAAGACGAGGCTGAAGAGTTTGGAACCATCTTCAGCCAGAAGTGCCAAGTAGATGATCCATCTCTGCCTCCTCCTGAGGTCCCCACCATCACAGATGCCAGTCTTCAGCCAATTCACTTCACTGCACGTGATATCAAGAAACGGCTGAGCGCTCTGGATACAGCAAAGGCTGTGGGCCCCGACAACATCCTGGCTGTCGTGCTGAAGATGTGCTCCAGAATTAGCCACGCCTCTAGCCAAGCTGTTTCAGTACAGCGACATCATTGGCATCTACCCGACAATGTGGAAAATTGCTCAGGTATGCACTGTCTGCAAAAAGCAGGATAAATCCAATCCGACTAATTACCACCTCATCAGTCTACTCGCAATCATTAGCAAAGTGATGGACGGTGTCATCGACAGTGCTATCAAGCAGCACTTACTCATCAATAACCTGCTCACCGATGCTCATTTTGGGTTCAGCCAGATTCACACGGCTCCAGACCACATTACAGCCTTGCTCCAAACATGGACAAAAGAGCTGAATTCCAGAGGTGAGGTAAGAGTGACTGCTCACGACATCAAGGAGCCCTAGTAAAATTGAAGTCAATGGGAATCAAGGGGGAAGACTCTCCACTGGCTGAAGTCATACCCAGCACAAAGGAAGATGGTTGTGGTTGTTGAAGGCCAACCATCTCAGCCCCAGGACATTGCTGCAGGAGTTCCTCAGGGCAGTGTCCTAGGCCGGACCATCTTCAGCTGCTTCTTCAATGACCTTCCCTCCATCATAAGGTCAGAAGTGGGGATGTTTGCTGATGATTGCAGTGTGTTCAGTTCCATTCGCAACTGCTCAAATAATGAAGCATTCCGTGCCCGCATGCAGCAAGATCTGGGTAGCATTCAGGCTTGGTCTGATAAATGGCAAGTAACATTCGCGTCACACAAGTGCCAGGCAATGACCATCTCCAACAAGAGAGAGTCTAAACTCCTTTCTTTGATATTCAATGGCATTATCATTGTCTAATCCCCCACTATCAATATCCTGGGGATCACCATTGACCAGAAACTTAACTGGACCAGCCAAATAAATACTGTGGCTACAAGAGCAGGTCCGAGGCATCCATGAGGCGCTATGGGGCAGCAGCAGAATTGTATTCAACCACAATCTGTAACCTCATGGCCTGAAATATCCCTCACGCTTCCATTACCATCATGCCAGTGGACCAACCCTGATTCAATAAGGAGTGTAGAAGAGCATGCCAGGAGCAGCACCAGGCGTACCTAAACATGAGGTGCCAACCTGGAGAAGCTGTAACACAGGACCACATACATGCTTAAAAAGCGGAAGCAGCATGCTATCGACAGGGCTAAGTGATCCCATAATCGGCGGATCAGATCAAAGCTCTGCAGTCCTGCCACATCCAGTCGTGAATGGTGGACAATTAAACAACTAACGGGAGGAGGTGGCTCCATGAATATCTCCATCCTCAATGATGGTGGAGTCCAGCACATGAGTGCAAAAGACAAGGCTGAAGCGTTTGCAACCATCTTCAGCCAGAAGTGCCGAGTGGATGATCTATATCGGCCCACTCCCGAGGTCCCAACCATCACAGAAGCCAGTCTTCAGCCAATTCGATTCACGCCACGTGATATCAAGAAACGGCTGAGTGCACTGGATACAGCAAAGACTATGAGCCCCGACTGCATCCTAGCTATCATGCTGAAGACCTGTGCTCCAGAACTAGCCGCGCCTCCAGCCAAGCTGTTCCAGTACAGCTACAACACTGGCATCTATCTGACAATGTGGAAAACTGTCCAGGTATGGCCTGTCCACAAAAGACAGGACAAATCCAACCGGGCCAATTACCGCCCCATCAGTCTACTCTCAATCATCAGTAAAGTGATGGAAGGTGTCATCGACAGTGCTATCAAGCGGCACTTACTCACCAATAACTGGCTCACGGATGCCCAGTTTGGGTTCCGCCAAGACCACTCTGCTCCAGATCTCATTGCAGCCTTGGTCCAAATGTGAACAAAGGAGGTGAGAGTGACTGCCCTTGACATCAAGGCAGCATTTGACAGAGTGTGGCATCAAGGAGGCCGAGTAAAACTGAAGTCAATGGGAATCGGGGGGGAAAACGCACCACTGGCTTGAGTCATACCTAGCACAAAGGAAGATGTTTGTGGTGGTTGAAGGTCAATCATCACAGCCCCAGAACAAAGTGGCAGGAGTTCCTCAGGGCAGTGTCCTAGGCCCAACCATTTTCAGCTGCTTCATCAATGACCTTCCCTCCAACATAAGGTCAGAAATGGGGATGTTCGCTGATGGCTGCACAGTTCAGCGCCATTCACAACTCCTCAGATAATGAAGCAGTCCATGCCCACATGCAACAAGACCTGGTCGATGTTCAGGCTTGGGCTGATAAGTGGCAGGTAACATTCGTGCCACAGACGTGCCAGGCAATGACTATCTCCAACAAGTGAGTGTCTAACCACCTCCCCTTGACATTCAACGGTATTACCATCGCCAAATCCCCCACCATCAACATCCTGGGGGGTCACCATTGATGAGAAATTTAATTGATCCAGCCACATAAATACTGTGGCAACAAGAGCAGGTCAGAGGCTAGGTATTCTGCGGTGAGTGTCTCACCTCCTGACTCCCCAAAGCCTTTCCATCATCTACAAGGCACAAGTCAGGAGTGTGATGGAATACTCTCCACTTGCCTGGATGAGTGCAGCTGCAACAACACTCAAGAAGCTCCACACATCCAGGACAAAGCTTGATTGGCACTCCATCTACCACCTTAAACATTCACTCCCTCCACCACCGGCGTACTGTGGCTGCAGTGTGTACCATCTACAAGATGCACTGCTGCAACTCGCCGAGGCTTCTTCGACAGCACCTCCCAAACCCGCGACCTCTACCACCTAGATGGCCAAGGACAGCAGGCACATGGGAACACCACCACCTCCAAGTCACACACCATCCTGACTTGGAAATATATTGCCGCTCCATCATCGTCGCTGTGTCAAAATCCTTGAACTCCCTAGCTAACAGCACTGTGGGAGTACCTTCACCATACGGACTGCAGCGGTTCAAAATGGCGGCTCACCACCACCTTCTCGAGGGCAGTTAGGGATGGGCAATAAATGCTGGCCTTGCCAGCGACGCCCACACCCTGTGAATGAGTTTTTTTAATTGTGCACGCGGCTGATGGAGGTGAACAGCAGCACCGAGATCTGCAGGGAGGATTGAAATTAGTTACCACAGAGAAAAACTGATTGTGAAAGGTAGGATTTTTTTTCAAAGTGTCTTGTGGCTGATATTAATTGGTCTGAAGAGGATGCTGTAGATTGACTGCCTGAAGGAAATTGTGGTGCAGGACTACTTATCAGACATTATACCACTAATGTTACACTATTGCTGTACAAACTAAAGGTCAGAGGTGTGCAATAGTCAGCCTTTTCGTGTATATATTTATGTGATGCATTATACCAGTGGGAGGTATAGATTGCTAAATGGATTTTTGTCCAGCTGTGTGACTCAGTTGCTTAAATTAATTGGATATGAAATAGGTTTGATTTATTGATGCATGGACTGTCAGTTATTTGTGTATGATCTGTATTTTGAGCATTTGGTTTTTGAGTTTTCTACTTTAGTCCTTTAGAAATGAATGTATTAACATTAGTATTGGCCTTTTTGGCAACACATTTTGGGTTAACAGATGTTTAATATAAAACTATACATTTATGTTTGCAGCAGAGTTAAAAAAAAATCAAGCTCCATGTTAAATAGTTATTTCATGATTTTTGCCATCATATTTATATTTTATGAATTGACAGATCTGCGGGTAACCTTTTAAACTCTTCTGCCAATAACATGCAAATTGCTCGTGATCGCTACTGTATTATTTCTGGCTGAGAGCTGTGCCTGCCATTCCTACTGCCATTCCTACTGGATATAAAATCTGGGTAAAAGACAAGTGAAGCTTTTCTGAGAGTGTAATTGGCTGCATTGTTTAACTGAATTCTATCCAACATGGTCATCTTGTAGGCAGAGCTGCTGCTGCTACTGTTAGTGTAATTATAAACAAAATCTCTTAAGACACTGGCATAATCCCAGTGGAAAGGCACGCTCAGCAGGAAGGAGTGAGCCTCCCTTCTGGCAGGCTGTTGGAAATGAGCACATTGCATCTGCTTAGAGGCAGATTGTACCATGCACTTTGAATGAATCTTGTTTTCACTTCATGCTGCTTCTTAAGAAATTAAAATGCAGAATGGCGCACCCACAGCAGCTGTTCAGAATGAAGTTGGGATATAAGCTAAAGGCAGATATGAAGGACCAGACTGTCTGCCCATTTTTCACCGTTAACATAGAAATGGAGATATTAGGCGTAGTTTTAAATGATGCTCCGTCCAGCATATATTTTGGAAATTACTGCATATCCTTGGCTTGTAATGATCTTTCGGTGTTATTTTTTTCAACTACATTGAGGATGAAATAGTTCATCTTTGTAACTGACTAAAATTAGGCCTAAATGTCTTGCAAAGACTATAACTAAAATTCCAGACACCGATGATCTAACTGATTATTATTTCTTGGACTAAAATAACAATCGGTACCTCACAACTTTTGGAGCATGTGTTAAAATTGAAGCATGCAAATAGTGTATGTTGTCATTCAAGCACCGGTTTATTACATTTAAGACCTTGAGTTAGCTGAGAAATGAAAGAACAAATTACCTTTTATGAAACATTAAAGTTTGAAAAGAAAATCCTGAAAGCATTGGAACTAAAATGTGGAGAGTAAACCTTAAATTTTTCCAAGAACAAAATCAAAACATGACTAAAATTTATAATACACAATACAAATGAGAATAGATATATTGTTCTGTATCTAACAGTAATCAATTTAGAAAATAATCACCCCATCAGTCTGTGCAAGGTTTGAACTTGAACAACAGAAGTGAAAAAATGAGTGGCATTTGCACCTCATAACATCTCAAATGCCCTACATAGGATCAGTTTACTGTGAAGTACAGTGACTATTACGCTGACAACAGAATGGTAATCCATTGTATGTTCTGATCCCTGGATGCTCTGTCATTTTAATTTAAAAAGTGCCATTTTTGTTTGTTTTTCATGTAAGTAATAAAATTGTACCTTTTGTAGTTAGTTTGTGGAACGTTTTTGTTGACAAAGATATTGGCAATGAGGTCTTTGTGGAGTATCTTATTTGTAGTAACTGGTTGTGTCTGCCAACTAGCCTAAATAATATTGATCTATACAAATATACCATACATTTCAAAAGGTAATGGATACTATGCCTAATTATCCTCAACATTCAAGTTTTCTTTTAATCTTTCTCTTTCCATTTGCTTTCATCTGCATTTTTAAATTGTGTGAGGAGGCACTCAATTTTTGTTAATTATTTTTTTCCTTGGTCATGTTGCCCCTCATATTTTCCCAATCTTGTGGGGGAGGCATTCAATATATATCGGTTATTTTTTGGGCTTCATATTATGCATCTGTTCCTCAAATATTGCAGTGATTTAAAATTCATTAACACAAGCTTGGCTTTTCAATAACTTTCAGTATATATATTTTCAACATGTGTTAGAAAGTAAAAGTTGCACTTGAGAATTGATTTGCACTAGGAGCAATATTAACCAGGACTGAAGCAGTCAGTAGGTTCAGGGGCACCTTGAGGATTATGGGCCAAGGTGGCTGAACCAGGAGCCAGGCTGGGCACTGCCTGGTAGTTTTGGTCGTCCCCACTGCAAAGTCAGCAGCTGCTGAGTCCCTAGTGTGGAGCTGCCCTTGCTCATTTCAGGGACTCTCTCCACAACCAATTTAGGGGATACAGTGGCGTAGCTGTTACTGGACTAGTAATCTGCAATCCTAGGTTAATAATCCAGATCGCTGGATTAATAATCCAGAGAACGTAAGTTCAAATCCTACCATGGCAGTTTGAGAATTTGAATTCCGTTCTAAAAATCCGGAAATAAAAAGCTGGTATCAGTAATAGTGACCATCAAGCGGTCAGATTGAAGGACTAATGTCCTTTTTAAAGAAGAAAATCTGAAGTCCTTGCCTGGTCTAGTCAGTGGCTCCAGTCCCACACCTTGATGGTTGACGTTTAACTGCCCTCTGAAGTGAGCTAACAAACAACTCCGTTGTAGCGATCAAAGCAGTCCTGACACCACCACCTAAGGGTGACTAGGGATAGGCAATAATTGCTGGCCCTGCCAGTGACACCCAGGTCCTGAAAATGAATCCAAGGAAGAATAAAAAAATTTGAGGGAACTCCGATCCAGTGGCAGCCAAGAATAGGTCTCCGAGCAGCTGACCGCAAGTGCTGGGAGCGGCAGTGGCTGACAACGGGCCAGATGGCCATGGAAGCAGACAGCAGTCCTCGGGAGAGAAAAGCAATAAATACTAATTACATTAATGTGGACATAATTTATAATTGACACAAAATTGTAGCAAAAAAGTGATGACAAGGACAGGAAGTGTGTACAAACCCAAGATTTTTTAAATAAATATAAGTATGCATATGTGTATATATCTAACTCTCTCTGTGCACTATGAACCCAAGTAAAAGCAAAAGATAGGAAGGAGAAAAACAAAAGTGGCAGTCAGAGAAATCAACGGTTTAAATCAAACGTGGCCACAGTAAATAATAATTCTAATAGGTCTAAGAGCGTTAAAAAAACAAGCCTGAAGGCTTTGTCTTAATACGAGGGGCATTCGTAATAAGGTGGATGAATTGGCTGCGCAAATAGAGGTAAACGAATATGATTTGGTTGGGATTACGGAAACGTGGCTCAAGGATGGCCAAACATCCAGGGGTATTCGATATTCAGGAAAGATAGGCAAAAAGGAAAGGGAGGTGGGGTAGTATTCCTGGTTAAAGAAGGGATTAACACAATTGTAAGGAAGGATATTTGCTCTGATGATGTGGAATCTGTATGGGTAGAATTGAGAAATACCAAGGAGCAGAAAACGTTAGTGGGAGTGGTATATAGACCTCCAAACAGTAAGGCGGAGGTCGGGGATGGCATTAAAAGGGAAATTAAAGAAGCGTGCAATAAGGGCACAGCAGTCATCATGGGTGACTTTAATCTACATATAGATTGGGCTAACCAAATTAGTAACAATACTGTGGAGGAGGAATTCCTGCAGTGTTTACGGGATGGTTTCCTGGACCAATATGTCGAGGAACCAACCAGAGATTAGGCCATCTTAGACTGGGTATTCTGTAATGAGAGAGGATTAATTAGCAATCTTGTTGTACGAGGCCCCTTGGGTCGGAGCGATCATAATATGATCGAATTCTTCATTAAGATGGAGAATGAAGTAGTTGACTCAGAGACTAGGGTCCTGAATTTAAATAAAGGAAACTACGATGGTCTGAAGCGTGAGTTGGGTAGGATTGATTGGGGAATGTCACTCAAAGGGTTGACGGTGGATAGGCAATGGCAAACATTCAAAGAGCGCATGGATGAACTACAGAATTTGTTCATCCCAGTTTGGCATAAAAATAAAACAAAAAAGGTGACTCAACCGTGGCTAACAAGGGAAATTAGGATAGCATAAGATCCAAGGAGGGGGACATAAATTGGCTAGAAAAAGCAATAGTCCTGAGGATTGGGAGCAGTTTAGGATTCAACAAAGGAGGACAAAGGGATTAATTAAGAAGGGGAAAATAGAATATATGAGTAAGCTTGCAGGGAGCATAAAAACTGACTGTAAAAGCTTTTATAGATATGTGAAAAGAATAAGATTGGTGAAGTCAAGCGTAGGTCCCTTGCAGTCAGAATCAGGGGAATTTATAATGGGGAACAAAGAAATGGCAGACCAACTAAATACATATTTTGGTTCTGTCTTCACAAAGGAGGACACAAATAACCTCCCAGAGATGCCGGGGAACATGGGGTCGGATGAAAGGGTGGAACTGAAAGAAATCAGTATTTGTAGGGAAAATGGTGTTAGGGAAATTGATGGGACTGAAGGCCGATAAATCCCCAGGGCCTGATAATCTACATCCTAGGGTACTTAAGGAAGTGGCCCTAGAAATAGTAGATGCATTGCTGATCATCTTCCAACATTCAATGGAATCTGGAACAGTACCCATGGATTGCAGGGTAGCTAATGTTACCCCACTATTCAAAAAAGGTGGTAGAGAGAAAACGGGAAATTACAGACCGGTAAGCCTGACATTGGTAGTGGCGAAAATGCTAGAGTTCATTATAAAAGATATAATAACAGAGCACTTGGAAAACAGTGACAGGATCGGACAAAGTCAACATGGATTCACAAAAGGTAAATCGTGCTTGACTAATCTACTGGAATTTTTTGAGGATGTAACTGGTAAAATAGATAAGGGAGAACCAGTGGATGTGGTGTATCTGGACTTTCAGAAGGCCTTCGATAAGGTCCCGCATAAGAGATTGGCGTGCAAAGTTAAGGCACATGGGATTGGGGGCAAGGTATTGACTTGGATAGAGAACTGGTTGGCAGACAGAAAGCAAAGGGTTGGAATAAACGGGTCTTTTTCCAAATGGCAGGCACTGACTAGTGGGGTACCGCAGGGATCTGTCCTTGGACCCCAGCTATTCACAATATATATAAATGATCTGGACAAGGGAACTAGATGTAATATCTCCAGATTTGCAGATGACGCAAAGCTGGGTGGGCGTGTGTGCTGTGAGGAGAATGTCGAGAAACTCCAGGATGATTTGGACATGTTGGGTGATTGGGCAGAAACATGGCAGATGCAATATAACGTGGATAAATGTGAGGTTATCCACTTTGGTGGCAAAAACAGGAAGGCAGATTATTATTTGAATGGCAATAGATTGGGAGATGGGGAAGTGCAACGAGACCTGGGTGTCCTTGTGCACCAGTCGCTGAAGGTAAGCATGCAGGTGCAGCAGGCAGTTAAGAAGGCAAATGGTATGTTGGCCTTCGTAGCGAGAGGGTTTGAGTACAGGAACAAGGATGTCTTGCTGCAGTTGTACAGGGCCTTGGTGAGACTACATCTTGAATATTGTGTGCAGTTTTGGTCGCCTTATCTGAGGAAGGATGTTCTTGCCATGGAAGGAGTTCAGCGAAGATTCACCAGGCTGATACCTGGGATGGCAGGAATGACGTATGAGGAGAGATTGGGTCGATTGGACTTGTACTCGCTGGAGTTTAGAAGAATGAGAGGTGATCTCATTGAAACTTATGAAATTCTGACAGGACTGGACAGACTGGATGCAGGAAGGATGTTCCCGATGGTCGGGGAGTTCAGAACCAGGGGACACAGTCTAAGGATAAAGGCTGGGCCATTTAGGACAGAAATGAGGAGGAATTTTTTCACCCAGAGAGTGGTGAACCTGTGGAACTCTCTACCACAGAAGGCGGTGGAGGCCAGTTCATTAAATATATTCAAGGAGTTGTTGGATATATTTCTTAAAGGGATCAAGGGGTATGGGGAGAAAGCCGGGACCGGGTACTGAATTTGGATGATCAGCCATGATCGCATTGAATGGCAGAGCAGGCTCGAGGGGCTATGTTTCTATGTTTATTAGTGTGACTGTAACCATGCTGTAAGATTGCCTCAGTACCTGCGGATCGAGCCAGTTTTCCTTTTCACCATTATGTACCAAGGATGGAGCAAAGCCTCTATAGACTCCATTTCAAAGGAATTAGTTTGAGTTAGGAAACCTAAAAGACTGGGCTAGTTGGCTAGCTGCATGTACTGTGGACTAACTGATACGCATTGCTTGGTGAAACATACATGGAGTGATACTAACACTTATTCTGATTTAAAATGCAGCAGTTGGCTGCAGTGTGTCCAGAAGAGATTAATTTTCAGTTTGAGCAAATGGCCAAGAAAGAACTGAAGACTTTGCACCAAAACTGCAGACACCTGATAAATGACAGGTGCAGGTGCTCTCACATCTGTTGTCCTATAATGGCATTCTTGGCTCCATATTTTGGGTTTCCTGTATGATATTGAGACTGAAGGGATAGCCAATCCCTCCCAGGGTCTGAAAGAGTCATGGTTATAGGAAGGACATCAGACATTTATGTAGTTTTGCCCCTTTGGTACGCAATTACATCTGATTTTTTTGACCCTTCCACCTATCCCAATAATGAGCTTTCCTCCAGTAGAGTCTTTGGGAAGGAATCAAAAGTCTCCCAGTGGTTTAAAAGCCCTGCTGCCCAATTAGTCCTGTCTTCTATCGGCACTGAGTATGTAGGGATCAATTGATTTCTTTATTCCTCAGTGAGCTAGAGTTGCAGTAGACTAGATGGATAATCTTTCCATTAGGCAGCTAAATGTAATTAGCAAAGTGAAACGTTAGAACTACATAGTATTGTTTTGTAAGCTAGAAACAGTTTTGAGTTTGGAAGAAAGGACTTAATCTAGAATGCAGCAAAACTTTGTTGAACTATTTATTTTACAGAAGGCAGAATATTCAGTCACTTTATACTGCTTTCATGTTCTTTGCCTTCTGAAAAGTTTTAGATTCCCATTAAAAATCAGCATAAAGCAGCTTCAGGGTTAACTCCGAGCTCTGACAATCCTGCGGATCTCCATGTTGCAATAATTTACTCTTGTTTTGCAGAAAAGGCTGCTGCAAATGAAGATGCTGTGCAGAAGGCTGATGTGTCCTCTACAGGTCAAGGTGTCATTGACAAGGATGCACTCGGACCAATGATGCTTGAGGTCAGTTCAGATCCAAGAACTACAAAATTAGTTTCACTTTTATACTTTAGATGATCTGGCAGTTGAATTTTAAAGGTCCGGAATTTCCACAAAATGGCACATTGGTTACGCCAAAATTAACACTGAAATTTATGCCGATCTTACAACCTGCACCAAAAGAATCTCATTAGCATATAAAAATCAGTGTAACCAATAGGGGGCTTAAGAAAAGTGTGGAACTTACGCCTATTTTCCATTCGTAAATCTCTCCTTATGAAGCCATCAAACCATCCTTTTATACACTTTAGGCACAGCGGTCAAGTGTCTCTGCTTTGGGAGCAATCGGTGATCTGGGGGAAATTGCGCTGGTTTTCAGAAGTGTGTTTTTTTGCTCAAGTCCGAATGTAAAATTTTCCAGCACAATCGGGCAACGTTTTAGAGCGTAATTTTAAAAAAATCCATTAAAAATATTCCTTGATATATTTAAGAATGATAATCTGGTGCAGTTTTATTGATATAGCTGAAATTAATACAGCGACGAACCAGACATAGTAGGGATTCCTGAGACATGGCTACAGGAAAATCAGGACTGGGAATTAAACATATTTAGCAGGGTATAACATATTTAGAAAAGATAGAGAGGGAAAAAGGGGGAGGTGGAGTAGCTGTACTTATTAGGGATAACCTAATGGCAGTAGAAAAAAAGTGACACAGCTATCAGCAAGACAAAAATAGACTTCATATGGATAGAGATAAAAGATAATAAAGGATCAATCACACTAATAGGCGTAGTCTACAGACCACCTAATAGTGGAAGGGAGGTGGGGAAGAAATATGCAGACAAATGAGGGAAATGAGTAAAAAACATAGAATGATAATCATGGGGGAATTCAACTACAGTACCCCAATATTAATTGGACAGAAGAGGTAGGTAAAGGGGATAAGGGAATGGAGTTGCTACAATGTGTACAGAACTCCTTTCTAACCCAATATGTAAAAAGTCCAACAAGGGAGGATTTGCTGTTGGAGCTAGAAATGGGGAATGAGCCAGAGCAGATAAGAGAAGTAAAAGTAGGGGAACAATACTGGCAAACAACGATGTAAAACAGCAATGGGAAACATTTAAAAGTGTTCAACAGAGTGCAGGAACAATATATTCTGCTAAAAGGAAAGAATAAACTAAACACTAATGAGACTCCATGGATGAATAAAGCCACAAGGGAACAATTGAGGGTAAGGAACGAGGCATACATTAAGAACATGGACAGCGGGGGAGTGCATGATAAGGGAGAATATGAAGAGGTTAAGAGAGAAGTCAAAAAAAAAATTAGGAAGGCAAAGAGGAACTATGAAATTAAATTATCAAGGAACATAAAACAAAACAGTAAAATATTTTACAGGCACATCAATAAAAAAAATGAAGGTTTGGATGGGAATAGGGCCATTAAGGGATAGACAGGATAATACCACAGGTAATGATAGAGAGGTGTCAGAAATATTATAATTATTTTGCTTCAGTATTTACCAGGGAGATAGAACAGGTGGACATGACATTGGCTGATGAGATTAGTAATGAGATAAGTGCATTTAAAATAAAAAGAGGGGATATATTAAATAAACTAATCAAGAGGATAAAGCCCCTGGTCCGGATTGATTGTATCCACACATTTTAAAAGAATCTAGGGAAGAGATAGCAGAGGTATTAAAACACATATTTAATAATTTGTTAGAAAAAGGTGTAGTGCCAGAGGACTGGCGGGATAGCTAACGTAATAATACCTATATTCAAGAAGGGGGATAGAACATGTCCAGAGAATTATAGACCAGTCAGCTTAACATCGGTGATGGGAAAAATAATGGAAGCCCTACTAAAAGAGAAAATAGAAGAACATCTAGAAACCAAAATTATAATAAGGAATAGTCGGCATGGATTACAAAAGGGGAAAGTCTTGCTTCACCAACCTAATTGAATTTTTTGAAGAGGTAACAGAGTGAGTAGACAATGGTCATGCAGTAGATGTAATTTATCTAGATTTTCAAAAGGCCTTCGATAAGGTACCCCATAATAGACTGATGAACAAGGTCAGAGAATGCGGAGTCAGGGGACAAGTAGCAGAATGGATTGCTAGCTGGCTTCAAGACAGAAAGCAGAGAGTGGGAGTAAAGGGTAGCTATTCATAGTGGCAGAAGGTGGGTAGTGGTGTTCCACAAGGATCAGTGCTGGTTCCACTGTTGCTCACAATTTACATTAACGATTTAGACTTTGGAATCAACAACACAATTTCTAAATTTGTGGATGACACCAAATTGCGGGGTGGGGGGGGTGTAGTCAATACTGAGGAGGACGGAAACAATTACAGGAGGACATTAATAAACTTGCAGAATGGGCATATAATTGGCAAATGAAGTTCAACAGGGAGGAGGTCCAGCATCTCGTGAAGTGGTGCGCCGATAACAACCTGGCCCTTAACATCAAGAAAACCAAAGAAATCATTGTGGACTTCAGGAAGTCTAAAGGCGGAAGTCACACCCCCATCCACATCCATGGGGCTGTGGTGGAAAGGGTGGACAGCTTTAAGTTCCTCGGAGTCCACATCACGGAAGACCTCTCCTGGTCCCTCAATACCTCCTCTCTGGTGAAGGAGGCCCAGCAGCGCCTATATTTCCTAAGGAGGCTGACTTTTACCGTTGCACAATAGAGAGCATCCTGACGAACTGTATCACAGTATGGTATGGCAGCTGTAGCTACTATGACCGGAAAGCCCTGCAGCGGGTAGTCAAAACTGCCCAACGCATTACCGGCACCCGGCTACCGACCATAGAGCACATATACCAGAAACGCTGTTTACGGAGGTCACGGACCATCATCAAAGACCCTACCCACCCCAGCCACAGTCTGTTCGCCCTCCTGCCATCTGGGAGACGCTACAGATGCATTCGCACCCGTACGACCAGATTTAGGAACAGCTTCTTTCCCAGGGCTGTCATCCTACTGAACTCCACAAATAAACTCTTAAAGCCTGCACATCTGCCAATGCACTTTACTATGTTTATGTTAATGTATTACAAGCCAAATGAATGTTGAATGTTTAAATGTCTTAATCTAAATGTACACTCTCGGGAGCCGCAAGCCTACATTTCGTTGTACTGCACTTGTGCACTAACAATGACAATAAAGTTGATTATGATTATGATAAATGTGAGGTATTACATTTTGGTAGGAAGAATAGGGAGGTCACTTATTACTTGGAGGGTGAGTGTCTAGGTGGGGTAGAGAAACAAAGGGATCTCGGAGTACAAATACACAAATCACAAAGTAGCGACACAGGTTAGCAAGGCCATAAAAAAAAAAAACAAGCTGTAGGGTTTATTTCTAATGGGATAGAATTGAAAAGTAGGGAAGTTATGCTAAACCTGTGTCGAACCTTGGTTCGACCCCACTTGGAGTACTGCGTACAGTTCTGGTCGCCATATTATAAAAAGGATATAGAGGCACTGGAGAGGGTGCAGAGAAGATTTACAAGGATGATACCAGAAATGCGAAGGTATATATATCAGGAAAGGATGAACAGGCTGGGTCTCTTTTTCTCTTGGGGGAAAGAAGAAGGCTGAGGGGTGACCTAATTGAGGTCATTAAAAATTATGACAGGTTTTGATAGGGTGGATACAGAGAGAATGTTTCCACTTGTGGGGAAGAGCATAACCTAGAGGCCACCAATATAAGATAGTCACCAAGAAATCAAATAGGGAATTCAGAAGAAACTTCTTTACCCAGAAAGTGGTGAGAATGTGGAACTCGCTACCACAGGGAGTGGTTGAAGCGAATAGTATAGATGCATTTAAGGGGAGGCTAGACAAAGCGGAGAAGGGAATAGAGGGTTATGCTGATCGATTTAGATGAGGAAAGACGGGAGGAGGCTCATGTGGAGCATAAACGCCGGCATGGACTAGTTGGGCTGAATGGCCTGTTTGTGCCGTATATCCTATGTAATCCTATGTAAAATGGGTTTATCACAAAAAATAAGCATTGTTAATCAGTGTCTAGCCCACACCTGTGAGTAACTCATTTTTAAATAACTGAAAATGATTTTTTTTTAAACTATACAGAACCATTTACTAGTTACATTGGTGTACAGTAGTCAGTTTCTTATTAAATTACATATTAATATTTAAAAGCTGCCTATTGGTGCCACTGCACCTAAAACATAAAACAGTTTCACTTTAGGCACCTCTGCGAAGGTCCGCAACAGGATCAATTAGCAGAAACTCTCAATGGTGATCATTCGATCTTGGGTTGTGGCCAGTTTTAGTGGGTAGGCCGGCTTCCAGCACGATGTTTTCTAAACCAGCACAAAAAATCTCAGAAACTCGATTTGCACTGGGCGTAACTTGCGCTTGAAATTCCTCGATCATTTGCGCTGGTTTGGCTGACTTTGGGCGAATTGCGCTCCACGTAACCTTGCAGAAGCTCCAGGCCAGCATGTTTAAGAGAATGCAATCCTGGAAGATTTTCAGTTTTTAATATAATTCATTCTGATGCAATAAAATACATTGAGATGCAGAACATACAGTGTAGGTCTCGGTGAGGAGATTTTTTTTCTCAAAAGCTTAAAATTTCACCACAAAACACCAGAAATATGATTTTTGGGTCCTGCTGCACCAAAAATTTTACGCATAAATTTAGACTTGTTCACAACTGGCGTAAATGCAAGAAACTCATTCTCTGGTCTTTCACATGGGCGTGGGGTTATGTTCATGAGTGGAGGAGGTTTTACTGTATCGGCTCAAAAGATCGAGGAAACTCGTTCGTAGTATAAAAATAACTAAGTGACTTCGGCTGAATTTCCTTGATCTTTTACGCTGAAAACAGTCTTCGGCATATCTTCTTCGTAGTGCAACCTTTCAGGAATTTCTGAGCCAGTGTCCACAAATCAACTTAACTACATGTAAAATGTGTCAAAAAATTAAAATATATTTCCCTCAATGTTCTAGTGGTGAAAGACACTACTATAACATGCATGTAGCAATGAGCCATACTGAACAGAAGATCTCAGCTTTGATTCTTGGTCTCTGTTGATTAAACTGATCTTGCCCAGGGCAACAGTTGAGTGCTACAGTTGACCTCAATGTCCCTGGGTTGAAGTGTATAAAAATCAACCAGGGTTCCTGGTGACTTCTGCTGGAAAAGTGCATTGTGTAGATGTTGGATGAGGATAGAATATGGTTCAGTTGTGATGACCTCTGTAGCCAAATAGTTTTCTGACACTAATTCTAGCCATGCACATGAAAATTCATCACTTGGATAAGATACTGGAATGCTACTGGTAGCCAGCAAAAGTCAGCGTCTTCTGTGGGCAAGGGGAGGTGAATGAAGAGGAGAAAACTTGCATTTATATAGTGGCGTTAACATATTAAAACGTCCCAAGGTACTTCGCAGGAGCATTATCAGACAAAATTTAACACCGAGCCAAAAGCTTGGTCAATGAGGTAGGTTTTAAGGAGAGTCTTAAAGGCGAAGAGAGAGGTAGAGAGGCGGATAGGGTTAGGGAGGGAATTCCAGAGCTTAGGGCCCAGGCAGCTGAAGGCACGATGGAGCGATTAAATTAGGAATACGCAAAAGGCCAGAATTGTAGGAGTGCAGAGATCTTGGAGGGGTGTAGGGCTGGAGGAGGTTAGAGATGAGGGGTGAGGCCATGGAAGGATTTGAAAACAAGGATGATAATTTTAAATTCGAGACATTGCTGGACCAGGAGTCAATGTAGGTCAGCAAGCACACGGGTGATGGGTGAACGGGGCTTGCTGGGAATTGGGATATGAGCAGTAGAGTTTTTGAAGGGCTGAAGTTTAGAGAGTGGAAGATGGAAGGCTGGCCAGGCGAGCATTGTAATAGTTGAGTCCGGTGGTAACAAAAGTATGAGAGACTGTTAACTAAAGGTAGAAGCCCATGGAATTGAGGGCAAATTATTGACCTTGTTAGGAAATTGGCTGAGCGGCAGGAGACTGGCACTAGGGATAAAATGGGTAGGTACTCAAATTGACAGGATGTGACTAGTGGTGTCCCGCAGGGATCTGTATTGGGCCTCAACTATTCACAGTATTTATTAACGACTTAGATCATCTATTCAAATTTGCCAATGACACAAAGATAGGCGGCATTGTAGGCAGTGTAGATGAAAGCATAAAATTACAAAGGGATATTGACAGATTAAGCGAATGGGCAAAACTGTGACAAATGTATTTCAATGGAGTCAAATGCAGGATCATCCATTTTGGACCTAAAAAGGATAGAACAGGGTACTTTCTAAATGGTGAAAAGCTAAAAACAGTGGAAGTCCAAAGAGACTTGGGGGTCCAGGTACATAGATCATTAAAATGTCATGAACAGATACAGAAAATAATTAAAGCCTAATGGGATGCTGGCCTTTATATCTAGAGGACTAGAATACAAGGGGGTAGAAGTTATGCTGCAGCTGTACAAAGCCCTGGTTAGACCACACCTGGAGTACTGAGAGCAGTTCTGGGCACCACACCGTAGGAAGGATATATTGGTCTTGAAGGGAGTGCAGTGTAGGTTTACCAGAATAATACCTGGACTTCAAGAGTTAAGTTGTGAGGAGAGATTACACAAATTAGGATTATATTCCCTAGAATTTAGACGGTTAAGGGGTGATCTGATCAAGGTTTTCAAGATATTAAGGGGAACCTATAGGAAGATATTGAGAAACTATTTCTGCTGGTTGGGGGCTCTAGGACTAGGGGGCATAGGAGTGAAATTAGGAAACACTTCTACACACACAGGGTGGTAGAAGTTTGGAACTCTCTTCCGCAAATGGCAATTGATGCTAGATCAATTGTTAATTTTAAAGCGGAGATTGATGGCTTTTTGTTAACTAAAGGTATAAATGGGCCAAAGGCGGGTATATGGAGTTAGGTCACAGATCAGCCATGATCTCCTTGAATGGCGGAACAGGCTCGCGGGGCTCAATGGCTTACCCCCATTTATAGGAACAGAGGAACAGAAGTATCAGCAGCAGATGGGCTGAGGCAGGGGTCAAGACGGGCGCTATTAGAGGTGAAAGTAGGCGGTCTTCGTGATGGAGAGGATACGGGGCTTTTAGCTCATCTAAGGGTCAAATAGAATGCCGAGGTTGCAAATGGTCTGGTTCAGCCTCAGTGGCCAGAGAGGGGGATAGAATCAGTGGTTAGGCAAAGGAGTTTGTGGTGGGGGCCAAAGTCACTGGCTTTTAGCTACCCAATATTTAATTGGAGGAAATTTATGACAAATCTGAGACAATGGAGGCGTCAAGATAGGGGGTGATGCAGTAGAGCTGGGTGTCCTCAGTGTGCATGTGGAACCTGACATTGGCCCAGAAATTCAGGTCGGGGGCTCCCCGTGGGTGCAAGCCCCCGACCTGCACTTACCTTGCGCGCCAGCCGTTGAGCTGTGGGCCCCCATGGAATTGCGATCCTGGGCCTCCTCCAACTGCTGGCGCGCAGTGCTTGCATATCCCAGGGGCGCAGTTAGTTCAATGCGTCCCCTGGGATCACGTGGGCCATGGAGAGCCAATGGTAGCAGGGAATGCTTCATTCATAAGTTTGACAGGAAGACCTGTCAAACTTATAAATACTATAAGCCCCAAAACATCACTAAATCTCCAAATAATTTTTTTTTTAATGCATTTTTTAAATAAACTATAAATTACATGAAATAACTATTTTAAACAATAATTTAAATTTTTGAAAAAAATAATTTTATTTTTAGCCCCGTTAGAAAATAAACTTACCTTTAAAGTATTTAAAAATAATAAACCTGTGGAAAAAATGTTTTTAATTCATTCACCACTTACCTTGTAAAAAGCAGGCCTTGCGACTGCTTTTTACATGTCTAACTTCTGGAGACTTACCCTCCCGGGAAAGCCTGCTATAAAAAAAGTAAGTTCGATGCGCGTGCGCAGCCTCTCCTGCGCACGCGTTCGACCTCTGAACCACTTTTCAGGGGAACGGAAGTGCCGGTTTCCCGCGCATGCGCAGTGCATGCAGGAAACCGGCACTTCCATTGGGCCTACAGGTGAGTACCCCGTGCGTACTCACCCGTGGAGACCCGAATTTCTGGGCCATTGTGTTTACGGATGATATTGCCGAGCGTCAGCATATAGATGAGAAATGGGAAGGGGCCAAGGATAGATCCTTGGGGACTCCAGAGGTAACGGTGCAGGAGCGGGAAGAGAAGCCATTGCAGGAAATTCTCTGGTTACGACTGGATAGATGAGAATGGAACCAGGCGATGGCAGTCCCACTGAGCTGGCCAACAGAGGAGAGGTGTTGGAGGAGGATGGTGTAGTCAACCGTGTCAAATACTGCAGACAGCTAGAGTAGGATGAGGAGGGATAAAGGAAATTAATTATGATTTGAGATCTTTTCTACTCAAAGAAAATTAACTTTTTTCTTCGCAATTGTCTCTCTTCCCCAAAGGCTTCTTGCTGGGGTATGGGTCCATAGACAGCAATTGCCCTCTTCTATCTTACCCAAATGGCCACTATCCATTTGTATACTTGATGCATTTTGCAGACTACAATGAAGTACTTCTGCAATGTCCACACACATGTACAACCAGCAGAGACAGCAATAAAGAATGGTATTTATTCCCAATTATAACCCAGCTTAACTCTCTTAAACTGGACCTTTGCAGTCTATATGGTTCTGCTAGCCATTGCATAAACTAACTGAACCATCAAGGAACTTGGTTTGGGAGTCCTTCTAGTTTAAATAGTACATTTAACAAGCCAACATGAAATATGTGACTAAGGCTCACCACGCTAGCTTTCTCACAAATTATGTTTTCATGTATTACCGGGTTTTCACCAGTCAAATATAAATTGATATTTTATACCTTCCTACCTTTTACCTGCTGTTATCTTTAATAATAGTTTTAAACTTTGTATCTCAAAATGTAGAATTGTAATGTAGTGCAAGTTCCATAATACTGAAGCAAAGCATGCAGTGAACACACACTATATCAATGGCGACATACTGGCATTTCAAATTCTCTAAATATTGTATGTGTTCCATTTTGGTTTGATTTGATTTCCTCTTGCATAACCAGTCACTGCCCTTCAACTTATGGTGGTATTTTAACTTAACAAATAACAGAACATTCAGTTGTTTGTTAAAATAGCTTTGCAAGTACTGCAGCTGATCTCTAATTTGGTATATCACAGTTGCTAAAGTTAAGTAATGCCAGATGAATTTTTTTCCTCTAATTAATAGTAGCTAATGCAACCTTACTGTGCATTAATAAGTACTCCTCAACCAGATTAGAATACTTCTGGAGGCTCACGGGGCTGAATGGGCGACAACTCCTATTTCTTATGTTTTTAAAGGAAATGAGCTTATTAGTCGGTCCTCATCGAGAATACTGTGTCCAGTTTTGATCATCTCGCATGATGGGTAATATAGAGGCCCAGGAAAAGGTTCGGGGCAGCCCCTTAGATGGATACAAAGCTCTAGTCTAACATGATAGACTTATAGAATTTGGTCTCTTTACTCTTGGGGTGGGGGGGGGAGAAAGTAGACCTTAGGGAGATTTGTTTCAGGTCTTTAAAATAATGAAGGAACTATACTGTTTGAGTTGGATAGGTTAGGGAGAACCAGAGGGCAAGTGTACACGTTATATAAGCATATAGAAGTAGGTTAGATGTTGGGAGGTTTTTCCTTTCACAGAGGGTCATTGACCTTTGGCACAAGTTACCGGCTCAAAGCAATAAGTGCGGATTTTCTGCAAGCTTTCAAAGGGGAGCGCAATGATTCCTAGCTGTGGCTGATATCAGAGTGTACAAAAAGTAGCTGGTGTATTGGGCAATGTGGCTATTGTGGTCTCCACCTTTTAATCGCCTTTGGGTGTTGGAAAGGAATTTCAAAAAAAAATTTCCCCTGAATTGACCTTTGGTTTTTTCGCGTTTCCCGGGGCATGACATGGCTGCTGGTGGGTGTGGGGCATTGGGGGCTGGTGTGGGGCATTGGGGATCATGATGCTCAGTTGCACCATGACGATATAGGACAGGCTCGATTGACCAGCTGGCCTTTTGCTCATCATTTTTGTAGGTTTGTATGTTTACTTTGGAAGGTCATAAAGATACAGGTAAAATATCTTCTAAAGCTATTGGGCAATAAGTAAGTATTGGAATTTCCCTATTGTAGTTCCCCCTCCACTCCTTTCTCTTCACTCCTCATTTAAGGTGTTGACTTCTTGCTGAAGTAAGGCTCTATGGGCAGTGGGTGCCCTTCAGTCCCTTGCCCAAGTGACCATTCTTCATACAGGAGACTAGACAATGTGCGTCAGCAGAGCCTCTGACCATGGAGAATAGCACAGCTGATCCCAGCTCTGCTCTCTGTCCATGTGTGTACTTCTAGCAGGAGATACTAACTAGTGTTCAGAAGTTGGAACCAAGCCTTGCAACCCCAACCCCGGCATTGTGGGCACTGAGGCTAATTGTAGCGATCCTATGGCGCCAACTGAGATCATCTAACAGAGTACAGACTGGGGATGGATCCTAGCATCTTCCTGGTCTGTATGGCTCAACTGCTGACTGCTTTAACCAGCAAAGTCAATAAGGAGTCCCCTGCCTATTCTCCTCTATGTCCTCTGCCCTTCCAAGCAAGGTTATTAATGAGTTTTTTTGCCTGTAATTGCCTATTTAATTATTTTTTAAAGAAAAAGTAGTGCACAGTGAAAGGGCTGCCGTTTGAGATGTGGAATTATGTTTTCAATGTGTGATAGTCAGCCTTGGTTAAACACACTAGCACAGTGCAAGGATGGAGTGAGGTTCGAGATGAACTCCTCTATTCCAACAGTGCAATGTGAGGAGCCACATAATGAATGCTGCGACATCTGTCAGGAGTGGAGCAGGGGGAAATGAGGGGAATCAAAGGGGAGAGTAATATGTGGGCAGTCTGGCGTTGCCTACCAACTGGCTGCATCGACATTGATGCTAGCTCGAGCGCAGTCTATGCATTCAGCCACGCAGGTGTCGAGAGGTGGACAAAAAAGAGAATAAAATTACTGAAGAAAGGAGGAAACTTGCGCTTCCTCCCAAAAAAGTGTTTTAAGAACAAAAAATTATATGCAACAGCTGATGGTTATAATTTTGAAATTTGGAACTGAAAGTGCCACTGATATTTGTCAGCAAACCTCTTGTTTTCTAACTAACTTCAGCAGAATGATGCATCATCTGATTATAGCTGGGTTAGTGCACTAACTAATGACTTTAAAACATTGTATTTATTCTTTACAGGCCTTGGATGGATTCTTTTTTGTGGTCAATCTTGAAGGGCACATAGTGTTTGTATCTGAGAATGTGACCCAGTACCTGAAATACAACCAGGAAGAGCTTATAAACTCCAGTGTATACAGCATACTGCATGCTGGTGACCATGCAGAGTTTGTGAGAAACCTTTTGCCTAAGTCTCTTGGTAAGGATCTATTTTAATATGTGAAATATATCCAGTTAATACTTTGTTTTATTTTCTGGGTAAACTCCTCAATGTGCCATTAATGACCTGAAAATAGCATCGGATCACTTGGTGCTCCATTTACACTGGTGCTCTGGCACCGCCAGCTTGTAACGGGCCCTCTGATGGGCAGCCTGGTTCGTAGTGGTATGTCCTATTGGTATGCAAATCTGTGTTCTATGACATAGGAGTGCTCCTCTGGGCTCCACAAGAATACCGTGAGCTGCTGTGATTCAACCCCACCTCGCCTTGCCTCGACCTACCTATCTGCCAGCCAGCTCATTCCTCCACTGACCAACTGGCGAGCTGCAGCGTGTGCCCGTTCGGGGTGGGCAGCTTGCTAGGGTCATGCTAATGAGGCCTAAGCCTCAAAATGGCCGGTCCAATGGCATCCTCTGCCAGTCATCCACACAAAGATCAAAATCTACTCCGGTACTGTTCGGGTCATTAACGGACAATAAAGTGGATCAAAAGTTCAAAATATTACTGTTTGCTACTTCAGTCATATTAGAAGGCTAGCGGTTGTGCCCCAAAATAAAATAACCAAATTCAATGTATTCAATATGGCTAAATTTATTCCAATAATACTACAAAATAGGTGACTGGTAGATTCCATATTGCTGGTTATATTATGTGGAGTAAGAAATTTGCAAATATTTTTTGTACATGAAATTTTGTATACATTAACGTGCTAGAAAGTCGACTAAGCATTGTACTTAAATGACTAAACGGTGTCACATGCTATGAAACATTTCAACAGTATATGTGAATTACATTTTTATTTTTGCAGTATTACAAATTATTTTTCCCATTTCAAAGTGAATTGTTTGTGTAAACCATTATATTTTCCAGTAAATGGGGTGCCTTGGTCTAATGAAACTCCAAGACGAAACAGCCACACTTTTAATTGTCGTATGTTGGTTAAACCACCTGGTGAGACTGATGAGGAAGGACATGATAACCAAGAAGCACCTCAGAAATATGAAACTATGCAGTGTTTTGCTGTATCTCAACCAAAGTCCATAAAAGAAGAGGGGGAAGGTAAGATTTCATGGAATCACATTGCCATTACAGGAACCCACAGTCACAGTTAGAATCACTTAAGTTATAATAAATTTTAAAATGCTTAATGTTTCATGAAAACTCTAGATTGCAAGTATTGCCTCCCATGCTAGTGTGCAGTTGTAGATCAGATTTGCACCTATCATTCTTATATGGCAAGTACATGCTGCCAAATGGAAGCATCATGTGGAAATCGGGTGTTTTCCCCACAGGAAGGGAAAGAAAATCAGACTTGTATGCCACCTAATGGCTGAATGACGACTCACATTTGTGGCAGCCTGGGGCCAGTCTCCCTGCTTGCCCTCTGGGCATTGACTGGTACATAACAAGGGATGCCTTTGAGAAGGAAAAAAACAACTAGTGAAAATTGCTACATCAACAAACTAAAATGTTTTAACTGCACTTCATTAATATTTTAAAAAGCAGAATGTTCATTTTGGTGCCAGTAATTACAAAAGAGATGATTTATTGAAATTTTCCCTCATTTTGTTTCAGCTTGTTGCTCAACTCTTGCATATCTGGCCGCTCAATACAAAAACTGATGTATGATCAGTTATAAACAGCACAAAGATCAGTTGTAGAAGCAGTGTAACTGCCTTACCTGAAGTACTATTAAACATTCGTACGTAATTACAATTAGCGATCCATTGGTATTTTGTTCCGAATTAATTTAACAGCAACCATTTTTACCAAGAAAAAAATTAGTCGTTAAAAATACTACAGAAAAAAATCTCATTTACTTTGATCATATTTAGTGTACAACCTCATTCCAAAATGATGATCACTCATATGAGGGTTTGTTTTCCTCCATAATAAAACCTGTAAACTGTTAACATTCCACATAGAAGGAACATTTAAAGATTTAATGTAATAGGATGGAACAAAAAATGTTACCATGTTATTGCTGTTTCAATAGTTTTGCCTGCATCCAAATTTGTACAGAATTCTTCCTGTTTGGCAGTCATTTAATTGTGTTAAGCAATGTTCAGGCAGGACATCAGCGTATTGCCTTTAATCATATAAGAGCTTTACCGATACCACAGGATATACCCGTTTTTAGTTCTGGAAGAAATTTATAATTACCAAAATTTGCGCTAATAAATTAGCTTGGCATAATTTAGTGATATATTTAAATCATATTCTACATTTCAGAACTTTTTTTCTGAACTTTTGCATTGTCTGGGTGAACAGAGTTAAGCGAGTTGGTGCTTTGGGTGAACAGGGTTAAACGAGTTGGTGCTTTGGGTGAACAGGGTTAAACGAGTTGGTGCTTTGAACAGAGTTAAACGAGTTGGTGCTTTGAACAGAGTTAAACGAGTTGGTGCTTTGGGTGAACAGAGTTCAACGAGTTGGTGCTTTGGGTGAACAGGGTTAAACGAGTTGGTGCTTTGGGTGAACAGGGTTAAACGAGTTGGTGCTTTGGGTGAACAGAGTTAAACGAGTTGGTACTTTGGGTGAACAGGGTTAAACGAGTTGGTGCTTTGGGTGAACAGAGTTAAACGAGTTGGTACTTTGGGTGAACAGGGTTAAACGAGTTGGTGCTTTGGGTGAACAGGGTTAAACGAGTTGGTGCTTTGGGTGAACAGGGTTAAACGAGTTGGTGCTTTGGGTGAACAGGGTTAAACGAGTTGGTACTTTGGGTGAACAGGGTTAAACGAGTTGGTACTTTGGGTGAACATGGTTAAACGAGTTGGTGCTTTGAACAGAGTTAAACGAGTTGGTGCTTTGAACAGAGTTAAACGAGTTGGTGCTTTGGGTGAACAGAGTTCAACGAGTTGGTGCTTTGGGTGAACAGGGTTAAACAAGTTGGTGCTTTGGGTGAACAGGGTTAAACGAGTTGGTGCTTTGGGTGAACAGGGTTAAACGAGTTGGTGCTTTGGGTGAACAGGGTTAAACGAGTTGGTGCTTTTTCTGAACAGGGTTAAACGAGTTGGTGCTTTGGGTGAACAGTTAAACGAGTTGGTGCTTTGGGTGAACAGGGTTAAACGAGTTGGTGCTTTGCGTGAACAGTTAAACGAGTTGGTGCTTTGGGTGAACAGGGTTAAACGAGTTGGTGCTTTGGGTGAACAGGGTTAAGCGAGTTGGTGTTGGGAGGAGAGAAGAATAATATCAGTGTAAATCCTTCCCAATTTTTAATCAGTAGTTTTCAATTCAAATCAAAATATCAATTGGCCTAATTTTAATTCTGAGTTCTGAAATGTGGTGTGGATATTTGTCATCATACTAATCAATCATGTTAATTTGATTTATTTTTAATGCATTATAAAAAGTCTACCATACCTTTCATACTGCAAAAAAACTTTGATATGACACATAGTATTCACAAAAGTAATGCCAATTAAGCTGCACAGATGAGAATTACAAAATGAACTTTAATCTGTCTGTACATATCTCAAGTACATAGCAGATCTACCAGTGTCTGTAAGGAGAAGGAATCCTAGCAGATTGGCGGTTTATTTTCAGTTTTTACTTTCTGATTACTTCAAATATAGTTATGAAGAGAAATCTATTGTCTAATGAAGCTAAAATTAGAATACTTAATACATTATTACAGTAAAAATACATTTATCTACAGTGGAGTAACTTATCCCCTCCAAATTTGAATTATTCAAAATATTGTAGTGGCAGTTAAGTTGTACATGAGCAATGACGGACAGGTAAAGACCTTCTGGTCCATCCGTAATGTCCCCCACAATTGCGATACCTTGTGTATCACAACATATACACGCCACCCATAAAATGTAAAATTTCAATAATCAGTTTTAATCATTATTTTCATTTGCTATATCTTGGAAATAATTTAACATAAGAAATGGACATATAGAATAATAGATATTTAGTGAACAGTGCCGTTGTGCTGCTCATTTAGTACCAGTAGACAAAAATGTGCAATTCTACAGAACTCCTTAGGCAGGGCACACCTCAAAGTGCTTTACATTGAAGGATACAAAACAGTGGATGCTAAGCAGGAGGGGAAAGTTAAAAATAATTAGTAGGTTGGGAAATGAAAGGCACAATAGAAGAAAAGGGTTTTAGGAAGTTTATTTTAAAGCAGAGAGGGTGGAGAGAATGGAGCAGAGGGGGCAGGAGTGTAGTGGTTAAATGAGAGGCCATCAGTAGTGGAGTGAATAAGTGAAAAACAGTAAGGTGCTTGGTGTTAGAGGAGTGGAGGGGGCATACAGGAACCACTGGAGCTTGGAGAAGATGGGTGAGGATGTGAGTTGAAGCTTGTGAAGTGATGTGGAAAGGAGGCAGGCTAGGAGACAGTTAGAGGATTTAAACCTTGAGGTGGTGATGGCATGAATTAGGGTTTTAAGTGGAGGCAGGAACCGAAAAGGATGTCTCCGGTTTTGATGGCGTTAAGCGAGAGAAAGTTTTCCGACAGACCTGTACGATATCCTCAGTAGCTTTGGATTGATGGTATTACTAGAGCTGAGTGTAATCCGCATGCATCTGGAAGCTAACCCCATGCTTCTGGATGATGTCACCAAGAGGTGACTTTTTTCCTATAGGTATGTGGAACCTAGAGAGCAATGCCAGAGGTGAGCTGCAGAGGAAAGACATTGATTAGTGAGTTGAAGGCAACAGAAAAGTAGAGGAGAATGAGAATACATGAAGGGCTATGGTTGCAGTCACACAGGATATAATTTGACACTGACCAGTGTAGTCTTAGCGCTGTGGGCAAGGCAGAAACCAGATTGGAAGGACTTGAATAAGGAGAGGTGAGAGCACAGTTGCAAGGTAACGGTGAGTTCCAGGACTTTGGAGAGTATTGAAATGCTGGAGATCAGGAATGAATTGGAGAGTGAAGAGGAATGGGTAGGTTTCTTGGAAAGTGGGTTATGGGGGGGTTCTTGACGAAGGTAGGGACTATGCTGGAGGATAGAGACACGTTCGTGATGTCAGCAAACATAGGGCTGAGTAAAATTGGACAGTCAGGAGATCGAATGGGAGAGGCTCAGGGAGCAGGTACTAGGCTTCATAGAAGGGCAAGGACAAGTTGAGGAACCGGGCATAGAAGGTGAAAGCAATGGCAACTGTGCAATGACTTCGATTTTGGATGCAAAGCAGTCCATGAGTTGCTCTCATTTTGAACCATAGGTGAGGATAGTGGTGTGTGTGTGGCAGATTGAGGATAGAGCAGATGGTTTGTGATGGAGAAGACGTTGTCAATGATCTTTGAGTAATAAGCAAGGAGAGGAGTAAATGATGTAGCTTGAAGTGGTCCAGCTAGATGTGGTGGTGGACGGCCAGGCCAGTTGAATGCCAAGTACGTTCCAAGCTTACAACCTTTTGATGTGAGGCTGTGGAAGTGGTGGGGGTGAGGGACCATCCAGGACTGGGGGAGGATGACTGCATCGAAGAGGCAAGAAGACTTTAGAGAAGATCAACAGAGGTTTCAATGTCATCATGGGTGGTACGTGAAGCACTTTGGGATCCCTCTGATCGATGTGATGAAGTGCTAGATGTGAAGAAGTCTGGCACTGGTCTTTCACCTTTGGGCACTGGGTTCCAATCCAGCCCAGACTGTTGGGATATAGATGTCACCTGTCTACTGGCTGCGAAGATCCTATTTGGGATGAGTTTGGGCAGCTTCAATCCATTTCCAATCCACAGTACAGAATTGGCTAATTGGCAATCTTAAACCATGGGATGGTTAGTATGGGTAATGGAAAAAAATGTCACACTGGTGCAGTAAGGGTGCTCTTCTGAAGTTACGGCTGAACTATATTTGGGCAAAGATGGGGGTGTTTTAATTTGCATCTGGCTGTGCTATACCCAATCTGGGGGTGCTTGAAATGAGAAGTTTCATTCCCCAGTGCTTACATCCCTCACTTTGAGCCAAGAATTTCTTAAAATAAATAAATGCAAGACTGTCTAATAAATTTGTAGACCTGTCACAGCTGCAACTCATATGCTATATGAAATGCTCAGTTTGTTTTCCAATAACATTTTTTCCCAAATGCCGCCAGAAATAGGAGACCAATTATTTCAAAACACACCTATGGCTGTCGGTTCACCAATAACTTCTGTTCAATTTTTGTGAAAACTGGCAAAGATGCCAGAGTTTTGGCTGTCACTAAAATGAGAGGCATTTACGATCACCTTGGATGATGCTTATAGATATGCAAGTTTTTATTTTTAAATGAACTGTTTTTCTTTCCTCTTCAGATTTGCAGTCCTGTTTGATTTGTGTTGCAAGGAGAGTTCCTGTAAAGGAGAGGCCACAATTTGCTAATACTGAAAGTTTTACTACAAGACATGATTTAACAGGTAAACAACACAACTACATTTCTAATTTGAGATTTTGCTGCTCTTGAAGATTTTACAAATAAGATCTGTGTTTTTTATTCCCTCTCCCCAAAAAAACTAGGCAAACTAATATCTCTCGATATAAATGCATTACGTGCATCGATGAAACCAGGCTGGGAAGACTTAGTGCGAAGGTGTATTCAAAGATTTCACCTTCAAAATGACAAAGAGATTGCATTTGCTAAGAGGCATCATCATGAAGGTGAGGACTTTTCTAGATACTGAGCTATACAAAATTAAATAAGCAACTTACCTGGATACAGTTCAATAAAAATAAAATAAAACCTCCAAATCTAAAATAAAAGCAGGAATGCACAGCAGATCCTGTCAGCATTTGAAAAGCAAACAGCCATATTAACGCTGGGCCTGAACCCTTCGTCAGAACCGTACTGATGAAGCACCTACATCCAAAATGTTAACCTGTATTTTCATTTTCATGTGTTGAAGGATTTGCTCTGTATTCCCAGCATTTTCTATTTTCTCTCTCCTAGATTTAGTACTGTGTAAAGTGGAATATGCATGTTTTCTTTTGCCAGATTTTACCCTTCCCTCCTCTCATGAAACCATTAATATTTTGCTGGGTGAGCCTTGACTGTGAATGTCGGCAGGCTATTTGACTGCAGCGAATGTTACAGCTGAGCCTGATCCTGGCTCACCTAACTCTTGACACTGAGGCAAATTATTGCCATTCCAGCTAAGATTACCCAAATTAGCACAGACTGGAAATTGAACCTGTAATCTTCCAGGCTTGTATTGCACATTTACTCACTAGATAAACTCACTGAGCCATTACGAGAGCCACTATTATATAAGAACATAAGAAATAGGAGCAGGAGTAGGCCATTTGGCCCTTCGAGCCTGCTCCGGCATTCAATAAGATCATGGCTGATCTTCTACCTCATCTCCACTTTTCTGAACTATTCCCATACCCTTTGATTCCCTTAATATTCAAAAATGTATCGATCTCTGTCTTGAATATACTCAACGACTGAGGCTCCACAGCCCTCTGGGGTAGAGAATTCCAAAGATTCACCACCCTCTGAGTGAGTGAAGAAATTGATGTAGATTGGGAATAGCTGAGGCCCAAGCACTGATCCTTGTGGTACCCCACTAGTTACAGCCTGCCAACCCGAAAAAGTCCGTTTATTCCTACTCTCTGTTTTCTGTCCGTTAACCATCCACACCACAATCCATGCTAGTATATTACTCCCAATCCCATGGGCCCTAATTTTGTTTAATAAGCACTTGTGTGACACCTTATCGAATGCCTTCTGAAAATCCAAATACTCCACATCCATTGGTGTTCCCCCATATCTATTCTGCTAGTTACAACCTCAAAAAACTCTCAACAGATTTGTCGAACACTATTTCCCTTTCATAAATCCGTATTGACTCTGCCCAATCCTAAAAGTGCCCTGTTACCACGTCCTTAATAATAGATTCTAGCATTTTCCCTACAACCGATGTCAGGCTAACTGTGGTCTGTAGTTCCCCGTTTTCTCTCTCCCTCCTTTCTTAAATAGTTGGGTTACATTTGCTACCTTCCAATCCGCGGGAACCGTTCTAGAATCTATGGAATTTTAGAAAATGGCAACCAATGCATCCACTATCTCTATAGCCGACTCTTTCAAAACCCTAGGATGTAGGCCATCAGGTCCAGGGGATTTATCGGCTTTCAGTCCCATTAATTTCTCCAGTACTACTTTTTTTTACTAATACTAATTTCTTTCAGTTCCTCATTCTCGCTAGACCCTTGGTTCTCCACTATTTCCGGGAAGTTTTTTGCATCTTCTTCCGTGAAGACAGACACAAAGTATTTGTTTAATTTCTCTGCCATTTTCTTATTCCCAATTATAATTTCTCCTGTCTAAGCCTGTAAGGGACCCACATTTAATTTCGCTAATCTTTTCCCTTTTACATACCTATAGAAGCTTTTACAATCCGTTTTTATGTCTCTCGCTTGTTTATTCTCATTCTATTTTCCCTTTCTTTATCAATTTCTTGGTCCTCCTTTGCTGAATTCCAGAATCCTCCCAATCCTGAGGCTTACTGTTTTTGGCAGCATTATAAGCTACTTCCTTTGATCTAATACTATCTTTAACTTCTCTCGTAAGCCACGGTTGGACCACTTTTCCTGTGGGGTTTTTGTGCCTTAAAGGAATGTATATTTGTTGTAAGTTATGTATTAATTCTTAAAATGCTAGCCATTGCTCATCCACTGTCATACCTTTTAATGTAGTTTCCCAATCTACCTTAGCCAACTCACCCCTCATACCTACATAGTTTGCTTTGTTTAGATTTAAGACTCTAGTTTCGGATTTAACTAAGTCACTTTCAAACTCAATATAAAATTCTATCATATTATGGTCACCCTTCCCTAAAGGCCCCTTTACTACAAGGTTATTAATTAACCCTTTCTCGTTGCACAGTATTAGATCTAAAATAGCCTGTTCCCTAGTTGGTTCCTCAGCATACTGATCTATTTTAAATATAATTTCTGGAAAAAGTTTAAAAAAGAGAATTGTTGCGACTGCTATATAGTTATATGCAAAAATCTTACATTTTTATCAAAAGATAATTTGCAACTTAACCTTTCAATTTGGATGCTGCAGAGATAGTTGAGACTGAAGATGTGAAGATTTATAGAGACAGTAGGCTAGAAAAGTCCCATATTTGATCCCAGATTTGTGGCGAATTAGCTGATCTAAGCTAGGGTAGTGGTGGAAAGGTGACGGTTTGCCGCAATGTCCCCCGGACTAGAGAGGAGAAATTCCTGTCTAGTGGTAGCTGCTGGAAAGTGTGCTTGTGAAGTTGGGCTTAATCTGTTGACACTCTCAAAGAATGGTCACTTGCGTGAGATACCAAAGGTCTACCATCACCTATGGTCTACCATGACCCAGTGAGTCAGCACTTTCATGAGAGAAGAGAATTATTTTTTTAAGTAGTATATGTGACATTTGGAGCATTTAGGAGAAATTATATGCCACTTACTTTTTTTTCCCCTCAACTTCTGTAAATTGTAGTGTTGAGGCAAGGCCAGGCTCTGAGTCCTGTTTATCGGTTTTCTTTATCTGATGGCACCATGGTTGCTGCACAAACCAGGAGCAGGCTAATGCGCACTCAAAATACCAACGAGCCTCAATTTATCATGTCACTGCATGTTGTTCAAAGGTAAGCATGACACCTCCTTCGTATTGATTTAAACTAACTTTGTATATACCACGAACCATTCAATGCTTTGATTCAAAAATCTAAATTTGCTACTTGAAATTTGTTTGGTCTTCAAATTAGAATGTGACACTAACACCAGAAAGATCCAACATGGTGTCTTGACTCTAAAATGAACTGTGTGACTGGGTCACAATTTTCAGGTTTTATACTAGATACTTTTTCGGGTTCAGTGGTGTCAACAGTCACACCCATATGTGGACCTTGCATTACCTATGTTCTGGAGTGCATCCTCTACTACTCGTATCTAGTTAAACTGGAGCATGAACCAGAGACAGTAACTTAGATTCCTTTCTGCAAATTTACAGAAGGCAGACTGAGAAGCACTCTTTTGAGAAGACACAACTGAAAATCAACAAACTAGTTTATTTTACATAAAATATATGAATGAACAGAATACAGTTTTCAGTAAAAGTGGACTGTTTCCTATGCTCCTCATTTCATGCAAAATTGTAAAGATGCAATCTTATTGACAGCCGTGGCATGGGCTCACTTTCAAACTAAGCTGTTCCAAAGCTAGCTGATTCTAGCTTTCTGTTACAACCTCCTCGTGCTCACTTGCTCCATCTGTGTGTGCAAGAGAAAGAGACAGCATCTTAAGACTGTAAAGACGGGGGTTTGGCCCGCCCAGTTGTCAGTCACCAAGGGCTCTAAATTGAATTCCCTCTTCCCCTTCCACTCCCCCCCCCCCCCCCCCCCCAAAAACTTAGAACTGTGAAAAAACAACATATCTCCTTGTTCAATTAACCCAGAAAGACCGGCTATTGACAGTGAGTGAAAACAATCTTTGCTGATATCTTGGGTCCAGACACTGATGAGCATCCTTTCAACTGACAGATGGCTTGGAGTCTTCCCATTGTTTCAAAGCTACAAAAAACTTGTATAAATGATCAGTTTTGATGTGGTCATGTTACAGTGGCTACCTCCTCTTGGGTAGTTAATCAACGCTTTGAATTGCTGTGGCAATTAGACTGGTTAAGTCAAAATGCTAAATTTAAAACTATAGAAATATTGTAATTTTATTTTTTAAAACAGTTCAGGTCATGTAATTCAAAACCAAAATGTTACATTCTGACTGACGATTTGGACTTTTTGCACAGCCCCAAAGCACGTTCACTTTGGGATACATTTCTATCAAAAAATTGTGACAACTAAATTTTGCTCTCTTGCTGGCTGATGTTTATGTGATGCATTCTAATATCATTGGTTTAAATGATGTAAATCTGAAACAGGCTGGTATTGTTTCAGTCAAACTAAACTACAATTTTGAAAATACGAACCCTTCCTTTAAAGAACTCGCATTTTATTTGTATGTGTTTCATACTTTCATTTCAGTTGTATGATTTTTATATTTTGTTTAAAACTGCAGAGAGCAAAATGTTTGTGGGATGAATCAGGAAGCAACTGGACAAGGAATGGTAAAGCCGATGAATCCAAATTCCAGTAGTCTAGCCATGGCGGGTGTTTCTGCTGCAACGACCAGTCAAGAGATGACAATGAACAGCAGTACAAGCTATACTATGAATGGTCTAAAGGAACAAACCGGCATGGGGCAAATGCCAGGAACCAGGTTTGTTACAGGTGGAATAAACCATGTATCAGGCATGCAAGCAGCCACTCCTCAGGGTAGTAACTATGCACTCAAAATGAACAGCCCATCAAGAAGTAGCCCTGGTGTAACTGCAGGGCAGCAGAACTCCATGCTTTCACCGAGGCATCGTGGAAGTCCTGGGATGGTTGGAAGTCCTCGCATCTCAGCTAATCAGTTTTCTCCTGTAGGAAACTTGCATTCTCCAGTGGGGGTTTGTAGCAGCACAGGGAATAGCCATAGCTACTCCAGCAGCTCTCTTAATGCACTTCAAGCCCTTAGTGAAGGTCATGGTGTATCTCATGGGGCATCACCTGAACTAAAAATGATGACTTCACAAAATTCTCCTGGAAGCATCAATTCTTCACTAGTTAAAAAAGGGAGCATGGACTCCAAAGATTCTTTTGGATTGTTCGGTGAGCAAGTTCAAACCGAGAATGCAGCTGGACAGTTAGAAAGTGGACTTTCTGGAGACCAGAAAGATAGTAATGAAAGTAATTTAAATCCATTTGGTGGTGGAGAAAGGATTGATGGGCAAGGCAGAGGGCATGATGGCAAAGGCCATACCAAACTCTTACAATTGCTGATCACTAAATCTGATCAAATGGAATCTTCCCCTTTGCCAAGTATCACTGGGGATTCTGTTAAGGATTCTACAGGAAATTCATCAGGACTACTGTCTACTTCAGCAGTGACGTCATCCACAACCAACACCTCTTCATCACATGGGCCCTCGCTGAAAGAAAAACATAAAATTTTGCACAGACTTCTGCAGGACAGCACTTCTCCTGTAGACTTGGCAAAGCTGACAGCAGAGGCCACAGGTAAAGAACCCAACCAGGACATGAGTAGTTCAATTCCTGGTGCAGAAATAACTGTTAAACAGGAGCAAATGAGCCCCAAGAAGAAAGAAAATGCACTACTTCGTTACTTACTGGATAAGGATGACACAAGTATGCATAATATTAAGCCTAAACTAGAACGGATGGATAGTAAGTTGGATCCCTGCATGAGCACTAAAACAGCCATAAAGTCTGAGAAGGAGATTAACTTTGAGCCATCTGAACAGGTGAGTGTGGTCATTTATGCACTTTAATTTTAAAATGTGATGGTGATAAATCTTTTGTAATCTTTGGTTTCTTACTAAATCTGTATGATCCCACTGGTGAAAACTTAGTACTTGGGGTAAATGGGTAATATTTATGTTAAAGTGGGAGGTCTCCTGAAATATTAATATGTGCTACATACACTCCAGCCTAGTCACTTAATTACAGTCAGGAGATTCGAGGCAGACAATGGTTCTGTGTGATCACTGGGGGCATAACCAAGTTTCTCTCTTGGGGGGGATGGGAGTGGAAATATATGTTCCCATTTGGAAAAAATGATCCGTGCTCTGAGTGGGGGAAAAAAATAAAAACTTTATCTGCTTGGGAAATATTTTGGCATTGCTGTTCAACACTTCGGCGATGTTAAGTGATTTGGAGTATTATCTGTGGGTTCATACAGTTTTAAATGTAAATGCTTTGAAATGAGCATGAAGTATTCTAATGCTAACTGCTTTCCAAGTGTACTGTAAAACATTTTATGTATACCAATATATTTTATCGGTTTTTAAAACATAATTCCCACACCTGTTCTCTGCAATAATTCTTTGTACAGCTTAGATAATTATGAATGGCTCAAATTAATGGGAGAACCATGCTAACTGATCATTTTGGGCATTGAATATTCTATTATGAGTTATAATGTCCCATGACTTCATTATATTTAGTACTGTGGATTAGGTGCAGGCATCAGGTAATGTTTCTTCCACCCCATTGTCTCCATCCTAACTTGAAGGTCTTTTTCTGGGATGTGGTTCCAAAGGCACTCTAGTGTTCCCTTCTCATTTTACTCGGCACCCCCAACTCCCACCCACAAAACGAACCCATTGCCTTGCCCATTCTTCATATGAGCTGAAACTTTGAGCATCAACGGGAATATTGGACTGCAGTGAGGTGAGGGTGTGTCAAATTACAGCCGAGGCCTGTTGTAGCCTTACCCAATATTCATGCAAGGGCCACTGGATTCTGATCGGTGATTTTATAAAGTTATTTAAGATAGGTAGAAAAGGTAAACCCTGGATATTAACTGACGTTAAATAGCAATCGCAGTATAAGAGGACGTTGATTCTAGTTAGTGAAAGGTATATTGAGGACTGATGCCAGGACATTATCCTTTACACACAGTGTGATTAGCGTATGGAGTAGACTTGCAGGAAGACTAGTGGAGGCAATAAACCTGGAATCTTTTAAACAATTTAATGCTGAAATGGGGAAACTTTAGGATCTTTCTGGATGGATGAACTTAGATGGGCCAAATGGCCTTCATTCATTAATTTTCTTGTGATTCGAATTGGTTGCCCCATCTGAGATGAGTTAACTCAGTACCCCCTGGGAATTGAATCTGGGGCCTTCCGGTCTTGGTGCCATATGAGGCAGCACTTTTAGCTGTTAGGCCATGTAAGGAGCTTTCAAGTAAATAACAACTGAGAAATTTTATTTGGCATGGCAGAACAAACAGGTTTACTTCATGGTTATAGTGTCTGCTCAAGTGCAGGTCACAGTTATATTTGCTGCATCTTCTGCAGCCATGTTTAAGTAGTTTTTAAAAGCTTAATTGATCTATATTTTCTGCACATGCTGCATTAACCAACTGAAGTAATTTCTCCTGTGTTGGGGTTTGGTGTGGGGGCGGGGTGGTGGGGTGATGGATGATGTGCATGTATTATAGGTTGAATAATATGTGTTCCCGTTGAACAGTAGGTATAAAATGTAAATTATTTGCTCGACTGGTTTTGGTACAGCATTCTAATATTTTTATATAAAAAACAAAACAAAATTGCACACTCTTTACATCATGACGCGTCGAACTATTTATAGCAGCTTATTATATTCCTATTTGCTGCATAGTTATAGACAAGGCAGACAGCAAAATCCCTTTCCTTCTCTTCTGAAGTCAGAGTCCTGCTGAGGTATGGTTCCTCAATTACCCTCCAGTGGTTATCTTCATGTGTCACTTAGATGGTGAGTGTTGGCCATTCAACTGCAAATGGGAGGGTGGGTGTCGAGCACATCTTAGCTGGGCCCAATCCTTGCACGTATTTCCAGCAAGGTCTGTTGGCTAACAATTGGAAGTGGGGAACCCTGGTTAATTTTCCTCCCCTCACTTTATCAGTACTACAACATAAACATTTGTCTGAGCTTTAAATAACAGAGGCATCCCTAGCTCCGTGCTAGGGCAATCCTTTCCCTTTTAGCCATTAATTGAGGTAACAGTCTTTATTCACCTTCCTCATCCGCTTCCCCTTTCCACTCTCACCTGCCCCAAGCACCAATGCCCTTTCTGCTCCCTCATATTGTCTCTTGCATTAAAGACGTAGCCAGTTTCTAGGTCGTGGCAGCAAGTGTTTTCTCAGTGGCAGCCCACAATCCCCTCTCTTACCCAGTAATTCTCCTCCCAATGCTCTCCCTCCTTGCTGCTACCATTCCAGTGCTCCCAAGCCAAAGATCACACTCTCATTGCCACACCCCATGGCAGCGAAATTTGGTATCTTAGTGCCAGTAGTTATAGTCGTTTGTTTTTTTAAAAAGACATCCGCTCACTTCCGGCACGGCCCATCTTGGTGAGGACAATGGCAGAGTAGGCAGATCATGGCGTCAGTCAGCGTATAACACTGATTTGATGCACGGCATGCCATTTTGGACATCACCGCTCCATTCAACGCCCCCTCAGCTGCACGAAGAATAACCCCCACCAGTGGGAAATGCATACATCCAACTTGTATGAGTACTGGGTTGCTGAAAGTGATTTAAAAAGTTGTTAAAGTGTGTAGGGAGTGCAGCTGGACATTGGGAAGGCATTGGCTGCTACTGGAAGGCCTCCGAGTACACCACTTGCTCCCAGCCATTGGGGCTCTAGTTGTACTCCCCCCTCGTCCTCAGCATGACAAGGAGATGGAGCACAGGCAGCAAAGAAGACAAGCTGCTCACAGAGGGAGGAGGAGGAGGGCTCTCACCTAGGGTCTTCAGGGAGCACTTCTACCTGCACCTATGCCAGGAGCAGTGTATTTGGAGGCTCCGCTTCACCAAGGAGGTGGTCACAGAGCTCTGCCACCTCCTGCAACCAGACCTGCAGCCTGAGAGCAGGGCAACGACGGCGCTGCCAGTGGCCCTCAAGGTGACCATGGCCCTTAATCTTTTCGCCAGCGGATCCTTCCCGGCTGGAGCAGGAGATGTAGCAAGCGTCGCTAAGTTTGCCGTCCATCGCTGCATTCAGAAGCTCACAGAGGATCTGTACTCTGAGAGTTGACTTTCATTGTCTTCTCTCTGAACAGAGAGAAGCAGGAGGAGCGCGCCCGTGGCTTTGCCAGGATATTGGGCTTCCTCATGATGTGGGGCGCCATTGATTGCACAAAAGTGGCTTTGGTGAGATGTTCAATAACCGCAAAGGGTACCACTCACTTATGCGCAGTTGGAGTGCGACCACTCCCAGCACATCATGATGGTGAATGCCTGGTATCCTGGCAGCAGTCATGATGCCTTCGTCCAGCGTCAGTCTGCTGTGCCAGCAATCTTCCAGCCATCGCGTCGATCCAGAGGGTGGCTGTTGGGCGACAAGGGCTATCCACTCCATACCTGGCTGATGACTCCCCTTCGTATAATGATGACCATGCTGCCACGGGGAACGTCATCGAGCTGACCATCGGAGTGCTGAAGCAATGGTTCCGCTACCTTGACTGCTCGGGAGAAGCCCTCCAGTACTTGCCAGAGCGGGTGTCCCAATTTGTGGTGGTCTGCTGCATCCTCCACAACTTGGCCATAATGAAGGCACAGCCCTTGTCACCACGGCTTCCGCAACCACCTCAGGAGGAGGCGGAGGAAGGGAGGAGGCAGCCTGCAAATCCATGTTCCGGACAGGCTGTCTGTGAGATCGTCATCATACTCCGCTTTCCCTGAATGAAACCCCAGATCCTCGCTGTTCATCACTTCCCTGCCTTACCGCCCCTCTGTCACAGAACATCACAGCACCCTCTTGGCCACAATGCTGAAATGAAAGCCACCACAAAAGAAACATTCCAAAACTAATTTATAAACGATTCAATCCAATACTACATAACAAAGTCTTATCACCATTGTGCATTCCCTTAGTGCCTGTCTTCTGTGTGCCTTTGCCTGTCCTGGTGCTCCGACACTGTGCTACTCCAGTGGCTGCAGCATGGCTGGTGGAAGACTGCTGACTTTCAGTGGGAGAGACTGCCGATGGCCTTGCAGCATGTCTTCGAGCAGCTCTGGGCCTAGAAGTCCCGGTTGCAGACTGCACCACCTCGGCATGGGCAGCAGCAGTCTGGGCTGACGGGCAACAGCAAGGGCACTGGCGGAGTGGCACTTGTGGAAGTATGAATGCTGTCATCCACGATGGCAATCGTCTGAGCTTGCGTAGCAGCAGTCTGAGCTTGCATGACAGAAATCTGAGCTTCCACTGCAGCACTCTGACGTTGGGTCGCTTCCGCTTGTGCTGTAATGGAAGTTGCAACATTGCCCATCAGACACTGCATCATCGTTGGGTCCACAAGTGCTCTAATGGAGTTGCCCATCACTTCCAACCTGGAAATCATGGGCTCCAAGCTCTCTGCAGAGCCCTGTGTAAGTTTGGAGCCGGACTCCTCCATGACCGTGACAACAGGCTCTCCGGCAGGCCTGCCAATTCACCAAGCCTGCTCATTACCCTTCTTAAGGCCGCCCATCGAAGTCCTCATCTGAGTCCTGTGCAGCAGAACTCGTGTGCGTGCTGGCACCTGCGCTACCCTTTTCCCCTGGCCTGGCTGCAGGCCACTCATGCCTGGTGACGCACCACGTGCAGATCCCACCTCTCTACTACCTTCTGTAGTATGCACAGTGCCACTTTCTGAACTGGTGCTTGCGAGTGTCAGACCGAGTGACGGTGTCTCTTTTTCTCTATCACTCTCCTCTTGTTCGTCCTGCACTGGTTGGGAAGCTCAAAGTTCTTGGGTATCTGAAAGGAGAAAGGCACAATGGTAGGGTTGTAGTGAGGGGAGTGGGGGAAAGCAAGATGTGTGTGCTTACACCATCAATGTCAGCTGTGGCTCAGTGGGTAACACTCTCACCTCTGAGTCAGAAGGTTGTGGGTTCAAGTCCCACTCCAGAGACTTGAGCACAAAAATCTAGGCTGACCCTCCCGTGCAGTACTGAGGGAGTGCTGCCCTGTTTGAGGTCCCGTCTTTCGGATGAGACGTTAAACTGAGGCCCCGTCTGTTCTCAGGCGGACGTAAAAGATCCCATGGCACTATTTCGAAGAAGAGCAGGGGAGTTATCCCCGATGTCCTGGCCAACAGTTATCCCTCAATGAGCACTAGAAACAGATTATCTGGTCATTATCACATTGCTGTTTGTGGGAACTTGCTGTGCACAAATTGGCTGTGTGTTTCCTACATTACAACAGTGACAACACTTCAAAAAGCACTTCATTGGCTGTAAATTGCTTTGGGATGTCCGGTGGTTGTGAAAGGTGCTATATAAATGCAAGTCTTTCTATCGGCAGCTTGTAAGTGAGAAGCGATTATGGGATGAGAGGGAAGTGGGATGTGAGAAGGAGCATTAGGTATGAGCATACAGTCATCAATGGTTTCAGCCTCGCCAATTGCCACTACCTTAGTGACGGCCTGTCCAATAATGTCTAGCACAGTCTCTTCCAGCTGGGTCAGGAGATGCGGCCGTGCCTTTCCCCCGCTGGTTAGCTTCTCCTGTTATGCGCCACCTTGGCCTGCAAGAGAAAGAGAAGTGTGTCAGTGAGTGTGGTGCCATGTGTTTGGGTGGTGATCCTGTCATGGTTGAATAGCTGGCAGCGTGTGCAAGGCATGAGATGTGGGTGTGAGGGTGAGGTGAAGCTATGATTGAGTTATGAGTCGTGATTAATAGAGATTACTGATAGGTGAGTGTGAGAGCTAGGCATTATGAGAGCCTAGTGGTGCAGTTGGTGGGTTATGGCATTTGAAGATGCACTCACCGATCTTGACCCCTCGTGTGAGGTCATTAAACGTCTTTCGGCACTGGATCCAGTTCCTCGAGGAAAGACTGCTGGCAGTGAACGCTTCAGCTATCTGCTCCCACTGCCTTCTTACAGTGAGTCTGGAGGGCCTCCTGGCCAATGTTCCCTTTAAGCTGCGCCACCGCGCAGATCCCTGAAGGTCCCATGCAGCCGGCTTGCCAGCTTTTAAATAGAAAAACGCACATGCATGGTATTTAGAAGGCCGGCAGCCCTGAAAAAAATTACAGGGAACATTGCTCCTGGCCCCCTGCAGGCAGAGGACCTGTCTCTTCTGTTCAACCCCGAGAGAGAGAGCACTAAGGCCTCCAGTGCTGCGTCTGAAAACCTAGGTGCCCTTTCCCTGCCATGTTGAGCCATAACTGTTACCTTGACAACAACTACAATGAGGTGCTGAATTCAGAAAACATCTCCTTTAAGACGAGCAGACTGCATTTAAAGCTTTAAATGGAGCTCACCTCCCATGAACAGGCTCCACCTGAACCAGTCCGAGACCAGTGTCCTAGCGGAAAGGATAAATAGGGCGGTCACAAGGACTTTAAACTAGTAAATGGGGGGAAACTGTAGTACAAATAGTAGTTCAAAAACAAACTAAAGGAAAGAGAGTAGAGTAACAGTCATAAATTGTGCTTTAGGCACTACAGGTCAAGGGAAAACTAAAGATGTAAAGTGATTAAACCAGGAGAGAGAGAGAAATAAAACATGTGAGTAAAACATTAGAGCTGAGGGTGACGGGCTAAGGTGTGTGGCCCAAAATCCGGGTTCTTTATACAAACGCCCGAAGTATATAAGGAATAAATTGAATGAACTGCAGGCGTGAATTCAAATTGGAGGGTATGATATGGCTGCAAGACGGTCAGTACTGGGAACTAAATATACCAGGCTATAAGGTCTGCAGGAAAGATCGGGAAAATGGCAGAGGGGGAGGAGTAGCCTTAGTGATTAAGGATAAAATCACTTCAATGATAAGAGAGGATATAAAGAGAGGTAAACAGGCAGTGAGACTTTATGGGTAGAATTAAGAAATAGGAAAGGATTTAAGACTATAGTGGGAGTTGTGTATAGGCCCCCTTGTAGCAGCTGTGAAGTGGTAGATTGTATAAATGCAGAGATTAGGCAAGTGTGCAGTAAAGGCAGAGTGGTTTTAATGGGGGATTTTAACTTTCATAAAGATTGGGATAAGCAGACTAGCATCCGTCAGAAAGGTAGTGAATTTCTTGAGTGTGTCTGGGATATTTTTCTACAACAGTATGTCCTAGAGGCAACAAGGGAGAAAACCATATTAGATTTAGTAATGAGTACTGAGCCAGATTTAGTTAACAACCTAACTGCGTGAACATTTATCCAATAGCGATCATAACATGATAGAATTCAACATAGCGTTTGAAAAGGAGAAACGCGAAACAGCTACGAAGGGGGCGATTTTCTGACGGAGGAGGAGGCGGGAAAATCAATTGAAGAGGTCAGGTTTGGAACCCGCCTCTGCGGGATTGTGCCGGTTTTGGAGGTTGGGGAAACGCTCCTGCCACCAGCTGGCCATTGCGCTATTAAAGATCCTTAAATGCTCGTTAAGGGCCTCTAAGCCTATTTTGAGAGGCCCTCGTGATTTTTCCAGCATTTCGGCGTGATCCACGCACCTCCTCGTGGGTGGCCTCCTCACTGCTGCAGGTCTAATGACATTGTTTATTGCAGCAAGGGTTTCATTGCAGGTGCCAGACCTTGGCTTTAAAACGTCTGAGCACTTTTAGAAGGCCTTCTGAAGTCGGAGTTGCTGCAGTTTGACTCCATCAACTGTGGGACCTCCTTGGAAGACCCTCTCCCCGCTTGCAATGAGCGCTTCCCCAAAGGAGGCATCTACAAGCAGCATGGGAGCCATTCGTTTTCTTTCTGCATGGACCTCGGATGAGGAGGTCAGAGCGCTGCTGTATCGACTGGCGGCAGCACGCGAGCACATGGCTGCCCGGGATGCAAGGAATGAACTTATCATGGCCAGATTTGCATAGGTTGCCCAAGTTGGCACATGTCCTTGGCTCCATCCTAGGACATCATTGACAATGGACATGACTCTCTGGCCTCCTTTCACTCAGGCCACCAACCTGACAATGCAAGTGTGGCGGTGCCTGCAATGTGGAGCTGCCTAAGGCGAAAGAACAGATGGCATAACGCCAACATTTTGGCTTCAAATTATTTTAATGCTTTCCAACGGGGATGGCATTTCATCAATACACAAACAGTCTCCCAATCTGCACACCGATCTGGAGGTTATATCCCTTGCCAGCTGTATCCACACAGCCTTGGTTTCTTTGGGAGGCCTCTTCCTCCAAGATGAGTGGAAGAGCACCTCCATGCTAGCTGTCACCCCCTCAAACAACATTTGCAGCGCCTCATCTGAGAGCCTCGAGTAGGCCCTTTGCCTTGGAATTAGACATAGTGGTTTCTCAAAAGATGTTGGAGGTGGTGCAGGAGACACAGAAATGCTGTGGAATGAGCCAAGGGAGCAAGAAGGCATAAAATCAGACTGGAAAAGTGCTGTCAACAGAGGTGAGATTCAGTCCCAAAACACTAATTGAGCAAGGGCATCCCACACCTCTGAAATCAAGTGGCCAATCATGGGAAAATCGCAAATTTTTTGAAACCTATCAGTGGAGGCGAGTTTCAAACCCACCCAAACTGAAACCCACCTCCATCTCGCCTCGTGGAAAAATCGCCCTCTAAGATTCTAGATTTAGGTAAGGCCGACTGGGGCAGAGACTGTCCACAGTAAACTGGGCAAATCTGTTACTGGGTAAAACGACAGAAGATCAGTGGGAGATGTTCAAAAAATGATTTAATGTGATCCAGAGCCAGTTTATACCCCTGAGGGGCAAGAGCTCTGCTTGCCCAAAGACCCAGCCATGGACGACGAGAGGTGAGGAGCAGCACCAAACTAAAAGAAAAACATACAAAAATGCAAAAAATAGCGCAGATTTTCGCAGACAGGAACAAAGAACAGCAAAGGGTCACAAAACAGGTAGTAAGAGCTACAAAAAGGGAGTATGAAAAGAAACTTGCAAGGGATATCAATCAATACAAAGTATTTTTACAATTACATTAGGAAAAAGAGGGTAGTCAGGAGCAATGTTGGCCCCTTAAAAACTGAAAGCGGTGATATTGTCAATGATAAGGAAATGGCGGACATGTTGAATAATTACTTTGCGTCAGTATTTACAGTAGAAGAAGAGGATAGCATGCCAGAAATCCCAAGGAAACTAATATTGAATCGTGGACAGGAACTCAATAAAATAAACCTAAGTACAGGAAACTTTGTGCTATCTGGAAGTTGAATGTCTGGCAACTTTGATCTAACAGCAGAAATCAGCAGCCGTTTTGGTTAGGTTTTTTTTCTGCTTTTCACAGGCAGGCTCTGGAAAGCGTCTTTGTCGCTTAGCAACAGCTTCAGAGTCGCTTCCAAGCTACTGGGCTGAGTGTTTACAAGCTGTTGCTGAGCAACAGTGTTTGTGGTCAGACACGGCAGGCTCTAGAAAGCGTCTCTGTATCTTAGCAACAGCTTCAGAGACGCTTCCAAGCCACGGGCCAAGTGTTTACAAGCTGTTGCTGAGCAACAGTGTTTGTGGTCAGATACTGCGATGAAAAGCTCCTATCTGATAACATTGACACTGGTCTATCCGGAGCTTTTAAAAAAACGGCAGTAGCTTGGTCCCATGGGTGCCGGATAGCACACAGTTTCCTGTAAAATGACAGTAATGAAGAAAATAATGCCACTAAAGAGTGACAAATCCCCAGGACCAGATGGTTTCCATCCCAGGGTTTTAAAGGAAGTAGGTGAGCACATTGCAGATGCCCTAACTCTAATCTTCCAAAGTTCTCTTGATTCAGTAACTGTTCCTTTAGATTGGAAAATTGCCTATTGTCACTCTGCTACTTCAGAATGGTGAGTGAGGGAAACCAGGGAATTATAGACCAGTTAGCCTAACATCTGTTGTCGGGAAATTGCTAAAGTCTATAATTAAGGATAGGGTGACTGAACACCTCGAAAATTTTCAGTTGATCAGAGAGAGCCAGCATGGATTTGTGAAAGGTAGGTCATGCCTGACCTGATTGAATTTTTTGAAGTGGTGACTAAAGTAGTGGACGGGGGAATGTCTATGGATGTTATTTATATGGACTTCCAGAAGGCACTAGATAAAGTTCCACATAAGAGACTGTTAACTGAGGTAGAAGCCCACGGAGTTGAGGGCAAATTATTGACCTGGTTAGGAAATTGGCTGAGTGGCAGGAGACAGAGTAGGGATAATGGGTATGTATTTAAATTGGCAGGATGTGACTAATCATGTCCCGCAGGGATCTGTGTTGGGGCCTCAACTATTCACATTATTTATTAGCGACTTAGATGATGGCACAGAAAGTCATGTATGCAAATTTGCCAATGACCCAAAGATAGGCGGCATTGTAGGCAGTGTAGATGAAAGCATAAAATTACAAAGGGATATTGATAGATTAAGTGAATGGGCAAAACTCTGGCAAATGGATTTCAAATTAGGATTGTATTCCCTAGAATTTAGAAGGTTAAGGGGTGAATTGATCGAAGTTTTCAAGATATTAAGGGGAACAGATAAGGTAGACAGAGAGAAACTATTTCCACTGGTTGGGATTCTAGGACTAGGGGGCATAGTCTAAAAATTAGAGCCAGACTGTTCAGGAGTGATATTAGGAAACACTTCTACACACAAAGGGTGGTAGAACTTTGGAACTCTCTTCCATAAACAGCAATTGATGCTAGATCAATTGTTAATTTTAAATCTGAGATTGATAGCTTTTTGTTAACCAAAGATATTAAGGGATATGGGCCAAAGGCGGGTATATGGAGTTAGGTCGCAGATCAGCTGTGATCTCATTGAATGGCGGAACAGGCTTGAGGGGCTGAATGGCCTACTCCTGTTCCTATGAACTTGGGCCCCATGCTGAGCACTCAGCAGTGCTCTCAGCTGGGCTGAATGTTAATTAGCAGGCACCACGAATGTTGCGTGCTGCCTGCACTACTTTCAATGGGTGTGGGCAGATCGCGCATCACGATCCCTACGCCAGTTTTCGGACCTACTCCAATTTCTAGCCCCAGATTCCTCCTTTTCTACCACTCTGATACTAAGGACCCTCTCCCTAATACTATTAGTGGCTGTACCTTCAGCCATTTAGGCCCTAAGTTCTGGAACTCCCTTCCTAAACTCACTACCTCACTCTTCTTTTCACATCCTCCTTAAAACCTACCTCTTTGACCAAGGTTACTCATCCTAATATCTTGTTCTTTGGCTCGGTGTCAATTTTTGTCTGACTACACCTGTGAAGCGTTTTGGGATATTTTCTTCTGTTAAAGGCACTATATAAATGCAAGCTGTTGTATTTCACTACTTTTGTACCTTTTCTTTTTAATTGCTTTCTAGTGTCTAGAAATCAAAATGTCAAAGTCCACTATTTCTTCCAGACCCCATTCTGAGTCTCCCTATGCTAATTCTATTCCATTCATTTTGGTCTTTTATCTGCAGTAATTCTGCAAACTGCAATGGAAACAAGGTCAAACAGCAGTGTTAAGTCTCCTGGCTGACCTAAAAAAAACACCCAATTCAGCCAGTTTTTTTAAGTCCAAATTTCATTTTTTTTTAAAAACCAAAGATTTCATAATATTTTCTCTAAAGCCAAGTGTTGCAAAGTTTGCATTCTGTGGTTTTAGTTACCATAATAACTATTAATAATATTACATTGCACAGTGTATATATTGTCACAAATTAGATTTGGATCTAGCTTCGCTTTTGCACATCACATTTTATAGTACGTGATACTTCTGGTAATAGACTTCTACATGACAAGCCAAAGATCTAGTACAGCCCATATAATGAGTAGTCTCTACTGCTGATGGTGATGATGGCCTACATACAAGGGACTGAAAGCAACCATTAGCTTCATGATATGCTTTGAAATTTAATTTCAGGAATGTCAAGGCATGTTTACTATCTGGCACTGTTTCAATCTGGTTGTAATTGCTAAAAGAAAACTGCTGCTATACACAGCCAAGTTCTCGAGAGGTGGAGGGGGTGGGGTGGTGGTTCAGCAGGATATTCCATAGCTCCGGGCTCAATTCACTGCTATCCAGTATTGTGTCAAATCATTGAAATAAAGCAACAAATAGGTCAATAATACTTTTGTGCTATTATTGAATGGTATTTTGTTTTGTACAGGAGCTACCCTGCAATTATTTGTTTAGGAACTTCAGATTAATTTGTCTTTAACATGGAAATTGTGCTTTTTTAATATAAATTGACTTTCTTCAAGATTTCTGGGTTATTTTGTCGTAACTGCTAGGGTTGTCATCCATTTTGATGTTGCTTGGCTGACTTAGCTTGTAGGGGAAAGAGTTTGCAATTTTTTTTGGTGTGACTCTGAGGACATCATGGATAGCACATTCAGGGAGTTGATCACACCACAGGTAAAGGCTGCACAGGCAGGAAGGAAATGTGTGACCACCAGGCAGAGTAGTAGGCGCAGGCAGGTAGTGCAGGGGTCCCCTGTGGCCATCCCCCTTTCAAACAGATATACCACTTTGGATATTGTTGAGGGAGATGGCTTATCGGAGGAAGGCAGCAGCAGCCAACTTCCTGGCACCATGGGTGGTCCTGCTGCACAGGACGGGAGGAAAAAGAGTGGGAGAGCTATAGTGATAGGGGATTCTATTGTAAGGGGAATAGATAGGCGTTTCTGCGGCCGCAAACGAGACTCCAGGATGGCATGTTGCCTCCCTGTGCAAGGGTCAAGGATGTCTCGGAGTGGCTGCAGGGCATTCTGGAGGGGGAGAGTGAACAGCCAGCTGTCGTGGTGCATATAGGTACCAACGATATAGGTAAAAAACGGGATGAGGTCCTAAAAGCTGAATATAGGGAGTTAGGAGGTAAATTTAAAAATAGGACCTCAAAGGTAGTAATCTCAGGATTGCTACCAGTGCCACGTGCTAGTCAGAGTAGAAAGAGAAGGATATTTCAGATGAATACGTGGCTAGAGGAATGGTGCAAGGGGGAGGGATTCAAATTCCTGGGACATTGCAACCGGTTCTGGGGGAGGTGGGACCAGTACAAACTGGACGGTTTGCACCTGGGCGGGACCGGAACTGATGTCCTAGGGGGAGTGTTTGCTAGTGCTGTTGGGGAGGGTTTAAACTAAAATGGCAGGGGGTTGGGAACCTGTGCATGGAGACAGAGGAAAGGGAAGCAAGGATAGAAACAAAAGACAGGAAGGAGAAAAGCAAAAGTGGAAGGCAGAGAAATCAAGGGTGTAAATTAAACAGGGCCACAGTAAATAAGAATTCTAAAAGGACTAAGTGTTAAAAAATCAAGCCTGAAGGCTCTGTGTCTTAATGCGAGGAGCATTCGTAATAAGGTGGATGAATTAGCTGTGCAAATAGATGTAAACGGATGTGATATAATTGGGATTACAGAGACATGGCTCCAGGGTGACCAAGACTGGGAATTCAACATCCAGGGGTATTCAATATTCAGGAAGGACAGGAAAAAAGGAAAAGGAGATGGGGTAGCATTGCTGGTTAAAGAAGAGATTAACACAATAGTAAGGAAGCATATCAGCTCTGATGATGTGGAATCTGTATGGGCAGAGCTGAGAAATACCATGGGGCAGAAAACGTTAGTGGGAGTTATATACAGACCCCCAAACGGTAATGCTGAGGTTGGGGATGGCATTAAATGGGAAATTAGAGACGCGTGCAATAAGGGCACAGCAGTTATCATGGGTGACTTTAATCTACATATAGACTGGGCTAACTAAATTAGTAACAATACTGTGGAGGAGGACTTCCTAGAGTGTATACGGGATGGTTTCCTGGACCAATATGTCGAGGAACCAACTAGAGATCAGGCCATCTGGGTATTGTGTAATGAGAAAGGATTAATTAGCAATCTTGTTGTGCGAGGCCTCTTGGGGAGGAGCGATCATAATATGATAGAATTCTTTATTAAGATGGAGAGTGAAGTAGTTGACTCAGACACTAGGGTCCTGAATTTAAATAAAGGAAACTACGATGGTATGAGGCACGAGTTGGCTAGGATGGATTGGGGAACGTTACTTAAAGGGTTGACGGTGGATAGGCAATGGCAAACATTTAAAGATTGCATGGATGAACTACAGAATTTTTACATCCCTGTTTGGCATAAAAATAAAACAAAAAAGATGACTCATTCATGGCTAACGAGGGAAATTAGGGATAGCATAAGATCCAAGGAGAGGACATATAATTTGGCCAGAAAAAGCAGCAAACCTGAGGATTGGGAGCAGTTTAGGATTCAGTAAAGGATGACAAAAGGATGAATTAAGTGGGGGGAAATAGATTGAGAGTAAGCTTGCAGGGAACATAAAAACGGACTGTAAAAGCTTCTATAGATATGTGAAGAGAAAAAGATTGGTGAAGTGAAGTGTAGGTCCCTTGCAGACAGAATCATGGGAATTTATAATGGGGTACAAAGAAATGGCAGACCAATTAAATACATACTTTGGTTCTGTCTTCACAAAGGAGGACACAAATAACCTCCCAGAGATGTCGGGGAACATGGGGTCTAATGAGAGGGAGGAACTGAATGAAATCAGTATTTGTAGGGAAATGGTGTTAGGGAAATTGATGGGATTGAAGGCCGATAAATCCCCAGGGTCTGATAATCTACATCCTAAGGTGCTTAAGGAGGTGGCCCTAGAAATAGTAGATGCATTGCTGGTCATCTTCCAAAATTCTATAGACTCTGGAACAGTTCCCATGGATTGGAGGATAGCTCATGTAACCCCACTATTTAAGAAGGGTGGTAGAGAGAAAACGGGGAATTATAGACCGGTAAGCCCGACATCGGTAGTGGGGAAAATGCTAGAATCCATTATAAAAGATGTAATAGCAGCGCACTTGGAAAACAGTGACAGGATCGGACAAAATCAACATGGATTTACAAAAGGTAAATAATGCTTGACTAATCTACTGGAATTTTTTGAGGATGTAACTGGTAGAATAGATAAAGGAGAACCAGTGGATGTGGTGTATTTGGACTTTCAGAAGTCTTTTGATAAGGCCCCGCATAAGAGATTAGCGTGTAAAGTTAAAGCACATGGGATTGGGGGTAAGGTACTGTCTTGGATAGAAAACTGGTTGGCAGAGAGGAAGCAAAGAGTTGGAATAAACGGGTCTTTTTCCGAGCGGCAGGCAGTGACTAGTGGGGTACCGCAGGGATCGGTGCTAGGACCCCAGCTATTCACAGTATATATAAATGATCTAGACGAGGGAACTAGATGTAACATCTCCAGGTTTGCAGATGACGCAAAGCTGGGTGGGCGTGTGTGCTGTGAGGAGGATGCAGAGAAATTCCAGTACGATTTGGACAGATTGGGTGATTGGGCAGAAGCATGGCAGATGCAGTGTAATGTGGATAAATGCAAGGTTATCCACTTCGGTGGCAAAAACAGGAAGACAGATTATTATCTGAATGGCAGTAGATTGGGAAAAGGGGAAGTGCAACGAGACCTGGGTGTCCTTGCGCACCTGTCGCTGAAGGTAAGCATGCAGGTGCAGCAGATGGTTAAGAAGGCCAATGGTATGTTGGCCTTCATAGCGAGAGGATTCGAGTACAGGAGCAAGGATGTCTTGCTGCAGTTGTGCAGGGCCTTGGTGAGACTACACCTTGATTATTGTGTGCCGTTTTGGTCGCCTTATCTGAGGAAGGATGTTCTTGCCATGGAGAGAGTGCAGCGAAGATTCACCAGACTGATACCTGGGATGGTAGGAATGATGTATGAGGAGAGATTGGGTCGATTAGGCTTATATTCGCTAGACTTTAGAAGAATGAGAGGGAATCTCATTGAAACTTATAAAATTCTAACAGGACTAGACAGACTAGATGCAGGAAGGATGTTCCCGATGGCGGGGAAGTCCAGAACCAGGCGTCACAGTCTAAGGATAAGGGGTAAGCCATTTAGGACAGAGATGAGGAGGAATTTCTTCACCCAGAGAGTGGTGAACCTGTGGAATTCTCTGCCACACAGGGCAGTTGAGGCCAATTCATTAAATATATTCAAGAAGGAGTTGGATATATTTCTTGAGGCTAAAGGGATCAAGGGATATGAGGAGAAAGAAGGGACAGGGTACTGAATTTGGATGATGAGCCATGATCTCATTAAATGGCGGAGCAGGCTCGAGGGGCCGAATGGCCTACTCCTGCTCCTATCTTCTATGTTTCTATGACTCTTCCAACTCTAATCTGTGTGACATTATAGTTCAGCTCAATCCTGCCCCTATATACACACAAGTTGTAGCGCCCCAATACCACCCTGCCCGAGGTCGACTAACTTGACACACATGGCACATCTGGTCCGTGTGGCTTAGTCACATGCTGGCTTTACCAACTGACTTACATGGGGATCTAGGAGCAAGTCTTGCTGTAGGTCCTTTTCTGTGAAGGAAGAGTAAATAGAAGGTCTTTTTTGGGATCTTGTTGATTTTAGTAAGTATTAAACATTTTAATTTGCTGTGGGGAGTACAGCTAATGCATAGTAAGAGTGGGGTCATTACACATCTCAAAAATACAAATGATTTGAAGTGATTATACTGCAACAGAAAGTCTAATTTATTTGTGGCACTATAGAATCTTTGTCAATCTCAAACACGAACACATTTGTTCTTTACTGTAACATGAACTATATCGATATTCTTGGATAAAATGGCCAACTTGGGAATAATTTAAAATTTAGTAAACTTGTAATCTCTGGAAGCATTTACCATACTAGCCTGGCTGTCACCATTTCTCCATTGCACCCTGGGAATGACGCTCACTCTTTCCTAGTTCTTTGTTTCCCAGGAAGGTCTCTCCCCAACAATGAAGCTCTGCATGCACCTGATGAGCATACACACTAAGTAAATCAATAATCTCCAAAGAAGGAGACCTTGATTTAATGCCTTAAATGTTAAACCACATTAATAACTGTAGAAATAAACTTTCTATGCAGTTTAATGTGATTAAATGGACTAAATCATATGCAAGTGGTTTATAAATACGATTGAATTTTCTCTTTGGCTTGAAACTTCTCAAAGTATATTTGATTAATTGGAAATTTTCAGTCTTAAAATTTGCTAATACTTGAGGGAGCTTGCTACTTTGAGAGTTTAGTCCTAAGGTTCTTCACATTTTTAAGCATATGAGGGTGTTCAGAAACTGGCTTCTGCAAAAGCAGAGAACAATAGTAAAATGTTACTGACTGTTTGTTTATAAATTGTCCCTGTACTCCCTTTTCCCTAAAGTAGTAGATTAAAAGTGTAAACACCACTGGTATGCAGAGAAAAAATAAAACTTGAAACCATTTTGAGCTGAGACGGCAGGTTGTTGCTGAGCAACAGAATACAACAGTCTGTTGTATGTTCTCGGTGCATTCAGATGCAGATCTGAAAAGTTTGAGATCAGTTTTGGAAATTTCCAGTGTGATGGTAACGTACATAGTTCAATTACTGAGGGAAGGAAACAAAATTGAGTTCAACAGGAGTAAACCAATATTGAAAACCGAAAATGCTGGAAATACTAAGCAGGTCAGGCAGCATCTGTGAAGAGAGAAACCGAGTTAACATTTCAGGTCGATGACCTTTCGTCAGAACTGGAAAAAAGCAGGAAATGGAACAGATTTTTAAGCAAGTGTAGTGGCTGGGAAAGGGGGGAGGGGATGAAAGAACAAAAGGGAAGGCCTGTGATAGGATAGAAGGCAGGAGAGATCAAGAGACATTGAGAGACATTAGGAGATATTTAAGGCAAAAGGAGATGGTAACGGGACAGGTTAAGAAACAAAGGATGGCTCTAGATGAAGTGTAAACTGTGCTGGCAGAATGGAAGACAGCTGCCATGTGGGAGAGAACAGAACAAAAGTGTGGATAAAATATATATATACTGTATATGTGTTATGATCTGAAATTGTTGAATTCTATGTTGAGTCCAGAAGGATGTAAAGTGCCTAATCGAAAGATGAGGTGCTGTTTCTCGAGCTTACGCTGAGCTTCCGTGGAACAATGCAAGAGGCCGAGGACGGTGAGGTCTGAGTGGGAATGGAGCGGAGAATTAAAGTGACAGGTGACCGGAAGCTCAGGGTCCCCCTTACGGACTGAACGGAGGTGTTCCGCAAAGCGGTCACCCAATCTGCGTTTCGTCTCTCCAATGTAGAGGAGACCACATCGTGAGCAGCGAATACAGCATACTGTACTAAATTGCAAGAAGTACAAGTAAATCGCTGTTTCACCTGGAGAGGGGTGTGAGGGGTGTTTGGGGCCCTGGACAGTGGGAAGTGGGGAGGCACAAGGGCATGTGTTGCATCTCCTGTGCTTGCACGGGAAGGTGCCAGGTGAAGGGGAAGGGGTGTTGGGGGTGATAGAGGAGTGGACTAAGGTGTCACGGAGGGAGCGGTCCCTAGGTGAAATTTACTTGTACTTCTTGCAATTTAGTATACTGTATTCGCTGCTCATGATGTGTTCTCCTCTACATTGGGGAGACCAAACGCAGATTGGGTGACCGCTTTGCGGAACACCTCCGTTCAGTCCGCAAGGGGGACCCCGAGCTTCCAGTCGCCTGTCACTTTAATTCACCGCTCCATTCCCACTCAGACCTCACCGTCCTTGGCCTCTTGCATTGTTCCACGGAAGCTCAGCATAAGCTCAAGCAACAGCACCTCATCTTTCGATTAGGCATTTTACAGCCTTCTGGACTCAACATAGAATTCAACAATTTCAGATCATAACATATATATATATTCACACTTTTGTTCTGTTCTTTTCTCCCACAGGGCAGCTGTCTTCCATTCTGCCAGCGCAATTTACACTTCATCTAGAGCCATCCTTTGTTTCTTAACCTGTCCCATTACCATCCCCTTTTGCCTTGAATATCTCTTAATGTCTCTCAATGTCTCTTAGTCTCTCCTGCCTTCCAGCCTATCACAGGCCTTCCCTTTTGTTCTTTCATCCCCTCCCCCATTTCCCAGCCCCTACACTTAAAAATCTGTTCCATTTCCTGCTTTTTTCCAGTTCTGACGAAAGGCCATCGACCTGAAACATTAACTCTCTTTCTCTCTTCACAGATGCTGCCTGACCTGCTGAGTATTTCCAGCATTTTCTGTTTTTATTTCAGATTTCCAGCATCTGCAGTATTTTCTTTTTGTAAACTGTAGTGTCCGTGTGTAGATAAAGACACTGAAGACAGGAGTTGGTTCATAGGTATTTACTAAGCAAGTCTGGGGGGGTTCTAAAGGATATACACAATACACTGGCTTATATAGCCCAAGTGGCAATTACCGGCATTACGCACACCTGGGGCTCTTAAAGGCACATACACCACAATTCCTCCCCTTCTAGCTAACTAGTACATCATATTTTAAGTAATTATTAATTACATGTTATATGCAAAATAATATACATTGCTGTATTAATTAATTATAAGTTAGTCTCTCAGGAGGCTTCCTGACTCGGTCTGGATAACGCCTCAGGGGTGTAGTAGTTTCTGGTGGTGTAGTAGGTTCTTCTGGCAAGGCTGATTCGGCTTGAAGGCCAGTGTCGGGTTCATCGGGTTCCAGTATCACCGGATCGGAGGTAGATATGGGTATCTCTACTTCATCGTTAGATGTATAGCGTGGTGGTGTAGGTTGTCCTTTTTCGGATGACTTGATGATTTGGTCAGCATGGCGCCTTATTATGCTTTCTCCGATGTCCACGGTATACATCAGTGGTCCTAGTCGTGTGCAGATAGTTCCAGGCTGCCATTTCTCGGTACGGTAGTCCCGGGCCAAAACCGGTTGGCCTATCTGGAAGGCCCTAGTTGGCCTTTCATTCATGCCCTGAAACTGCCGGTTCTCCACGTCCCTTCGGATGTTGGGCTTGACCAAATCCAGCCGGCATCTTAGGTTTCTATTGTAGAACATCATGGCAGGAGTTTGGTTTGTAACCATATGTGTTGCCGTGGAATGTGTCCCATCTTCCCGCATCGCCTGCATGCTTTTTCTTTGAACCAGCAATCCCTCTGTTCATGGTTGGATCTGCCGCAGCGATAACATCTCTTGAAACCCCGTGTCACTTCATGGGTGCCGAAGTCCTTTGGCCTTTGCTGTATCTTTGCCGCTCCTATTGCACTGAAAGCTTTGTCCAGTGTTAAATCTTTTCCAGAAGATACCTTTTTTTGTGTTTCTACACTTAGGGGATCGCAGATGAATTTGTCTTGCAGAGAATCTGCCAGTCCTGCCTCGAATTGGCAGTGTAGGGTATCAACAATCTCCTCAAAATTCTTGTCCATCGGTTCGGCTGGAGTGATTAAGTTGCGTAACAGCTTGTATGTTTCTGCGCCCATTAGATCCAGAAGCACTGAAGCTTTTTTTTCATCTTCTATTCCATTTGCGGTGCAAAACACCTCCACTCTTTCTACATATGTGGTCCAATCCTCTATCTTGTTATCAAAAACATCAATATTGCCAAAGTTAGGCTCTGTTTCGTTATCAAAAGCATCAATATTGCCAGACTTAGGCATTTCAAAAAAGATATGGCGCTTCCCGCGCTTTTTTTTTTCTCTGTAGCAACGATATGGCGCTTCCTGCGCTTTCCCGCCGCTGCTACCGATAACAACGCTGTTTTACTGTGGTTTCCGTTTATTCACTGTTGGAGACTAGTTCCCGACGGAGGTCTAAACGCTGACCTGCTTGCCGCGCCGGCCGTCTCCCGAGTGCACCCTCCCAGTCCGTTATTGCTTGCCTCCGATTTCGCTGCCTGTCTCAGCTGTAGAGCCCGCCGCTGGAGCCCCAGCCTGACGCCCAGGAAGGATTAGCGCAGTACCTGCCACCAGCTTGGCCAGCTGGTGAAACCACAGTTTCTCTTACTTCCTTGAGTCTTCTGGACGCTGGAGGAATCGATGTCCTTGAGGTGCTGCCGAATTGCAGGTAAGTCCGTTTCCACTTCGTCGCCACTGTAGTGTCCGTGTGTAGATAAAGACACTGAAGACAGGAGTTGGTTCATAGGTATTTACTAAGCAAGTCTGGGGGGGGTTCTAAAGGATATACACAATACACAGGCTTATATAGCCCAAGTGGCAATTACCGGCATTACGCACACCTGGGGCTCTTAAAGGCACATACACCACATAAACCAATATTGTTGGATACTCTTTTGCTCATTCCTGTCAATTTACTTACGGCTGCAAGTTCCTCCCAAAGATTTATTTTCTTTCAGTACCCCATCAAGAGAAGAAAGACCTTTGTTGTAGGGCTTGTAGAACAACCTGTTGTGAGACACCTTAATCAAAAGTCCAAATATAATGTCTACCGTGATGCTTTCATCCATCAACCTGGTAACCTTCTCAAAGAATTTCACCAGGTTATTAAGACATGGCGTTCTTGTCCAAAAGCCATGTTCTTTGTCCCTGATATCCCCTTCTCTGTCAAGTTGGTCTGAATACATGAGCAAGGGGCTCACTTAGCACAGCTCCATTTCTTTAAGTAATCTCGGGTAGATGCCATCTGGACCAACAGCTCGATCTGATTTAAGACCCCTTGTTCTCTTCATCAGATCTTCATCTAAGTCTTCACTTTAACAATAATTTTTGTGTCAACTACACATTGTATTAATGGGAACGGAACACAGTGTGCAGGAGTAAAGATTGATGCACTTAAAACCTCCACCATGTCCTGGAAGTCCACCAGAATCTGCCCTGAAGAATCCTTTAGCAGTTCTTTATCGCCCACTGACTCCTACCGTATCTAAACAATTTCACTTTTCCTACTATAGTTGTCCGCAGCCAACTCCTGACTTTTTGACCGCTCTGATAGCAACTTTTGTTACTTTTAGCTGAGCACGATACCTATCCCTGTTCACTTGAAAGTTATTTTCTTTGAATCTGTAGTTGTATTTCTGCTCAAGAAGTTTGTTGATGACACAAAGTTGGGTGGGAATGTAAGTTGTGAGGAGGATGCAAGGAGGCTTCAAGGGGATATAGACAGGCTAAGTGAGTGGGCAAGAACATGGCAAATGGAATATAATGTGGAGAAATGTGAAGTTATCCACTTTGGTAGGAAAAATAGAAAAGCAGAGTATTTTTTAAATGGTGAGAGATTGGGAAATGTTGGTGTTCAGAGGGACCTTGGGTGTCCTTGTACACGAATCACTGAAAGTTAACATGTAGGTACAGCAGGCAATTAGGAAAGCAAATGGTATGTTGGCCTTTATTACAAGAGGATTTGAGTATAAGAGTAAAGACGTCTTACTGCAATTATATAGGGCCCTGGTGAGACCACACCTGGAGTATTGTGTACAGTTTTGGTCTCCTTACCTAAGGAAGGATATACTTGCCATAGAGGGAGTGCAACAAAGGTTCACCAGACTGGTTCCTGGGATTGGGGGGGATTGTCCTATGAGGAGAGATTCAGTAGGCTAGGCCTATATTCTCTGGAGTTTAGAAGAATGAGAGATGATCTCATTGAAACATACAACATTTTTATAGGGCTTGACAGGGTAGGTGCAGGTGCAGGGAGGATGTTTCCCTTGGCTGGGGAGTCTAGAACCAGGGGTCAGAGTCTCAGTCCTAAATGGCCGACCCCTTATTCTGAGATGAGGAGAAATTTCTTCACTCAGAGGGTGGTGAATCTTTGGAATTCTCTACCCCAGAGGGCTGTGGAGGCTCAGTTGTTGAGTATATTCAAGACAGAGATCAATAGATTTTTGAATATTAAGGGTATTCAAAGGATATGGGGATAATACAGGAAAGTGGAGTTGAGGTAGAAGATCAGCCATGATCTTATTGAATGGCGGAGCAGGTTCGAAGAGGCGAATGGCCTACTCCTGATCCTATTTCTTTTGTAAGTCTGATTAGTTCTTTTACATAGGATATACAGTACAGAAACAGGCCATTTGGCTCAACCAGTCCATGCCGGCGTTTATGCTCCACTCGAGCCTCCTCCTGTCTTTCCTCACCTAACTCTATCAGTATAACCCTCTATTCCTTTCTCCCTCATATGCTTATCTAAGCGCCCCTTAAATGTATCTGTTCTATTCGCTTCAACCACTCCCTGTAGCAGCAAGTTCCACATTCTCACCACTCTCTGGGTGAAGAAGTTTCTTCTGAATTCCCTATTGGATTTCTTGGTGACTATCTTATATTGGTGGTCTCTAGTTTTTCTCTTCCCAACAAGTGGAAACACTCTCTCTCTATCTTCTCTGTTAACACCGTTCCTGATTTTAATGGCCTCCATTAGGTCACCCCTCAGCCTTCTCTTTTCAAGAGAAAAGAGACCCAGCTTGTTCATCCTTTCCTGATAGGTATACCCTCGCATTTCTGGTATAATCCTTGTAAATCTTCTCTGCACCCTCTCCAGTGCCTCTATATCCTTTTCGTAATATGGCAACCAGAACTGTACGCAGTACTCTAATGTGGTATAACCAAGGTTCGATCCAAGTTTAGCATAACTTCACTACTTTTCAATTCTATCCCTCTAGAAATAAACCCTAGTGCTTGGTTTGCTTTTTTTTATGGCCTTGCTAACCTGTGTCGCTACTTTGTGATTTGTGTATTTGTACTCCAAGATCCCTTTGCTCCTCTACCCCACCTAGATTCGCACCCTCCAAGTAATGTGACCTCCCTATTCTTCCTACTAAAATGTAATACCTCACACCTGTGTTGAATTTCATTTGCCAATTATATGCCCATTTTGCAAGTTTATTAATAATATCATGTAATTTGTTGCAGTCCTCCTCAGTATTGACTATCCCACAATTTGGTGTCATCCACAAAATTAGAAATTGTGTTTTTGATTCCAAAGTCTAAATCGTTAATATAAATTGTGAACAACAGTGGTCCCAGCACTGATCCTTGTGGAACACCACTTCCCATCTTCTGCCATTCTGAATAGTTACCCATTACTCTACTCTCTGCTTTCTGTCTTTAAGCCAGCTAGCTATCCATTCTACTGCTTGTTCCCTGACTCCGCATTCTCTGACCTTATTCATCAGTCTATTATGTGGTACCTTATCGAAGGCCTTTTGAAAATCTAGATAAATTACATCTACTGCATTACCATTGTCTACTCTCTGTTACCTCTTCAAAAAATTCAATGAGGTTGGTAAAGCAAGATTTTCCCTTTTGAAATCCATGCTGACTATTTATTATATTTTTGGTTTCTAGATGTTCTTCCATTTTCTCCTTTAGTAAGGATTCCATTATTTTTCCTACCACCAATGTTAAGCTGACTGGTCTATAGTTTCCTGGTCTATAGTTCCCTGGGCATGTTCTATCTCCCTTCTTAAATATAGGTATTCTGTTAGCTATCCACCAGTCTTTTGGCACTCCACTTTTTTTTGCTCATGACCAGTTCGCCACCTTAGCTTGGTTTTACCACGTGCCCTTTGCCAGGGGCATATGTGGCTTCCTTTTGCATGGATTGGTTTAAAGATACTCCATTTTTCATCTGAATAGTTGCTATCACCATGTAATAGGGTTGCGTAGTTGACGAATGTTATTCCTCTGCCATTTTTGAAAGTTTAGCCCTAGCGTCCTGGCTGACATTCCTCAACCAACACCACTAAAACAGGTGGTCATTTAACTCATTTGTTGTTTGTGGGAGTTTATTGTGCACAAATTGGCTGCTGTGTAAATAATAACGACTGCATTTCAAAAGTAATTAATTGGCTGTGAAGCGCTTTGGGATGTCCTGAGACGTGAAAGCAAAACCTAAATGCAAACCCGTCCCTTCCTTAAAATAATTGCGTATATTCCCTTTATGCAAAGCTATGATTCTGATGGTATGTGCAGTGTTACACTGTCTATAATGCACTCCATGTTTTCCTATATTCTACTTGATGGATGTGAGGAGAAGATGTTTATCATGGTATCCATTGCTCCTATGCCACCTCCACTGTACTCAGTTTGACTATATTTTAAAAATTGTAAATATTCTAAAGAATATCAAATGTCTTGCTTGACGTAATAAAATGTTGGGGCTATCCTGGTGTTTTTTAATATTGCTCTCAGTCTATGAACCCATCAAAATGGCTTGGTTTAATTAATGCCTTGTACTGTCAACTATCTAATTTCCTGTCTGAAAATGTACATTTGAAATATTGAAGTATAATACATGCAACTGATTGCAGTTTCATGTAACTCCTAGCGATATCTAGGTAATTAGCACATCTGCATTCCAGTATTAAATTCAATATACAATATTTCATCAGACGCTAAGCATTTTGAAACAGAAAAACAGTACTGTAAATCAAAAAATAATTCTAATCAAAATTCATTATGCTGTATATACTACAAACAGTGTTGGTTACCTGCCATTGAATTGAAAGGGACTAATCCGATCAAGATGTATATTGTATTAAATCATGAGAAATAAAATGTATGGGCCTAGAAATTCAGTAGTGCCCCGTTTGGGGCGCCAGCCTCGCCAGGGCGCTAAAAGTAGCGCCCCGGAAGCATTCGCGGCCGCCCGCTGGAAATTCAGTTGGAGCGTCCCAAAGGGAAGCGCGGCGCTACTGGAGGCGCCCCACATCCCTCTTGGGGCGCTGCAACTGAATATCGTTGCGCAACGTGCCGCAGCGCCACACGCTGTGGCACGTCGCGCTGCAGTACTGCAGGCCTTCCTCCCCTTAAAGGGGAGGGGCCTTGTTCTGCGCGATCTGGGGCCCAGCTGGGCCACCGAGGATCACGAGTGCCGGCAAAAGAGCCCGGCACCGAGAAGAAGTGCCGGGCTCTTGCAACACAGCCGGCACTCTGCGGTGGGGGGGGGGGGTTAGGAGGCCGGGGACGGGAGCGCAGAGAGGTGCTGGCAGGCGGCCAACAACAAGATGGCCGCCCCGCACCTCTCCTCTAATTTGCGCCTCTACCGCCGCAGGTAGGCCCCCCCCTGAACCGGTTGCACATAGCGTCCGGCGGTAAAGCAGGGGGGCGCTTCCTAGTATCGCGGCCGGGGCGTCAACGTCCCGCTGAATTTGGCGGGAGGCGTGGCCAGTGGCTTGCGACCCACTTAGCGCCCTCTTAAGGCACTAACGGGTGGCACAGCCACCTGAATTTCTAGGCCATGATGTCTGAACCTCCGGATTACTGCTATGTAATTCACTAAGGGGTATCTAGTTTTTAACTGAATTCCTAGGAAGTGCTAAGTTGCAACTAACTGAAGTATCATATTTACTAAATTCTCATCAATACTAGGCGGTACTCTCGAAATATAGACAACCTTAATGGTATGCAGCAAGGTGAGTTTTGCGTAGTCCTTATACCCCATATGTTTCTGAACTGTTTTTATAGAAAATCCTATATTACCCAATCTCCAGGTCCATATACTACAAGAGCTTTGCTCTCTTGATTTAGAATGGTAGACATCTTGTTTGGATTGAAGTTCAGTGACGGGTGCTTTATATAAGAGTGTAGATAGCTCTTCCACTGATTTGGTGGGTAAATGCACCAAATAAGCCCTATAGATCTGAAGGTCCCTCTTTCAGTCTGTGCTGAGTTAGCTGATCTCAGCCAGGATTCTACAATGCTTGAGTTTCCCTGGGCCTTGGAGGGGAAAAATAACATGGGTTCTCATTTCCTATTTGGTCACCCATGCTGGAGTGTGTGTGTGCATGGACATTGACAGATGATGGGTTCAAGCTTGACTGAAGTGCCCTTCATAGTCTTAACAATCTCTAGATTGTCACATGTACTGGAGGGTTCCTGGTGCCTGAGAGATTTTACCCAACAAAAATTCATACCTTCAGGAGAGAACTGAGGGGGAGGGGGGAATAATTTAAAAAAAAATTAAATAGGCCATGGTACTTAATTAGTTTCTTCGCAAATCCACTGATTGGGCTTGAACACAAAATTGACGGGTGGTAATTGGCCTTGTTGTTGACAGCAGATCAGCAGTGACTTGGATAACTTAGAAGAAATTCTTGATGACCTGCAGAACAGTCAGTTACAACAGCTTTTCCCAGACACGAAGACGGCACCTGCCAGCGTACCAGTTGACAAACAGACCATCTTCCAAAACCTCCTGCAAATTGGCAATGAAAGTGTCTCTGCCCCACCTCTTGGAACACAGAATCCATTACCTGGCATGTTACAAAACAGTAAGTTTTATATTTTTAACCACCTAGAATGTAAATGTCCTTTGCATTGTTTTAGTATGTTATCCCTTTTCTCTATCATTGTGGACTTTAAAATGTACAGTTTCTAAGTCTACAATTAGTATAATCTTGTAAAATGGAAAACTCACTGACAACTGAGCAGAGAGTGATATTTGTTGGCACATTTTAAACAGTGTTTACTTTTGGTGATGTACCCTATTTTGATCTACATTGTTCAACCAAAATGAAGACCAGGATTACATTGGTCTGTCTGGAGGTATGCATGCATGTATCTATGTACCGCACCCTCTGCCTATTAGTAAATGAAGTGGAGGTGAAAAGCAGATCTTGGTGAGATTAGGTGCCAGTATCTCTGCATCCCTGCATTCCTCAACTTACTGCTGCCTTCTACATCCTCTTCAGCCAGCTGTTACCTAAAAGTGACTCTTAATATTCATGTGGGATTGACTGGTTTGATAACGATGTAAAATAGTGAAGATTTGTGATTTTTCATATTTTTATGCATTGCACAGAATATATTACTACTTAATCTTGCTGTTTCAGTTCTTCAAAACACCTGACTATATTTTGGTTTGCATGCCAGACGATTTATGGTCTGGATTATTTACTAGACTGCAGCTACTGCCAGTGCTGCTCCATTCTACCAACGAGAGGGTTCAGCTTGCTTCTCTTCTCACTATGGAGTGCTGTATAATAATAGAGTTCCATCTAGCAGCCTGTCTGGGAAATAGTGAAAATTGTCCATTTACAGGGTGCTCAGTTTGAAGGCCTGTAATTGGTTGGAGAATGGGTGATACAGAATGAGAATTCCACCTCTACTGCTGGATCTTTGAAGCTGCTTTTTTTGTCCTTTTATAAATTATGTAGAAATATACAAGTCCTGTTTTGCGCAAAGTTTTGTTAGTATAGAGAGAACACCATCTGCTGTTGCGAGTAGGAACTGCAGCTATTTTGAATTTTATTTTGTAGCTCCTATTTATCTCCTTTTGCCTTACTGTTTTCACTCTGACTAATACATTGTGACTGTAATGGCTAAAGGAGCTCATCACTGGCAAGTTTGTGGGGAGCACAGTATGTCATCTTACTGATTGATTGGCTTTGCCTTCGAGATGTGGTTTTGCACCGGAGATGTAGTATTCTGTGGAGCAGCCAGACTAACTTCTTGCAACAAAAAGAATAGCAGCTATAATTTGGAATGTGTTCCAAAGATGTAGAATGCTTTCTGGGTGCTTGTTATCTTGAATGGGGGCAGGTGGTTTAATGTAGTATCATTTTTAATTCACTCTCCAGTCTAATAAGATCAGGGAATTTAAGTTGTGGTGATGTCACACTTCTTGTGAATTCATGCTCATAGGTGCATAAATGCTGATTTACTGGAACCTTTACTTAATTTCTTTTAGATTTAACTAAATAACCTGAGGGAGGTGCTGTGATTGCACACCTTTGTTCCTTTTGCCAGTTGATATTTTTAATTGTTATGTGTCTCATTTTAAAACAGACTGACAGGATAATTTTCAAAAGCCACAATTGAATTTTTAAGGTTCACAAATAATATTCTGTCTTCCTACTTAGTTCCTTTCTCACAGAGACATGTTGCAAACATGCTTCATCTACATCTCTGTGCCAGTCATCTGTAATATATTCAGTTTAATAAAATTGAAAGAGATATGAGGAAAAAAATAATGCTATATCCTTCATCAGGATTTCTGGTGCCATAGCGAGTAGCTGTAGCATTAATCGTTAGGCATTTTGCAGACAATCTGAGTCTGCTTTGGCTCAGTTGTAGCATTCTCGCCTCTGAGTTGGGTCATGGGTTCAAGCTCTACTCTAGAGAATTGAGCACATTATTTAGATTGACACTTCAGTGCAGTACTGAGGCCAGCATCTAGGTTGACTTCTCTTTGGCTGCTGTTATTGATGGGGAAAATTGGATGGTAGGTTAACTGTTTCCTAGTCACAGGATTAGTGAAGAGGAACAACTGAAGTTCCAAGTTCATAGTAAGTGACCTCGTATCTTGGAACAGGTCGATGAGCAGCTGTTTCTCAACACACAATTACATTGGTGACGATCAAAGAGATTCACAAATCCAACTCCTACCATGTCATAAGAAGGAGGCTCCTGGGGGAGATCATGGAGCAGAAATCACTGATCTAGTTCAAAACAAAAAAGCTCTCCTTCAACTGATGAATCGGTGCTTATCCATCGAACGCCACTTAGGGTAGCAACAACACAGAATGTACTCTGGGTGGAGGACATCAATGTCCATCAGCAAGAGTGGCACAGTAATACCACCACTGAACAAGCTGGCTGAATCCTGAAGTTTGTAGTTGCCAGACTGAGAACAACCTACTTGACCTCGTCCTTAACAATCTACCTGTCACAGATGCATCTGCCCATGACCACATTGATGGGTGTTACCACCACACAATCATTGTGGAGGCCAAGTAGTTCTTCACACTGAGGACACCCTCAGTCGAGTCATGTGGCATTACCACCATGTTAGTGGGATAGATCAAACAGTCGGAGGGAGATAGAGGAACAGATATGTAGATATAGAAGTGTAGAAATAATAGGGTAATAACAGTAGGGGATTTCAACTTCCCCAATATTAACTGGGATAGTCAGAGTGTGAAAGGCTTAGAGGGTGTGGAATTCTTAGTGCATCCAGGAGAGCTTTATGAGCCAGCATGTAGAAAGTCCTACAAGAGAGGGGGCGGTACTGGACCTAATTCTAGGGAATGTAGCTGGGCAAGTGGTAGAACTGTCAGTAGGAGATCATTTTGGTGACGGTGACCATAATTCAGTGAGATTTAAGGTAGTCATGGAAAAGGACAAAGATGGACTGGAAATAAAGTTTCTAAATTGGGGGGAAGGCCGATTTTAATATAAGGCAGGATTTGGCCAAAGTGGACTGGGATCAGCTACTTGTAGGAAAATCCACATCAGAGCAGTGGGAGTCATTCAGAAAGGAAATAGAGAGAATACAGCGCCAACATGTTCCCGTAAAGGTCAAGGGTGGGACCAACAAGTCCAGGGAACCCTGGATGTCAAGGGATATACAAGAATGGATTTGGAAAAAAAGGGAGGCTTTTGGCAGATACAAAGGACTAAAAACAGTGGAAGCCCTAGAGGAGTATAGAAAGTGCAGGAGGGTACTTAAAAAATAAATTAGGAGAGCGAAGAGGGGGCATGAAAAAACACTGGTGGGCAAAATAAAGGAAAATCCCATGGTGTTTTATAAGTATATTAAGGGCAAGAGGATAACCAGGGAAAGAGTAGGGCCCATTAGTGACCAACGTGGCAATCTGTGTGTAGAGCCGGAAGATGTGGGTGAGGTTTTAAATTAATATTTTGCATCTGTGTTCACTATGGAGAAGGACGATGTAGGCATAGAAATCAAGCAGGGGGGTTGTGATATACTTGAACAAATTAACATTGAGAGGGAGGAGGTAAAGGCAGTTTTAGCGGGCTTAAAAGTGGATAAACCCCCAGGCCCAGATGAGATGTATCCCAGGCTGCTGTGTGAGGCAAGGGAGGAGATTGCAGGGGCTCTGACACAAATTTTCAGAACCTCTCTGGCCACAGGGGAGGTGCTGGAGGACAGCCAACGTAGTACCATTATTCAAAATGGGTACTGGGGATAAACCAGGGAATTACAGGCCAGTGAGCCTAACATCAGTGGTAAGGAAATTATTGGAAAAAATTCTGAGGGACAGAATTAGTCTCCACTTGGAGAGGCAAGGATTAATCAAGGATAATCAGCATGGCTTTGTCAGGGGGAGATCATGTCTAATCAATTTGATTGAATTTTTTGAGGGGGTGACTAGGTGTGTGGATGAGGGTAGTGTAGTTGATGTGGTCTACATGGACTTCAGTAAGGCTTTTGACAAAGTCCTGCATGGGAGACTGGTCAAGAAGGTAAGAGCCCATGGGATCCAGGGCAATTTGGCACATTGGATCCAAAATTGGCTTAGTGGCAGGAGGCAGAGGGTGATGGTCGAAGGTTGTTTTTGTGACTGGAAGCCTGTGTCCAGTGGTGTACCGCAGGGATTGGTGCTGTGTCCCTAGCTGCTTGTAGTGTACATTAATGATTTAGATTTGAATGTAGGAGGTATGATCAGTAAGTTCGCAGATGACACGAAAATTGGTGGAGTGGTAAATAGCGAGGAGGGAAACCTCAGGCTACAGGACGATATAGATGGGTTGGCCAGATGGGCAGAACAGTGGCAAATGGAATTTAACCCTGAAATGTGTGAGGAGATGCATTTTGGGAGGACTAACAAGGCAAGGGAATACACAATGAATGGTAGGACCCTAGGAAGGACAGAGGGACCTTGGTGTGCATGTACATAAATCCCTGAAGGCAGCAGGACAGGTAGATAAGGTGGTTAAAAAGGCATATGGGATACTTGCCTTCATTAGCCGAGGCATAGAATATAAGAGCAGGGAGGTTATGATGGAGCTGTACAAAACGCTAGTTAGGCCACAGCTGGAATACGGTGTGCAGTTCTGGTCGCCACACTAGAGGAAGGATGTGATTGCATTGGAGAGGGTGCAGAGGAGATTCACCAGAATGTTACCTGGGCTGGAGGGCTTCAGCTATGAGTAGAGACTGGACAGGCTGGGGTTGTTTTCCTTGGAGCAGAGAAGGCTGAGGGGGGACCTGATTGGGGTGTACAAAATTATGAGGGGCATGGATAGAAAGGAACTTTTCCCCTTAGTAGAGGGGTCAATAACCAGGGGGCATAGTTTCAAGGTAAGGGGCAGGAGGTTTAGAGGGGATTTGAGGAAAAACTTTTTCACCCAGAGGGTGGTTGGAATCTGGAACTCATTGCCTGAAAGGGTGGTAGAGGCAGGAACCCTCACAACATTCAAGAAGCATTTAGATGAGCACTTGAAACGCCATAGCATACAAGGCTACGGACTAAGTGCTGGAAAATGGGATTAGAATAGACAGGGCTTGATGGCCAGCGCGAACACGATGGGCCGAAGGGCCTCTTTCTGTGTTGTATAACTCTATGACTCTAAGTACAGATCTAGCAGCTCAAAAACTGGATATCCATGAGGCACTGTGGGCCATCAGCAGCAGCAGAATTGTATACCACCACAATCTGTAACCTCGTGGCCTGGCATATCCCTCACTACTCCATGGCCTAGAAATTCAGTTGTTTGCGCCAGCCGCTAGCGCCTTAGGAGGAGGAGGAAATGTGGGGTGCTAAGCGGCTAGCGCCCGGGCGCAGCGCGATCTGCGCCTCTCGCCAACTTCAGTTAAGATTTAGCGGTGGCGCCAAGCCTTTGCGAGCGCTCAGCTGCGCGCGCAGATCCTGGCGTCATTTCATGGTGCAACGCCCTTTGTGCGCCCCAAACCGGAAATTCAGTGGCGCCGGCCTATTGTGCGCCTGGCACCCCTAGCGACTGGTAGAGGGGAACGGTTCCCAGTCGCTGCAGGGCGCGGGGGGCGCTAATTGAAGGGCACTCCTCCTGCAGTAGAAATGGCAGCCATTTTGCAACACTCCTTCTTTGTGAGAGACGGATCTTTGGAGAGAGACAAAGGTAGAGAGCTTTCTGGTTTGGCTCAACACTCGCACAGGTACTTGTGGCTTCAGGCCACAGCTTTGCACTTGTCTTTAACTTCAGAGCCATAGCATTGATTGGAAACATATAATGGGGGCTGCAATGGGTGGAAACGTTGGGCTTTTCCATTGCATTCAAAGGGCTCAGAGATGCCGTGAGAGAGTGCCAGTCATGGCCAGGCGTCGGCAAAGGAGGCCTTACCCACCCAGGGTATACTGCCAGCAGTTCTCATATCTGAACATGTCTGACGAGCAGTGTGTTCGGGGGCTGCGATTTCAGAAGGGCGGTGGTCACTGAGATCTGCCACCTGCTTCGCGGAGATCTGCAGCCACAGCTGAGGAGCAGGACGTCTCTGTCGGTGGCAGTGAAGGTGACGGTGTCTCTCAACTTCTATGCCACCGGCTCCTTCCAATCCGCTACTGGGGACATTTCCAACATCTCCCAGTTTGCGGTACATTGCTGCATCCGCCAGGTGACCAATGCCCTTTTCAGAAGGAGACGTCAGTTCATCTCCTTCTCCATGACCGTTGACGAGCAGCAACAGCGTGCAATGGGCTTTGCAGCATTAGCGGGCTTCCCCATGGTGCAGGGCACCATTGACTGCACGCATGTGGCTTTGCGGGCACCTCTAGAGAATGCCGAGGATTACCGCAACCGGAAGGGCTACCATTCGCTCAACGTGCAGTTGGTGTGTGACCACAGGCAGCTCATACTAGCTGTCAGTGCCCACTTTCCAGGCGGCAGCCACGATGCCTTCATCCTGCGCCAGACTTCTGTGGCAGACATGTTCCAGGCCCAGCCTCACCCACGAGGATGGCTTCTCGGGGACAAGGGCTATCCTTTGCACCTGGCTGATGACCCCGCTCTGTACGCCCCGCACCCCTGCTGAAGAGGGATACAATGACAGCCATCAAGCAACCAGGAACATCATTGAGCAAACAATCAGCGTCCTGAAGCAACGGTTCCGCTGTCTGGATCGTTCCGGAGGAGCCCTACAGTACTCTCCTGAGCGAGTCTCCCATTTCGTTGTCGTGTGCTGCATGCTGCACAACCTGGCTATCCGCAGGACTCGGGCACTGCCACCAGACATTGGAGGACCACCGGAGGAGGAGGACCAGCACAGGAGGGAGGCAGAAAGTGCAAGGGCCGCCCGTCGGCGGCTTATTGCACGTCGGTTCTAGGCCTCCTCTCAGGGAATGGCTGGCACAAGATGAATGTCGCCGCTCCACAAGCCCTCAGCCGAGCAGGGCAACCAGGACTTTCAAAAGAAAGCATGGACAGTGCGATTTCAGAAAATTTATTACTTTGATACCTCTGTGCCCTTCTCACATAACAAACTAATGGAGAGAAGCCCCCCCCCCCCAAAAAAACAAATAGACCAGTCTCGGCCTTTCCAAAAAAACAAATAGACCAGTCTCGGCCTTTCCAAAAAAACAAATAGACCAGTCTCGGCCTTTACAAGTAAAACAAAACATTTGGCCACACCTTCTACTTTTTCCCCCGCGAGGGTGATGCGTTTCGCATTCGTGACTGGCCCCTGCCCGCCCTGCAGCAGCTCCTCAATGGGACCCCAGTGGCTGCAGCAAGGCTGGGGGAAGGCTGCTGAGGGTCAGATGGCGAGACGACAGATGCTCTTGGGGGTCGGCCTGGACCAGCTCTGGGACTGGAGGGGCCGGCTGCTGACTGCTCCAACTCTGCTTGGGCGGCAACAGTCTGTCCAACAGCTGGTGGCAGCTGCAATGGAGGAGTGACAGTTTCGGCTGCAGGAATGCTGCCAACCTGACAGATCACAGGTACTCCCTGGTCGCCTGATACATTGGCACTCGCACGGGCCAGCACTGCAGCATGCGCAGCAATCTGCTGAAGCACAGACTGCTGGGCTGCTGCGGCGCGTGCCCTGGCGATGCCTGGCCGATCCAGCAAGGGTGGCAGCAGTTAGTGCCCGTGTGGCCCTGGTCTGTGTCCGCATGACACCAGCCAGTGAATGCACGGCACGACTGAGCACTTGGCTAGAAGCCGCCTGTGCTGCCGCGAAGTCCTGCAGACTCCTGGCCTGTGCTGCACTGAATTGTTGCAGACTCCTGGCCTGTGCTGCCCCGAATTCCTGCACACTCCTTGACAGTGACTCTATGGAGTCAGGCATCCTTGCCACTGCAGCCATGAGCTCAGTGTGCCTGCGCTCAGCCTGGGCGGCCATTTCCGCTAGGAGCCGCACCTCCTCTGCGCTCACCGTAGCAGGACTGGAGGCCGCACTCACCCTCCGGGGAGAAGGCCGCCGAGCTTCCCCACCCCTCCCGCGTTGCTGCAGCCCGCTGGGCCCCGGAGCTTCACTCTCCTCCGACCCTTCCCCCCCCCCCCCCTGCTACCCTCCAGGGAAGACGTGTCCCCATCATCGCCATGGGCTGCCTCGGCTGAGGGTGGCACTGATGGTCCGGCTTCCTCTTCCTCCTCCTCGCCCTCCGATTCACACTCAGTGCCAGCTTGAGGGCCCGCCTCCTCACCTGGCGATTCAGCATCTGAAAGCAGGGAGGCACAAGAGTTGCTTTAGAGTGAGGACAGGGCGGCAGCGAGGGAGGCATGAGTGCTGCTATGCACTGCATTGGTCCGACAGTGGCAAAGGATGCTGATCTGAGGCGCAAGTGGAAAGAGAGAGGTCAAAAAGGTGATGCCCTTACCATTGGGGCCCACAGCAGTGTCGGCATCTCCACTGGCGACGGGGCCAATCAGCCGGCCTGACATAATGCGCTCCACATGCTGCTCCAGGTCGGAGAGCTGTTTGAGGTCAGGATGGCCTCCCCCGGTCTCACGCTGCTGCCTTCGGCTGTGCGCCACCTTGCCCTGCAAGAGAAAGGACGGCCTCTAAGTACAGTGTGAAGCCCTGATCTTGTCTGCACTGCCTCCCATGGTGGACTAGCCCTGACAGTGTGAAGCCCTGATCTTGTCTGCACTGCCTCCCATGGTGGACTAGCCCTGACAGTGTGTAAAGTCCTGAATGTGCAAGTGATTTTCATGACAGTCCCATAGCTGCTGGATGAGGGCTGGGCATTAGGGCTTTCAGGTCCCTTTGCCCATAAACTGAGGTGCACATGTAGGCATGAGGAGGACACTGGAAAGGGTACTCACCCTGACAACCCGAGTGAGGTCGTTGAACTTTTTTTGGCATTGTACAGGAGTCCTGGCAACCACGCTGTTGGAGGTCACCCTGTTTGACACCTCCCTCCAGGCTTTCCGATAGGCGCTGGGCAGCGGCCTCCTGCCACCTTCAGGGAACAGAACATGGCGCCTGCGCTCCACTGCGCCAACCGGCACCCTCAGGTCACCCTCGCTGAAGCGCTGCGCTCTCTCCCTGGCCTTCTCCATTGTCCTGGGCGTTGTACAGATCAAGCAGCAGTGGTCAGGCCTTGCTTCAGGGCTGCAGTGTGCAGGGCGTGGCAGCCAAACAAATCCACCCCCCCCCCCCCCCTTTAAGAGCTCACCGGCGCCAGAGTGTCTGCCTTCAATTAGTAACTCGCCGCACCTGCGCTGCGCCCGCCCTCGGGGGTATCGCCACTGGCTTAGCGCCTAATGATAGTCGTGCATCGCCTGTTTTAGCGCAGCAGCAACCTCTTGGGGCGATGCCACTGAATATCGGCGAAGGTGGCGCTAAGTTGCGCCGGGCGCAAACTTTGGCGGCCGCCCGGCTGTAGCGCCCCAAACGTGGCTATACTGAATTTCTAGGCCCATAAGTTTAATCCTGGTTCAACAATGAGTGTAGAAGAGCATGCCGGGAGCAGCACCAGACATACCTGAAAATGAGGTGCCAACCTTGTGAAGCTGCAACACAGGACTACATGCATGCTAAACCACAAAAGCAGCATGCTTAGACAGAGCTAAGCGACCCCACAATCAGCTGATCAGATCAAAGCTCTGCAACCCTGCCACATCCAGTCATGAATGGTGATGGACAATTTAACAGTTAATGGGAGGAGGAGGCTCCATGATCTTCCTCATCCTCCAATGATGGTGGAGCCCAGCATGTGAGTGTAAAAGACAAGGCTGAAGCATTTGCAACTATCTTCAACCAGAAATATCGAGTGGATGATCCATCTTGGCCTCCTTCTGAGGTCCCCACCATCATAGATGCCAGTCTTAAGCCAATTTAATTTACTCCATGTGACATCAAAAAACAGCTGAGTGCACTGGACACAGCATCCTGGCTGTACTGTTGAAGATCTGTGCTCCAGGACTAGCTACGCCCCTAGCTAAGCTGTTCCAGTACATCCAAAGGACTGGAATCTTCCTGACAATGTGGAAAATTGCCCAGGTATGTACTGTCTACAAAAAGCAGGACAAATCCAACCCGGCCAATTACCGCCCCATCGGTTTACTTTTAAATCATCAGCAAAGTGCTGGAAGGAGTCTTTAACGGTGCTATCAAGGAGCACTTATTCAGCAATAACTTGCACATCGATGCTCAGTTTGGGTTCTGCCAGGACCACTCTTCTCCCAACCTGATTACAGCCTTGGCCCAAACATGACGAGAGGTGACTGCCCTTGACATTGAGGCAGCATTTGGCAGGATGTGGCACCTCTCTATTAATACAATCTTTCTTTCCCTCTCTTTCTTTCTCTTCCTGTACTTGACTTGACATGGAATTCACCCACTCTAATTTACACTTCCTTCTCAGTCCTTCAGTCTGATTGGTTAAGGAGATACACACTTGCTTGTCCTGTTCACTCAGGTCCCAGATACCCAGTTTCGTTCGTTGCAACATCATCAACTCGCACTTTCAGCAACTTGCCACACACAAATTTTAGATGCCTAAACATGCAAGGGCAAGTCTACCTAATGGCACACGCCATTAGTTGCCCTGCTACTGCAAATTATGTCCCAATATTTTCATTTCCATATGTGAAGCAAACTGAACATTGGATTAAATTTTCTACCAAATTGGACAATATTTCAAATCCTATTTCTAGACACATGCCTTTTTTGGGCCGTAATTTGTTTTGCCATAAACATCAGCAGCTTTTGTGGGCATGAGTCATTTTGAACCATAGTACAATTGTATTTGTGAAAAATTGGGTTATACCTTTAACTATCGCATCATTATTCACTTTGCTCTGCGGTAAAGTGATAAAAAGGAAGAGTCATTCTGCTACTGCAGCTCTCTCCAATGTCTTCAGTTCTACTGTGTGGAGATGCCGGAGTTGGACTGGGGTGGACAAATGTAAAAGGTCACACAACACCAGGTTATAGTCCAACAGCTTTATTTGAAATCACAAGCTTTCGGAGCGCTTCAGCAGTTAAGGACATTCAGCCTCCGATCTTCGGGTAAGCATTCTCCAAGGCGGCCTTCGAGACACACGACAACGCAAAATCGTCGAGCAGAAACTGATAGCCAAGTTCCGCACCCATGAGGACGGCCTCAACAGAGATCTTGGGTTCATGTCACGCTACATGTAACCCCACCTGATGCAGGGTCATCCAGACTCGAGTCGACATTGGCTTGTTCTCTCTACACGGATGCGGCCGGACCTGCTGTGATTTCCAGCCAAAAAAAAAAAAAAAATGTTTTTTGTCTTTTTTTGTTTTTCATACAGACCCCAGCATCTGCAATATTTGACCCCTTGTGACCCCACCTCATTGTTCTTTGATGTAATGTTTCCCTGACTGACCTGTTTGGACACCATTCACACCTTTGACTGCTGTGATTATCTCTCTGCCGAGGTGTGATTAATGGCAGTTGGAAAGGTTACCTGTAAACATCTGACATGATTCTCTGACTATATAAGCTGTGTCTTTATGCATTTCTCCACTTCACCTGAAGAAGGAGCAGCGCTCCGAAAGCTTGTGATTTCAAATAAAGCTGTTGGACTATAACCTGGTGTTGTGTGACCTTTTACATTCAGTTCTACTGACAGACTTCGGCCATCAAAGCTTCCTGGCACTGCTGCTTTCTTCGGCTATTTTGTCTTTCTGCAGCCTAGATGCAGACTGCTGCCCTTTGTAGGGCTGTACATCACCTACTTCTCACCCATTATGTGCGAGTACACGTCAACCTAGGATACATAATTCCAAAAGGGTGTCAAAGCATAGAGAGAGAAAAAGAGACAAAGGAACAGTTTTAATAATTATTTTAAAATGTTACAAAATAGACATGTCTTAACTTTGTTTAGCTCGTATTAGCATGCAACTACAGCAACTTCACGCCGCTCAATGCATGCCAATGGTGAGCCAGGCAGAGAGAGGCAGTTTTAGCGAAGCTAATGGCGCAGTGACGCATCTCGGACAGCATGTGGATTTCCATGTTTAACCATGCATCTGCCCTCCTCTGAGGTTGCTGTAGCATTTGCGCTTAAGTAAGCGCACTCCATTATTTTTGACAGCAAATTATGGACCATTATTAAACAAGGAGTTATTCAGTAATGCTCTTCTGCATTTGTGCCCATCATAGCATAAGCACAATAGTTTTGATGGTGCCTTTATTTTTTACTTGAAAGACGTTTCCCAGGTAAATGTTTAATACAGGTAACGTAGCTCTTGACCAATGCACATTTATTTTCCTTTCTTTTAACTCTCAAACTGTAGCTTTCAATAATCCTCGAGCTGTACAACCAACCAGACAACAACAGGGTCGAAATGTGGCATTGGACACACACATGCAAGGTCAGACAAGTGCAGGACCATTCCCACCAATGCGAAACAGTAGTCCATATGCAGTAATGTCACAGCAAGTGATGGGCAATCAAGGGATGATGGGAAGTCAAGGAAGTTTAGCAGCCAATACAGGTATGTTCACTTAGTGTTAGATTTGCTTTAGCTTAAATGTTTTTTCCCCATTTGATCCTTCTACAAACAGTTAGGAAGCATTTATATAATGAGAAACACAGTTTATTAGGATACGATCATCTGGGATCCTTATTTTATTGAAGTTTCTTGAAATTTGCACAGGGCATGTTTTGTTTTTCTATTTCTCTACTGAAGCAGCTAACTTTTTCTGAAATCTGGTTCCACATGCTCGATCGTCCCTTGGTTCTTTGCCCAAGTTGTCAATCCTTGTGTCTGAATCTAAACCGTGAATGTCAGCATGATATTTGACCACAGCGGGTGTCTCAGCCATGTCTGGTTCCTTTTACTTTCTTTTCTCTTTACCCCTCCTAGGCCCCCCTCTCCTGTCATCATGCCCCTGGAAAAAACTCTTCTCCAAATCACTTAAAATGGCACTTTCAAATTCCCAACTATCTAGCCTTTGGCCCTCCATTCACCACAACATTTCTGCAGCTACCAATCTAATCCATCACACCCTCACCTCCACCTTTGATGCTCTTATCCCCATTAAAACCATTACTCTCTCTCACCTTGGTCATTCCCCCCCCACCCCTCTTATCTCCGCTTCCTTTAGTCTAAGGAACGCAGACCGAAGGTTTATGGCGGACAACTGGTTTAGCCATTCTTCACCGGATCTGGCTGGACCACATAAAGCACCATCAGGTCCTGCTCTCCTCTACCAAAACTGCTCACTATTCCAGGATCATCTTTTCCTCCACTATATACCATCTTTTTAAACTCCCCTCCCCTGTCTCCTCCACACTCACCTCCAACAAGAAGTGCGAGGCGCTCGTGGACTTCTTTGTCACTAAGATTGAGACCATCCGTTCAGCTGCCTCTGCCACTTCCCTCTTTTTCCCTAGCCCACTGGGCCAAACTTCCCTAAGGTTCCCCCACCATAGCCTTGAACTCGCATCTTTCTCTCCTATCTCCCTTCGTGCCTTCTCCGAGCTCATCTTGTCCATGAGAGCCACCTCCTGCTCCTTCAACCCTATTCCCACCAAACTGCAGACCACCCAACTTCCTTCCCTGGCCCCCATGTTAGCTGATGTTCATGGTTCCCTCTCCTCAGATATTGTCCCCCTCCCCTTCAAATCTGCTGTCATCACTCTGCTTCTCAAAAAATGCACCCTTGACCCCTCTGTCCTTGCAAACTACCGCCCCATCTCCAACTTCCTTTTTCTCTCCAGCCCTTGAACGTGTTGTCGCCTCCCAAATCCATGCCCATCTTTCCCGTAGCTCGATGTTTAAATTCCTCCAATCAGGTTTCCACGCCTGCCACAGTACTGAAATGGCCCTAATCAGTCACAAATGACATCCTATGTGACTGACGGTAGGACACCCCCTCCTCATCCTTCTTGACCTGTCCGCAGCTTTTGAAATGGTTGACTGCAAAGCCTCTCCTCTGTCATCCAGCTGGGTGTGACTGCCCTTAGTTGGTTCCATTCTTATCTTTCCTGTCTAACATCATCCGAAAACCCAGTGTCAGGTTCCACATATACGCTGACGACACCCAACTTTACCTCGCCACCATCTCTCTCAACCCCTCCACTGTCTCTGATTTGTCATGCTGCTTATCTGCGATCCAGTACTGGATGAACAGAAATTTGCTCCAACTAAATATTGGGAAGACCGAAGCCATTGTCTTCGGTCTCCCACACAAACTCCATTTACAAGTCGCCAACTCCATCCCTATCCCTGGCCACTGTCTGAGGCTGAACCAGACCATTTGCAACCTTGGCGTCCTATTTGACCCTGAGATGAGCTTCCAACCACCTATCCGATCCATCACCAACACCACTTGCTTCCAACTCCGTGACATCACCTGATTTGACCAAGCTTTCTTCATATCTCTTTGTAGCTCGGTGTCAAATGTTGTTTGATAATTGCTCCTGTGAAGCGCTTTGGGATGTTTTACTATGTTTGTGGCGCTATATAAATGCAAGTTGTTGTTCTTGTCTGGCATTTAAAGGAAATTTATCCATTGCAGTGTTTACATAGTTCATGTTATAAATGTTGTTCCACTGCTTGGTTCTCCTGCTACCAATTTGTATCTGGATGCATTGAGTACACAAGTATTATTGTAGTCAGAATTTTGTGCCGGTTGTGTCTTTACACCCAAGGACAGTGTTTTAATGGACATTAGTTAAGCAGACCAAATTGAAGTGGTCATGCCCATGGAGTCTTGAGGTTTCCTTTGAATGTCACTTCCCAGGCAAATGTTACAACCATTGCATGTCCTGATGCTAGACAATCTGGAGTGGTATGTGTGTGTATTTTTATACTTGCCAGTGGCATTGTGCAGGGTACAGATGCACCAACTGCTTTCCCCAAATAGCTGTTTGGCCCTTGACTGCCTTGTATTTGGCCTAATAAACCATGCAGAGGATTGCAGCTGAGCCAGATCCTGTCTTCACCCAGCATTCACACTTACTCGCTTCTAGCAGGCGTTGTTGGATAAAAGCAATGAGTGGGATCCCTGGCTGACTCTTATTTCCACTCCTTAGTCTAGGGGAACAGAGACCTATCGTATTGTCCCTAATCTATTAGCTAGCTCAGTACAGCCTGAAGATTGAACTTGTAGACCTTTTGACATATATATGGCTTAGGTACTTTCTAGGTAAAGTCACTGAGCCATCACTGAGCTTCAGACAGTTAATTTTATTACAAAAAAGACCAAAAGAAACTTGTTACACATTGCCCATTGACCCAAACCAGAAAGAGTAACTAATGCTCCCTTTTCCTCTCAACAAAGAATTCTGAGGATCCGCAGTTTTTTTTTAAAGAATTCTAAGGGTTCCTTTCAGCTGTAAAGGCGGGATACAATTAAATATTGAAGCAAAACATAGTTTTCTGAAAACTGCTAGGAATCAATACGTGTGTGCCTGAGAGTGGAGAACATAGAAGCAATGTAGGATTATCACGATATTTGGTGTTATTTCTGACCGGTGGTATTCTTCTGACTCTACAAAGAAGCAAGTTCAGCAAGTTGCATTGGCTGGCTTTTTCATTGGCCCTGAAATTAGGATCGGGAGCTTGCCGCACGTGCAAGCCCCCGATCTGCACTCACCCTGCGCGCCGACATCTGAAGCCCGGGCCTGCTTGCATTTCCTGTCACTGGCCCGGTTCAGATGTTGGCGCGATGAGCTTACCTGATCCAGCGGCGTAGTTAGTGCGATGTGCCGGCTGGGATCAGGTGAGCACTGTACAACCAATCAGGGGAGGGGAAACTCATTCATGAGTTTGAGAGTAAGAGCTGTCAAACTCATGAAAAGTATGGGCTGCCAAAACACTACTTTAACTTTAAATAAAATTTTAAAAAACATCCCATTGATTATATTAACTATAAATAAGTTTTTAAAAATGTTTTAAACAATTAATCAATTTTTTGAAAAAAATAAAAAATTTTAAAATAGGGTCTAAAACTAAACTTACCTTACTGTAAATTCTTTAAAAATAACAAACCTGTGGAAAAAAAGTTTCTACATTGTACTAAAAGCCCACTTACCTGAAAAACTAAATACTTACATCTGGTTTTTCCACGCGTAAAGACCGGAGGCCTTTACACGCGCGCAAATCTGGGGGGAAAAAAGGAATTTCACTGCGCACGCGCTGCCTGTGCAGTCGCGCGCGTTCTGCCTCTTAACCCCTTGGGTCAGAGGACAGGAAATGCCGGTTTTCAGCGCATGCGCTGTGCATGCTGAAAACCGGCAATTCCTCCGGGCACACGCGTGAGTACCCCGTCCGTACTCAAGCGTTGTGCCCGGAATTACTGGGCCAATATGTGAGAGCTTTAAGAGCTAGCAGCTAACTGAAATTAGTTTAAAAGGAAAATTATGATTAATGTGTGCTATGAGCCCCTCCCCCAGCCACTGTTTAACTCCCACTAGCCAAAAACAGCTTCTGTGACAGTTACACTACCCACCCCAAACTATGAAGAAAGGCTCCAGTATTACTCCAAAAGCCCTTAAAACTGAACTAGCATCAGAACATGCTCTGGCTGTATGTCCTATAATTCTGGTTTGTTTTTATTAATTTTACCTGATAAATTTTAGGGGGGAAAATTTGTAATTAGTAGGGTGTAGTGTAGCATGTCGTCATAATACTGAACTGTCTTACATTATTACCTCTTATTAAGCCTGGAATCTCTTGATCAAGTGTCATAAGTTTATCTGGACTATAGGTTGTCAGTGGAGGTAAACATTAACTATATCACCATTATACCACTTGAAGCTGACGTAAAGGCAAATTATAATTTCTGTTTTTTTTAAATGACCAGCTTTAAAGTAGATCATTCATAAAAGTTTATCTTTGATCAATTCACTGGAAGTGGTCTGTTTTAAGTAGAAGGGAGAATAATAATTTACGTGATTCATTGATCACAATGGAAGGAGAAGGATTTCCCCAGATGAGGATATACCCGTAATGAATCGCAGTTTGAGACAAACATCGGAAAGTTTTTTTGTGTAATTTCCCTGTGCTGTGTAATATTTAAAAACTTGGCCAAAAGTTGTATGCTTAACCCTTTATTACTGTAATATTTGTTCGTGGCCTTGTTTGCCAGCAACTTTAAAACGCATTTTTTCAGTTATGCTAAACTATGTTTTAAATTTAAATGAACTGTTACTGTTAGATTTTGGTTGCTTGTCTTCAGCTCATTTGGAAAGTAAAGCATTGACGTATTCAGTAGCAAAAGTGATTCACTTCCTCAGGAAGGAAGTTAGGGGTTATCCACCTGTCACTCGTACATAAAGCGACACTTCCTATCTACAAGTTTTTACAGTATTGGTAATGTACAGAAGAGATGGCTTACACGTTCAGTGATCTTCAAACATAATATTACAGTGACTAAACTCGGAACTACTTGAAGAATTTACCAAGATTAATGTTTTACGGTTATACATACAGCAAGGAACTGCATTTGTCTTGAAGATCTCTGCAGTATGGCAGCAACTGCAGATTTGAAAATAAATGGGTTTAAAAGGATGTTTTAGAAGAAGCATAATATTTCTTAGGTTTATGTACAGCCATGTGTACTGCTTGAGGAAGAAAAATGAATTCCAAATACTGGACCATTCTCCAACCTTCATTGTTCCTTTCTAGGAATGGTCAGTAGTTTGGGAAGTGGTGCCCCTCGATCCAGCATGGCTTCTGTAGATTGGGGTCAATCGAGCTCTGCTGCCAACACCATAGGTAGCACGGGATCCAACACAATGAGCAGGGCAACATTGCAAGGCAGTATGATCTGCAGTCCTACACCTGGTATTCCGATGAGACCGAACAGTCAGCCTGGTCAGAGACAGATGCTCCAGACACACATGATGGGTACGTCGCAGCATTTTTATTTCTTGTGCTATTGGAATTTCTTTGATTAGCTCCTCAAAAACATTTGTAACCATGTGTATTTATTCTTTGAAAGGCTACATCAGTATAAAATGCCATTTTGAAAGGAAATAATATTTGCTACTACTTTTTGTATCAATTAGGATCATCTGAAATTGAGATGGGTATGGGAGGTTCTCCATACAGCCAGCAGCAAGCACCACCAAACCAAACAGCACCTTGGCCTGACAGTATAATGCCTATAGATCAGGGACCTTTTGTCAATCAAAATCGGTAAGTTGCACAGTTATTAAGACAATAGGAATTTTAACCTTTTTTGAGTAATTTGAATTGCAATGAAGTAAAAAATGTAGTAATTTATCCAACTTTATCACACATTTTCATATATATAGAGAAAAGTTTATTGGGTAGCAAATAGTTCAATGTTTCATCAGAGTTCAAATGAGATCCTAAACTGTGAGCACAAAACTTAAGCGGGGGAGAGGAAAAGTAAGAGAGTAGAGTTGGTTGCGTGAAACAGAAAATAAGTTGTATAGGTAATAGAGACCAAAATGTTGAGAAGTTAAACTGGATGTGACAGTAACAAGAAGAAAGACAAAAGAAAAGGAAAAATTGCAAAACCAAAGGTATCCAAACTAAAAGCTCGGTATATTGATGCACAGAATAGAAGAAATAAATTGGGGAACTGAAGTCATTGATTAAAATAGAACATTATGGTGCAGCGGGATGGGTAGGGGATGAAGAAAGTGAGGAGGGTTAGCAGTATTAATTTAGAGAGATCATCATAGCACTGGAGAGGGTGAGAATTTAGCTAGAGAAATGGTCCAAAGAGAGTCCCTTTTGGAATGAGCAAGGTATTGGTTGCATGACGAGGAGTACATTATCGACAATAGCAACTTTTATTTATATTCACATGGTGCTTTTCAAAGTTATAGGGAAAAATGGGAGAAAGTCAGCAAGGAAAGATTAAGTGAGGTGACGAAGAGCTGGAAAAAGTGATGGATTTTAAGGAGGGATTAAAGGAGGAGATGGAGATGCAGAGGGGTTTAGAGAGGAAATTCCAGAACATGGAACCTAGACAGCTGAAGACATGGCCACCAGTAGTTCAGCAAATGGAAGGGGTGCACAAGAAGCCGTTTTCTTGGGGGTAGAGGAAGTTATAGAGTTGAGTGAGGCAAGTCCATGGATGGATTTAAATACAAGGATAAGAATTTGAGGCGATGTAGGTTAGTGAAGGCGGGGATGATGCGTGACTGAACCTGGTGTGGCGATAGGATAAGGGCAGCAGAGTTTTAGTTTGTGGAAGCTAGAGAGCCGGCTAGGACAATGTTAGAGATAAAGTCGTGGGTGAGTTTCTTTGCAGTGGTTACAGCTGTGTGGCTTGCTAGGTCACTTCAGAGGGCAGTTAAGGGTCAACCACATTGATGTAAACTCTGGGGTCACATCAAAGCCAGACTGAGTAAGGACGGCAGACTACCTTCCCTAAAGGAAATTAGAGAACCAGTTGGGTTTTTATAGCAATTCGACAGCTTTATGGTCACTTACATTTACTGGTACCAGCTTTTTATTCCAGATTTTTGTTTCTCAGAATACCATGGTGGGATTTGAACTTATGTTCTCTGGATTATTAGTCCAGGCGTCTGGATTACTAGTCCATTAACATAACCACGACGCTACCGTATCCATTACATTTTCTGTAAGTTTGGTCCTCTGATAAACATCCATTGCAGAATTCTGTCTGTGACATCATATTCCCACAGTTCATTTCTAATGGTCTACTCGTTTCCAATTCAATTCACTGTAGTGTGATGGCAATAATTTCCACAAAGGGAATATCTTTCATATGGATTAGTAGATTGTTGGGAGTAAATTGCAGATATAGGGAACTCCCTTGTTGGTTTCAGCTCATACACATGCTGGCCCAACTGATTGAACTTTTTGATTTTTGTATAATTATTACCTTTCTCCTGATTTCATGTTGGTGTCTGCTTATTAAATGAATAATAGTGGGTGGGCTACCCTAAATTAATAGGTTATAATAACCAACATAAAAATGGAACTTGGAAATGAAGGTTTAAGGTGAGGCACACATGAAGTAAGATGACAAGATAGGTGAGTAAAATACAGTTGAAAAAATATTCCAAACCAGTAGATAAAAGCTGCTGACGGCATGATTAATGAAAAGTAATAAAAACAGAGAATGCTGGAAATACTCTTCTGTTTTTATTTCAGATTTCCAGTATCTGCAGTTTTTTGCTTTTGTATTAATGGAAAGTAATTGGGCATTTTCATTTAATTTGTTCCAATAATGTACATTTTGGTAATTCTTGAGGAATAGTAATCACCTCTTTTTCAGTGATGTACAAAAATCCCGATGTGGTTGATCTATTTTGTGTGTGTATCGTATACTAGGAATTAAAGCTCTTTCACAAAACTTCTCATTTCAAAACCTCTTTGAAAGACATCGTTCTGTTCATACCTGTGCCACAATTTTTTCTGTGTTTTTTCACTTACAATTTAAAAACCTGTTTAGGTTTCTTTATATTTCGCTTTTTATACTAGTAGGCAATCCTACAGCAGTTCTCAAGATGATCTGCTTTGTCCAACTATTCCAACGGAAACTCCTAATGATGAAGGCACAATTCTGGATCAGCTGCGTTCAGCACTAAAGAATATTGATGAACTTGGTCTGGAGGAAATTGACCGGGCCTTGGGAATACCTGAACTTGTTAACCAGGTAAATGTTCGCATATGCACAAAGGGTTCGGCGGTCAAGAAGATTCATTGTAAATTTTTGTTCATGAAATCACAGTAGGGTGTACACTAATAACAGGGAAACTCTCCACTGTGAACGTGCTGCTGCGTTCCTCATTAGTTTATGTTCAGTGTATGAATAAAGGTTTTTGGTGGAGCCCGCACACGTCACCTAATCCTAGTCACAGGGTGTCATAAACTGAGGAGCTGTCTGGCAAGTAGCAGTATTTTTTGAATAGTACAAGATAACCTTATTAAATTTATGGTGAAGCCACAAGCAGAGAGTTGGCCACTGCCATCACCCTCTACCAACTATTTGAATTTTGAAATCTGGGATTGTCACTCCTTATTTTTAGTCGTGTTTATATGTTTCCAATACTGTTTAGATTACTGAACAAATGAGGAACTTGTTTGGAGGGTAAATGTGAATTCTGGTGGACTCCTAAGACATCACTGCTTACATTGGTGCAAGTTAACCCAGAAAGAATGTCTTATTCAGTATGCTGTTTGCTTCCTGTAGTTAGTTTGCTTTCCTTTTCTTCTCTCATTTCCAGCACTCCACCACCCACTCCAGTTTTCTCCTATGTAATAAATGTCTTGTCATCCGTCCATTGCCAGCCCCCCGCCCCATTCTCATCCAAGTGGGAATTTTTAATATGAGCCTTGCCAATCAGTGTCAACCTGCGAAGGCTGGAAAGTGAGGTTATTTATCAGAGCTGGACAATATTGTCCTTGAGAGTAAAAATTCAGGCTAGTGAAAACAATTCTGCCAGAGTGAAGCAGGCGCGTGTTGTCCAGAATTTTGAGTGCAATTAAAGTGGTTGGATCCTCCACTATGATGACACGCCATCCGAAATTGCAGACTTGGTTGTCTGCAGTGTTTCTTGCTATAGCACAGAATATGCCAGAGTCCCTTGACCTTCAAAAACTGTCAATCAAGATCAAGTGGGCCAACATGCAAGATTTTGCAGTTTATGCTGCGCATCAGCTGTGCACTCAGTACAGGAAACTTCGCGATATCCGGCACCGACGGGACCGAGCTGCTGCCGACCTATCAAAACTTCCGGATAGACCAGCGCTAATGTTGAAGGATACGGAGGTTTTCATCTCCGTATCTGACAACAAACACTGTTGCTTAGCAACAGCTTGTAAACACTCGGCCCGTACCTTGGAAGCGTCTCTGAAGCTGTTGCTAAGCTACAGAGACGCTTTCCAGAGCCTGACTGTTTTTATATATAAAAAAAAATGCTAGGAGAAGAAAAAAAACCTAACCAAAACGGCTGCTGATTTCTGCCGTTAGATCGAGGTTTCCGGACATACAACCTCCGGATAAACCAAAGTTTCCTGTATATTCAAAGTGTTAAAAGTTCAGTTACATTCTAGGCTGAATGCAAAGCATTTCTTAAAGCTGGATTGTGCCAAATGGTTGAGCTACAATTGATTGGATTTGCTGCTCCTCTCTTACATGATTTGAGAAAAAAAGACAAAGACGACCAAAGAAGGGATGCCAAAAAGATTTGCATCAGAGACATACTGCCTGTGCCTGCCATTGCCCAAGTATCTGTCTTGACAGGTACTGGCACAGCTACCTAGCAATATCAGAGGAGAGCTGTCTTTGTTGGCTCAGGGTCAGCAGAGAGGCAGTTGCAGAACTGTACTATCTACTGAAAACAGACCTGCAGACAACCTTGACCACAGTAGTGACACTGCTCGTGGCAGTTTAGGCCATCACCATCAACAACAGCAACAACTCTCAAACCTGTCTCGAGACCACATTTTTGGCCACCGTTCCAGTCTTTCCTTTCCTCGTTTGGTGTCCTACTCATAAATGTCTATCTTTGAAGATTCTTGGAACAGTTTTTACTTTGAAGGTGTTATAAAAATGCACGTTGGCTGATGATTCATTGGGCCAGAAATTCCAGAACGGGGCTTGCAGCGCGTGCAAGCCCCGTATTTGCACTTACCCCGCGCTCCTGCCGATCAGCTCCAGGGACGCCTGCACTTCCAGAAACTGAAACAAGAATGCCGGGCAGCGTATGACGTCACGCCGCCCAGGAGTGCAGCCAGCGCGGACCCAGGAGCGTGCAGTGTAAGTGAGACACGCCCCTTGAGGACTCAGTTTCACTGGACACGCCCCCAATGTTTCTGTCAAGCTGCTTTGCTTTTTTACATGCAAAGCAGCAGTTTAAATAGGTTTTTGGAAGTTTTTTCAAGATTTTGGTAACTTTTATAAAAAAATTTAAATGTTTACATTATTTTGAGTAATCTGAAGTAGTTTTAAAGAGAATTAAAGCAATTTAAAGACTTTTAAAAGCCCTAAAAGAATTTTTTTAATTCCATTTATTTATTTAGCAATGTCGTCGTCATACGTGTCTTCACACTGTTCCCTTTGGGGAACTGTATGAAGTGGTGGAAGGATTTATGGCCGTGATTAACGCTCATTCCGTGACCGTAACCATCTTTGAACCAGCCATTAGGGCGGTTAGTCCTATGGCGGGAGGGTTTTACGGGCTCCCACAAGCTATACAAGGAGGGGGGCCACCCACACCCACGGACGCAAATATCCCACTGGATGTCAACCCAGAATTTAGAGCCGGAGCTCTGACTCCACTTGCCGGGACTGTCTGGAGCGGGGTTCGAAACCCTACCCTGATCTGGCCCAGCGGCAGGGATCCTACCGCTATGACAAAGGCCCAATCCGATTAGCAACGTGAAATGGCAGCATAGGGCTCCAGTCACGGGGAGGGAAAAGGCGCAGGAAACGTATGGGTGTCACCTTTTGTGCGGAGTGGGCCTTTTGCGTAGCAGTAAGCATCCCCGCCGCTGGGCCAGAAGGAGTAGGGTTTTGAACCCCACTCCAGACAGTCCCGGCAAGTGGACTCGGAGCTCCAACTTTAAATTCTGGGTGGACATCCAGCGGGATACTTGCGTCCGTGGGTGTTGGTGGCCACCCCCCCCCCCCCCCCCCCCCGTCAGATGGGTTGTGGGAGCCCGTAAAACCCTCCCGCCATAGGACTAACCACCCTAATGGCTGGTTCAAAGATGGTTACGGTCACGGAATGAGCGTTAATCACGGCCATAAATCCTTCCACCACTTCATACAGTTCCCCAAAGGGAACAGTGTGAGGATACGTCCGATGATGACCTCTTGCGCAATGCACCTCCTTGGACCCTCAGTCGCAGGTGCGAGGGGGCAAGTGGTGCAAGTGTTAAATTTTTTATTTTATTGACATGTAAAATGTTGGCCCAATAATTCCCTTCCAAATGCGCTAGTACGGTCGGGGTACTTACGCATCTGGCCGGATGAAATGCCGGTTTTCAGCATGCACAGTGCATGTGGGGAAAACCGGCATTTCCTGTCCTCTGAACGAAGGGGTTCAGAGGCAGAACGCGTGCGACTGCACATGCAACGCGTGCGCAGTATAATTCGCCGCTTTCATTAATGCTTTCAGTGAGGTCCAGTCATTACAACTTACACATGAAAAAAGCATGGGTACAGTTGCTACAGAGGCTGCGGAGGAAGATATTTCTTATCGTGGAGCTTCTGAAAGTATGTATGTCTGTATATATTCCTTTGCGTGTTATGTATATATTCCTTTACTTATGTGTATGAATGTATTATTTAATTATGACTTTCAGAGAAAGTAACTTATTGGAAAATCATAATTAAAAACATACATTCATAGTAAAGGAATATAAAACATACATACATATACGTAAAGGAATATATGTGGACATACATACATAACTCATTCTCACATTCCATTCACACAGCCACAATTGCTCCTTCTACCTACCGTTCTGAAAACCCTTTTTAAAAAAAAAAAAAATAAAAAAAAATTTTACTTTAAAACTTACTTAAAATTTCTTAAAATAACTTCCCTCCCTTTCCCAAACAAAAATATTGCATTTCAAAAGCTCCACGATAAAATATATCTTCCTCCGCAGCCAATGAACCACTTTACACTTGCTTTTTTTCAGTGTAAGTTCTGAGGACTTACCCTCATGGATTTCATGAATGAAATCCACGAAGTTCACTGCGCAAGCGCTGCCTGTGCAGTCGCACGCGCTCGAGGTCTGGAAATGCCGGCGTTCCCCGCATGCGCTGTTCCTGCTGAACGCCGGCATTTCCAACGGCCAGAAGCGTGAGTACCCCGAGCGCACTCACGCTTCTGGCCTGGAATTTCTGGCCCATTGTGTCCAGCGTGGATTTGCAGGATCTTGCGGAGGCAGCGTTGGTGGTACCTCTCCAGTGCTTTGAGGTGCCTGCTGTACATGGTCCATGTCTCTGAGGCATACAGCAGGGCGGGTATCACTGCTGCTCTGTAGACCATGAGCTTAGTGCCGGGTTTGAGGTCCTGGTCTTCAAACACTCTCTTCCTCAGGCGACCGAAGGCTGCACTGGCACACTGAAGGCGGTGTTGGACTTTGTCATCGAAGTCTGCCATTGGCAGGATAGGCGCACCAAGGTCAGTGTTCTCGCTCAGGCCAACATCCTCAGCATCGAAACTTTGACCACACTCGATCAGCTCCGATGGACGGGTCACATCGTCCGCATGCCCGATACGAGACTCCCAAAACAAGCGCTCTACTCGGAGCTCCGACATAGCAAGAGAGCACCAGGTGGGCAGAAGAAACACTTGACACCCTCAAAGCCTCCTTGAAAAAGTGCAACATCCCCACTGACACCTGGGAATCCCTGGCCCAAGACTGCACAAAGTGGAGGAGAAGCATCCGGGAAGGCACTGAACGCCTTGAGTCTCTTCACCGGGAGCAAGTGGAAGTCCAGCGTAAGGAGCACACGTCAACCCAAGCACCCCACCCACCCGCCCCTTCAACCACCGTCTGCCCCACCTGTGACAGAGACTGTAGGTCCTGCATTGGACTCATCAGTCACTTGAGAACTCATTTTTAACATGGAAGCAAGTCATCCTCAGTTCCGAGGGACTGCCTAAGAAGAAGAAGAGTGTCCAGCGTGGCCTCTTGGAAACTATACTAGTTGGATAAGATTAGCGGGCCCTCCTCCATTGTGAGTTTGTTTCCAGCTGTTGTAAGCTAATTAGACTTGCAAACTGAATAATGTTGGTGCTGTAATTTTGAAGAACGTATACAGTGACAACCAAGTGGCCATTCTGTCATGACCGTGCAGTTACTGGCCGTAAGAAGTGAATGTAACACTGGTGAAAATGATGAGCTGCATTTTAAAGGACTGCCCTGCTTTTGTATAGCCATGCACAATAAACATTGAAAGAACTGTTATGTTATCTGAGGGCTTTGTACATGTGTGGTAGATTGAGGAGAGTGTGGCATGCTGACTTGGCTCAGCTACTTGGTATAAGGTACTTTTGGCCCACCTTAGCTTCGAAGCTGTCCGGGTCATTTTGTATCCAGGTTCTGCAGGCACTGTGCCAACTCGTGCAGCAACTTTATACCAGGAATTGCACACGGGTCTCCCCGATGAGGGTGTCCTGGAATTCCAAACAGGGCAGCCCTGCTGGCATGAACCTCATTCATCTACCAGCAGTTCTTCTGCTTTGATGCTACATCTTTTATATGCTGCTGAACTCTTCAGTGACTTACTTGCAAACTACTGCTCCTGGCTCGCTTTAAGCGACTGCCGCTGTCTTTGAAATAATTACAGCAGTGCTCCTAAATTTCAGCCCCATACGTACAATCTCCCTGGTACCACCCACTTTCCTCCTTCTCTCCACTCAGGAACACCAAGATAACTACCATCCTCACTGCTATACTGGCTGGGTCAGCAAATTTAGCACAGATTGAACCTTGGACCTTCCGACCACATGGTGCATATATTCACTGAGTCATCAGGGGGGCGCATTGTACTTTCTGTTCAGGGTTTGGGCTCACAGAATGTTAAAAAGCATTAATAATCATTGTTAGGTGTAATTTTCCATTTGTTATGGATTTAGAAAAAAAATTAAATATAAGTTATACTGTGATTATAAATCATTGGTTTAAATGATCAGTTTGTTGCATGTGATTAATAATTAAAAGCTGACAAGTGGTTTAAAAACATGATTTTTAACATTTTATGAATACTCAACAATTTTAAATGAGCAAGATTTAGGAGTTGCAAATTCCTACATGAAATCTTTTCATTTAAAAAAAAAAGCTAAAAAAAATGTGTTGCATATCTGGTTTGGTATTTGGAATGTGATAAAGACTGCACTGGCTACTGAAAAAATGTTCCACGAACTGCAGATTTTAAGTATAGCAGTTAGATGTGCCCAAACAAATTGTGCCTTTTATAGAGTTCAAATTATTGTATAAATGGTCATAGATGTGCAGTAATCTGTAAAGTGTTGATTACAATAGATGGTAGGTTATTGAGCACTGGGATATATGGGACATTATAATTCACTGAAGAAGCATAGATATTGTTAAACCAAGTTTGTGTATATTAGGAAGAGGATTTCATTCTATTTTACATTGGAGAAGGCTTTTAAATAGTGGGGTAAAATTGGAAATATTAAAATTGTGATGGTTTGAAATGACATGATTGGGAATGTTATTGTTGATTGACTACCCAAAATCTTTTTTTAAATCTTTGTGTGAAAGATGCAGAATTAGAATTTCTGTTCACTTGATGATAAACTGAGTTCTGACCCATTCCCACATTAGCAATAATATATGGCACTGTAGAAAACTTGGCCAACTGCAATAAGAAATAATGGCCTAGAAATTGGATATAGCCTAAAAACGAGCGGTGTCACGGGCCAGCGCTGTTTGCCTGCGCCTGTTCAAAGTGGTGCAGGCAGCATGCAAAATTTGTGCTGCCTGCTCATTATAATTGGAGCGCTGAACGCGCTGCTGATTGGCTTAGTGCTCAACAGGGGGCCCAATATCAAGTGCAGTCTGATGGCCAATAATGTTTGGCATAGGCTCGCTGCACTATTTAAAGGGGAGGTGCTTTGTTGCAGAAGCACCTCATTGTTATTGTAGAGCAAGCCATGGCTCAGCAACCAAGGGAGCGAGCAAGAAGGTTTTCAGATGCTGCACTGGAGGCTTTGGTCCTGGCTGTGCAACGAAGGTGGACTGTCCTGTACTCAGAGTGACAAGGAACCATCCAAAGCCATTTTCAGAAGGCTGTGGGAGGAGATAGCTGACTCGGTTGTTGCCACCAGTGTGGTCCCAAGGACCTGGATCCAGGGCTGAAAAAAGCTTAATGTCCTCACACGGCAGATCAAGGTGAGTGAAGGCTTCAGCAAATGCCATATCCCAGCATCTGTACCACAACCCTCATACGCTGCTCAATGCACCACACCCCCATCACTCACCTACCAACAATCTCTAGCTATCGCCACTCATATATCTTACAATCATGGCTTCACTTCACAACGTCACCACTGCTGTGACACTCACACCCACATCTCACACCTTGCACACACTGGCAGCTGTTCAGCTAAGGCAGGCACATCACCCAAATGCATTGCACTACACTCACTGACAAACTTCCTTTTCTCTTGCAGACAAAGGTGGCACATAATGCATGACTATCTTGCTTCACTGCACCCCCCACCACAACCCATCCCCTGTGCCTTTCTGCTTTCAGATACCCAATCGCTGCCAGCAGGCCAGCCTGTACCTCATGTTGACCAAACTGAAGGAGGAGATGAACAAAAAGAAAAGGAGACACCAGCACTGCACTTGACACTCAGACACCAGCACAGAAAATGGCACTGCACAGAATGTCGAGGGTAGTATAGAGACAGGATCTGCACATGGTGAGGCACTGGGCATAAGTGGACTGCAGCCAGACCGGGGCAAAGGGTGGCTCAGGTGCCGCTCCCCGAAGGGCGAATTCGCACACGAGTTCTGCTCCACAGGACTCCGATGATGACCTCGATGGGGGCGGCCTTCAGAAGAAAGGTGATGGCCATGCACACTGAAATGCTAGGTGCAATGGCAAGCCTGTCGGAGAGCCTCTTGTCGGTGTCAAGGAACATGGAGGAGTCTGGCTCCAACATAGAAACATAGAAGATAGGAGCAGGAGTAGGCCATTCGGCCCTTAGAGCCTGCTCCGCCATTCAATGATATCATGGCTGATCATCCAAATTCAGTACCCTGTCCCTGCCTTCTCCCCATATCCCTTTAGCCTTAAGAAATATATCCAACTCTTTCTTGAATATACTTAATGAACTGGCCTCCACCGCCCTCTGTGGCAGAGAATTCCACAGGTTCACCACTCTCTGGGTGAAGAAATTCCTCCTCATTTCAGTCCTAAATGGCTTACCCCTTATCCTTAGACTATGACCCCTGGTTCTGGACTCCCCGGCCATCATAAACATCCTTCCTGCATCTAGTCTGTCCAGACCTGACAGAATTTTATAGGTTTCGATGAGATCCCCTCTCAATCTTCTAAACTCCAGTGAGTATAAGCCCAATCGACACAATCTCTCCTCATACGTCATTCCTGCCATCCCAGGTATCAGCCTGGTGAATCTTCGCTGCACTCCTTCCATGGCAAGAACGTCCTTCCTCAAATAAGACAACCAATACTGCACACAATACTCAAGGTGCGGTCTCTCCAAGGCCCTGTGCAACTGCAGCAAGACATCCTTGTTCCTGTACTCGAACCCTCTTGCTACGAAGGCCAACATACCATTTGCCGCCTTAACCGCCTGCTGCACCTGCATGCTTACCTTCAGTGACTGGTGCACAAGAACACCCAGGTCACTTTGCACTTCCCCTTCTCCCAATCTATTGCCATTCAAAAAATAATCTGCCTTCCTGTTTTTGCCACCAAAGTGGATAACCTCACATTTATCCACATTATAGTGCATTTGCCATGTTTCTGCCCAATCACCCAACCTGTCCAAATCGTACTGGAGTTTCACGACATCCCCCTCACAGCATACCCTCCCACCCAGCTTTGTGTCGTCTGCAAATTTGGAGATATTACATCCAATTCCCTCGTCCAGATCATTAATATATATTGTGAACAGCTGGGGTCCTAGGACCGATCCTTGCGGTACCCCACTAGTCACTGCCTGCCACTCGGAAAACGACCCGTTTATTCCAACTCTTTGCTTTCTGTCTGCCAACCAGTTCTCTATCCAAGTCAATATCTTGCCCCCACTCCCATGTGCCTTAATTTTGCACGCTAATCCCTTATGCGGGACCTTATCGAAAGCCTTCTGAAAGTCCAAATACACCACATGCACTGGTTCTCCCTTATCTATTTTACCAGTTACATCCTCAATAAATTTCAGTAGATTAGTCAAGCATGATTTACCTTTTGTAAATCCATGTTGACTTTCTCCGATTCTGTCACTGTTTTCTAAGTGCTCTGCTATTACATCTTTTATAACGGACTCCAGCATTTTCCCCACTACCGATGTCAGGCTTACCGGTCTATAATTCCCCGCTTTTTCTCTACCACCTTTTTTGAATAGTGGGGTAACATTAGCTACCCTCCAATCTATGGGTACTGTTCAAGAGTCTATCAAGTTCTGGAAGATGACCAGCAATGCATCTACTATTTCTAGGGCCACTTCCTTAAGTACCCTAGGATGTAGATTATCAGGCCCTGGGGATTTATCGGCCTTCAGTCCCATCAATTTTCCTAACACCATTTCCCTACAAATACTGATTTCTTTCGGTTCCACCCTTTCATCAGACCCTATGTTCCCTGGCATCTCTGGGAGGTTATTTGTGTCCTCCTTTGTGAAGACAGAACCAAAATATGTATTTAGTTGGTCAGCCATTTCTTTGTTACCCATTATAAATTCCCCTGATTCTGACTGCAAGGGACCTACGCTTGACTTCACCAATCTTTTTCTCTTCACATATCTATAAAAGCTTTTACAGTCAGTTTTTATGTTCCCTGCAAGCTTACTCGCATAATCTATTTTCCCTTTCTTAATTAATCCCTTTGTCCTCCTTTGTTGAATCCTAAACTGCTCCCAATCCTCAGGATTATTGCTTTTTCTGGCCAATTTATATGTCCTCTCCTTGGATCTTATGCTATCCCTAATTTCCCTTGTTAGCCACGGTTGAGTCACCTTTTTTGTTTTATTTTTATGCCAAACTGGGATGAACAAATTCTGTAGTTCATCCATTCGGTCTTTGAATGTTTGCCATTGCCTATCCACCGTCAACCCTTTGAGTGACATTCCCCAATCAATCCTACCCAACTTGCTCCTCAGACCATCGTAGTTTCCTTTATTTAAATTGAGGACCCTAGTCTGAGTCAACTACTTCATTCTCCATCTTAATGAAGAATTCGATCATATTATGATCGCTCCGACCCAAGGGGCCTCGTACAACAAGATTGATAATTAATCCTTTCTCGTTACATAATACCCAGTCTAAGATGGCCTGATCTCTGGTTGGTTCCTCGACATATTGGTCCAGGAAACCATCCCGTAAACACTCCAGGAATTCCTCCTCCACAGTATTGTTATTAATTTGGTTAGCCCAATCTATATGTAGATTAAAGTCACCCATGATGACTGCTGTGCCCTTATTGCACGCTTCTTTAATTTCCCTTTTAATGCCATCCCCAACCTCCGCCTTACTGTTGGGAGGTCTATATACCACTCCCACTAACGTTTTCTTCCCCTTAGTATTTCTCAATCTACCCATACAGATTCCACATCATCAGAGCTAATATCCTTCATTACAATTGTGTTAATCCCTTCTTTAACCTTTAACATTGGACGGGGCTTTGCACAGAGCTTGGAGCCCACGATTTCCAGGATGGAAATGATGGACAATTCCAGGAGAGACCTTGTGGACCCAGACATGATGCTGCGTGTAATGAGCGATGTCGTGGTTTCCATTGCAGCACAAGCAGAAGTGACCCAACGTCTCAGTGCTGCAGTGGTGCACAGACTGCTCTCATGCAGTCTCGGCTTGCTGCCATCATTGCTGGATTTACGAGTGTCGAAATGGGCTTGCAGGGTGTCGCAGCAGTCCAGCAATCTATCCTCCAACAGATTGCTATGAATGCTTAGGTGCTGCCCCGGGGGAGTGGCAGTGGGTCTGTGGAGGAAGAAACTCTCTTAGGATGACAGCATTGCTGCTCCCACCACTGCCACTCCACCTTTGCCACTGCCCATCAGCCAGCCAGTCCAGACTGCTGCCACCCATACCGAGGTGGTACAGTCTGCAGCCGGGTCGAGGTAGTTGTGCATCTGTAGTCTCCCCCACTGAAAGTCGGCAGCCTTCCACTAGCCATGCTGCAACCACAGGGGGAGCACTAGAGTAGGTAAAAGCACACGAAAGACAGGCACTAAGGGAATGCACACGGGTGAATAGTTGATACTGTAATTTTGATTGCATTCAGGATTTTTTTTGGAATGTGTGTTTTGTGGGGTGTCTCATTTCAGCTTTGTGCCCAGAACGCTGTGATGTTCCATGACACAGGGATGGTATGATGGGCAAGTGCTGACCAATGGGGATTTGGGGTTTCATTCACTGAAATCGGAGGCGTTCACAGACAGTCCCTTGTGGCCAGGGCTGCGCCCTCCTGATGGCCAATTTGTGGAGGATGCAGCAGACCACCACGAATTGGGACACCCGCTCCGGCGAGTACTAGAGGGCTCCTCCCGAGCGATCAAGGCACTCAGATGGTCTGCACGATGATGGTCCTGGTGGCAGCATGGCTGTCATTATATGACTGCTGGCCACGAGTGGTGGGTTGCGGAGGGGAGTCAGCAGCCAGATACAGAGCAGATAGATCTTGTTTCCGAGCAGCCACCCTCGGGTTTGACGTGGTGATGGCTGGAAGATTGCTGGCATACCGGACTGGCGCAGGATGATGGCATCATGATTGCTGCCAGGATTGCGGACATTCACCATCATGATGCGCTGGGTGTGGTCGCACAACAACTGTACATTAAGTGAGTGGTAGCTTTTGTGGCTACAGAACATCTCGGGATTGGTTAACGGTGCCCACAAAGCCACGTGGGTGCAGTCGATGGCACCCTGCACCATGGGGAAGTCCGCTATCCTGGCAAAGCCACATGCGCATCATCTTGCTTCTCTCTGTTCAGAGAAGACAATGAATTCCCTTCTCCTGGAGTAGAGAGCCTCTGTGATCTCCTGGATGCAGTGATGGACGGCGAACTGGGAGATGTTAGCTATGTCACCTGCTGCAGACTGGAAGGATCCGGCGGCGAAGAAATTGAGGGCCACGGTGACCTTGACTGCCGCTGGGAGAGCCGTGGTCGCCCTGCTCTGAGGCTGCAGGTCTGGTTGCAAGAGGTGGCAGAGTTCTGTGACCACCTCCTTGGTGAAGCGGAGCCTCCTAATACACTGCTCCTGGCTTAAGTGGAGATAAGAAGTGCTCTCAGAAGACCCTAGGTGGGCAAGGTCTCCTGTTGAGAGCCCTCCTGCCCCTCCTCCTTCTGCGAGCATCTTCTCTTCGCTGCCTCCGCTCCCTCTCCCAAAGATACTCGAGCGCGAGGCGGAGTGCAAGTAGAGCCCGCGTGACTGAGCAAATGGTGTGAGCAGAAGCCTTTAAATGAGAATGAAGGTGTTCTCCGCTTGCACCAACACTCTCTGTGACCGTAGCAACTTTAAACAAGTTTAGAAAGCTACCAGAGTTGCAGATACTTAGACAGAGCCAGTCAAACTGAGAAACCGTGTCAGCTGCAAGTTGTTGTTGATGATCCCTTTAAGTGGTCAGCCGGTCGTGATTCGGAGAGTGCGGCAAATGGAGCGGCGACGTCGAAAATGGCAGAACATGCATCGAATGAGCGTTGCACGCTCATTGACGTCACGATCTGCCTCATTTCCTTTTCTCGAGTGAGCGCTGGCAATGGCAGCGCTGCCGACCAGCCGAAAATGGCAGCCGCCGCGGGAGCAACCGGAAACAGGCAGAAGCGAGTCGTTGGCCGCCATTTTTTTCATCAAAATGGGCCCTAACGGCCGGTGCTAAACCCCCGAATTTCTACGCCAATGTGCTTTTTAATGTTGGTAACAATCTATGCTAATTAAGACAGTCATTACACCTATATGCAATCCTGTATGAAGAACTTTTTGCATTGTGAATGCCACAATACCTTTGGAGCTCTTTGAGAAACTATTTGTTTAACTATAACTAGGCAGTATAGATTTTTCTTCGTGTTTAGCTTGCAAGTTTAGTTTCATATTTTCTGTCAAATTTCCACCACTACCATTTTTGTATCTGCTTGATAAATATTTGCCCGTTATGGCAGATTTATGAATATTTTTTTAAAAATAGCAAGGATGAGAAAAGACCATTCAGCACATCTTGCTTTATTGTAGTTTTGCCTTGTTTTCACAGAGCCAAAGTGTGGATCACCAACCAGAATCGTTCCCTAGCCAGAAGTCCACAATGATGGTAGAAAAGCCTCAAGTTTATAATCAGCCATATGGTCCTCAGACTACAGTAGTACAAGGAAACTACCCTAACATGCAGGAACCTAATTTTCATCCTTTGGCTACTCAGATGGGACAGCGACCAGGATACTCAATGTTACGTATGCAACCAAGGCCTGGGCTAAGGTCTTCTGGTATGGTACCCAACCAGCCCAATCAGCTTCGGCTTCAGCTGCAACAAAGGCTTCAAGGACAGCAAATGGTAATGCCTGCATAGTCATTTCAAAGTTCTTTTTTACTCTTATGCTGCTTAAAAAGTTAAATTTGTCTTGGTAGTGTTCTAGCTGTGTTCATTAATTTAACACCTTAATTTTCTTTTTATAAAAAGCAAGAAGCACTGGATCCCTTTCAAAAGGGAGCATGCTGGGAAGCATTCACATATTCTGTTTGCACATCGGTGAATACTGAGGTGTCACATCAAGAATTTAAGTTTAGGAATATCATGGGACATTATAAGCATTACAAGTGATTCGTTTCCAGATTATGTTAAAAGCATTTTTATCCAACAGAATTTCCAGTAGCAATAAAATTTCAGCTATTCTACCTGAAAGATAAACCTGTTTTCTTGCCAATTATCTCCCCTGAAGCATTAATACCTTGTTGGATTTTGGTTCCACAAGCCCCGGTCACTCTTCAGTACCTCATCCACATTCCCATTATTAATTTATCAGCCTTGATGGTGAATCTTGGCAGGCTGTTCAACAGTTGCAGGAGGGAGAGCTGGGTGGTGACAGCACAACCTAACCCAATCCTTTCCTTATTCACATGCACTCGTGTCTGGCAAGGCTTGCTGAATACTGCTCAGGAGAGAGGGCCTGTGTTGATTTTGCCCTCCTTAACCTAGGGGTGCTGAAGCCAACTGTAAAGCCCAATGTGCTACTCCATCTGAAATCAGCTAACTCAACCCAGACTCGGGATCAAACCTGGGATCTTCCTGGTCCTGCTCAGGGCCTTGCCAGATAAACTCACGAACCATGGGGGGGAGCCTCAGATTAATTGTTTTTTTTTAAGAAAAGGCAGTAAAATTTCAACAAGTAAAGATGTACTTTAGGATCTTTTCCAGATTAAGAGATTGTTCAGCTCACATTTCACATCTGCATAAACTTTTATCGCTGTTTTTTGCCTGCTTCAAGACTGGGAACATGTGCACCCAGGGTCTTTACAAATGGAAATGTTATGTTATTTTTATTTGATAATATGAATCTGTAATTTAGAAAAATGTATAAAAGTAAATACAACAAAATACAGGTGGGGATATTTAATGTAGTGATATTTGTACATTACTTTGTTGCCAGCAGTTTCCTTAAATTGCAATGGGGTTATTTAGTAAAATCAGTTACCAATTTCTCAATTTAATGTTTACAGAAAATTAAGATTATTGATATATGATTGATGTTTTCATTTTGAGCATCCTCCTGTGGAAACAAATTTGACTTTAGTCACCATAACAGCATGCATCACCTGATGTGTTCCAGAATGTTTTTAAAAATGCCCATATAATACATGGAAAATCGGGCCGTTGATGCGATGTTTTTGAGCCGTTCCCTTATCTGAAAGACAATCGTAAAGCCTGTTGTATCCGTGTGTTAATAGAGACACTGAAGACAGGAGTTGGTTTCACAGGTGTTTACTGAACAAAGTCTGGAGGGGAACTAACTGATACAACACAATATACAGGCTTATATAGCCCGAGTGGCCATTACCGGCATTACAGTACACAGGGGCTCTTAAAGGCACATACACTACAATTCCTCCCCTTTTAGCCAACCAGTACATAATATTTTAAGTAATCATTAATTACATGTTACAAGAAAAATAATCTACACATTGCTGCAGTTAATCAATTATAAGTCAGTCTCTCTGGAGGCTTCCTGACTCGGTCCGGATAACGCCTCAGTGGTGTAGTAGTTTCTGGTGGTGTAGTAGGTTCTTTTGGCAAGGCTGATTCGGCTTGAATGCCAGTGTTGGGTTCATCGGGTTCCAGTATCACCGGATCGGAGGTAGATACTATGGGTATCTCTACTTCTTCATTAGGCGTATAGAGTTGTGGTGTAGGTTGTCCCTTTTCGGATGACTCTATGATTTGGTCAGCATGGCGCCTTATTATGCTTTCTCCGATTGTCCACGGTATACATCAGCGGTCCTAGTCGTGTGCAGATAGTTCCAGGCTGCCATTTCTCGGTACGGTAGTCCCGGGCCAAAACTTGTTGACCTATCTGGAAGGTTCTAGTTGGCCTTTCATTCATGCCTTGAAATTGCCGGTTCTCCACGTCCCTTCTGATGTTTGGCTTGATCAAATCCAGCCGGCATCTTAGGCTTCTATTGAAGAACATCATGGCGGGAGTTTGGTTTGTAACCATATGTGTTGCATTCCTGTATGCAAACAAGAAGTTATCCACCTTGTGCTGAAGTTTTATGTCTTCATTACCCATGGCCTTTATGGCCTTCTTGAAGGTCTGGACAAACCTTTCAGCCAATCCATTGGTGGCGGAATGGTATGGGGCGGACGTGTAGTGCTTAACCCCATTGTTTTTTTAAGAACTTCCTGAATTCTTCGGACACAAATTGCGGTCCATTATCAGAACAGATCTGTTCAGGCAGCCCATTCCTGGCAAATATGGTCCTTAATACTGTGATGGTTTTTTCCGTGGTGGTGGAGGACATCTTTATTACCTCCGGCCACTTGGAGTGTGCATCAACCGCGATTAAGAACATTGAGTCCATAAATGGACCAGCAAAGTCGATGTGTACCCTTTGCCAGGGAGATGAGGGCCACTCCCATGGATGTAGAGGGGCTTGTGGTGGAGCGTTTTGGACCTTCTGGCATCCTAGGCAGCTCTTGGTCATTTCTTCGATGTCTCCATCGATACCTGGCCACCATACAAACGCCCTGGCTAGGTTCTTCAATCAGGGAATTTATGCGATAATACTGCTCCTACGCCGTAAGGGGATGCATCGCATGCCCGTCTGATTGGCAGTGATGGGTTGTAATGAGCCAAAACTTCTTTGGACGTGATTAAGTCTTTGCATTTATGGAAGGCATGTTTACAGTCTTCGCTCCATTTCCAAATTACTCCTGTTTGTAGCAGTTCATTAAGAGGGTGCAGAAGAGTTCATAAGTTCGGTAAAAATTTATGATAGTAATTTATTAATCCCAGGAACGACCTTAATTGTGAAACATTTTCAGGTGCTGGGACTTTTATGACCGCTTCAATTTTTTCAGGTGACTTATGCAACCCTTCCTTATTAATTATGTGGCCACAATATGATATTTGATTCTGGAAAAATTCGCACTTGGGGCAATTTGCTCGTAGGCCCCGTTCTCTCAGCCTAGTGAGCACCTGCTCCAAATTGGCAAGGTGCTCGTTGTCGTTTTCTCCTGTTACAAGGATGTCGTCTAGGTAGCATTGAGTCCCCGGAATCCCTTGGAGGACTTGCTCCATAGCTCTTTGCCAGATAGCTGGAGCGGATGCTACTCCGAAAACCAGTCGATTGTACTGGTACAGGCCTTTGTGTGTATTTATCGTGAGATACTTTTTAGAGGCCTCTTCAACCTCCATCTGTAGATATGCCTGTGCCAAGTCAATTTTGGTGAAACGTTTCCCTCCGGATAGTGAGGCGAAAATATCTTCTATCCTCGGAAGAGGATACTGTACTGTGTGAAGGACCGGGTTTACAGTCACCTTGAAGTCTCCACAGATGCGAATTTTTCTCTGTTCTTCAGATTTATCATTATTCAACGTTTTCTTCATGACTGGGACGATGGGTGTTGCCCACTCGCTCCAATCTATTTTGGATAATACGCCTGCCTTTTCTAAATTCTCCAGCTCTGCCTCGACTGCTGGACGAATTGCGTATGGCACTGGTCATGCCTTAAAAACTTGGGAATTGCCGCATCTTCCACTTTTATTGAGGCGGTGATGCCTTTCAAGGTTCCTAGTTTCTCTTGAAACACTTCTTTGGTGTTGGCCAAGATGTCTTTTAATTGTTCAGGTATGGCGTCATCATCGTTTTTTTCTTACTGGTCACCGTCAGTGCCTGAATGGAGTGCCAGTCTAAACGTATTTTCCTGATCCATTCACGTCCCAACAGCGGTGGACCACCATCTTGTAGAACGTATAAATACAACTTTTGTATTTCCTTGCCGTTGTATACAACAGGCACCCTTATTTTTCCTTTGGTGTATACTTTCTGCCCCGTATATGTTTTCAAGATAATGGATGTGTCTTTTAAAGGTATATGCGGAAATAGCTGCTCGTAATCCCGTCGATTTATGACGGTCAGAGCTGATCCTGTATCTAGCTCCATTTTAACTGGGGACCCTGCTATCGTGAGGGTAACCCAAATGGTCTGGTAATCTTCTTTGGCAATTACATTATGTAATTTGAGACAGCTTAGTCTCTTGTTTTCGGAGTCGCTATCGCTCTTCTGGTCTTCGGAGCTACTGTCCGTCATCATTTGTACCTTTCTGTACTTTTCTTTATTGATTTTTCTTTTCCTGTCCGTGGATTTTTTTTGTCCAGATCGGCATACCCGTGCAATGTGTCCAATCCTCCCGCATTGCCTGCATGCTTTGTCCTTGAACCAGCAGTCCCTCAGGTCATGGGTGGATCTGCCGCTGCGATAACATCTCTCGAAACCCTGTGTCATTTCATGGGTGCCGAAGTCCTGTGTCTTTTGTTGTATCTCTGCAGCTCCTCTTGCGGCTGCTTCGTATGATACAGCCATACTGAAAGCCTTGTCCAGTGTTAAATCTTTTTCAGAAAGCAGCCTTTTCTGTGTTCCTTCACTTAGGAGACCGCAGACGAATTTGTCTCGAAGGTAATCTGCTAGTCCTGCCCCGAATTGGCAGTGCTTTGATAGCTTTCTTAATTCGGTGAGGTAATCAGCGTTACTTTCATTCTTGTGTTGATTCCTCTTGAAGAATTTGAATCGTTCCGCTATCAGCAGCGGTGTTGGGTTTAAGTGCTCCTGTAGGGTAGCAACAATTTCTTTAAAATTCTTGTCCTTTGGTTTGGCTGGAGTGATTAAGTTTCGTAACAGCCCGTATGTCTTTGCACCCATTAGATTTAGAAGTACTGACGCTTTTTTTTCATTTTCTATTCCATTTGCGGTGCAATATACTTCCACTCGTTCCACATGTGGTCCAATCCTCTATCGTTATCAAAAGCATCAATATTGCCAGACTTGGGCATCCTGGAAAAAAATGGCGCTTCCCGCGCTTTTCTTTCTTTTCTGCAGAAAAGATATGGCGCTTCCCCGCCGCTGCTGCCGATGACAACGCTGTTTTCCGCGGGTTTCCCTTTTTATTTATTTATTTACAGGTGGAGACTCGTTCCCGCCGGACTCTCTCTGCTAGGTCTGAACGCCGACCTGCTTGCAGCACCGGCCGTCTCCCGAGTGCTCCCTCCCCGTCTGTTACTGCTTGCCTCCGCCTTCGCTGCTTGGCCTAGCTGCAGAGCCAGCCGCTGGAGCCCCAGCCCGACGCCCAGGAAGGATTATTGCAGTACCTGCCACCAGCTCGGCTAGCTGGTGAAACCACAGCTTTTTCTTTTTCTTGCTTTTCTTCGACTTTGGACGCCAGAGGAATCGATGTACTTGAGGTGCTGCCGAATTGCAGGTAAGCCTGTTTCCAATTCGTCACCACTGTTGTATCCGTGTGTTAATAGAGACACTGAAGACAGGAGTTGGTTTCACAGGTGTTTACTGAACAAAGTCTGGAGGGGAACTAACTGATACAACACAATATACAGGCTTATATAGCCCGAGTGGCTATTACCGGCATTACAGTACACAGGGGGCTCTTAAAGGCACATACACTACAAAGCCACTTGTATCTCTCATGCTGGGGATATTTTGGTTCTTCAGATCTGTGAAATAATTAGTGTCATGTGCCATCTGCATTTTGATATCCTATATATCTTGTTAAACTCAACATTTTTATACTAATAAATTTCATAATTTGTATTTGCTTTGTTAGAATCGTCAGCCACTAATGAATCCACTTACCACCGTCTCCAATATGAATCTACCTCTAAGGGCTAGTGTGCCACCACAGATGAGTGGTCAGGTAGGCATTAGAAACTGCTGTAAGATGTTTCTCACTTTTATTTATCACTAATAGAAAAGATTAATATTTTCCCCACTAACTTAATGGCTAACAACACCATGTAGTCTAGTACTGACCCATAAGTTCAGAAAAGTTCTAGGTTTGATCCCTGGTCTTGGCTTAGTTGGTTGATCTCCAAGAGTGGAGATTGGGTATCACAGTTGGCCTCTGCATCTTGTGGTAAGGAGGTGGAAAATCGATCAGGCTTCTCAGCCCTGATGACTAGTGACCCTGCTGGGAAGAGGTCATTGATCAGCAGGCTAGTCAAGCTGCATCTGGATCCTGTCCTCACCAAAGTAGACTTCCAACACTTATTGTTGGGTATTAAACATATAAAATGCCTCCTTAAGCAAAGGACTTATGAAATCATAGTTGGCACTTTCAGGTGAGGAAGCAAGAAATTTTGGAGAGGGAATTTATAAGTTGCACTCATTTTAAAACAACTACTTCGAATCATACCTGTTAAATTTACATTTCTAATCTATATTTCAGTTGTAGATATCAGAGAGAGGTCTGTGAAAGTTGTACTTCCAATAGTCAAATAATTTACCTGTTTAAAAAAAACAATTAGGATGAAATAATGCCAGATGGGATCATTGTCTCTGATATTGATGTGAAACTTGACTATGTAGTGATACAATTTACAACATAGATTAATAAATGAAAAACAATTGAGCAGTAAATTGATGAACAATAATTCATAACCATTTTTACTGAAACAAGCCGGGGCTGCAATTAACTTAATTTAGCATAGTGGGTAAAAAATGATACCATTTGTAATATACAGAAACATAGTATTCCTCAAAATAACTCAATCTAACAGGTTGGCCAGGCGCAAAGCAGAATTTTAATTTGAAAAGCCAGTCAACTGTTCATGAAAGGTTTTATTCTAATAATGTGTAATTTTGGAAAATAAAAGTGGAAAAACACTTGTTATAAATTTATCTTGTAAAATAAAAGTGCAGGAAATTCATAAGGGAATTGATGTGGATAATTACTGCAGGCACTTTTGTTTATTAGAACCTATATAATGAACTGTGCTTTAGTTTTCAGGGCCACACAGGCCTACATTAGGTAATGAGGGATGTAAATATGTGCAAAGTTTATCTATGTAAATATTCACTGAAACACACAGCCCCTTAGAAACTGTTCAAATAAAGGTTACTAAATATTTGAATGTTGTTAATGCTATAGGTATATTTTCCATTTGTTCTTCAGGGACCTATTAATGCACAGATGCTGGCCCAGAGACAGCGTGAGCTTTTGAATCAGCATCTGCGTCAAAGACAGTTGATGCAGGTGCAACAGAGAACCATGATGATGCGGCAGCAGGGTTTGAACATCCCACCAAATATGGCAGCCTCTGGCAGTATGGCAGGTGCCATGAGCACTCCTCGGATTCCTCAGGCATCACCACAACAGTTCCCATACCCTCCAAACTATGGTACTGGGCTTACTTCCCCACCACCTTCCACCAGTCCTTTCTCCCCAGTGTCCCCAAATCCTGGGTCACAGCTCCTCTCTCACAGCTCCTTGCATGGCTCCCAGATGAATCTGGCTAACCAGGGAATAATAGGAAATGTGGGAGGACAGTTTGGGCCTGTAATGAGTCCCCAAATGCAGCACAATGCCTTCCAGTTTCCCAGCTCAGGTACTGCCTTTCCTCTGAGTGCTGTTAACTATTAGAATGGCAAAACTATTTATTGTAAAAATTGTATTATTTTTCTTTGTGTGTTGGGAATGACTGAGCGAATTGGTTTTAGCTTTGGATTGGGTGTGGAGCTGTTGCTTGTAGTGTCTTTACCTTGACTTATTTAACCTGACCTGTCTTCCCTTTTTTGTGAATGTGGATTTTCAGTACTAACTTGCATGCACTGGTTGACTAACATAGTTCTGGCTAATGGCATTGTAGTTCTGTGAGAGCATAAGCCTTAAAATTTTGAAAAAGTGACAGTAGTACCCCATTTTTTGCCAGCTCACTTATGCTGCATCTTGACCAGATTTTCCATAGATTCAGCTACATTAAAATTACTTTATTCTAATTTTACTTGTTCAAAAGTTATTTACAAGGATTGTTGGTCCAGGATCAAGATATTGATCTCAACCTCACAGTAATTGGTTCATATTTATTTGTAAGAAGAGGGTTATTAGAATGTGGAATGCTTTACTACAAGTGACTATTAAGACGTTGACAGTATAATTTATTAGGGAATTGGATGAGTGGAAAAGGAAGCATGTAAAAATATGGGGAAGGGCAGATAAATGGGTTTAGAGTAGACAGCCCCAGTTGAAATGCTAGCACAAGCACAGACATGATGGGCCAAATGGTGTCTTCCTGTGCTGTAAACTCTATAAAGAGCTTAAATTTACTCTTGCCTGTAGAACTACCCCCTTGTCTTTTTTTCACATTTAGGCTGGAATTTTTACATTTGCGACGCGCTGGCAGCAGGGGACCCCTGGGTCGCTTAGGAACCTGGAAGTTGGAGAGGTGCATTTTGCAGTGGCTTTTTAATGAAGCCACTGCAATTGAATTGGACTTCCGGGTTTCCTGACCAGTTAACAGGAGCGGGCGTGATGACGTCATGCATGGCTCCAATTCAGCTCCGGTATTTAAAGGCGTAATGCACAGATTACCGTTGAAGGCTCGTGGAGGTTCAGGAGAGGCTGTTGGGAAAGAGAGTGGATTGTGTTGATAGTGAATTTCTTGTTGGTAAGGACATTTATCTTGCTGGAGAATAAAAATATGCAGGCTCAGAGCCAAAAGCTGCCCCTTGATTCAGTGATGCCCCCCTGGATCTCCTGCTCCAAGGAGTCGGGGCCCGCAGGGAGGTCCTATTCCCTGCTCACTAGAGGAAGAGGCCAGCTATCGAGACCAAGAAGGCATGGCTGGAGATAGCGGCAGGAGTGTGATAGCCAGTTCATGGATCCAGTGCAGGAAATGCTTTAATGACCTCATGAGGTCAGGAAAGGTGAGTACAATGCCACATTCCACTGCATCCTGATGTGCGTGTCACCCCAACCCCCTCACTGTGCCTTCCCAAGCCTGCTCCTGCACATCACCCCTCACACCAAACTACCTGGCAGATGCACCCATCCCTCTCTGTCTATGCACTCACTCACATCCCCATCTGACTAACCACCACTGACACTCACCCTCATCTTAATGCAATGTCACGCCTCTCCCTCATAGTCACCTTCTACAGATGTAGCCCATCCATCCCTTCCACTCATTCCACGACACTCACTCAAAGGTCTCGTGTTTCCCTCCTTGCAGGAGAGGAGAGCACAAAACAACCGTGAGAGGCAGAGAACCGGGGGTGGCCTTCCAGTCACGACACCACTGACTGCAGCAGAGGAGGAGGTGCTGGAGATCAGCGGAGTTGCCGAGTTGCTGGCGGTGGGAGATGGAGAGAAGGGGAACTCCCAGCTACCTGGTGACAGAATTAAATATCATATAGCCGCATGGCATACAACAGTCACTCGTGGACTTCATGTCAGCAGCCAGTGAAATATGACCATGTGCATAATGTTCACTTAATACATTCTTATCATAACAGTTCTAATTCATGCCTTTACTCTCCCACAGGCCCAACAAGTGTCGCCCAGACAGTCCAACCAGAGGAAGAAGACGAGTCCCCAGAGGAGGTCGCGGACTCTGAGGGTGCACCGTCACACGATCCAAGCACACCAAGCACCAGCACAGATACACACACGTTGGTGGGATCAGTAAGTCAGAAAGTAGTGTTGTCACCTGGTGTCTCACATCGCAGGAGAAGATGGTGGAGACGGCCAGCAGTGGAGAATCCTCGTCAGAGGGCACAGGACGCTCCAAGCTCTGCTTAGCTGGACGAAGATGCTGAACCTCGGGGGCAGTCAACAAAGCGGATGATTCTGGAGGAATCTGGCTATGATGCGTTTGTCCATGAAAAGGGTGGCCATCTGTATGGATCATCAAACATGGCATTCAAACGAGTGCATGCTAGCCTTTACCAACAGCTTGCAGACTCTGAATGCTACCTTAACTAGGATGGATAGAAACCTAGACTTGGCCGTTCATCGCCTCACTAATGTGCAGCAAAGTGTTCTCCAGCTCCTTGCTAGCAGGGAAGTGTGGGTGGGCCATGAGAAGGATGCTGGTGAAAGGGAACATGGAAGTGGGGATTCTGCTCAAAGCGCTCCCACTTCTCCCCTGTTGTTCCCGCTCCCCCCAGTTAGAGCCCTACATGCTGCCCCCTCTCCCGATGGCCGAGAACGCCGAGGTACAGGAGGAGCAGTCTTTGCCTCATGGGCTCCAAAACCCAGAGAACATCGGCCGAAAGCATCTAAGCAGTCAGAGCGGGGAAGTGAGTATCCTGCCTCTACCTCTGCCGAAGCTGCGAGGGTTGTACGACGTAGAAGTGGTAGGAAGAGGAAGATGAAAGAATTCTAGATGCACAAGGGTATGTTAGGCAATGTGAAGATTGTTATTTGAACACACACAATTCATTCTTTGCACCACTTTCCTGTCTCGCCCATTTTTGCCTGCTGCCTAGCAAGTGGCCTTGTCAGTTGTGATGAATGGTAAGACATGACTTAACTGTGAGCATTGGGTGTGTGTGACGAAAATGGTTTGGTCATTGTAGGAGTACTGTGGGGTGGGGGGGGCAGTTGGTTCAGCATCTGGGTGCCATATGGATGCACTAGTGCAACCCAACTAAATGGGGCTATTATGAGGCCACCTCGGGCAGCAGTGTACGCTGGTGCCATCAGGTTCCTCCTCCTCCAAAGAGGCTCTGTGCCTTGCTCTTCCAGCAGCTCCAATCCTCGCTGCTGCGTAGACTGCGAAATCCTGCAACTATCTCCTGCAGATCCCTGGAAGGAGCCTAAGGTGTAGAAGTTGAGGGCGGTAGTCACTGACAGCCGCTGGTAATGCGTGTCCACCAGATCCACTTGGCAGCCGGTCGTCTTCCAGCAGGCTACAAATGTCTGCCACAACCTGACTCAATAGCCTGAGCTTCCTGAGGTACTGGTGTTCAGTCATGTCCAGGAAGCTGATCCTCTGCCTACATACCCTGTGCTGGGGGTATCGCCTCCTGCGAGCTCCACCCCTGTGCTCATCCCCTCTTGTGGAGCGGCAGGCTGCTGCTCCTGCTGGTGGTGTTGTTGCTGGTGCTCATCTTGGTCCTCATCTGAGGTCCAAGGTGAAACAGCATAAGTGGCACCCATGCTGATTTGATATATTACAGAAGTAAAGTGGAGATCACCGGCACAATCCTCCAGCGTAGCGACAGTGACCTCCAGCGTAGCGAGAGTGACCTCCAGTGTAGTGGAAATCACCTACAAACTCTTAGAACAAGTGGTGTTAGCAAAAGCCTTTTCCTTAGGCAAGGAAGCAGGTGTGAGGCCTGAGTATTTAAGTTCAGCTCCCTCAATTGTCGCTCTGCTCTCGCCTTGCTTTCACTGGTGAGGTTCAGCAAACCCGGGAATCCTGTAGACACCCAGTAAAAAGTCAAACCACAGGTAAAAAAAGGCTCTTAACTCCTTAACTAGCTCTTAATTGGTTTAAATAGGTAACCCGCCTCTCCCGAAAGGGGGTCTCGTTCACCGCTAACATGCTCGAGTTAAAGGTGGAAGCCGGTGGGTTGAAGCCGGTTTCCTGATGCGCTGTCAATTTTGGAACTTTTAACTGCCCACTCGCTTCCAAACTCATGTTAAAGTTCAACCCTTAATATTTAAATTTTCCCCTTTTCTCTTTTTAAACAGCAAATCAATTCCTATTCCATGAGCAAAAGTTCTGCTTGGGAGCTGGACTGACTAGTAACTGCAGTAATATCTAATTCTTATCACTGAATAGAGTTGTGAATGTCCTTTTTTACCTAAATAAATAACGTTGTAGTACTTGTTTCTGTCCACTGACTGGTGCTGTGTAGCCAATGGCGACGTATTGCTTGCTTGGTGTTCTGCCTAGCGTAAGCTATTCTGCAAAGTTAATGAAAATTGTAGAGCCTATCAATGGCTTCACTATAAGCAAGTTCCTGATTCCACCACAGCTGGTGCTGGGGAAAACCATTCTGCGTATTGAATTGGTTGAATTAACTTCATACCTGTGATGTAACTTGTAAAGATTGATCACACGCGTATTTGTATTTTTAAAAAATTCATAATTCTATTAATATCACCTGTGGTAGAGTAAGTCTCAATTAAGTATGAGCAGTCAATCACTCAGATATCTAGAATTAAGGCCCAGTGATGTGAAGGTAGAATACTGGAGAGTTTTAAACAGCAATATTACAGCGCACACACTTTTTAAATTTATATCTATTATATTTAATACTGAAGCAGCACAGAAAACTAAACTTAGCACAGGAGCTTTTACATTGAGGACCGTGATCTTTATTTGTCTTGCAAATCTTCTTGTTGCCTAACATAAAAGGATGTAAAAGAGTTGGATCTGGTGTTCCCCAAGGGATAGATTTTTGGGGTATAGTTTTACAAATCAGCTCCTGAGATAATACAGGATGTAGTAGAATTTTACTGTGAGCTACTAGCCTTTGAAAGTTGAGTAGTGTTTGGTTATTAAACTAGACCTTCTGAAAATATTTTGCATTTGTGTTTACAAATTACAAAAACTCAGTTGAGCAGTATTTAGTTATATTGGATTTCCTGGTGTTTTATGTGCCTGCAAACCTCTTGGTTACAAATTTGTGGTGTGATAAATAAATCTATGTTTGTGCCATGCTTGGGTGTGAAAGGAAGATTTACAAATCCCAGTTTAAAGAAGTTGACATTTGAGCAAAATTAAGCTTTTTATGTAGCTGAGATATTCCAAACATATAGGGCTGGATTTTCATTCAGGGGACGTGATGGAGGCGGGACTACAACTTTCGGGGTTGTTGTCCCGCCTCCATTGAGATGTGGCCAATCCATGCGATTTTAACTTGATTGACCTTGTTGAGCCCTCCCAGCGGGCTCAGCAGGCCAATTAAGGGCCACCTGGCAACGGGTGACGTCACAGACTGAAATTTCATCTGTCAAGAGGTTTTGACAGATGAAATATCAGTGTTTGAAAGCTCTTTGAAGCTGTGAAACACTGACAGTCTTACTTTTAACATGCGTCCTTCTCCACAGACTCAGTTAGAAATCTCTCCTGCACAGAAAGCTGAAGGCTGTCACTTTTGACAGTTTGCAGCCATTCTGCTTTCTGTGCCGGTGAGATGAGGGACTCCCGAGACCTAAAGGAAGGAAGGCTGTAAAGGTCAGAAAAGGTAATTTAAACTTCTTTAAACACTTTAGACAGACCAAACACACTTACCTTTGCACTCATCACTCACCTGAATACCGACATCTCGACCCCTCCAAGTCCTTCAACCCGATTCCTCTAACTTGGCGTGATTTGGAGCTGTCGGGAATCCCACACTTCAACCTTAAAAATAGGGATTAGGCTAAAAACTGCCCGTTAACTACCTGTTAACAGGCAGTTAACTGGCACTAATCCCCTTCCCGCCTCGGGGAGGCGGGTCCCAGTGCAGGGCAGGTACCCGCCTCCTTTGAAACTGGCATGGAGGCGGGTTGGGGGCGGGATGGTATCGGGACCCCCGATTTCAGGATTTTAAACCCCCACGCCTCCAATCCCGCCTCCACGGCCCAATGAAAATCCTGTCCATAGTGTACATTGGAACCTATTCAATGCTTCTCAGATCTAGATTGCTCAATTTACAATACTTGGAAAGCATAATTGTAAAGTTATTAGAAATAACCTATTTGGAGACTACTAGAGGGTAATGAGAATGTGATTTTTATCCTACTTGTAAGGAACGCTGTCATAAGAATTAAAACAGTTGTTGCTCCCTATGTATTCTGATGTGCCAAGAGTTTACATACAAGATTTAACTTTAGTGGTAGCAAATACATGCTCCATATTTCACACAGGTGGCTTCACATTTCTTCAGATGTATTTGTTCAGTTAAGTACAGTGTTACAGCCCCAAGGGTAACTATTCAGAGTTACTGAAATCTTCTCTCTCGCATGACTGGTAGTGAGAAATATTATTTGTAGCGCTACCACTGTGGGATGGGTGTAATAAATGTGACCCGTTTATATAGCCATCTTCCATTATAAATGTAGATATAGGAATTTATCATGGAAAACGTGGACAAAAAGTACATTTACATGTAACATTTTTCATGTCAAGATCATAAATAAAATGTTACAGAAAAATAAGGATGAAATGTATGACATTAAAATGGGGATTGATTTACTTCTGCACACTGAGCCAATACTCCTAGCTTCTAACCCCACGACACCTGAACACTACAATTGGTCTTGACTCACTGTGTACATTGGCACAGGACTAGTATGTTGTATATTTACAAATCCTGACTGATTAAAATGTTATCAAGGAGAACACATTATCAAATACTGCTAATTAGATCTAATTTGAAATCATAGCCTATTTTTATGAAACAATACCAATTTACAAATATACTTTTTACTTTATTGCAAAATATTTTGCTCAGTAGTTGCTATCGTTAAAAAACTTGAAAGAAACTAGTAAGTTCCAAAATTGATCTAACTTTAGGGAATAATGTACCATTTATAAATTTAACAGTAATCAGTCTTTCATTAGCCATTGCGTATTGTCATGTTGTCAAACTGGAAGAATGCAGTACTAAATGGTAATCACACAATAGGACTCTGCATCCAAACAATACAGCAATAGGGGTCTAGGGATTCAAATGAATTTCAAATGCTATATGAGCTCTTTGGTTTTCGGTACACTGAAGCACATTGTCAAAGCTTAGAAATTAGGAAGTGGTTTCCATTTACCAAATGTTGTTCTAAGCAGAACAGGGACTATTGCAGCACCTAAAGTATCAGATTTTGACTGAACATTTGAAATAATTTAATCAATTTTAGGAGTAGACCCTAAGTTGCTGTGCAAATGTGAGAACTGCATTATTAATCATGGACTGATGGGCTGTTATTGGGCAATTTACTGTATCCCAACTCAACTATACAGCCTTAATTTCTTTACTCCTTTGTTATATATTGCGATGGTCTTAAAGGAAATTCAACTTACCAAAGAAAAAATTAACCTTGAATAGGATGAACTTTAAAGAAATGGCATTCCTTCATTTGACACTTCTAGTAGTAGAATTATTAATACAGTAATTCTACTAACTTTCCAAGAACATGCCCATTTTGACTTTAGGCAGGTTGAGAATTGCAACTTTTTGCTTTTACCCTCCCCCTCCAGAGTTTGACCTGGTTCCCCCACAACATGATGCCACGACGAGGATGATCAGGAGTAAATTCTATTAATATACAGTAACCTCAGTTCTCTGCTGACTCCTGAGGTAAATGCATCATGTAATGTGGCAAAAACTTATAGATTAAGAAGGCCCCAGGTCTGATTCATGACTTCTTCTGAATTAGCTATCATTAGCCATTAGGTCTGACTGCAATTGACCTCTGTGTCCCCAGAATTCATGCTCCTTTTCTGCGGCCCTGCTCGGTGGGAACAGGGTAAGTCTTGACTGCAATGGCCTCAAAGTTGACTAGCCAACTGAAGGGAGAGAAATTATGGAAGATACATGAGAGAAAGAGATGCTGTAGATTGAAATAGTCTTTTCATAAAATAAGCACTTTTCTTAAATGTGGCTTAAAGGAGACACTTCATCATAAACTGCTAATTTTGTGTGAGGTATTGTGACAATTAATATTCTATAACTGGAGTGAAATTATGGCCAAAATTGATCTTGAGCTGCATTTTATTATACATGAGAGAGGCAAAGGGAGAATACTGAAGGCTGGGTCAATAAAGTAGGTTTTGAAGAGGTTTTTAAATGGCACTTCGTAGCTAGGAATGGGTTATCCCAAGTTAAAACACTGGACTTGAGAACACTAATAAAATAAATAAGAGGGAAAAATAAGCACACTTGTGAGGTTGGGGAAACAATACATTTTAGTCACATTATCTTCTCACTTGCCTGTTTTCAGCAGTTCATGTGGATTTCATCTTGCTGATGCTGCCTTATATATCATTATTAATTCCTGTTTGTGTCCATCTTTCTAAATGCATAGAGGCTATTTTATGTGTCGCTTCAGACTGTACAAACAGATGCTTGTGAATGGGAACTTGATTTTTTTTGTGTGATTGAGAATGAGGGATTAACTGGAGACTGATTGTTTTTAACGGAACCAAATGGTAAACCAAAATATATTAGCGGCGAGACAAATCACACTAAAACATTATAATTAATCCAAGAATGCTTCATAATTAATCCAAGAATGCTTTAGCTAAAGGTTAACTGATCAAGGACCTAGAAGTCTGCTTGTGTTTTACTGTTTAGCTTCTTCCAGTTATCAAATTTTATATAGAGGTGTTCCTTGTCCTTAGAGGAGTACTGCTCTCTTTATATGGGCAATGGAGCCAAAATATACAACTGCAGCGACGGGCACTTTTATAAAAAATAAAAAAATAAAAAAACAGCTTTTATAGCAAATGTATTGTTTGCAGCTTCAAGTGGAAAACCTTTTTCTGTCAGCCATGTTGACATTTAACTGGAATTTTTTTTATTGGCAACTCTACTAATTGATACTCTGAACAATGTCATCTAGATTGGAGAATTGTTTGAAATTTATTCTCTTAATATTCTGTATGTATTGTAAAATTGTGCATAGAATAATTGGTTCAGAATTGCTAAACCTGGTTTGTTCATTCACAGGGATGAGTCAGCAATCTGATGCAGGATTTGGTGGGGCTACAACCCCCCAAAGCCCATTAATGTCCCCAAGGATGAGTCATACACAGAGTCCAATGATGCAGCAGTCTCAATCTACACCTACCTACCAGTCCCCTTCTGAGATTAATGGCTGGCCACAGGGAAACATCAATGGAAACAGGTACTTCTGATCATTTCCCATCATCTTCTAATTTAAGATTTAAAGTATTCTGGAAACTTACAACCGGGGCTGGGGTGGGTAAAACAGACTTGGGTCTAGGAAGCCTATATGGAAATACAGTATGAATTCCCAACACCACTGTAGACATGCCTTCGCCACAATAACTGCAGCAGTCTTGAGGAACAGGCCCACCACCACATTCAGGGCACCTTGGGATAGGCGGTAAATACAGCCTTGCCAGTATTGGTAACATCTTGAGCAGAAATCAAAAAAATAAAGAGTAGTTAGCTTATTGGCTGGCAGACCAGATCATGTGCTTATATGGAGAGCAGCTGTTTGCATCTTGGAGAAAGGAAAACATCCATCAATGTTGACCTAACATGCCCTTGACTTGCTGTTGTTAAATCTGATACCCTAACGTACCTCATTTTTGGATCATTTTAATTACAGGCCATATTTACTTTGTTTTGTGGTGGGGGGGTTGTCAGAAATCAATTGGTAGACAAGCAGGTGCAAAGCTGTAGTATTGTCTACAGAAATCTTTATTATTCATACAACTTCTCTATTGGATTGCAGCAACTTGCATTTACTTAACAGCTTTAACATACAAGATATGCCAAGGCTTTACAAAGGAATATAGATATGTTGGGGGACAGGGAGCGGTGTCATCCATTGAAGATGAGGGTGATTGACGAGTGAGATTTAGTGTGGGATAGGTTACGGGTGGCTGCATTTTGGGCAAGTAGAGTTTGTGCATTGTGGATAATGAGGCCAGCGAGAAGAGTGTTGGGAGTAATTCATTCTGGGTGTGACGAGAGCATGGGTAAGGGTTTTGGCAGTGAAAATGTAAACAAGACTCTTGTGACTCAAAATTTTGGCAGCTAATGCCCCATGTAGTCTACTGCAAAATAATTGTGCCTGTCCTTTGTAAGGTTCATAACATCTCACAGACAAGACCCACGTAGTAAAATGTTTTTGAGGAAATATGTGATTTTTGTTTATTCTCCTCTTGCAACACAGCATGTTTTCACAGCCATCCCCACCACAGTTTGGACAACAGGCAAACACCAGCATGTACAGCAACAATATGAATATCAGCGTTTCTATGGCAACCAATACCGCCGGTATGAGCAACATGAATCAGATGTCAGGGCAGATTAGCATGACCTCAATGACCCCTGTGCCTACATCAGGATTGTCCTCTATGGGTGCTGAACAGGTAAGAGATGAGCAGTTTTTTTTCTAAATGTAATTAAAACAGAACACTGTTGTGTTGACAGCAAATTGTTAGACCAACAGCTAAGGCTTCAACCAATGCATTTTACCAAAGGCTAGAGACTAAAGATCATGGAATTTTAAGATTATTATGAAAATACTTTACTAAAAGACTTTGTATTGGAAAGCATTTCAAGTATTTGGATAGGATAGGGACCAATAATAAAAGTAGAATACTTCCTATTGCAATCAGAATTCACTGAAAGAAGATATTATTCTCGAGCATTAACAGGTATCTGCCATAGTGTGTTGGCTGGTCTTTCAAGGTTGTGTTGTGAAAGCAGCTAACACATAGATTTTTGTAATTCATGTAATTGTATTGTCAGATAATATGCTGCTTTCTACTGGCTAAATGGAAACTCATCCAATTTTTACTAAATATATATGATACTCCATTTAGCATTCAGGGGCTAAAATTTCATTGTATCTAAATTCAGGGTCTAGGACATTTAGAGTTTGGAATTGATAATTTTATGACTTGGAAGCTTAATGGATCAGCAATAAATCTTTGACTATAAGTTTTTATCCGTTATCCACCATGTTCCTATTTCTTTGATTTGCCTGTACTGATCTGGCCGAAGATCTTAACTGTTTATAGCAAATCTGTAAATACATGTATAAAGAAGACGTTTATGATTTTTCTATTAAGAGGAAATCTAATGGTCAGAAATGCATATTTATAATACTACATACACATTTTACTGCTTCAGTCACTTTATAAAAAATAAAAAAATAAAAACATGTATTTAGAGTGCCTTTTATATTCTTAGGACATCCCAAAACAATTTGCAGCCAAAGAAGTACTTTTAAAGTGTAGTTGCTGTTTTTTGGCAAATACAGCAGTTTGCCCACAAACAACAAACCAGTTTACCTGTTTTTGGTGGTGTTGGTTGCTGGCAAAATGTTGACCAGGACACCAGGAAAACTCCCCAGCTCCTCTTTGAATAGTACTATGGGATCTTGAAAAGGCAGATGGAGTTTCAGTTTAACGTCTCATCCAAAAGATGGCACCTCAAACAATGCAACACTCCCTTGGCCGAGATTATGTGCTCAAGTTCATTGTGGGGCTGGACCCAAAACTTTGACTCCAAGGTGAAAGTGCAACACTGAGCCAAGGTGATACTTTTGAGGCCAACTGCTGTACTTCAACCAGTAACTTTGAATTGGGACCAGAAAAGTTGGGCAAAGCTTTTTCATGTACTATTGCCTCACGATACAGCTACGAACTCCCAATATCCTCCTGATTTGATTAAATCAATCACACAACTCAAGAAACATTTAATTAAATTGTACTTTTCTTCATTCCTGTACCTAATATATTGTACTATATGTGTAAGACCAAAATTTGTGGAATTTCAGTTGTGAACCCAAAAAGTATAGAGTCTGTCCCCTCCTTTATGGTAGTTATTGGAGCTATGCTGTTGCCCATTTCAAGTTTACCTGGTGGGTCAATTAATTTATCAAATGAGTAGCTGATCAGGAACGACTCTGTCTCGTTCAGTCTCTGGTCAAATTCTATAATTGTCCTTGGTGCCCCAGATTAGGAGAATGCCAGCTAAGGCTCTTACTCCTGATCAATATTTAATAACCTCTGCTGGAAGTGTGAGGGTAGAATTGGCCTTAACTATGTTTCTCTCTCTTGCCCCTCCTACCCCCACCCCTGGATGAATAACTTACTGACATTCATTGTAATGGCTCACGCATGATAAATGACCACTTGGAAGATGCCATCATCTGTGGAACTTTACCTTTTCAAAAGTGGAGAGAGAAAATTAGCAAGAGAGGACAATAATTACTATTTGAAGACGGCGCCTTTTTTTTTTCCATTGAATTTCTTAAAACAAATAATGTCTCTGAAAGCATGGCTGACTGAGGAAACCATTGGTGGTGGAGTGAGGGATAAGGAGAAGTTCCAGCATTAAGAATGGAACATGTGTGCAGGGACATGAAGCAGAAGGAAATCCCTAAGGCATGATGGGGTTTGGCCATTGAGATTTTTTTTAAATAGGGCAAGAATTTTGTAATCAACACACTGGGGCATGGGGTGTTATTGGAGTTTGGACATGACCGGGTGGTCAGTATGTAGGTGATGACATGGGGAAGAAGCTGAACTCCCGGGTTGAGCAGGATGCCATGGGCCCCATATTTCCTTATTCAGTTTGAGTTAGCAGCCGAGGAGGTGGATGGACTTTTCGTTAAAAGAATATACAATGCTCTTCTTTGCAGGCATGTTTTCAATTGAAGATACAAAAGCTCTTATACTTTTTCAAGTTAGTCAGCATAGCCAGACACACTACTGCAAGCCCAGTATGAGTTTAAAATAAGGTCATTGAGGTAACCTTCTGGAAGATTAATGTAATCAATACTAAGGACTTAGGTGCCAACATGAATTGTCATAACCCTATACAGTTTCCATCCCATTTCCCCTCGAGTCTGGAGACAAAAATGCTTGATGTTTATTGGATCAGTTACATACATAGTGGTTTTATATAAACATGTGAAACCACAAAAAAAATCATTCTATTGTCTTTCCCAAGCTGATTCACTTTTTCTTTTGTATCAGGATCCCTTTCAGATCAGCTAACATCTCTGTAAATAGTACGTAAGGCATCCAACATTCAATGCAGGCCATTAGGCTGGTCATAAGTGAAGAAATCAAACTCGCCTATACCATCAATTCTGCCTACTGCTTGTTAATCAGAATTTTCTTCAGGGCACCTGACAGCAGATTTACTAATGACTAATGACTACAAGGATATTGTTTCCTCTCACTTTTAATTATAATGAACGTGCAGTTATTGAAATACACTGAACATTGCAAGAATTAAGTTTCCCTGCCATTACTGATGTACAATCAGATTTTTGCTGAATTTTATGCTCTACTAGATGAAAGATGCTAGTGCTTGAAAATTGAAACACGGTATGCAATATCTAAGTATTTTTAAAGCCTGTTTTTATTGTCATTTTAAAAATTGGGGCTTTCCGGTTTTAATTTTACTATTAAGAACAGGAGGAAAATCAATGAGAAATAATTGGGTCTGGAAAATCCTGGGCAAATCCAGAGAAAATCATGAAAACAAAAGGTATAGTTAAGTTAAATGAGAAGTCACAATTAATTACACCGTTTATGGACACCACTTTTATGGGACTCACCACCAAAGTCTCACTTAACCCTCTAGATTTTTTTTCAATTTAAGAGTGAAGCTGAAGAACCTATGTTTATTGTGGCTCGGACCCACTTACCTGCCACTATGATAGTGGAATATTAAAAATTGAGAGATTCTACATCGGGAACAGTTACAATCTTGCTTGTATTAAACAATGCCTTGGTATGTGACCTGAGTCAGTCTTTAATTGATGATCTCGGTCTTAAGGGGACTAGCAGTGTTGTAACTTTACCAGTTCACTGCTGTACTTACTCTCTACACAACTTTGAATGAAAGGCTGGAATTTGCTGCAACGTAACGAATACAGTCCTTGCAGTCGTACCAAAAAGACGATCCAGTTCCCCTTAAAGGCTGTTCAATTTAGATTTTTTTTTTTTTTAATTTCTTTTCCAACCAAAAATCAGGTCTAGGCCATCAAATTTGTGATATCAGCATGGCCGTGTACAGTGTGTATGTGCAGCTCAGGACCTGAATTGTGGTAAAGCAAGGGGTAAGTTAGGGTTTGGTTTTCAGGACACCAAGGTTGCAAACCGTCTGATTCAGCCTGAGAGTGTGACTAGCAATGGTGGCGTTTGTGGCGGGGAGTGAAGATGATGGCTTCAGTCATCCCAATGTTTAGCTGATGGAAGTTACAGCTCATCAAAGACTTGATGTCAGGCAAGCAATTGGACAGCACAGAGACCGCAGGGGACAGGAGCTGTAGTGAAGAGGTAGAGCTGGGTGTCATTGTCGTACAAGCGGACTCCATGGCTTTGAATAGTGTGCATTACATATATATACATTTCTAAATTTATTTTAACTCCCATTCCCTTCTTTCAATATATAATTTCATGTTTTCAATTAATTAAATTAATTTCATTAGAATTTCTACATTTTCTCTGCCATTTACTCTACATTAATATATTTTTAACTATCATTCCCTTTATCTCAACAATCCCTGAAATATACCAGCAAAATGTTACATTCTCCATTACTCTCACTCATCACCACTTTAGAAAGCACATCATGTGCAAATGTGCACAGTCATGCAGACTGAGCCTGAAAATAGCATTAACACTCAATACTCCGTAATGAAAACTCAATTTAACTTACTCATTCACTGTTGATCAATAGCCCTTGTGATATTGTACATTAGATTAGTGCTATCAAGCGGCACTTACTCACCAATAACCTGCTCACCAATTCTCAGTTTGGGTTCCGCCAGGACCACTCGGCTCCAGACCTCATTACAGCCTTGGTCCAAACATGGACAAAAGAGCTGAATTCCAGACATGAGGCGAGAGTGACTGCCCTTGACATCAAGGCAGCATTTGACCGAGTGTGGCATCAAGGAGCCTTTGTAAAATTGAAGTCAGTGGAAATCGGGGGGGAAATCTCCACTGCTGGAGTCATACCTAGCACAAAGGAAGGTGGTTGTGGTTGTTGGAGGTCAATCATCTCAGCCCCAGGACACGCTGCACGAGTTCCTCAGGGCAGTTTCCTGGGCCCAACTATCTTCAGCTGCTTCATCACTGACCTTCCCTCCATCATAAGGTCAGAAGTGGGGATGTTCGCTGATGACTGCAGTGTTCAGTGCCATTTGCAACTCCTCAGATAATGAAGCAGTCCATGCCCGCATGCAGGAAGACCTCAACAACATTCAGGCTTGGGCTGATGTGTGGCATGAATGTTACTTGCCACTTAAGTGCCAGGCAATGACTATTTCCAACAAGCGAGAGTCTAACCATCGCCCCTTGACATTCAACGGCGTAACCATTGCTGGATCCCCCAATTTCAACATCCTGGTGGTCACCATTGACCAGAAACTTAACTGGACCAGCCATATAAATATTGTGGCAACAAGATCAGGTCAGAGGCTAGGTATTCTACGGCGAGTGTCTCACCACCCGACTCCCCAAAGCCTTTCCACCATCTACAAGGCATAAGTAAGGAGTGTATTGGAATACTCTCCACTTGCCTGGATGAGTGCAGCTCCAACAACACTCAAGAAGTTCGACACCATTTAGGACAAAGCAGCCCACTTGATTGGCACCCCATCCACCACCTTAAACATTCACTCCCTCCAGCACATTGTGGCTGCAGTGTGTACCATCTACAAGATGCACTGTGGCAAGGCTTCTTCAACAGCACCTCCCAAACCTGCAACCTCTACCACCTAGAAGAACAAGGGCAGCAGGCGCATGGGAACATCACCATCTCCAAGTTCCTCTCCAAGTCACACACCATCCTGACTTGGAAGTATATCGCCATTCCTTTGTCGTTGGTTCAAAATCCTGGAACTCCCTCCCTAACAGCACTGGGAGTACCTTCACCACACGGACTGCAGTGGTTCAAGAAGGCGGCTCACCACCACCTTCTCGAGGGCAATTAGCGATGGGCAATAAATGCTGGCCTTGCCAGCGACACCCACATCCCAGGAATTAATTTTTTTAAATGAGATAAAAAGTGTATCCTCCAACTCACCATGAGCAATGTCACGGAAGATTGATTGGTATTTATATACTATTTTGCGAAAGTTTGTCCATGTAGGGTTTGTAGAAACATGAGCATCATCAAAGTGGCACATTCCTGACTGATTTGCTGTAGATTATGACTATTAGGTCCCCATTGAGTTCTCCAATGAGTATTTTGAGTTTATTATGAAGTGGATGAATGGTTTAGATGCAAATTCTGTTAAGTGACATGGCTGGACTGCACAGGTAATTCGTTTTACAACTGCACAATTAATTCTCGGCCCTAATGCACATCACCATCTCGTGTCCAGAAACAGGTAGAGAACACAGATTGTAGCCATCTTACTGATCACACAAGTTATAGTCCTTTAAACAACTTGCTATATCAAAATAAATTTGTATAACATCATGCAACAGTGTGCAAATGCTGAAAAACTATTGTATACCACATTGTGAATTATCTAGAAGTAATTATTTAAAATATAAATTCTTCCATTTATTCAGAATCTATATGCAGTTTCTGTCATCCTACTGGGAATAGTCACTTGGGATCCTACAGTTTAAGAAAATCATGTCCTGAACAGTTAATTGGTTGCTGCGCCCTATCCGCAGCTATATCTAAAGTTTTGTTTTGGCCCGCACCTTTAGCTTTTCGTTAGATCTTCTATCATCAGCAGATCTGTTTTTTAAACCAGATAAAGTTCAAAATAGTTTGAATTCTTTGTTAATGCTCTTCTATAGTCTTAGAACTCTGGAGAGAAAGTTCCTTTTTGAAGTTTTGAGTTTGCTTTTTACAAAGTGATTGTGGTGTTTATTTCAGACACCATCCTGATTATTGTTCCGCTGTGTTCTGCACTAATCAGACTGACCCTGGTCAATTTCCATTGGAACAGCTTGGCAATAGAAGCTCCTGAGTAAAAAAATGTAAATCAAACACCACAGATGATTCCCAGTGGAGAATTTTATGACACCTGTTTTTGCTGTCTTCTAATTCTAATGAAGCAGACTAATTTTCTGGAAGGTGATGGTTCAGTACAAGAATGTTGAAGCTTGTTTTTCCTGTACAGAGGAACTTTGGGATCCAGCCCAGCATAAAAGTGTTCTCTACTCCTGGCCAGACACAGAATTATACAGGCTCAGAGGACCACTGGTTAAATATTCACAGCTGGAAGAAGGCATCAAGAACTGTGGGCCCCACATAACCTCTCTTGCCCCTCAGAACAGTTTCTTCACTTGACTTCCTCTTAACACCAAGAACTAGTGACCTGCATGAGTTACTGGTAGATTTACCTTATCTTATTTGGCTTGTGGATGGGGCACTTGCATGCATCATCCATTTTGGACTTTAACTGGTCTCCGTATGTCACAGTGTATCTGCTATGTATTGTTTCTTCCACTGAAAGGAAAGTATTACTTAGTTGGTACTCGACTATACCAGGCGTAACGCCTTGCTTTTACCAGGCGTAAGAATTTCAAGGGCATTCGCTGGGCACAAGTCACCCGCGGAGGCCCTTCTCCTGGGGATGCGGATGATCTGTCGTAAGTTCCTGGTTTTCGCGCATGCGCATCGCATGCCTAAACCCAGAACTTGCACGGCCCACACGGGCATGTACACACCACGTACACACCTGTAGGGGCCACAAATTATGGCCCAATATATTTTTACATAAAAGAAATTCCACATAGTATATTAAAATAATGTAAATTATTCATGATGGTGGCTTCCACGATGGAATAACCTGACAACATTCAATATCTAATCTCAGACATAAAGAATAGCCATTTAAATAGATGGAATCTGTGGAACTGTACCCCAGAGAGTCAGCATCTTCAGGAGAGATTGGGAGAAAATGGAGTAAGGAAAGGAGGCATCGGTGCTGAGTAATGGAACTTTTTTTTTGCAGTTAGTGTTTGCATCAGATTAGCTGTAGTACAGCTAGATACAGAGTAAACTCCCTCCCCTCCACACACACTTACTTCAACAATGTACCTCATTTCCAACCAGTAAGGCCTTTACGATTTCCCATACCTACCATCCTTATGCTATAACTGAAAATTGACAATTTGTGCTTTGGGCTCCATCCCAAGAGGAACTGAGTTTAGATTGCCCTCTATTTTGTGTTAAGACTCTTGCAGCCACCAGAGACAGATGATACGTATCCCATCAGTCTAGGTTGGATTTGAAGCCAGGTCCCAGAGATGAAAGGATACAGTGCTATTCCACTCCTGCACTAGTCACTCTATACCATGTTTATTAAGTGTTAAGGTGTACTTGTTACAGTAACCATGTGAAGTTCTTAGTTTATGGAAGGAAAGATTAAAATATGCAAGTTATTTTAGATAACTTGCTAATTACTATTTTGTTTTAGACATTGAGATTAACTGGTGCCTTACTGTTGATCCCTGCTGTCCTGAGTACCCTACAAAAAGAAGAAATGCACCAGATCAGGGGATAAGTTAGAAAAAAATGAAGCATTCTGGCCACAGATTAAATAACCCCTTTCTATTGAAAATATGATACTGGATAAACTTGGGCATAAGGAGGTAGAGAAAAGTAAGTTTCCAATGGAAATCTAATTTAACATACCGTTTTAAATCTTTGAAATGAAAATCTCTTTATTGAAAGTAGTGTTGGACGAATTGAGTTTTGTAGATGTTTGTAATTTGGTCATTGTAAAGATGTAAAGTGGCCTATCTTTATTGTGTTGACTGTTTCTTTGTTAGTCCTGTGTAAATTATTTTTTCCAGCTCTTAAACAACATAAAATATTTAGCACCAAAGCTGGCTTTTGGATGTTAGTTGTTGCTGATGTGAACTTTAAAAGTTTTTTGCTACTTCACCAAGAAAGATTTATTACACGAGTGCTACAATAACCAGTTGCAGTAAATAATTAAGTGTGTTTCCATTCGTACAGGGAATAGATTTATTAACTAATGGTGAGTAGTAAAAGCAGAAAGTCTAAACACATTGCTTGTTTTCAAAACTTCTATGCTGTCTCATTAAAAGGCAATATTTTAAAACATTTAAACCATGCAACATTGTGTATGCAGTACTGACATTAATTCCTGCACTGCTACTGCTGACTCTTGCACCTTGGAATTGGAATTCTTCTATAAAACATAATCAGTACAATCAGCAAGGAGTGTAAACTAAAAATATCAAGAACATTCTGCAGATGATGATTGTATTATGAAATAGTTTTAATATCAGTGTGTGTTCATTTTGGATGATTTAATTTTTAAACTTATTACATCAGAATCCTGGGAGTACATGAGCTGTTTTTAAAAAGCAGTGTTTTTAAAACAAGCATGTTGTGTGAGATGAAGAGGGAAGAGAAAGAATGGGCAAGGAATTGCTCATATTCCAAAGTCACTTAAGGTTCCTAATTCTGCAGATTTCAATATTTGTGATAGTGATAATGTCAATATTGTGATGTTACATTGTGTGTGCTTTTCTGTTAATTAAATACGTATTTCATGCTTTTCCATTTTGCAGAAATATTGCTGACCCTCAGGATTGCTATTCCTCCTGTCTTCAACTCGGTCCAGCAGGTCCATGTGTTTGCTGATGTTCAGTGCAAGGTCAACATTTAGGTGGTAGCAATTATACCAACAAACGAGCGCCACCAGATCAAGCCAAGAAAAGTGCAGCAGCCAATTGAACTCTTAGCCAGTCTTAGAGAAATTGTTTGTTACAAGAGTTGCTAACAGTGACAGGCTCCTTAGTAGCAACATGCTTGCCTACTGAAGCTGCTTTGTCCATTAATTGCATTCACCATAAGTGTGACTTAAGTCTGTCCTCACAACAGATTGACATCGGCTTCGAACCTTGTCCGATGAATGTATTTCTACCGTCATTTTGCAGAATGATCACATCTTTGCTCTTTTGTTTTTGATCCTCTGTGGTTGCTGACTTTTCTGCTATTTAATCCAGTGTGCAGGCTTTCAGCCATGTTTTTCCCTCCAACAGTATTTAGAAATGAAGCCTCTTTTTGAAAGGTTTTGCTGTGTGTAAAAAAAAAAAACTTAGATAAGCTGAGTGAATGCTGTAAGAATAAAGAATTTGGTTTGGAAGGTATCTCAATGGAATTTGAAATTGTTTTTATGTTTTTGATAAAACCAAATGGGAATAGACTTCAGGTAGGTTGTTTGTTGATGTCAGCAAAAATTAGTGTATTATCTTTTTATACTATGGTTCTGCTCTGTGGAGTCATGGCTCAGCATCCAGGAGGTATGATTTTTCTGTCAATTTTTAATTACAACGGTTAACAATTATAAAGTTCTGGCTCCACAGACCAAGGCTACCTATTAAACATTCTCAACTCTGTAGATTCCCCACCTATTACACCATAATAACTTGTCCTACAGCTATTGTTGCAAGTTGACAGAAAAAATAAAAACACCAACTCTGTCCTACCTGTTGCATAAGCAGATAGAAGGACCTAATTTTGATCCTTGCAGCAGTTACAGATCTAGTCAGGCCACTCATGCCAGAACTGCGGCTCTTTTTCTGAGGTGCACACACCCACCCCAGTGGTCTCCCTGGCCAAGTTTCCATGTCGGCGCCCACTGGAGCAGCTGGTTTCTTCTGAGCCAGTGACCAATGACCCTACCCACATAACAAAGGCAGAAACCGTTCTCTGTCAGGCAGTTAGTCTGTCTCAGGAAAGCGCCCCCCCCCCCCCCCCCCCCCAATCCCAGTAGCAGCAGCATCACCCAACAAAAGCAACTGATTTCTTCTGAGCCAGGAACTCATGGCCATTTCCCTCATTGCAAAGACAGCAGAAACCGTTCTGTCTTTCACCCAGTCCACATTCCTATTCCCATAGCAGCAGCTGGTCTCTTCTACAAAAGGTCCCATCCTACAAATGTAACTAGCCTCCTTTGAGCTATGGACTGATTTCCACCCCCAGCTTCCTTCCTTCTCCCGAGCAGTTACTGATCTCTCTCAGACCATGCTCCTTTGCAGCAGTGGCAGACTCTTCCAGGAGTAACAGCTGGTCTGTGCAGACCAGGCAACCTTGCAGCATTAACTGGTCTTTTCTCTGACCACCACAGCACAGCATGCAGTTCTCTAGCGTGACTTTCTCCCGCAGACCAAACTGAGGTGTGATCTGGAGTTCAGGTGCATCACTGAAAGCTGCCAGGTACTTCTCCACCATAAGCACTTTGAAATAATTCTGTAGGGACAAAATAACAAAAGCAAGGCTAATAGTTATTTCCCCTCTTCTATCTTTTTAGTGCACATTGCTTACCCATTTTGTATAGTTTTTATGCAGCAAGCATGTGTTATTTGTGTTCACTTGTAGAAACTAATATATAATGGCTCTATTTGCATGAAGAGTAATTGGTTCACTGGCAACTAGCCCAGAACTAGTGCAGAAATTGTGAAACTTTGAGAAATGATGAGATGAATTTATTCTTTTTGCTGAGTTTCTGAAACTGAGCTAACATCATGTGAAGGCTAGCTAACTGGATTCATTGCTGATTCACAATGATTTAATGTTAGAACACATTCATCCAAAAGAGTATTATTACTGTTCATTAAATTTCTTAACACTCTTAAATAACTACCCCTGAACAATCGGTTTGACCTCTGATGTAAACTGTGCAAAGAACAGGGGGCTCTTAGAGACATTTGTAAATTCCTAGTCGTGTACATGAAAATTAATCAGCATTTGACTAGATCCTCATTAATTTAAGTGACGCAAATACCTTCATGTACATCGAGCCAATAATACATTACTTACCCTCAGTTTATAATCTTTCTGGTCCCAAGCCACATGGTTTTTGTTCTAATGCAGAATGTTGAGTAAATCCGATTTAAACTAGCCATTCTAGTGACCTGCATGAATTTGTTTTGGGTTTTAATGAGTTTCTATTAAGTGTTGCCTCTGTTAAGTATGGGTCTTTGCCATCCTGCATTTATTTTGTAGCCAGTCTGAAATGTTGGCTTTGAAGAGTTGAACATATATAATTGTGAAGTTTACTGGCACAGTAAACCAAATATTTTAATATCCGCAGTTTCATTGGGGCTGATGAGTCAAAACATTTGAAATTGATCATTCATCAAACAATGAAACACTACTGAGCAGTTTAACTCCACCACTATCTTATCGATGTATATTAGTCCACATCATTTTCAATACCATACTAAAAAATTATAAACACAGACACAATAGCCCTGTGTGATAAGTTTTCTATAACTAATGAAATTCTTCTTTACACTCGCAACTGTGCTACTGGTATGTTTAGTTGAGTTTACTTGCAGAAGCATTCATGGGATAGTAACGCTTGTGAGCCATAAAAAAAATTAAGATATTCTGGGCTGTTCAAGCTTGCTGTTCTAAATAGCTTATTGTTCATTGCAGCTTTACAGTGCTGTGGGATCAGAGGACAGACTTTTTTTGTAAGCTACAGCAACCTAGTGCTTCATTACTATTTCCTAAAGTCAGTGACAGTTTCCAGATGCAAAATGCTGCAGGTCTAGGATCAGATGTCACCACAAATAACATACCGCAAACAGCCATAACATTTTCATATGGTACAGTATTTTGTAAATTAAGACAGGATGACTTTTGGAAAGCAGTTGGGTATATAAGAGTCTGATGTATGTAGCTAAGCAATAACTTTTACTTGAGAGCATATGTTTTACATACTTGTCGAATTTTGATGAAGTGAAGTTCTTAAGCTGCTGGTTCAAAGTGAGGTACTACAGTATTACATTAGATACCTTGGCAGCAGTGAGTCTCTCTTTTATTTTGTAAATAAAGAATCATGATGCCTTGATAAGTAGCTAACAAGTCTGTTTCAGTAGCATTTGTGTGGCCAGTGAGTGAACTGGCTCTTCTCTGATAGATATTGAGCAACCATTTTTAGTTTCCCAAAATGTGCAAATATCATGCCAAAACCCCCAACAAACTGCTACTCTGGTCTGCATAGTTTCTCTCAGTCTAACAGTATGACTAAATTGGAAGACTTTGTGAATAGGTTGGAAGCAGGTGCTTTCTTACATAGTTAGTTTATCAAGCTGTTATAGGGTCCTTTCCTGATACCTTTGTATTTGTGTGTCAGGCTACATGGAACATGCTGTCATTTAAGGCCCCAAACCCGCGCTGATCATATTGATCACTGTGCAGAGACTGAATACAGACCTGTTTTTGCCTCAACAGTTGCTTTTAGGAAGGAGTGCTGCCACATCTCACAGCTACAGATCGTTCAGTTGATAAAGAACTGTATTCTTTCTGTGTGTTCAAATGACATCATTGTGTTTCAGATTGCTTTGGTATGATCTAGCTTTATGTAAATACTGCTGTGAATTAGGAAAGTTTTCTGAAATGCAGGCATTTAATTTGTGGACTTTAGAGCCTAGACCTTTGCATTTGTGTCTATGGGAACATTATGTAATAGCCTAACAATTTTTCTGTATTTACCCTATTTTATATCTGTGCTTTAACTTGATAGATATGGTTTACAATTGGATGTGACACTGTTGGAATTGTGCAAATGATAACCACTGTGCAGTTGCCTACAGAGCCAAAAGCTTTTTAAAACAAAAAATCTGGGTGGAGCGGGGTAGGTGTGTGTCATATGGTCATTTAAGCTCTGTATAGTGTAACCCCAATTTATATCTTCTATAGATTTGAATGCATCAAGGTCTATTCTCTTGGAAAGAGAGGGCGCATGGGAGCTACTTTCATTGGGAAGCAACATCTCTCTGATTGCATTATGTTCAATCTATAACATTTTCCTCCAACAGATTTAAAGTAATGATGCAAGATTAACATTAAGAGCTATATATTGTAATGCTGTACATTGCAGACAAGCAGGGCTATGCAGCTCCGTTTGCAAAATCCAAAGATTTCACTGAGTTGATTTTAAAATACAGCTAAGCCATGGTGTGTTGGTGTGGTTCAACATCATTTTATAGTATTTCTACACAACTGATTGTTGACTGGATGCAGACACACTCTCTGCACAAACTATTCTATGGATTTTCAATTTGATAGGCAAACCCCGTCTACTTTTTTCATTTAGAGCTTGAACTTGTTTTGTAAAATCTGTCAATTTCTTAGTACAGTGCAGGAACCTCAAATGCTATAAACTTAGCATAATGCCTTAGATATGTTTTTATGTCTTGTATATTCCTAGCAGCTGTTTGTTGTATTATATTGTTTGTATAGTGAATTGTGTAAAATTTTTGGATGTGTCATCAGTTATTAATTTTTTTTTCCTGTCAGATAAATAGAAATAATGGTTGCCCTAATTGCAATATGGACCCATGGTTATTGCTTAGTTTTTTTGATGTTATTTTGTTCCTTTGTGGTCAGTAGTGGGTCACTATTTGTAAAATGTTTTTTTCCCCCAAGTCTCTGAGGTGTATATTGATGAGTTGCAAATTCTAAGCAATATGTAAAGTAAGGTTCTTCAGCAGAAGGCTTACAGTGTTGCAAGTTCAGAGATGTATTTTTTTTAGTTCACACTAAACACCTTTGTTTTCTTCTACCATTCATGTTTGTATCCTTATTGTGAGCATTTTATGCCAATTTAGGTATATTCAAAGAAATTAAAAATACATTTATGCAAGTTGTTAACTAATATTGCTTTTGCTGATGTCATTTGCTTACTTGATGTTAAATAATGCTGTTGTAAATAAAGAATCCTGTTATTGCGATGTTTAATAAAATTTAATTCCTTTGAATTTTACATTTTTTTTGAGAAAATGCAACAAAGTTTACGTATGAATGTAGCACAAAAGGAAACATAAGATTTTGATAGGAACATTATACAAACTTAACATGGAAATAGGTTGACCATTAATATTATTTTTAAAATTCCCCGTTCTTTGCTCCAACCAGTACATGCACACAAAGGCCCGCCTTAAGATATCTGCAGTGATGGGCATTCCTGCCTCTAGCAGCTTCCAATCCAGTCACAAGTCTTACACAGATCTGATTTATTTCTTCAATCTTGTGAAGTTGCTGAATGCGCATTGTTCAACTGTTCAGGAACTAGGGCAGCGGAGAACATTTGTGTACAGTAATCATGTTCAGCTGTTTAAGTGGTGCTGATGCGAAAAGCATACAGTCCAGAAGCTGCTGGAGTAAGTGAGAATACACCATAAGCAAACAGAACTGGAGAATAACGGACACCGAGACTAAGTATCCGAGAGGAAAGTTATGGGGAAATGAAATTCCCTGTCTCCACTGGAGGAACCAGTGACACTTTTTTGCTATGGTTAATAAAATAGTTACTTTGTCCCTATAAAGTGTGTAACGGAAAGATGCTTCTATTGACCCCATGAAAACCAGAATTGTAGCGGTAAAGCTGAGTAAGATCAACGAATGAAGTAAGTTCACCTTGGTCCAAACCCTAGTTAATAGAATAGGGGAATGCATCAAATTGTGCCATTTATTTACATGTAAATATTTGAATCTTTTCCAGAGTGATCCATGTCTCAGACACGCCTAGAATAACAGTCCACTCCTTCAGTGCTTGACTACCATAGTGTGAGTGGTGCGAGAGGAGCAGCTCTTGTCGTCCTAACTGTGAACTATGAGTTAACCGTATTCATCCTATTCTGAGTGGCTAGGATGATGAGACAATCCAACCAATGAACATGTTCTAAAGACACTCAGTTCTGTTCCTTGGTCAAATTGCCTCCTGGTAACAGTCTGTAATAGACGGAGTTCCCCCTGCAGGGAGTTTGAAGTGTAAATGCCAATCAGAACCTAAAATACAGCTTCAGGTTTCCTAATTAGCAGTCTGCTAATTCAGTTGTGTTGTAGTGCCAGGTCAACTCTTTTTCTTAATCTTTCATTTTTATTTTTTTATATAGCAAAACACTGTGCATAATAGTGCATACACTAGAGAGATTTTGTCCTCCTTCCTCACTAATTTCCTTCTTTCCATAAGTGCTGATTCATGAACCTTGACTGAGGGGGTAATTTCCACTTTGGGCACTGGCAGCAAATTGTGCACCCTTTGTACACACAGCACCTAATTTTCCTTTTCATTGACTTCACTGGAAAATCAGACTGGGTGTATAATGGCAAAAGCCGATCTGCAAGTCAATTTTCAGTCTGTGCAAAGTGGAAAAATACCCACAGTGTCTGAGGCATCAGAACTAAATCCGATCCTGTCCTCGCCCGACAAAAGGAGAAACTTACAGGGCTATGGGCAAAGAGCAGGGGAGTGGGACTATTTGGATAGCTCTTTCAAACAGCTGGCGCAGACATGATGGGCCAAATGGCCTCCTTCTGACCTGTGATTCTATGACATCCACGCGCGCACACACACATTTCCAGCAGAGGGGTTGGATGAATTTTCTCTGGCCTACTTGACCGTAAGAAGGCCAATTGAAGCACCCTAGCTGTGATTATTCAACTCCACACACCAAGATTGAACCTGGACCTTCCTGGTTGGTTTAGCTCAACCACTCTGTGCATAAACCAGCTCAGTCGGATGAGCCCTGTTATTCAAAAAAAAAATCAAAGTCCTTAGTCTATGCAGTTAAAGAAAAACTTTATTGAAGGGGAAAGAAAATGTTAATCAACTATATTTTCCCTCCAATTTTCTTCCCTGCTAAAAACTCCTTGCTTGGGCTTTATTCTGTTCTCTGCAAGCGCGACCGGGAGTGCCAAAGGCTGTGTTGCCTGCCCGGTGCCAGGTTTAAGGATATCTCCTCGCGGTTGGAGAAGAACTTGGAGGGGGAGGATCCAGTTGTTGTGGTCCACATAGGAACCAATGACATAGGTCGAACTAGGACTGAGCTTCTGCTGAGGGAGTTTGAGGAGCTAGGGTCCAAATTAATAAGCAGAACCTCAAAGGTGGTAATCTTTGGTTTATTTGGTATAGGATGACCAACAAATTGCTAGAGGGAGAAATAGAATGAGAGTAAACTATCAAGAAATATAAAACCAGATTTTACATACTTGAAGAAGCTCTTACAAAGGAAGAGAGTAGCAAAAGTAAACGTTGATCCCTTAATGGCTGAGACAGGAGAAACTATAATGGGGAATAAGAAAATGGCAGCGATGTTAAACCAATATTTTGTATCTCTTCACAGTAGAAGACAAAATACCAGAAATAGTGGGGAACCAAGTGTAGAGTGAGGAACTCAAAGTAATTAATATTAGTAAAGAAAAAGTACTGGAGAAATTAATGGGACTAAAAGCCATCAAGTCCCCTGGACCTGATGATCTATATCCTAGGGTTCTAAAAGAGGTGGCTGCAGAGATGGTGGATGCATTGGTTCTGGAACGATCCCAGTGGATTGGAAGATAGCTAATGTAATACCACTATTCAAAAAGGGAGGGAGAGAGAAAACTGAACTACAGGCCAGTTAGCCTGAAATCAGTCGTCGGGAAAATGCTGGAATCCATTATTAAGGACATGGTAATAGGGCACTTAGAAAATCATAACATGATTAGGTACAGTAAACATGGTTTTATGAAAGGGGAAATGTGTTTGACAAACCTATTCGTTGTTTGAGGATGTAACTTGTGGATAGATTAAAGAGGAACCAGTGGATGTAGTATATTTTGGATTTTCAAAAGGCATTTGATAAGGTGCCATACGAAAAATTGATAAGTGCTCATGGAGTTGGTGGTAATATATTAGCATGGATAGAGGATTGGTTAAAGGACAGAAAACGGAGAGTAGGAATAAACAAGTCATTTTCAGATTGGTAGGCTGTTACTCAGGTGCTGCAAGGATCAGTACTGGGGCCTCAGCTATTTACAATCTATATTAATGGCTTGGATGAAGGGATCGAATGTGATGTATTTAAGTTTGCTGACAGTACAAAGCTAGGTGGGACAGTAAGCTGTGCGACTGACAAAGCATCTGCAAAGGGATATAGACAGATTGAGTGGGCAAGAAGTTGGCAGATGAAATATAATGTGGGGAAATGTGAGGTTATTCACTTTGGTAGGAAGAATAGAAAAAAGTTTTTTAACTGGGGAGAAACTGTTAAATGTTGGTGCTCAGAGGGATTTGGGTATCCTTCTCGAAACACAAAGTTAACATGCAGGTACAGCAAGCAATTAGGAAGGCAAATGGTATGTTGGCCTTTATTGCAAGGTGGTTGTACAAGAGTATAGAAGTTTTGCTGCAATTGTACAGGGCTTTGGTGAGATCACACTGGACTAATGTGCACAGTTTTGGTGGCCTTACCTAAGGAAGGATATACTTGCCTTAGAGGGGGTGCAATGATGGTTCACTAGATTGATTCATAGATACATAGATACATAGAAGATAGGAGCAGGAGTAGGCCATTCGGCCCTTCGTGCCTGCTCCGCCATTTAATGAGATCATGGCTGATCCTTTAATTCAGTATCCCGTCCCCGCCTTCTCTCCGTAACCCTTAACCCCTTTTGCCCGTAGAAATATATCTAATTCCCTCTTAAATATATTTAATGAGCTGGCATACACTGCCCTCTGTGGCAATGAGTTCCACAGGTTCACCACTCTCTGAGTGAAGAAATTCCCCCTCATCTCTGTCCTAAATGGTTTAGCCCTTATCCTTAAATTATGTCCTCTAGTTCTGTTCTCACCCGCCAAGGGAAACATTCCTTCTGCATCCAGTCTGTCTAGACCTGTCAGAATTTTATACACTTCTATGAGGTCCCCTCTCAATCTTCTAAACTCCAGTGTGTACATCCCTAAACTACATAGTCTCTCCTCATAGGTCATTCCCGCCATTCCTGGTATCAGCCTGGTGAATCGCCGCTGCACCCCCTCCATGGCAAGAACATCCTTCCTCAGATGAGGCGACCAAAACTGTACACAGTACTCGAGGTGTGGTCTCACCAGTGCCCTGTACAGCTGCAGCAAGGTATCCCTGTTCCTGTATTCTAACCCTTTTGCTATGAAGGCCAGCATACCGTTTGCCTTCTTGACCGCCTGTTGCACCTGCATGCTCGCCTTCAGTGACTGGTGTACAAGAACACCCAGGTCTCTCTGTACTTCCCCCTCTCCCAATCTATTGCCATTTAAATAATAATTTGCCCTCCCGTTCCTGCACCCAAGGTGGATAACTTCGCACTTGTCCACATTATAGTGCATCTGCCATTTATCCGCCCAATCGCCCAGTCTGTCCAAATCGCTCTGGAGCTTCCTGGTCTCTTCCTCTGAGCCCACCCCCCCTCCTAGTTTAGTGTCGTCTGCAAATTTGGAAATGCTGCATCCGACTCCCTGATCCAGGTCATTAATGTAAATTGTGAACAGCTGGGGGCCCAGGACAGATCCCTGTGGTACCCCACTTGTTACTGCCTGCCATTCAGAAAATGAGCCGTTTATTCCAACTCTCTGTTTTCTATCTGACAGCCAGTTCCCTATCCACGCCAAAACTTTCCCCTTTATCCCATGAGCCTCAATTTTCCATGCTAATCTTTTATGTGGGACCTTATCGAAGGCCTTTTGGAAGTCCAGGTACACCACATCTACTGGCTCTCCCCCATCTATTCTACCAGTTACTCCCTCAAAAAATTCCAATAGATTAGTCAAGCACGATTTACCCTTTGTAAATCCATGTTGACTCTGTCCTATCCTGTCCCCATTTGCTAAGTGCTCCGCTATTTCATCCTTAATGATGGACTCCAGCATTTTGCCCACAACTGATGTAAGGCTTACAGGTCTGTAATTACCTGCTTTTTCCCTACCCCCCTTTTTGAATAGTGGGGTAACGTTAGCTACCCTCCAATCCATCGGCACTGTTCCCGAGTCTAATGAATTCTGAAAAATCATCCTTAGTGCATCCGCTATCTCTAGGGCCACCTCCTTCAGTACCCTAGGATGCATGTTATCAGGCCCTGGGGATTTGTCCACCTTCAATCCCTTTAGCTTCCTTAACACCATATCCTTAGAGATATTGATTTGCGTCAGTTCCTCCTTTGCCAATGTCCCTATTTTTCCCGATATCCCAGGGAGGTTTTTTGTGTCTTCCTTCGTAAAGACTGACCCAAAGTATGCATTTAGTTGATCTGCCATTTCCTTATTTCCCATTATATATTCCCCCGTATCTGACTGCAATGGACCAACTTTGGTTTTCACCAGTCTTTTCCTTTTGATATACTTATAAAAGCTTTTGGAGTTAGTTTTTATATTTTCCGCCAGCTTGTTTTCGTAAGCTATTTTGCCCCTCTTGATTATGCCCTTTGCCCTCCTTTGCTCTATCTTAAACTGTTCCCAATCTTCCGCTCTGGCGCTTTTTTTGGCTATTTTATACGCCCTATCTTTGGATTTTATGCTGTCTCTAATTTCCCCTGTTATCCACGGTTGAGTCACCTTTTTAGATTTCCTTTTATGCCAGATTGGTATAAACAATTTTTGCAATTTTGTCATTCTATCTTTAAATGTTTGCCATTGTTTATCTACCTCCAGTCCTCCCAGGAACGTTGTCCAATCAGACCTACTCAGTTCCCGTCTCATGGCATCATAATTCCCCTTGTTTAAATTCAGGACCTTAGTCTCTGAGTCAATTTCTTCGCTCTCCATTTCGAGTGAGAAATCGATCATGTTATGATCGCTCTGACCCAAGGGTCCCCGTACAACAAGATTACTGATTAGTCCCTTCTCATTGCACAGTACCCAGTCCAATATAGCCTGTTCCCGAGTTGGTTCCTCGACATATTGATCCAGATAACCATCCCTCAAACACTCAAGGAATTCCTCCTCCTCATTATTTTTACTGATTAGATGAGATGTGATGAGAGGTTGTCCTATGAGGAGAGTGAGTAGAATAGGCCTATACTCTCTGGAGTTTAGAAGAATGAGAAGTGATCTCAGTGAAACATATAAGATTCTGAGGGGACTTGACAGGGTAGATGCTGAGAGGCTGCTTCCCCTGGCTGGAGAGTCTAGAGCTAGGGGATGTAGTCTCAGGATAAGGGGTTGGCCATTTAGGACTGAGATGAGGAGAAATTAATTCACTCAGAGGGTTGTGAATCTTTGGAATTCTCTACCCCAGGGGGCTGTGGATGCTCAAACGTTGAGTTTCTTCAAGGCAGAGGTCGATCGATTTTTGGACTCTAGGGGAATCGAGGGATATGGGGAATAACAACAGAAAATGCTGGAAAAACTCAGCAGGCCAGGCAACATCCGTGGAGAGAGAAATAGAGTCAACGTTTCAGGTCGAAACCCTTTGTCAGGACTGAAAAAACACAGGAAATTAAACATTAAAAGGCCAGTTTGGGAGGGATATTGGGATTGGGTGGGAAAGTGGGCTCTGCACAAACTATAGATTGAGCACTACATAGCTAAGTACCACAGTTTAATCTCTTGGAAAAGTTCTAAAAGTGGGGTCCTGCCCCATCCTTGTAACTCTTAAATGCAATCTGTCTATTCTAACAAATCCCAACTGTCTGGATCTGTATTGTCCTTCAATTAATGAATTATTGTTGATGTTGACCATGGTTTATTTGAGAAGGCTTTTGAAGATGCTGAAACCTTGTTTGATCCTGGACAGAATAGGATCCCCAGGTTTTTCTATAACACAATCCTTAAGGTACATCCACTCATTAGCAGTAATGAATGAAAGCAGCACTGTAATCAGGGTTGCACTGAAAATTTGAAGAGGTTTGTTCTCTAATCTGTAAGCTTGATCTCTCATTCTACTTGTCTATGTTTGTTAAATAACAGTAATATATGGAAAAATCCATATTGTAAATTAGGTATGCCCCTGCATGAGCTAATGGCTAGAAAACTTCAATAGGATCTTGAATGAGTATGAATACCTGAGCAGTGCACAGGATGAAGACACTTGCGCAAATTCTCAGTGAATCACTACTCCCAAGCAGCGAATTGTTACATTTGAGAAGTACCTCAGTGCAGTACGTTATTCCTAAGGGGAGGAGACATTTTAGACCAGACATTCCATAGGATGGGTATGCCCAGAGAATATGCCAATGAAAGGAAATGGAGCCAGAAGATGTCAACAGGAGTAGGACAGTCCAGGTGGAATCCCATCAGGCCTGGAAATAGTCAACTCCTTTGGTTTTGGATGTGGTGTGTTGGTTGAAGATCAGTTTCTGGTGGCTATTTCTTAAAAGTAAAAGCGGCTTAGTGGGCACTAAGTGGACCATGGTCCTATGGAGTTTGATGCTACGGGGGGGGGGGGGCACTGGTAGTGGGAAAAATTGGAGGAGTGATATGGAACTTTTCTGAAGATACTAAATTCAGGACATTGCAGTCTCTGAGGAAAATCTTTGAGAAAAAGAACAGTGAAATGCATTATATCCTAAATAGTAAGATTCTTAACAGAGGGCTGTAGACAAGAGATTTGAGAGAGAATTTGCATTGATGTTTAAAGGTGAGTGTTAGATCCATGTGTTAATGGAGACACGGAATGCAGGAGTTGATTTAACAAGTGTTTACTGAACAAAGTCTGGAGGTGAACTAACTACACAAGACGCTACACAGGCTTATATACCCGAGTGGTCACTACTGGTACTACAGTATACAGGGGCTTCAAAAACATAGTTCCTCTTAAAGGTACATACGCTACAATTCCTCCCCTTTTAGATAAATAGTACATAACATTTTAAGTAATCATTAAATAACATTTTTACAAGAACAATAATATACACATTTGCTGAAGTTAATCAATTACAAATTCAGTCTCTCTGGAGGCTTCCTGACTCGGTCCGGATAAAGCCTCGGTGGTGTAGTAGGTTCTTTTGGCAAAGTCGATTCGGCTTCAATGCCAGTGTCGGGTTCATCTGGTTCCAGTATCACCGGATCAGAGGTAGATACTATGGGTATCTCTGCTTCATCACTAGGGGTATAGAGTTGTGGTGTAGGTTGTCCTTTTTCGGATGACTCTATGATCTGGTCAGCATAGCGCCTTATTATGCTTTCTCCAATGTCCACGGTATACATCAGCGGTCCTAGTTGTGTGCAAATAGTTCCAGGCTGCCATTTCTCGGTACGGTAGTCCCGGGCCAAAACTGGTTGACCTATCTGGAAGGTTCTAGTTGGCCTTTCATTCATGCTTTGAAATTGCCGGTTCTCCACGTCCCTTCTGACGTTTGGCTTGACCAAATCCAGCCGGCATCTTAGGCTTCTATTGAAAAACTTCATGGCGGGGGTTTGGTTTGTAACCACATGTGTTGCATTCCTGTATGCAAACAAGAAGTTATCTACCTTCTGTTGTAGATTTATGTCTTCATTACCCATGGCATTTATGGCCTTCTTGAAGGTCTGGACAAACCTTTCAGCCAATCCATTGGTGGCGGGATGGTATGGGGCGGACATGGAGTGCTTAACCCCATTGTTTTTTAAGAACTTCCTGAATTATTCGGATACAAATTGCGGTCCATTATCAGAACAGATCTGTTCAAGCAGCCCATTCCTGGTGAATATGGTCCTTAATACTGTGATGGTTTTTTCCGTGGTGGTGGAGGACATCTTTATTACCTCCGGCCACTTGGAGTGTGCATCCACCGCGATTAAGAACATTTGAGTCCATAAATGGACCAGCAAAGTCGATATGTACCCTTTGCCATGGAGGAGGGCCACTCCCATGGGTGTAGAGGGGCTTGTGGCGTCCTAGACAGCTCTTGGTCATTTCTTCGATGTCTCCATCGATACCTGGCCACCACCACAAACGCTCTGGCTAAGTTCTTCATTTTCACTCCACCCAGATGGCCCTCGTGAAGTTCCTTTAGCACTCTATCCTGGAGTTTGGGTGGAATCACCACTCTGGATCCACACATCAAGGTTCCTCGGCACACTGACAGCTGTTCTCTTCTTTGCAAGAATGCTGGCAACAGTGGTTCGCCATGTGCTGGCCATCTCTTCACCGTTAAATCGTAGACTCGTGAGAGAGTCGGGTCATTTCGCGTTTCCTTTTCAATGGTAGAATTTGTCACCGGTAGACATTCCACTATGGTCGAGTGGAACATCTCCACTGGGTCCACTGTAGGCGGCTCTTCCACCATTGGCAACGGTAGGCGCAATAACCCGTCAGCATTCCCATGCTGTTTTATTCCTTTGTATTCTATGTCATATTGGTGTGCCCCTAGGAAAAGGAACCACCTCTAGCCTTTGCGCTGTCATAATGGGAAAGCCCTTTTTAGGGTTGAATATGGAGACGAGGGGTTGATGGTCAGTCAACAAGGTAAACTTTTGTCCGTGTAGGTAATGGTTGAATTTCTTCACACCCCCCCCCCCCGCCCCCCCAACACCAGGCTGAGTGCCTCCCTGTCGATCTGGGCATAGTTACGCTCAGCTGAGTTCAATGAGCGTGGCGCAAAAGCTATCGGCCGCTCCGAGCCATCAGGGAATCTATGCGATAGTACCGTTCCCATGCCGTAAGGGGATGCATCACACGCCAGTCTGATTGGCAGTGATGGGTTGTAATGAGCCAACACTTCCCTGGACGTGATCAAGCCTTTGCATTTATGGAAGGCACGTTTACAGTCTTCGCTCCATTTCCAAACTACTCCCGTTTGTAGCAGTGCGTTAAGAGGGTGCAGAACCGTCGACAAGTTTGGTAAAAATTTATGATAGTAATTTACTAATCCCAGGAACGACCTTAATTGTGAGACCTTTTCAGGCGCTGGGGCCTTTACGACCGCTTCAATTTTTTCAGGTGACTTATGCAACCCTTCTTCATTAATGACATGGCCACAATATGATATTTGTTTCTGGAAAAATTCGCACTTGGGGCGATTTGCTCATAGGCCCCGTTCTCTCAGCCTCGTGAGCACCTGCTCCAAGTTGGCAAGGTGCTCGTTGTCGTTTTCTCCTGTTACAAGGATGTCGTCTAGGTAGCATTGAGTCCCCGGAATCCCTTGCAGGACTTGCTCCATAGCTCTTTGCCAGATAGCCGGAGCTGATGCCACTCCGAAAACCAGTCGATTGTACTGGTACAGGCCTTTGTGTGTGTTTATCGTGAGATACTTTTTAGGGGGCCTCCTCAACCTCCATCTGTAGATATGCCTGTGCTAAGTCAATTTTGGTGAAACGTTTCCCTCCGGATAGTGAGGCGAAAATATCTTCTACCCTCGGAAGAGGATACTGTACCGTGTGAAGGACCGGGTTTACAGTCACCTTGAAGTCCCCACAGATGCGAACTTTTCTCTGTTCTTCAGATTTATCATTATTCAACGTTTTCTTCATGACCGGGACGATGGGTGTTGCCCACTCGCTCCAATCTACCTTGGATAACACGCCTGCTTTTTCCAAATTCTCCAGCTCTGCCTTGACGGCTGGACGAATTGCGTATGGCACCGGCCTTGCCTTAAAAAACTTGGGAATTGCCGCATCTTCCACTTTTATTGAGGCGGTGGCGCCTTTCAGGGTTCCTAGTTCCTGTTGAAACACTTCTTTGGCGTTAGCCAAGATTTCTTTTAATCGTCCAGGTATGACGTCATCATCGTTTTTTTTCTTACTGGTCACCGTCAGTGCCTGAATGGAGTGCCAGTCTAAACGTATCTTTCTGATCCATTCACGTCCCAACAACGGTGGACCACCATCTTGCAGAACGTATAAATACAACTTCTGTATTTCCTTGCCATTGTATACAACAGGCACCCTTATTTTCCCTCTGGGGTATACTTTCTGCCCCGTATATGTCTTCAAGATAATGGATGTGTCTTTCAAAGGAACATGCGGAAATAGCCGCTCGTAATCCCGTCGACTTATGACGGTCAGAGCTGATCCTGTATCTAGCTCCATTTTGATTGGGGACCCCGCTATCGTGAGGGTAACCCAAATGGTCTGGTAATCTTCTTTGGCAATTACATTATGTAATTTGAGACAGCTTAGTCTCTTGTTTCCGGAGTCGCTATCGCTCTTCTGGTCTTCGGAGCTACTGTCCGTCATCATTTGTACCTTTCTGTACTTTTCCTTATTGACCTTTTTACTGTCAGCGGATTTCTTTCCAGATCTGCATACACGTGCAATGTGTCCCATCTTTCCGCATTGCCTGCATGCTTTGTCCTTGAACCAGCAGTCCTCCTGGTCATGGGTGGATCTGCCGCAGCGATAACATCTCTCAATTCCCCGTGTCATTTCATGGGTGCCGAAGTCCTGTGGCTTTTGCTGTATCTCTGCAGCTCCTCTTGCTGCTGCTTCGTATGATACAGCCACACTGAAAGCCTTGTCCAGTGTCAAATCTTTTTCAGAAAGTAGTCTTTTCTGTGTTCCTTCGCTTAGGAGACCGCAGACGAATTTGTCTCGTAGAGAATCTGCCAGTCCTGCCCCAAATTGGCAGTGCTTTGACAGCTTTTGTAATTCGGTGAGGTAATCAGCATTACTTTCATTCTTGAGCTGATTCCTCCTGAAGAATTTGAATCGTTCCGCTATCAGCAGCGGTGTTGGGTTTAAGTGCTCCTGTAAGGTATCAACAATCTCCTTAAAATTCTTGTCCATCGGTTTGGCTGGAGTGATCAAGTTTCGTAACAGCCCATATGTCCTTGTGCCCATCAGATTTAGAAGTACCGATGCCTTTTTATCATCCGCTACTTCATTCGCCTTGCAATATACCTCCACTCTTTCCACATATGTGGCCCAATCTTCTGTATCACTATTGAAAGCAGTAATATTGCCAGTCTTCGGCATCTTGAAAATCTAAAATGGCGCTTCCCGTGCTTTTCCTCCGTCCCCGATGGATCAAAATGGCGCCTCCCGCGCTTTGCTTTCTTCCCCGCCGAGTTAAGATGGCGCCTCCCGCGCTTTCCCGCCGCTGCCGCTGCTGCCAACGCTGTTCTCCACGGTTCCCGTTGCGACCTGCAGCTTTATCGCGGTACTTCTATTTTTTTTAATATATCGCTTCAATAGTTTCTCCGTTACTTGGAGAACCGTTCCCGTCGTGGAGCGGACCCTCTGGGACTTTCCCCTCCCTCTGCTCGGTCCGAACGCCAACCTGCTTTGCAGCACCGGCCGCGCCCTGAGTGCTCCACCCTCCCTCTCTTTGCTTCTGCTTCCCGACTCGCTGCCCGGCCCCGTTGCAGAGCCACCCGATCGAGCTCTAGCCTGCCGCAGCCCAGGAAGGATCAGTGCACTACCTGCCACCAGCCCGTTTAGCTGGTGAAACCACAGTTTTTTTTTTTTTTTTCTTGCTTCTGGCTTCGACCTTCGTCTGAGGAATCGATCCCCTTGAGGTGCTGCCGAATTGCAGGTAAGTTCGTTTCTAACTCGTCGCCACTGTTAGATCCGTGTGTTAATGGAGACACAGAATGCAGGAGTTGATTTAACAAGTGTTTACTGAACAAAGTCTGGAGGTGAACTAACTACACAAGACGCTACACAGGCTTATATACCCGAGTGGTCACTACTGGTACTACAGTATACAGGGGCTTCAAAAAGGTACATACACTACAGTGAGAGTCCAGGTAGAAAAGACCATCAAAAAGGCAATGAAATGCTGTTTATTTATTTTTAGAACACTGATTGTAAAAACAAGAAAGTTATGAGTATTGTGAGCAGTTATGAAAGATTATAACATCATTTTCAGGCAAGGACTATAACAATTTTAAAGGAAAGAGTATAAGTATTTGAAAAGGAAGAATATAAAGGAGAAAGGACAGAAATCAATCGCAGTAGTTAGCTTCAGTTTAAGAGCTGCTACTGGCACAGGTGCAGTGGGCTGATCGGCCCCTTTTAATCTAAACCTCTTTATGATCTAAACTGTCATCTGTGCAAACATTATTCTCCTAATGTCCTTCTGTATGAAAAGCAAAACTGCTCCAACCTGAAAGTATTACGAGCTTCAGAAGGGGAAGGACTCCATAAGTCAAGTGACATTGAGGCTTCTGAGCAAGGCACATAATGAGGGCTCCAAGCAGCAGCAGTAACATTTCTGAAACAAAATGCAATGCATTTAAATTCATACAGAAAATTGCATTATTTTGTTGTGGAGAGAATAATGAGTTTCTCCCTAGTTCCTGAATCCCAATCATTTTCAATCATTTTTATAGACTAGGACAAAACTTAATACTGCTTGATTTAGCTTCATTTGATCCCCAATTAAACATCATCCTGTGGGAGCCCCAGATGTGGGTAGGTTGGTAACTTGCCCATTTGTAGGCGGGAAATTGCATGATGATGCAGGGCTTAAAGCGGCACTGATGTAGTACTGGTCAAAAATGAAATGTGGTTGCCATGCCAACCAATGGTTTGAGCAGCAAGCAAGGCACCCCATTTTTCAGATGGGCTATAGAAATGTTAGTACATCAAGTGCAAGCTGTTAAAGTGTCATAAAAACCCAACTGGTTCACTAATGTCCTTCCGAGGGAGGGAACCTGCTCCCCACCACCCCCTCCCGATTTGGCCTACACCGTGATTGACTCAATGCCCTCTAAAGTGGCCTAACAAGCTACTTGGTTGTAAAAATAATTGCTATTACAAAAGCCCCTTCTCTGGTGCGAGGTTCGGTGGCCGCCATTTTGGTGAGGGCCTTAGTCCTGCCGATAGCAGCGCTGGCCCAGGAAATGTAAATGAAGAGAGAGAGCATGCCAACTTAATGTCACCCCAGCAAACTTGGACCTTAGCACGGAGTTCATCACTGCATCCTCAGCTCGCCATGAAAACCCAGCGTTCAGCACCTCTTAAAGGGACACACACATCTTTCAGGTATGTTTGCATTTAAGCTTTTGGACTGGATTTTTCATATTTTACTGATGTAGTGGCTTGGTACAATACATGTTAAAAGTTTTTTTAAGTGTGCAGGGAGTGCTGCTGGATGATTGCAAGGTAAAGAAAAGTCTCTGAGAAGACAGAAAGTGCTGGAAATACTCAGCAGGTCAGGCAGCATCCGTGGAGAGTGAAACAGAGTTCACGTCTCGGGTCGAGATGCTGCCTGACCTGATTATTTCCAGCATTTTCTGCTTTTATTTCAGATTTACAAAATCTGCTCGCAGAGAGAAGAGGAAGAAGCAGAAGAGGAGGAAGCCAGACAGCCCCTTTCTGGCTGGGATATCCGGGATGGAATCATCCATCTGCAATACCAGTGAACACAACCCCAATTCCCCTTTCAACATTTGTCCCACACCTTACCTTCCCTTTGTTACTGACCATCACAGCGTCCTCTTGGCCATAATGCTGAAATAAAAGCCACCACAAAGCAAACTTTCTAATCCAACTTTATAGATCTATCCATCCAATATGACATCAAGAAATCAACTCATCACCCTTGTGCATTCCCCTAGTGACTGTTTTGTGTGTGCCTTTGCCTATCTTAGTGATGTAATGCAGTGGCTGCAGCATAGCTGGTGGAAGGCTATTGACTTACAGGGGGGCATTGCAGATGGCCTTGCTGGTTGACCTTGAGGAGCTGGTGGCTGAGTGTGAGAAATAGAGTGACTCCTCTTCTTCCTCTCCTTCACTCTCGCCTTCTTGGTCACCCACTGGCTGGGCAGGCTGCATTTCTTGGGTGTGTGAAATGAGGAAGGCACAAGGCTGGAGTTGTGGTGAGGGGAGAGCGGGAAAGCAAGAGCTGCATGCGAGAAGGAGGATAACGTATGAGGATACCAGCATCTTGTATCCTTTCAGCTCTGCCGATGGCCAAGGGCTCAGCCATGCCCCTGCCAAAAATGGTCAGCACTGTCTCCTCCAAGGGGCTGAGGTGAAGCTAGGAATGCGAGATGTGCCTCGTGTTTGGTACAGATTGTTGGTAGGTGAGTGGGCGGGGAGGGGTCATGCATTGAGCAGTGTGTGAGGATAGTGGTGCAGTTGGTATGAGACGGCTTTTGAAGATGCATTCACTGACCTTGAACACTGGTCTGAGGTCATGAGGCTTCTTTGGGCTCTGGAGTCAGATCGTGGGGGTGACACTGCTGGCAATGATGGCCTCGGTGATCTGGTCCCACATCACTCTTTCTGGAGGGCCTCCCAGCCCCTGTGGGTAGAGGGCCTGTCTTGCAGTGTTGACTCCCTGCACAAAGCTGGAGTGCTGCGTACGAGACCCTGGGTGCCCCTTCTCTGGCTTGCTGAGCCATTTGTGTTAGTGCTGAAGCACTTTTCCCATTTTTCTAGGTGCGGAAGGGAATTCGGCTTTAAGAGCCGAAGACTCCCATTTGGGAATTCTTATTAATGCAATTTTTTTTTCAGAAAGCAGTTGAGCTGTAAGGGCTAAAAACTGCATATTTTTACATGATTTTTATTTTTTTCATTTCAGAAGGCATTGCTCCTTTAAGAATCCCACAATGCTTTCTGCAATGACAGCCTCGCTTTCAGAGAAGGCTGTTCTAGCTGCAATGAAGCTACGGCCACGCTATATTGGGCCTCCTGCCGGGACGAACGCCACCAGGATGGCGTTGCGCAGTGAGGTTAGTGCTGGACTAATGTTAATTAGTCCCCAGCACCAAATTTTCGGTCCTGCCGGCGCCACTATTTTCAGCGGCCGTTAACACCCGGCACCGGCAGCTTTTTTGGTGGTCATGAATTTCTAGACCCCAATGTTTCCGATATTGCAATTGTAAATCAGGAAATGGCACACTTGCTAAATGCTTACTTTGTATTTGTGTTTACAGTATGAGGAGAATAAAACACCAGCGATATGAGGAAAAATAAAAATAAATCAAGGGGGGTTATTAAAATAAGTAGGTGAGGAAATTATAGATGCTTTAGTCATGATGTTCCTAACTTCATGCAGGAATTGTCCCCTTAGATTGGAATATTGCCAATATATCACTCCACTATTAAAGAAGGGTGGAAGAGAAAAACTAGGATATAATAGGCCTATTACTCTCGTCTGTTGTGGGGAAGTCACTAGAATCTGATATTAGGGACAGAGTTACCGAGCACTTGGCCAATTATGAACTAATCAGAGAGCCAGCATGGATTTGTAAAGATTATGTCTAACTAACCTAGATGAATTTTTTCAGGAGGTCACTAATGTGGTAGATAAGGGAGTGTCTATGGATATTAGAGAAACGATTTGGACTCGGGAATTGGAAGTACAATATCAAAATTTGCAGATGATACCAAATTGGGGGGGGGGTATAGTTAATACTGAGGAAGACTGTGGCAAAATACAAGAAGACATTAATAAACTTGCAGAATGGACATGTAATTGGCAAATGAATTTCAATATAGGTAAGTGTGAGGTGGTGCATTTTGGTCGGAAGAATGAGAAGGTCACATACTCCTTGGAAAATAAGATTCTAAATGGGGTGGAGGAGCAAAGGAATCTGGGGGTACAAATACACAAATCACTAAAAGTAGTGACAGGTTAATAAGGCTATAAAAGAGCAAACATTCAAAATTGTATTCAGAAGTACGGTTATGATGTAAATGTCAAGTTGCAGATTGTCAATTGTGTAATTATGTTCGCATCTATTTATATTCAGTTTTTTTGATATGTTGATAAAATAGAATTCACCATCTAGTCCTGCTTTAAGCAAATGGTGATCTTGCCTCGCCTCCGATACAGAAGGAGTGCTGCACTGTCAGGTATTCAGACAGCTAAACCAAGTCTGCCTGATCAAATGTCCCATGTCACTAATTGAAGAAGAGCAGGGCAGTTCTCCTGGTGTCCTGGCTAACATTTAGTCTTGAGTAACACCACTAACCTGGTCATTTATATCAGGGGTTGTTAACCTTTTTGCTTCTGAGGCCCCCCCTCCCGTGTTATAAAAATTCCACAGACACCATGTAACACAAAACAATGACAACAACTTGTATTTATATAGTGCCTTCAATGTAAAAGGTGCTTCATGGGAATGTTATTTTTTTTAAATTGACACCGAGCCACATAAGGACATATTAGGGCAGATGACCAAAAGCTTGGTTAAAGTTGTAGGTTTTAAGGTGTGTCTTGAAGGAGGAAAGAGAGGCGGAGAGGTTTAGGGAGGGAATTCCCGAGCTTAGGGCCCTGGCAACAGAAGGCACAGCTGCCAATGATGGAGCGATTAAAATCAGGAATGCTTAGGAGGCCAGAATTGCAGGAGTGTAGATATCGTGAAGGGTTGTAGGATTGGAGGAGATTAGAGAGATAGGGATGGGCAAGGCCAGGGAGGGATTTGAAAACTTGTACAATTAAACGTAATGGCCCAGAATTTGTGGTCAGTGGCAAAGCAAAGCGTCAGCTACAGGTCCTGAAGTAAGCTTTGCACAAAAATCTCGCAATCTCTGTTTTGAGAATTTTGGGTTTACCGACACGTAATTGAAATCAATGGAAGTTCATTGGGATTCCCAGCGAAGAGCTGCTGTGACATCAAGTTGTCTAAGCAGCCAATCAAAATGCAGAATTCTCAGTGAACCAGGAAGTGGATAAGCTCCTTTGATTCTAACAGTTAGAGAGCAAAACAAAGATTGGGACTCTTACATGGGGAAAAGGCAAACCTGAAACCTTACAAAACTTGGAATCATAGTGAACAGTGAGGAGGATGGTGATAGACTTCAAGAAGACACAGACAAGCTAGTGAAATGGGCGGATACGTGGCAGATGAAATTTAACGCAGAAAAGTGCGAAGTGCTACATTTTGGTAGGAAGAATGAAGAGAGGCAATATAAACTAAAGGGTACAATCCTAAAGGGGGTGCATGAACAAAGAGACCTGGGGGTATATGTGCACAAATTGTTGAAGGTGGCAGGGCAGGTTGAAAAAGCAGTTAAAAAAGCATACAGGATCCTGGGCTTCATAAATCGAGGCATAGAGTACAAAAGCAAGGAAGTTATGATGAACCTTTATAAAACACTGGTTCAGCCTCAACTGGAGTATTGTGTCCAATTCTAGGCATCGCACTTTAGGAAGGATGTAAAGGCCTTAGAAGAGGGCGCTGAAAAGATTTACAAGAATGGTTCCAGGGATGAGGGACTTCAGTTACATGGATAGACTGGAGAAGCTGGGGTTGTTGTCCTTAGAGCAGAGAAGGTTGAGAGGAGATTTGATAGAGGTGTTCAAAATCATGAGGGGTCTAGACAGAGTAGATATAGAGAAACTGTTCCCATTGGCGGAAGGGTCGAGAACCAGAGGACACAGGTTTAAGGTGATTGGCAGAAGAATCAAAGGCGACATGAGGAAAAACATTTTTACGCAGCGAGTGGTTAGGATCTGGAATACATTGCCTGAGAGGGTGGTGGAGGCAGACTCAATCATGACGTTCAAAAGGGAATTGGATAAGTACCTGAAGGAAAAAAATTTGCAGGGTTACGGGGAAAGGGTGGGGGAGTGGGACTAGCTGAAGTGCTCTTGCAGAGAGCCGGCACGGGCTCGACGGGTCGAATGGCCTCCTTTTGTGCTGTAAACATTCTATGATTCTAGCAATGGGATTCATTTCTAGAGGGATAGAATTGAAAAGCAGCAAAGTTATGTTAAGCTTATATAGAACCTTATATAGACCACAATTGGAGTACTGTGCATATTTCAGGTCTCCATATTATAAAACAGATATAGAGGCACTGGAGAAGGAACAAAAAAGATTTTACAAAGATGATACCAGGTTATACCTGTCAGGAAAGAATGAACAGGCTGGGGCTCTTCTTGCTAGAAAAGAGAAGGCTGAGGAGTAACTTGATAGAGATCCTTAAGATTATGAAAGAGTTTGAGAGGGAAGCTGCTTCTATTTGTGGGGGAGATCAAAACTCGGGGCCATAAATGTAAGATAGTCACTAATAAAGCCAATAGAGTGGTTAGAATGTGGAACTCACTCCCACTAGGAGTAGTTGAGGCAACTAGCATAGATGCATTTAAGGGGAAGCTGGATAAACACATGAGGGAGAAAGGAATAGAAGGATATGTTGATAGGGTTAGATGAAGTAGCGTGGGAGGAGGCTCATGTGGAGCATAAACACCAGCACAAACCTTGTGAGCTGAATGGCCTGTTTCTGTGCTATACATTTTATGTAATTCTATGTATTTATATGGACTTCCAAAAGGCAGTTGATGAGGTTCTGTATAAAAGACTGTTAACAAAAATGAGACGGCATAGAATTGAAGTCAAGATGTCGATATGGGTAGAGAATTGGTTAGGAAGTAGGAGACAGAGAATAGGGATAATGGTTATGTACTCTGATTGGCCGAATGTGACTAGTGGTGTCCCTTAGGGACCTATACTGGGGCCTTATTTTTTTTAACTATATTCATAAATGATTTGGGTGAAGGAAGAGAGAGCCGTATATCCAAGTTTACTGGTGACACCAAGTTAGGTGGCACAGTAAATAGTGTAAATGGGAGCAGAAAGTTGCAAAGGTGAGTTTGCAAAACTGTGGCAGATGGAGTTCAACATGGAACAGTGTGAGGTCACCACTTTGGACTGAAGGAAGATAGATCAGAGTATTTCCTAAATGGTAAGAAACTAGGAACTGTGGAGCAGCAAGTTTTAGGTTTTTTTTTATTCGTTTATGGGATGTGGACGTCGCTGGCAAGGCCAGCATTTATTGCCCATCCCTAATTGCCCTTGAGAAGGTGGTGGTGAGCTGCCTTCTTGAACCACTGCAGACTGTGTGGTGAAGGTACTCCCACAGTGCTGTTAGGTAGGGAGTTCCAGGATTTTGACCCAGCGACGATGAAGGAATAGCAATATACTTCTAAGTCAGGATGGTGTGTGACTTGGAGGGGAACTTGGAGGTGGTGGTGTTCCCATGCGCCTGCTGCCCTTGTCCTTCTAGGTGGAAGAGGTCGTGGGCTTGGGAGGCACTGCCGAAGAAGCCTTGGCGAGTTGCTGCAGTGCATCTTGTAGATGGTACACACTGCAGCTACGGTACGCCAGTGATGGAGGGAGTGAATGTTTAAGGTGGTGGATGGGGTGCCAATCAAGCGAGCCTGGATGGTGTTGAGCTTCTTGAGTGTTGTTGGAGCTGCACTCATCCAGGTAAGTGGAGAGTATTCCATTGCACTCCTTACTTGTGCCTTGTAGATGGTGGAAAGGTTTTGGGGAGTCAGGAGGTGAGACATTCGCCGCAGATTACCCAGCCTCTGACCTGCTCTTATATTCACAGTATTTATGGTAGATGGGGTGCCAATCAAGCAGGCTGCTTTGTCCTGGAAGGTGTCGAGCTTCTTGAGTGTTGTTGGAGCTGCACTCATTCAAGTATAGAAATCACTGAAAGCTAGTGGATGGGTACAAGAAATAATTTAAAAGGCTAACGTTTTACTACATTAAAGGTGTTATATAAATGCAAGTTGTTGTAATTAAATGTTGGCCTTTATCTCAAGAGGGCTGGAATATAAACAGGTGGAAGTTATGTTACATATAAGTTACGTAAAGCTCTGGTTAGACCTTGTTTAGAGTACTGTGTTCAGTTCTGGTCACTTAACCTCAGGAAGGATATATTGGCCTTGAATTGCAATGCAGATTCACCAGAATGGTACCGGGGGTAAAAGGGTTAAATTGTGAGGCCAGATTGCATAGACTAGGCTTGTATTCCCTTGAGTATTGAAAATTAAGAGGTTTTCTAATTGAGGTATTTAAAATGATTAAAGGATTAGATAAGGTAGATAAATTATTTCCTCTGGTCGGGGAGTCCAGAACAAGGGAACATAAACTTAAAATTAGAGCAAGTCCATTCAGGGGTGATGTCAGGAAACACTGCTTCACACAAAGGGTAGTGAAAATCTGGAACTCTCTTCCCCCAAAAAGATGTTGAGGCTAGGTCAATCAGAAATTTCAAAACTGAGTTTGATAGATTTTTCTTCGGTAAGTTTATTAAGGGATATGGAACCAAGGCGAGTAAATGGTGTTAAGGTACAGATCAACCATGATCTAATTCAATGGTTGAACAGGCTCGAGGGGCAGAATGGCCTCCTCCTGTTCCTATGTTCCAGGGACAGACCTTCAGGGAGGAGAGACACAGGTTTATGATAAGTGTGAACCTAACAATAAAGGTGCACAGGAGCACTGAACTGTCTTTAGAAAGAAAGACTTGCATTTATATAGCGCCTTTCATGACCACCGGACGTCCCAAAGCACTTTACAGCCAATGAAGTACTTTTTGAAGTGTGGTCACTGTTGTAATGTGGGAAACACGGCAGCTAATTTGCGCACAGCAAGCTCCCACAAACAGCAATGTGATAATGACCAGATAATCTGTTTTAATTATGTTGGTTGAGGGATAAATATTGGCCAGGACGTGGGGGTAATTCCCCAGCTCTTCTTCAAAATAGTGCCATGGGATCTTTTACGTCCACCTGAGAGAGCAAACGGCCTCGGTTTAACGTCTCATTTGAAAGATGACACCTCCGACAGTGCAGCACTCCCTCAGCAATGCACTGGAGTGTCGGCCTAGATTTTTTTGCTCAAGTCCTTGGAGTGGGACTTGAACCCACAACCTTCTGACTAAGTTGTATTGGTGTTGAGAACACAAAGAGGTGATACAAGTGCTGGCCATCTTGACACATGGGGCAGTTGATCACAAGTGATTACTATTCAGCAGAATGCAACATCTCAAGTTGCCACCATTGTAACACTTGTTCCTATTTCTATGTGTGCCACATGAAGCTGAGTCAAGGGCCAGTGACCTGGAAGAACCTTGCACCTCAATCTAATCCTGCAAAGTAGTGGCACAGGTACATCCACCCTGGGGGTATTGCTAATGAGGAGAGTGCACTAGATGATACCCACAGCTTGAATGAGCAGGAGCAGAAGGCAGTAGCACAGGAGGAGTAGGAACCTGACATGGAAGGTCAGTTCACTTCCATCCTCAGCTTATGAGGATATGGATCCAGACCTCAGGGGACTTTTAAAGAAGATTGCATTCAGACCATCCACGATCATTGGAGTCATTGACAAGCCTTTCACCACATGGCAGCTGCTGTGAAAGAGTCCACAACTTGCATGTGTGTTGTGTTGATGCAGAAGGTAGAAACTCTGCAATCCACCCATGGAACACATTGGCAGCTCCAGGGATATAGAAACATAGAAACATAGAAGATAGGAGCAGGAGTAGGCCATTCGGCCCTTCAAGCCTGCTCCGCCATTCAATGAGATCATGGCTGATCATCCAAATTCAGTACCCTGTCCCTGCCTTCTCCCCATATCCCTTGATCCCTTTAGCCTCAAGATATATATCCAACTCTTTCTTGAATATATTTAATGAACTGGCCTCCACCGCCCTCTGTGGCAGAGAATTCCACAGGTTCACCACTCTCTGGGTGAAGAAATTCCTCCTCATTTCAGTCCTAAATGGCTTACCCCTTATCCTTAGACTATGACCCCTGGTTCTGGACTCCCTGGCCATCAGAAACATCCTTTCTGCATCTAGTCTGTCCAGACCTGACAGAATTTTATAGGTTTCAATGAGATCCCCTCTCAATCTTCTAAACTCCAGTGAGTATAAGCCCAATTGACACAATCTCTCCTCGTACGTCATTTCTGCCATCCCAGGTATCAGCCTGGTGAATCTTCGCTGTACTCCCTCCATGGCAAGAACGTCCTTCCTCAGGTAAGGTGACCAAAACTGCACACAATACTCAAGGTGCGGTCTCTCCAAGGCCCTGTACAACTGCAGCAAGACATCCTTGTTCTTGTACTCGAACCCTCTTGCTAAGAAGGCCAACATACCATTTGCCTTCTTAACCGCCTGCTGCACCTGCATGCTTACCTTCAGCGACTGGTGCACAAGAACACCCAGGTCTCTTTGCACTTCCCCTTCTCCCAATCTATTGCCATTCAAATAATAGTCTGCCTTCCTGTTTTTGCCACCAAAGTGGATAACCTCACATTTATCCACATTATAGTGCATTTGCCATGTTTCTGCCCAATCACCCAACCTGTCCAAATCGTACTGGAGTTTCACGACATCCTCCTCACAGCATACCCTCCCACCCAGCTTTGTGTTGTCTGCAAATTTGGAGATATTACATCCAATTCCCTCGTCCAGATCATTAATATATATTGTGATCAGCTGGGGTCCTAGGACCGATCCTTGCGGTACCCCACTAGTCACTGCCTGCCACTCGGAAAACGACCCGTTTATTCCAACTCTTTGCTTTCTGTCCGCCAACCAGTTCTCTATCCAAGTCAATACCTTGCCCCCAATCCCATGTGCCTTAATCTTGCACGCTAACCTCTTATGCGGGACCTTATCGAAAGCCTTCTGAAAGTCCAAATACACCACATCCACTGGTTCTCCCTTATCTATTTTACCAGTTACATCCTCAAAAAATTTCAGTAGATTAGTCAAGCATGATTTACCTTTTGTAAATCCATGTTGACTTTGTCCGATCCTGTCACTGCTTTCCAAGTGCTCTGCTATTACATCTTTTATAATGGGCTCTAGCATTTTCCCCACTACCGATGTCAGGCTTACTGGTCTATAATTCACCGCTTTTTCTCTGCCACCTTTTTTGAATAGTGGGGTAACATTAGCTACCCTCCAATCCATGGGTACTGTTCCAGAGTCTATTGAGTTCTGGAGGATGACCAGCAATGCATCTACTATTTCTAGGGCCACTTCCTTAAGTACCCCGGGATGTAGATTATCAGGCCCTGGGGATTTATCGGCCTTCAGTCCCATCAATTTTCCTAACACCATTTCCCTACAAATACTGATTTCTTTCAGTTCCACCCTTTCATCAGACCCTATGTTCCGCGGTATTTCTGGGAGGTTATTTGTGTCCTCCTTTGTGAAGACAGAACCAAAATATGTATTTAGTTGGTCTGCCATTTCTTTGTTCCCCATTATAAATTCCCCCAATTCTGACTGCAAGGGACCTACGCTTGACTTCACCAATCTTTTTCTCTTTACATATCTATAAAAGCTTTTACAGTCAGTTTTTATGTTCCCTGCAAGCTTACTCTCAAATTCTATTTTCCCTTTCTTAATTAATCCCTTTGTCCTCCTTTGTTGAATCCTAAACTGCTCCCAATCCTCAGGCTTATTGCTTTTTCTGGCCAATTTGTATGTCCTCTCCTTGGATCTTATGCTATCCCTAATTTCCCTTGTTAGCCACGGTTGTGTCACCTTTTTTGTTTTATTTTTATGCCAAACTGGGATGAACAACTTCTGTAGTTCATCCATTCGGTCTTTGAATGTTTGCCATTGCCTATCCACCGTCAACCCTTTGAGTGCCATTTCCCAATCAATCCTACCCAACTCGCTCCTCAGACCATCGTAGTTTCCTTTATTTAAATTGAGGACCCTAGTTTCTGAGTCAACTACTTCATTCTCCATCTTAATGAAGAATTCGATCATCATATGATCGCTCCGACCCAAGGGGCCTCGTACAACAAGATTGCTAATTTATCCTTTCTCGTTACATAATACCCAGTCTAAGATGGCCTGATCTCTGGTTGGTTCCTCGACATATTGGTCCAGGAAACCATCCCGTAAACACTCCAGAAATTCCTCCTCCACAGTATTGTTACTAATTTGGTTAGCCCAATCTATATGTAGATTAAAGTCACCCATGATGACTGCTGTGCCCTTATTGCACGCTTCTTTAATTTCCCTTTTAATGCCATCCCCAACCTCCGCCTTACTGTTTGGAGGTCTATACACCACTCCCACTAATGTTTTTTTCCCCTTAGTATTTCTCAATTCTACCCATACAGATTCCACATCATCAGAGCTAATATCCTTCATTACAATTGTGTTAATCCCTTCTTTAACCAGTAATGCTACCCCTCCTCCCTTTCCTTTTTGCCTATCTTTCCTGAATATCGAATACCCCTGGATGTTGAGTTCCCAGTCTTGGCCATCCTTGAGCATCGTTTCCGTAACCCCAACCAAATCATATTCGTTTACCTCTATTTGCGCAGCCAATTCATCCATCTTATTACAAATGCTCCTCGCATTAAGACACAAAGCCTTCAGGCTTGTTTTTTTAACGCTCTTAGACCTATTAGAATTATTATTTACTGTGGCCACGTTTGATTTCAACCGTTGATTTCTCTGACTGCCACTTTTGTTTTTCTCCTTCCTATCTTTTGCTTTTATACTTGTTTCCCTTTCCTCTGTCTCCCTGCTCAGGTTCCCAACCCCCTTCCATTTTAGTTTAAACCCTCCCCCACAGCACTAGCAAACACTCCTCCTAGGACATCGGTTCCAGCCCTGCCCAGGTGCAGACCGTCCGGTTTGAACTGGTCCCCCCCTCCCCCAGAACCGGTTCCAATGTCCCAGGAACTTGAATCCCTCCCCCTGGCACCATTCCTCTAGCCACGTATTCATCTGAAGTATCCTTCTATTTCTACTCTGACTAGCACGTGGCACTGGTAGCAATCCTGAGATTACTACCTTTGAGATCCTGTTTTTTAATTTACCTCCTAACTCCCTATATTCCGCTTTTAGGACCTCATCCCGCTTTTTACCTATATCATTGGTGCCTATATGCACCACGACAACTGGCTGTTCACCCTCCCCTTCCAAGATGTTCTGCAGCCGCTCGAAGACATCCTTGACCCTTGCACCAGGGAGGCAACACACCATCCCGGAGTCTCGTTTGCGGCCGCAGAAACGCCTATCTATTCCCCTTACAATTGAATCCCCTATTACTATAGCTCTACCACTCTTTTTCCTCCCATTCTGTGCAGCAGAGCCACCCCTGGTGCCAGGAAGTTGGCTGCTGCTGCCTTCCTCTGATAAGCCATCCCCCCCAACAGTAATCAAAGTGGTATATCTGTTGGAGAGGGGGATGGCCACAGGGGACCCCTGCACTACCTGCCTGCGCCTGGTACTCTGCCTGTTGGTCACTCGTTCCCTTTCTTCCTGTCCAACCTCTACCTGTGGTGTGTCCAACTCCCTAAACGTGCTATTCACGATGTCCCGACCATCGTGAATGCTCCAGTATGCATCCAATCGCAGCTCCAGTGCCGCAATGCGGTCTGTCAGTAGCTGCAGCTGGGTGCACTTCCTGCACACGTAGTTGTCAGGGACACAGGAAGTGTCCCTGAGTTCCCACATTTCGCAGGAGGAGCAGATCACAGGGCCGGGCTGTCCTGCCATGACTTACCCTTTAATTAATTGAGTTTAAATTAAATCAATCAATCCCACTAATTACACTACAGTTAAATAGTTTACCAACAGTCCCCGATACACCAGCGAGACCTTAGAAACTATAAAACAGAGTTAAAGTTTAAAACAGAGAGAAATACTCACCAACCAATCACTTACCTGCTTCCTGCTGACGTCACACTTGGATTACTTTTTACCTCTCTCCCGGAACCTGGATTGGTCGGGCCTCTGGTGATCCCTCGCAGGTCCGCTGCCTCTCCGGTCTCGGGACTCTGGGCCTCGCTGCCTCGGGCTGCTCCTTTTATCCTCCGCCGCCTCTGGTGATCCCTCGCAGGTCTGCTGCCTCTCCGGTCTCGGGGCTCTCGGCCTCGCTGCCTCGGGCTGCTCCTTTTATCCTCCGCCGCCTCTGGTGATCCCTCGCAGGTCCGCTGCCTCTCCGGTCTCGGGGCTCTCGGCCTCGCTGCCTCGGGCTGCTCCTTTTATCCTCCGCCGCCTCTGGTGATCCCTCGCAGGTCCGCTGCCTCTCCGGTCTCGGGGCTCTGCGAAGGTACTAAGGGACTTCTTTGCATCTTTAATGAATGCTTAGATTTTGGTTCCACTGTCGTCTTCTCTGTGACAGGGTTCCCGATCACGTGGAGACAGCAATTGCTGGGAGTTTTACTAATCTTACTGCTGTTAATGGGGCTCCTGTGTTGCAGATCAGTGGGCATATTGAGACACTGTCCAGTACAAAGATATGTGTGGAATGGCTGTGGTTGACATTGCTCTTTCTTGGGTTGACAACATATTTGTACCTTTCCACCACTCCCATCCAATAACTCCACAAGTACGAGAAAGTGGGCAGGATTGGGTTACCCCTGCAGCTGTCAAAATGGTATAGCTTGAAACTGGGCCATTTCAGATCCCTACTTAGAGGTCGAGGGCCACCTCAGTCTCTAAAGCCTCAGAACACAGCAGCAGTTACTTCACGTACTCCAGCAACCTAGGGAGCAAGTAGAAGCTGTTGCAGAGAGGTCATGAGTCAGGTTTTGTAGGGTCTAACTTTACATTTTTATTCTGGATCAAATAATGGAGGCAGCGTGGAATACCTAAGGCATCCTAATTGCTGTTGGGGAAGTGGGCATTGACCTGCATGACCTTGTTCAGGTGGTTACAGATGAGCTGCACATTGATAGATTGGTAGCTCACAGTTTATAAATGCACCACTGTTGTGTGATGTGTGTAAAACTACACATGCAAACAATGTCACCCTGGACTTTGGGAAATCTTGCTATTGGAGGAAAAAAAAACCTGAAGCCCACTTCTGCTGGTAAGCAAACTGAGACACAAAACCGGCAGAGATCTAACGGGATCAATTTCTGCCCATTTTCCACACTGCTACATCCATTGTGCACTTGTTTATGGGGCATATTAGAGACAAAATTACTCAGCTGAATATAGATGAGCTGCAACTATGTCAGGCAGAAGATCCCAGGTTCAATCTCCAGTCTGTTAAAATCACTGCCATTGGCCTTGGTGCCCTGACACAGGGAGCAGAAAGCTGGCCAGGTTTCAAACTCCTGATCACTATCCAGTGCTCCTGCTGATAGGATCCATGTGTAGAATCACAATGAAAATAGGGTCAAGCCTATACAGACCCCCAAACAGTAATGCTGAGGTTGGGGATGGCATTAAACGGGAAATTAGAGACGCGTTTATAAGGGCACAGCAGTTATCATGGGTGACTTTAATCTACATATATTGGGCTAACCAAATTAGTAACAATACTGTGGAGGAGGAATTCCTAGAGTGTATACGGGATGGTTTCCTGGACCAATATGTCGAGGAACCAACTAGAGATCAGGCCATCTTAGACTGGGTATTATGTAATGAGAAAGGATTAATTAGCGATCTTGTTGTGCGAGGCCCCTTGGGGAGGAGCAATCATAATATGATAGAATTCTTCATTAAAATGGAGGGTGAAGTAGTTGACTCGGAGACTAGGGTCCTGAATTTAAATAAAGGAAACTACGATGGTATGAGGCATAAGTTGGCTAGGATGGATTGGGGAACGTTACTTAAAGGGTTGATGGTGTATAGGCAATGGCAAACATTTAAAGATCGCATGGATGAACTGCAGAATTTGTTCATCCCTGTTTGGCATAAAAATAAAACAAAAAAGGTGACTCAACCGTGGCTAACAAGGGAAATTAGGGATAGCATAAGATCCAAGGAGAGGACATATAATTTGGCCAGAAAAAGCAGCAAACCTGAGGATTGGGAGCAGTTTAGGATTCAGCAAAGGAGGACAAAGGGATTAATTAAGAGGGGGAAAATAGATTATGAGAGTAAGCTTTCAGTGAACATAAAAACTGACTGTAAAAGCTTCTATAGATATGTTAAGAGAAAAAGATTAGTGAAGTCAAGCGTAGGTCCCTTGCAGTCAGAATCAGGGGAATTTATAATGGGGAACAAAGAAATGCCAGACCAATTAAATAAATACTTTGGTTCTGTCTTCACAAAGGACACAAATAACCTCCCAGAGATGTCGGGGAACATAGGGTCTAATGAGAGGGAGGAATTGAAAGAAATCAGTATTTGTAGGGAAATGGTGTTAGGGAAATTGACAGAATTGAAGGCCGATAAATCCCCAGGGCCTGATAATCTACATCCTAGTGTACTTAAGGAAGTGGCCCTAGAAATAGTAGATGCATTACTGGTCATCTTCCAAAATTCTATAGACTCTGGAACAGTTCCCATGGATTGGAGGATAGCTAATGTAACCCCACTTTTTTAAAAAGGTGGTTGAGAGAAAACGGGGAATTATAGACCGGTAAGTCTGACATCAGTAGTGGGGAAAATGCTAGAGTCCATTATAAAAGATGTAATAGCAGAGCACTTGGAAAACAGTGACAGGATCGGACAAAGTCAACATGGATTTACAAAAGGTAAATCATGCTTGACTAATCTACTGGAATTTTTTGAGGATGTAACTGGTAGAATAGATAAGGGAGAACCAGTGGATGTGGTGTATTTGGACTTTCAGAAGGCTTTCGATAAGGTCCCGCATAAGAGATTAGCGTGTAAAGTTAAAGCACATGGGATTGGGGGTAAGGTACTGTCTTGGATAGAGAACTGGTTGGCAGACAGGAAGCAAAGAGTTGGAATAAACGGGTCTTTTTCCGAGTGGCAGGCAGTGGGGTACCGCAGGGATCGGTGCTAGGACCCCAGCTATTCAGAATATATATAAATGATCTAGACGAGGGAACTAGATGTAATATCTCCAAGTTTGCAGATGACACAAAGCTGGGTGGGCGTGTGTGCTGTGAGGAGGATGCAGAGAAACTCCAGTATGATTTGGACAGGTTGAGTGATTGGGCAGATGCATGGCAAATGCAGTATAATGTGGATAAATGCGAGGTTATCAACTTCGGTGGCATAAACAGGAAGACAGATTATTATTTGAACAGCAATAGATTGGGAAAAGGGGAAGTACAACGAGACCTGGGTGTGCACCAGTCACTGAAGGTAAGCATGCAGGTGCAGCAGGCGGTTAAGAAGACAAATGGTATGTTGGCCTTCATAGCGAGAGGATTCGAGTACAGGAACAAGGATGTCTTGCTGCAGTTGTACAAGGCCTTGGTGAGACCACACCTTGAGTATTGTGTGCAGTTTTGGTCACCTTATCTGAGGAAGGATGTTCTTGCCATGGAGTGGGTGCAGCGAAGATTCACCAGACTGATACCTGGGATGGCAGGAATGACATATGAGGAGAGATTGGGTCAATTAGGCTTATATTTGCTAGAGTTTAGAAGAATGAGAGGGGATCTCATTGAAACTTATAAAATTCTAACAGGACTGGACAGACTAGGTGCAGGAAAGATGTTCCCGATGGCGGGGGAGTCCAGAACCACGGGTCACAGTCTAAGGATAAGGGGTAAGCCATTTAGGACAGAGATGAGGAGGAATTTCTTCACCCAGAGAGTGGTGAACCTGTGGAATTCTTTACCACACAAGGCAGTTGAGGCCGATTCATTAAATATATTCAAGAAGGAGTTAGATATATTTCTTAAGGCTAATGGGATCAAGGGATATGGGAAGAAAGCAGGGACAGGGTACTGAATTTGGATGATCAGCCATGATCTCATTAAATGGCGGAACAGGCTCGAGGGGCCGAATGGCCTACTCCTGCTCCTATCTTCTGTGTTTCTATGTTTCTAAGCTCTGCTGTAATGCTTCACACAGTGCAATATTCTTCATTGTCTGTGCCCACACGTGAATAATGGCTACTTCCCAGAGATTGACCAGCAACTGTGAAACTTTACCCCAGGAAGCAGTCACTGTCCATTTTGCTGACAGAGCTGAAGGAAATTTTGACTCTGCCAGGATTTGATATTGACATTCAGTCAGAAAGTATAATAGCAGCCCTGGAGTTGATGCTGGGCTCGGTGCTATGAATGGTCCAAAAACCATATTGGAGGGACTTGGAGGTACAGTAACATACTGGTTATGTTACCGGACTAATAATCCAGAGGCCTGGACTAATGATCCAAAGACGTGAGTTCAAATCCCACCATGGCAGCTGGGGAATTTAAATTCAGTTAATTAAATAAACCTCTGGAATTAAAAGCTAGTATCAGTAATGGTGACCATGAAACTATCGGATTGTCGTAAAAACCCATCTGGTTCACTAATGTCCTTTAGGGAAGAAAATCTGCCATCCTCACCCTATGTGTGACTCCAGACCCACAGCAATGTGGCTGACTCTTAACTGCCCTCTGATATGGCCTAGCAAGCTGCTACGAAAAGAGTAAGAATAAAATTGGACAAACCACCCGGCATCAACCTAGGCACTGGATTCGGACACGACAAAGCCATACCCAGCTCAGTCGACCCTACAAAGTCCTCCCCACTAACATCTGGGGACTTGTGCCAAAATTGGGAGAGCTGTCCCACAGACTAGTCAAGCAACAGCCTGACATAGTCATACTCACAGAATCATTGTACCTTTCAGCCAACATCCCAGACTCTTCCATCACCAGAGGTGGCAGCACTGTGTTATACAGTCGGGAAGGAGTGGCCTAGGAGTGCTCAAAATGGACTCCGGACCCCATGAAGCGTCAGGTCAAACATGGGTAAGGAAACCTCCTACTCATTACCACCTTCTGCACTCCCACAGCTGATGAATCAGTACTCCTCCATGTTGAACACCACTTGGAAGAAGCACTGAGGGTAACAAGGGCACAGAATGTACTCTGGGTGGGGGACTTCAATGTCCATCACAAAGAGTGACTCGGTAGCACCACTACTGGCCGAGCTGGCCGAGTCCTGAAGGACATAGCTGCCAGTCTGGGCCTGCGACAGGTGGTGAGAGAACCAACACGAGGGAAAAACCTACTTGACCTCATCCTCACCAATCTACCTGTTGCAGAAGCATCTGTCCATGACAGCATTGCTAGCGGTGACCATCGCACAGTTCCTATGGAGACGAAGTCCCATCTTCACACTTAGAACACTCTCCATTGTGTTGTGTGCCACTACCACCGTGCTAAATAGGATAGATTCAGAACAGATCTAACAGCTCAAAATGGGGCATCCATGAGGCGCTGTGGGCCATCTGCAGCAGCAGAATTGTATTCCAGCACAATCTGTAACCTCATGGCCTGGCATATCCCTCACTCTACCATTACCATCAAGCCAGGGGACCAACCCTGGTTCAATGAGGAGTGTAGAAGAGCTTGTCAGGAGCAGCACCAGACGTACCTAAAAATGAGGTGCCAACCTGGGGATGCTGCAACACAGGACTACATGCATGGTAAACAGCAGAAGCAGCATATTATAGACAGAACTAAGCGATCCCACAATCAACGGATCAGATCAAAGCTCTGCAGTCCTGCCACATTCAGTCATGAATGGTGGTGGACAATTAAACAACTAACAGGAGGAGGAGCCTCCATGAATCAATGATGGTGGAGCTCAGCACGCGAGTGCAAATGGCAAGGTTGAAGCGTTTGCAACCATCTTCAGCCAGAAGTGCCGAGTGGATAATCCATATCGGCCTCCTCCCGAGGTCCCCACTATCACAGAAGCCAGCCTTCAGCCAATTCGATTCCCTCCACGTCATATCAAGAAACGGCTGAGCGCACTGGATACAGCAAAGTCTATGAGCCCTAACAACATCCTAGCTGTCGTGCTGAAGACTTGTGCTCCAGAACTAGCCGCGCCTCTAGCCAAGCTGTTCCAGTACAGCTACAACACTGGCGTCTACCCGACAATGTGGAAAACTACCCAGGTATGTCCTGTCCACAAAAAGCAGGACAAATCCAATCCGACCATTTACCGACCTATGACCCCACTCTCAATCATCAGCAAAGTGATGGAAGGTGTGTCGACAGTGCTATCAAGCGGCACTTACTCACCAATAACCTGCCAGGATTACTCAGCTCCAGGCCTCATTACAGCCTTGGACCAAACATGGACAAGCTGAATTCCAGAAGTGAGGTGAGAGTGACAGCCCTTGACATCAAGGCAGCATTTCACCAAATGTGGCATCAAAGAGCCCTAGTAAAATTGAAATGAATTGGAATCAAGGAGAAAACTTCCCACTGGTTGGAGCCATACCTAGCACAAAGGAAGATGGTTGTGGTGTAAGAAGCCAATCATCTCAACCCCAGGATATCGCTGCAGGAGTTCCTCAGGGCAGTATCCTAGGCCCAACCATCTTCAGCTGCTTCATCAATGACCTTCCCTCCATCATAAAGTCAGAAGTGGGGATGTTCGCTGACGATTGCACAGTGTTCAGTTTCATTTGCAACTCCTCAGATAATGAAACAGTCCGTGCCCGCATGCAGCAAAACCTAAACAACATTCAGGCTTGGGCTGATAAGTGGCAAGTAACATATGCACCACACAAGTGCCAGGCAATGACCATCTCCAACAAAAGAGAGTCTAACCACCTCCCTTGACATTCAACGGCATTACCATCATCAAATCCCCCACCATCAACATTCTGGGGGTCACTATTGACCAGAAACATAACTGGACCAGCCACATAAATACTGTGGCTACAAGAGCAAGTAAGAGGCTGGTTATTCTGTGGCGAGTGTCTCACATCCTGACTCCCCAAAGCCTTTCCAGCATCTACAAGGTACAAGTCAGGATGATGGAATACTCTCCACTTGCCTGGAAGAGTGCAGGTCCAACGACACTCAATAAGCTCGACACCATCCAGGACTAGGTAGCCTGCTTCAACACAAAAACAGAAAATGCTGGAAACACTCAGCAGGCCAGGCAGCATCCGTGGAGAGTGAAACAGAGTTAATGTTTCAGGTCTGTGACCCTTTGTCAAAACTGGAAAAAGTCAGAGATGTAACAGATTTTAACGAGGTGCAGAGGCAGGGAAAGAGGGGGAGGGGAGGAAAGAACAAAAGGGACGGTCTGTGATAGGGTGGAAGGCAGGAGCAGTTAAATGTTGCAAATGGGGACGGCAGAACCATCAACAGCTGCCATCTGAAAAAATAGGGGCAGAGGTAATCGTCTGAAATTGTTGAACTCGATGTTGAGTCCAGAAGGCTGTAAAGTGCCTAATTGAAAGATGAGGTGCTGTTCCTCGAGCTTATAGTGAGCTTAGTTGGAACAGTGTAAGAGGCCGAGAATGGAGAGGTCAGAGTGGGAGTGGAGCGGAGAACTAAAGTGACAAGCAACCAGAGGCTCGGGGTCACTCTTACAGACTGAACAGAGGTGTTCCGCAAAGCAGTCTTCCAATCTGCGTTTGGTCTCCCCAATGGAGAGGGGACCGCATCGTGAGCAGCAAATACAGTATACTAAATTGCAAGAAGTACAAGTAAGTTGCTGTTTCACCTGGAAGGGGTGTTTGGGGCCCTGGACAGTGGGAAGGGAGGATGTAAAAAGGCAGGTGCTGCATCTCCTGCGCTTGCACGGGAAGATGCCGTGGGGAGGGGAAGGGGTGTTGGGATGTTAGAGGAGTGGACCAGGGTGTCGTGGAGTGAGCGGTCCCTTCGGAATGTTGAAAGGAGAGGGGAAGATGTGTTTGGTGGTGGGATCATGTTGGAGGTGGCGGAAATGGCGGTGGATGATCCATTGAATGTGGAGGTGGTGGGGTGAAAGGTGAAGACAAGGGGAACCCTATCGTGGTTGTGGGAGGGAGGGGAAGGGGTGAGAGCAGAAGTGTGGGAAATGGAACAGGCACGATCGAGGGCCATGTCAACCATGGTAGAGGGGAATCCTCAGTTCAGGAAAGAGGAAGACATATCAGAATCTTCCGATATGTCTTCCTTTTTCATCAACTGAGGATTCCCCTCTACCATGGTTGACATGGCCCTCGACAGTGTACGTTCCATTTCCCACACTTCTGCTCTCGCCCCTTCCCCTCCCTCCTACAACCACGATAGGGTTCCCCTTGTCCTCACCTTTCACCCCACCACCTCCACATTCAATGGATCATCCACAGCCATTTCTGCCACCTCCAACATGATCCCACCACCAAACACATCTTCCCCTCACCTCCCCTTTCAGCATTCCAAAGGGACCACTCCCTCCGCAACACCCTGGTCCACTACTCAATCACCCTCAATGCCCCCTCCCTTCCCCAAGGCACCTGCCCATGCAAGCGCAGGAGATGCGATACCTGCCTTTTTACCTCCTCCCTTCCCACTGTCCAGGGCCCCAAACACTCCTTCCAGATGAAACAGCGATTTACTTGTACTTCTTACAATCTAGTATACTGTATTCGCTGTTCACGATGTGGTCTCCTCTACATTGGGGAGACCAAATGCAGATTGGGTGAGCGCTTTGCAGAACACCCCCGTTCAGTCTGTAAGGGTGACCCTGAGCTTCCGGTCGCCTGTCACTTTAATTCCCCGCTCCACTCCCACTCTGACCTCTCCGTTCTAGGCCTTTTACATTGTTCCAATGAAGCTCAATGCAAGCTCGAGGAACAGCACCTCATCTTTCGTCTAGGCACTTTACAGCCTTCTAGACTCAACATCAAGTTCAACAATTTCAGACGATAACCTCGGCCCCTATTTTTTCAGACGGCAGCTGTTGATGATTCTGCCATCCCCATTTGCAGTATTTAACCGCTCCTGCCTTCCACCTATCACAGACCGTCCCTTTTGTTCTTTCCTTCCCCCCCCTTTCCCTGCCTCTGCACCTGGTTAAGATCTGTTACATCTCTGACTTTTTCCAGTTCTGACAAAGGGTCACAGACCTAAAATGTTAACTCTGGCCGTGATCTTGCTAGCGCTCAGAGGGCGGGTTTGGAGGCAGGTCAGGTGTCAAAATGGCAAAGATTGTCAGCAGGTAGGGAATCCGCTTTCAACCCGCCTCCATGTGAGTCTTCCAGGTGTCGGGTCAGTTGGTACAAAACAGACTCGACACCAAGCGGCGGGGGAGGCAATTCAAATCATTAACTGGGTTGTTAACATCCAATTAACTGTTATTTTAAGGCTACATTTCAATTTTACGTGCTCCCTCACAGGTTTCCTGCTGCTCGGGGAACACGTCAGCTCACCATGTCGTGAGTTGAGTCTGTATTGCATTATCTGATTACCTGACGGCTTCAGAAGTTATATAAAGGTTACCATGTTGCAGCTGTTCACTTTCAGAGCTCAGAAACTGTTGGTTACTGCATTTGGAAGACATATACAGCCTTGTGCAGCTTGCAAGTGTTTGGAGCCAACTCTCTATCCAGTTCCACCTCATTGGAACAACCTCTCTCAGCATTCACAGATTTGCTTCTGTCTTCTCTCTGTCACCTGCCATCTATTACAACAGAATGGGTACGGTTTGCACTCTCTCACCTTGGTCCTCAGAATCTGAGCACAAAAAGCCCCAACACCAGCAGAACCAGGCACCCCAGCAGCCACAACAACAGCAAGAGCGCCGACCTTCTCTTCAACCACCTGATGCTGCAGAGGGCAGAGGGCATCAGTGCAGGGCTGGACTTTGCCGGAGGTGCTACCCCCAGCACAGGGTTTACAGGCAGAGGATGAGCTTCCTCAACATGACTGAGCAGCGGTGCCAACGGAGGCTTAGGCTATCGCGCCAGGTCGTGGCGGACATTTGCAGATTGCTGGAGCAAGAACTGCAGCCCAGAGAAGCGGGTGGACACCCCTTACCAGTAGCTGTGAAAGTCACCCTTGTCCACAACCTGTTCACCTCAGGCTCCTTCCAGGCATCTGCAGCAGACATTTGCGACATCTCGCAATCGGCTGCACACAGATGTATTACGCAGGTGACCGATGCTTTATTTGACAAGTCAGCAAATTATATAAACTTTGCAACTGATGAAGCCAGTGCTGCTGAGTGCACGGTTGGCTTTGCAGCTCTGGCTGGATTCCCATGGGTGCAGGGCATAATCGACTGCACACATGTAGCCATCAGAGCACCCCATCATAACCCAGCAGTGTTTATCAACTGCAAGGGCTTCCACTCCCTCAATGTGCAGCTGGTCTGCAACCATTGGAAGATCATTGTCCATGTGTGCGCCAAGTTCCCTGGGTGCTGCCATGACTCCTACATCCTGAGCCAGTCCACCGTTCCTCAGCTCTTCATACCTCCAAACAGTCTTTCCGACTGGCTGCTTTGAGACAAGGGCTATCCATTAAAGACGTGGCTCATGATATCGTTGAAGAGGACAACAAACGAGGCTGAGGAACATTACAATCAAAGCCTGATCTCCACCAGAAATGTCATAGAGCAGACGATTGGCTTGCTTAAAATGCGCTTCAGATGCCTGGACAGATCTGGAGGAGCCCTGCAGTACCCACCAGCCAGGGTCTCCAGAATCGTTGTGGTCTGCTGCGTCCTGCACAACATAGCACAGCAGCAAGGCTTAGTGCTGCATGAGGAAGAATGCGCAGAGCACACAGCCTCTTCGGAGGAGGAGGAGGAGCATGAGTTTGAGGACAACGATGAGGAAGACCTTGATCAGCCAGCGGTACCAATGCCACCAGTACACGAACACATTGCTGCCCGTGAGGCCAGGATTCACCCCATCATGGCCAGATTTAGCTAAGTTCATGCTACACAGACATGTGGCTGCCACATGTGTTGGCACATTGGCATCAGCCCACATCAACACCATTAACCATCCTTACAATGACCAGTCCTACCTTATCAATCTAACCACCATTGATGGAGATTAAATTATCCCTGACCATCCACTCTGCCACTTCCAAGTGTCAACACACATTTGCGAAGGAACAATATTTGAACGAATTAAAGATTTATTCCACAAAATAAAATTAACAGAAACTTGTCATTAACATTGAAATAAACACCAAATTGACTACCCTTGTGACTCTATTTGTGTGTCATCTTTCTTTTCCGAGTGCTTCTATGTGGTGCAACCCCTGTGGCTTCAGCAGAGGTAGAGGCAGCCTGCACACTTCCCTGCTGCATCTGCTTCGACGCCTTTGGTGGTCGTCCTCTGGGTTTTGGAGCCTGTGTGGGCCCCGCTAAAGTGTGCTCCTCCTGCAACTGTGCAGTGGTAGACTCAGCCATCGCTGTCCGTGGAGGCATCTGGGGCTCTGAGGGGTAGGCAAGGAGGTTGAAGTGTGAGCGCTTTGAGCAGAACCCCCACTTCCATGTGCCATCCCACCATCATCCCTCTCATGGGCCACCCACACTTTTCTGCTAGCAAGTAGCTGGAGAGCACCTTACTGCACATCAGTGGGGCCATGAGGACCCATGTTTATACAGTCATTCCTCCTAGCAAGGACCTCTATGAGCCTCTGGTTTCTCTCCTCCATAGATGCCCATCTATTTTGAAGGGAGACCATGTGCTCATGTGACTGGCACATTAGGCCCTCCATGCAGGTGGCCATCCTATCCATGGAAGAATCAGCAGTCGTGATTGCGTGCGCCACGGTGGTGCTCATGCTTGAGATGGACTCCTCTATTCTTTGCACATTCGCAGTCACCCCGGTTGCAAAACCTGTCAGAGCCTCCTGCACTTGTTGCTCCAGCTCCAGGATCACCCTCTTTCTTGTTGGCCCCCGAGGCTCAGCGTCTGCATGCAGCTGAGCAGGGCTAGGAAACTTCTGCGCCCTCCGACAAGGTGTCTCCACTGCTGACCCTGTCTCCACCGTCTGCTCTTGCTCACGTGTGATGTGTGACACACCAGGTGACAACACTACTCTATCTCAGGACGGAACCACCAAGGTGATTGTATCTGTGCTGGTGCTGGCTTGCCTTGTCTCAGGTGACGCTGTGCCTTCATTGGCTGGAGCCTCCTCTGAGGTGTGCTCACCAGTTCCTCATGGACATTGGGGAGGGCTCTTGATGGACCTGTGAGAGAGTAAAGACATCAGTTATGTACATTGCATACACATACCATTATGCACATTATGAGCAATCAATTCCTGTTGACATCAGCCCCAATATGAGTGACTGATGAATGACATGTGGGTGTATGGGAAATGATTCTGGCACCAGGTTGTTCTGATGAGCCCTTCTCTCTGCCCCCCACTTCCAGCTGGTCCACCACTCCAGTGATCTCCAGGGCAGCCTCCTCTGCAAGAGTCAGAATGGCCAGTGATTGAGGGCCACCTCTCGTTCTCTCCCTCTCCCTCTTGTTGTGGGTTCTCTTCTCCTGCAATGAGGGAAAGAAGAGAAGGTTGAGTGAGAGTGATGGAATGAGTGTAAGGAATGGATGTGTTAGATCTTTATAGGGAGACTATAATGGAGTGGGGTGGCTGCAACAAGTTGCATCCTTTACTGTTGCTAGTTGGTGTCATTACATTAGGATGAGGGTGAGTGTGAGGGGTGCATAGTAAGATGAGGATGCAATAATGCAGATAGATAGAGAGGGATGGGTGAAGGTCCAAGGGATGTTGCTTCGAGTTGTGATGTGCAGGAGTAGGGTTGGGAATGCTGAGTGATGGGGAAGTGATAACAGGCACAGCAGCATGAAGGTAAGTGTGGCTTTATACTCACTTTTCCAGATCGTAGAAGGTCATGAAAACGCTTGTGGCATTGAACCCAGGTCCACATCACTACACACCTGCCTGTTACATCCTCAGCTATTTGCAGCCAGGCTGCCTTGGTCTCCTGGGGAGGTCTCTTCCGCCCACTGGCAGGGAAGAGAACCTCCCTGCGTGCTCAGACTCCCTCCACAAGAACACGAAGGGAGTCATCACTGAAGCGAGGAGCAGCCCGCTGCCTTTCTGAGGCCATTCTTGGAGCAGAACAAGGTAGATCAGTAATGCACATTTTAAATGGGGCAAATTAAATGAGGTGGGGGATGAGCCCTTTAAATATACCAGCAAAAGAAGTGTCAGCACTGACGTCATTTGACCTGCATCTTGTAATAGGGTCAGGGAACGCAAAGGGTGGGCTTAACAAGGCCCATTAACGGAAAATCTTTTTTCTAGGTAGGATGTACACAGCAGCAGGCTCGTAGCCTGACGAGGACCACTCCTGCCTCAGTCGGCAAGGCCACGGCCTCTGTTTCTCTCTCCACAGATGCTGCCTGGCCTGCTGAGTGGTTCCAGCATTTTCTGTTTTTGTTTCGGATTCCAGTATCCGCAGTATTTTGCTAAAGTAGCCTGATTGATTGGCACCTTCATCCATCACCTTAAACATTCACTCCCTCCACCACTGGCACACCATGGCTGCAGTGTGCACCATCTTCAAGATGCAGTGCAGAAACTCACCAAGGCTTCTGCGACAGCACCTCTCAAACTAGTGACCTCTACCACCTAGAAGGACAAGGGCAGCAGGTGCATGGGAACACCGCCACCTCCAATTCCCCTCCAAATCACACACCATCTTGACTTGGAAATATAGTGCCGTTCCTTCATCATCACTGGGGCAAAATCCAAGAACTCCCTCCCTAACAGCACTGTGCGAGTACCTTCACCACACGGACTGCAGTGGTTCAAGAAGGTGGCTCGCCACCACCTTCTCGAGCAATTAGGGATGGGCAATAAATGCTGGCCTTGCCAGCGACACCCACATCCCATGAATGAATAAATAAAAGTGTGTGGTGAAAAAGTTGAATATATTTGCCTACTAAACAATTGATTACATTTCAACAGTAATTCATTGACTGTGAAGCACTTTGGAATGCCCTGAGTTATAACTACTTTCTTCTTCTTTCTTACATAGTTAGGTAGCAATAAAACATTTCAGGACCTTTGACAGGAAGGGTAGGTTGTAGATACAATAGGCGGTGTTGGACTTCGTCATCGACATCTGCCCTTGTTGACAGTAGGCTCCCGAGGTATGGAAAGTGGTCCACGTTGTCCAAGGCCTTGTCATGGGTTTTGATAATCGGGGGGCAGTACTGTGTGGCGGGGGCAGGTTGATAGAGGACCTTTGTCTTACGAAGCTTTGACCATGCTCGATCAGCTCCGATGGACGGGTCACATTGTCCGCATGCCCGATACGAGACTCCCAAAACAAGCGCTCTACTCGGAGCTCCAACACGGCAAGAGAGCCCCAGGTGGGCAGAGGAAACGCTTCAAGGACACCCTCAAAGCCTCCTTGAAAAAGTGCAATATCCCCACCGACACCTGGGAATCCCTGGCCCAAGACCGCACAAAGTAGAGGAGAAGCATCAGGGAAGGCGCCGAACACCTCGAGTCTCTTCGCCGGGAGCAAGCGGAAGCCCAACGCAAGGAGCGCACATCAACCCAAGCACCCCACCCACCCGTCCCTTCAACCACTGCCTGCCCCACCTGTGACAGAGACTGTAGGTCCCGCATTGGACTCATCAGTTGCCTGAGAACTCATTTTTAATGTGGAAGCAAGTCATCGTCGGTTCCAAGGGACTGCCTAAGAAGAAAGAAAGGTACAGTAATATTAGAGAAAATTGATAGGTTAATCTTTTTAAGAAGCAGGTTGATGAAGGTGGTTTTGAAAGTGGTAGGGATGTTGCTGGATGATAAAGAAATGTTGATGATATTGAGTTCAAAAAATGGAACTTGGATAGTTAAGAGTTGGGTTGTTAGGGACACAAGGGAGAATATGATGGTCTTCATAGAGACAGGGAGTGGGAAAAGTCAAAGTTTGAAACTATAGCGGGAAAGCAACATTAATTAATCTTTTGGAATAGAAGCAGAAGACTCACCTGAAATAAATAGTGAGAAAATGTTATCAAAGAAAAGGAAAGCAAGAGACTTTGAGGTAGTAAAAATAAAAACACTGTTGGAGAAGGAGCAAGGGATATCAAAAGATTAAAAGAAAATCCAGCGAAAAGAATAATGGTCAATGTTTCAGAAAATTGGAGTCAGGATTGAGTGATATCTGTGTGAGTCCACAAACCTTTCAAAATTGGAAAATTAGCAGCACTCATACTTATAGAGGGATATGATAAAGTAAAGAGAGAAATCTGAGATAGAAATGCAAGAACAAGACAAATAATGTTGAAAAGAGAGTGGTGAGAAAGTGAATACATTTGCCTACTAAACAATCAACTATTCCAAAATAGACTGAAATGAAGATAATTCATGTCGTCAAAGCAGAAACACCTTTTTAGAATACATCCAGGACCGTTTCGTACATCAGTATGTTTCTAGTTAACTAAAGAAAGAAGCATTGCTTGATTTAGTGGGGCATGAAATGGGATAAATAACTGATGTGAGAGTAGAAAAATAATTGGGAAATAGCAACCATGTCAGAGTTATGTTATAAAAGGACAACGAAGGGTCATAGTTAGGGTGCTAGACTGGAAATTGGCAAAGTGCAATGAGATAAAAAGGGATCAGTCTCAAATTAACTGGAGAGAAACGTCAATGATGGATTAGCAATGTGAAATCTTCAAATATGAGATGGAAACAATACAAAATAATTCCTGCATGGTGAAAAGGGTGCATCAAAAAACAGTTCTGTGGATAAATTGAGATTAAAACTTAACTGAAACTTAAAAGGGGGGAAATGATAAAGTTTGGGCTAACAATGCAAAAGAAAATAAGAAATATAGAAAGTGTAGTGTGGAACTGAAATGGGAGATTAGAAGGGCTTAAAGGGAATAGGGAAGAAAATTAGCAGATAAAATAATGAGCCATAATTTGCTGTAGAAGTGAATCTAACAGTGTCTGCCGTTAGACTTGCCCTTGCATGTTTAGTTTTTTAAATTTTTGGCACATCAAGTTGTTGTAAATGCAAACTTATAACGTCCCAGTGAGGGAAATTGGGCATCTGGGACCTGAGTGAACAGGGCAAGCAATTGTTTATCTTCTTAACCAGTTAGATTGAAAGATTGTGAAATGAACAGTGCAAGGACAGAGAAGGAAGTGTAAATTAGAATGGGTGAATTAAATGCCAAATCAGACACAGTAAGAGAAATAAAGAAAGGAAAAGAAAGATTGCATTAAGAGAAAGATAAAAAAAAAGAGAGACAGAAAGGAAAAGTAATAAAACAATTATAAAATTTTACATTTTTAAAATCTCCAGCAACAATTAAAACCTGAAGGAATCAAACTCTACACTTGCAATAGTTAATTTTCAGTGCCAGAGAGGTTGACTAGCAGTAATTAACAATGATCACGTTGTGAAAAGGATACTTAGACTGAAATAGCAACACCAACAACAACTTGCATTTCTATAGCGCCTTTAACATAGTAAGTCATCCCAAGGCGCTTCACAGGAGTGATATGAAACAAAATTTGACACTGAGCCACATAAGGTGATATTAGGACTGATGACCAAAAGCTTGGTCAAAGGAGTAGGTTTTAAGGAGTGTCTTAAAGGAGGAGAGAGAGGTAGAGAGATGGTGAGGTTTAGGCAGGGAATCCCAGAGCTTAGGGCCTAGGCAGCTGAAGGCACAGCCACCAATGGTGGAACGATTAAAATTGGTGATACGCAAGAGGTCAAAATTGGAGGAGTGCAGATATCTCGAATACAGTTAGAGCTGGAGGAGGTTACAGAGATGGAGGGGCGGGGGTTAAGGTGGGTGGTGAGGCCATGGTGGGATTTGAAAACCAGGGTAAGAATTTTTTAATTGAGGCATTGCCGGACCGGGAGCCAATGTATGCCATTGAGCACAGGGGTGATGGGTGAACGGGACTTGGTGTGAGTTAGGATACGGGCAGCAGAGTTTTGGACGAGCTCAAGTTTATGTAGGGTGAAAGATCAGAGGCCGGCCAGGAGAGCATTGGAATAGTCAAGTCTAGAGGCAACAAAGGCATGGATGAGGGTTTCAGGAGCAGATGAGCTGAAGCAAGGGTGGTGTCAGGTGATATTATGGAGGTGTAAATAGGCAGTGTTGGTGATGGAGCCGATATGTGGTCGGAAGCTTATCTCGGGGACAAATATGACACCAAGGTTGCGAACAGTCTGGAAATGGACAAGACTTAACACTCTGTGGCAAGTTTAGTTCCATGCAAGTACAGCAACTTCATGTTATTCAATAGATTTCAATGGTGAGCCAGACAGCAAGATACCGTTTTCACAAAGCTAATGGTGGAGTGGTGCATCTCGGACAGCAACTTTTGGATTTCTGTGTTTAACCTCGCGTGAAGTTGCTGTAGCATATGCACATAAATAACGACAAGTGTTTTTAGCCTTGCCATTATTTTGACGGCTAATTATGGCCCATTAGGAAATAGTAAGGACTTTTATAAGCATATAAAAAAAGTAAAAGAATAGTTTTACAGAGGGTAGACCCACTGAGGGATGGATAGAATTTAATTGTAGAGGTTGAAGATGTGGTGGATATTTTTAAGATCTCCAGTTTTTACAAATGATGGTTGAAGTAAAAATGTAGGTGTACTGGAGGAGGATATGGAACAATTATTAGAGATAATTGTAGAAAAGGAATTGGTTCTAAAGAAATTAGCAGAACTCAGGGTGGATAAGTCACTGGGGCCCTGATGACATGCATGTTGAAAGAATAAAAGGGGAATTATCAGAGATTCTGGCCACAACTTTTCAATCCTCCTTAGTTATACAAATTGCACTGTGGTGTTAGAGTGCAGCCAATGTAATGGCTTTGTTCAAGAATGAAGAGAAAGATAAATTGGGTAAATAAAGATTAAGCTAACATCAGTTGTGTGCAAACTTTTGTAATACATATTTCAAGATAAAATAAGTGAACATTTAGAAATACATGGGTTAATCAAGTACAACCAACAAGGATTAGTTAAAGGCAAGTCATGTTTGATGTTTGATATAGAGTTGATTGAATAGGTGACTGATTGGATAGATGAAGGGAATGCCATAGATGAAGTGTATATGGATTTCAGAAGGTGTTTGATAAAATGTCTCACATGAGGCTTGTTCAAAAATTCAGATGTATACTATAAGAGGAAATGTAGCAGCATAGATAGAAAGTTGTTGACTGACAGGAAACAATGAGTTAGGGTAAATGAATGTTGCTCACATTGGAGAAAGTTAGGAAGTGGTGTACCCGGAGGGGGTTATTGCGAGGTCTACTTTTGCTCCCATATGATTTGAACATGAGTACAGGGAGCACAATGTTGGAATCTGCTGATAACACAGAAGTAGAGGGTTTGGCAAACAGTGCGGAGGACTGTAAAGGCTTCAGGAAGAAATAGCCAGTTTAAAAAAATGGGAAGACAGGTGGAAGATGCAATTGAATATGGATGTGTGAGGACATTAAGAGCATAGAGAGTGTGCTGCATAGATTCACCAGGATGATGTCAGCGATGGTAAACTATAGTCTTGAGGAGAGAGTTGAGATACTTGGACAATTTCCACTGGAGTAGAGAAGGCTGTGGAGATTCAGTAGAGGTTTCTTTTAAATTGTGAAGGGATTTGATAGTGAATGGAGAAAGACTATTTCCTCTGGTTAGGAGTCAGCAATGAGGGGTTAACAGTATAAAATAGTCACTAAGAGAATGAGAAGAAATTCCTTCATGCAGTGTACTGTTGGAGCATAGAATTATTTGCCACAGGAAATGGTTGAGGCAGAGACCATTGCATCTTTTAATGGAAAATTGATAAATATTTATTAATGGATTAGATTTGGAATTCTCTAGCAAAGAGCCAGCACAGATGCAATGGGGCGAATGGCCGCCTTCTGTGCTGTTAACATCTATAAGAAATTACTTTAATGAGGACTGTGGAGGAAGCACAGTGGAGTGGCGGGGGGGGGGGAGCCGAGCCGAGTTGGGAGGAGGGCTTGAAGGAGTGAGGGTCCGTTGAGATGGGAACCAGTAGCAGCTGTACAGATTGCCTTGATTTTAGACACAGAGCTCCTTGCATTTAGTATCAGACGTGAGGATGGATGGTGTGGAGGAGGGGAGGGTATTAGTGGCTGTTTATAGTGGAGAAGAAGTGTTTGGAGCTGTTATTGCTCTGCGGGATTTGATCCTGGAGGGGGGAGTGGTAGTCCTGCTTGAGGTGGTCAAACTGATCTGGTGGTGCGCTACTGTGTGTTTTCTTCTAAAGTAATGTTAACTTTAACTGTTCGGCAGGTGGCAAAAAAATGATGCAGGGTGTAGATGAATAATTTGTGTGAAAGAAACAACCAATAGATGGCACTTTAAGACAAGTAACAAATGGAGAAAGTGAGAATGAGATATATATGTTGTATGTTTATGTTTATTTCTATTGGTTGGATGCGATTGGTTGGATGCGATTAGTTGCCCTGGTAACAAAAATTGCTAAATGATATTGTTTTTCAGTCACCCAATTGTAAAATAGCAGGCATCTTAAATTCATTCTTCATGATGCAGATCCCAGATCCAATCAGATTGGCTCAGGAATCAACAGCATATGCAAAGATTAGTAAAGCATGTGTTCAAAATAAATAAATGGGATTGAATGCCTATAGGCCACCCAAACCAATTGATCAATATGCTTGATTGCTGAAAGAGAGATGAAAATATAGGCAAGACTGCAATTAATATTTTAGGAGTCCTATAAATACTGGAACTGCACTCAAGGACTTCATGAGTGCTTCATGTAATGTAATTATTTTTAAAGAAGGAATTATAGGCTAGTTAATCTAGAGAATAAGGGGAAGTCAGTATGGCTTTAGAAGAAATAGGTTGTGCCTCACAAATCTACTGGGATTCTTTGAACTAAATGAATTAGTACGGTGAATACAATATATTTAGAATTTCAGAAGGCATTTCATAATCTGAGGCTTTTAAAGATAAAGGAATATTGAATTAATGACAATTTAGCAAATTGGATTGAAAATTGCCTCAATAAGAGAAAATAGAAAGTGATGATGAGCATAATCCCTCTTGTCTCAGCTGGTTAAGTAAGTGAATAATTGAGCTATTCAAGCAAGGAAGGTCCCTGGTTCAATTTCCTGGACTGTCCCGAGTTAGCTGATTTCAGCCAGCGCAGCGGCAGGACTGCTGCAGCTGAACTCAGAACCTATATCCGGGGAAATAAAAATCCTGATTACAATACAGGGTCTCCTGTTTAAAGTGTACATATGTGGAGATCAGATAAGGATAGGAGTGGAGTGTTTGCAATGTCCCCTGCTTGCCTTCACCATATTCCCGTGCACGAGAATAGCCTGCCTACGGTTATTGTCTAGGTCACCTGTGAGAGATGCTGGAGGGAGAGGAGGAATGGGAGGTGAGAATTGACAGAAAAAGGAAGAAACCGATGATTAATAATAAAAAGGCACATTGACCAGATAATATTGCGTGTGGTGTTCGATCAATGAACTAATTGGAGAAGCTGAAGAAGGGACAACAGTGAGGATTGAACAGTGACTGAAAAGTCTAAGATATGAGAATGGAGTTTGTTTTCATTCAAGAAATTGCCTGCTGTCTGGTTGGAACCATTAGAAATTCATTTCTTGACTGCCAGTAGGTTAATATTATCGGTTGTAATATTCGATTGACACCTGGCTGGGAGGTGTGCTGGTTACCTTTGGGTTACAAAGAAATGTCCAAGTGTTGAGAGTTTTATCTGTGATTATTCATCTCCTCTGGAGATTAAACATTTTTGAGTGGTCCACAATAGTGAAAAAATGTTTGGAGTGGAATTAATGAGGCACAAATACTTTTCTTATTATGCAGTTTCTTATCTAAACCCGTTTATTAGTGAATGGTGGCCTTGCATTAGGTTTCGGTCTGATCGCTGCTGGTTGGGTATCAAACACCGACGTTTTGAAGCTTCCCTTCCCATGTTCTCGTGCAGTGTGTAGTCAGGTCGCCGGTGAGAATCCCTTTTCACACCGTAACTTTAGCATTTTAGGGAAGTGGAAACCGATTCACTGCGACATCAGATTTGGTGCACCACACATCTTCTAATGGGTCAAACGAAAAATTGAGGATAAAAGTGACTCTAAGTCACTTCTATAACTCTTGGATCATTCATTTACTTTTATAGGCTGAAAATTGTCATCGACGCTTGTTTTATTACACGTGTGACTCTAAAAACAGGGAGAAAAACACTCACCCACATCTCAGCAGACTATAACCAGTGCTGTGTGAAGTCAGCAGGCAATATTCGTGGGTCTAGTGCGCGGTGATATCATACAATACAGACGGTTCTTCTGTGAAGTCAATTGACTGAAATAGTCACTAGTTCCTCGTTTTCCAGCAAATCACACCTAGTGTTTCAGTTCAAAGGTATGTGTGTGTTTATGACTGTAGATCTTGTAGGCGGTTATTTAAACTCTTTAAAGTAAAGATTTCAAACTATTGCGATAACACTGTGCCATCACCTATTTTGCAGGGGAATAGGCAGGTGTCACGGGGACCACTAAAAATAAGTAAGAAAACATTTTTTAGGAAACTGAGCGATCTCAAGCACAAACTATCAAGTACAAAGCACGAATACAAAGCAAAACACTGCGGATGCTGGTAATCTGAAATACAAACAGAAAATGTGGAGAGAGAAACCGATCATTGGCTGGTGAAAGGTCATCGACCTGAAACGTTAGCTCGGTTTCTCTCTCCACAGATGCTGCCTGACCTGCTGAGTATTTCCAGCACTTTCTGTTTTTATTTAAGTACAGAGCACTGCTGTAAATCTAATGCCTATTCGAATAAAAATATCACAACTGCAGCCAGATCGCCTGTGGTGTAAAAAAAAGCTTTTATTCATTAAGGAATGTAATTATTTTCCATGCATAAGCGCGTTCTGCAACAAAAAAAATAGCCTAACTTTGGCCCCAGAAGTAGAAGCTACATTATTACATAAATTTAAAACAGAAATAGACAGTTTCCTAGAAGTAAAGGGAATTAAGGGTTACGGGGAGCGGGCAGGAATTTGGACATGAGTCTAGGTTCGGATCGGTCATGGCCCTGATCCTGCTCCTATTTCGTGTGTCTAATTCTGTTAGATTCAGGAGATGGTTCTGTGATAGTAGATTGGCGGTTAGGATCAGATCAGCCATGATCTTATTGAATGGTGGAGCAGGCTCGAGGGGCCGATTGGCCTACTCCTGCTCCTATTTCTTATGTTCTTATAACTTTTATTTCACCCATCCCTCTGACCTCTTGAAATGCTGGAAATAAACAGCGAGCCCTTCAACATCTGAACATTAAATGTTCTGAGTACAACTAGTTGCGAGGAAGGGTCTCTACACAAACGTTAACATCGCGTTCCCTTTCCAGATGCTGACGGACCTGTTGTGTATTTTTAGCATTTTCTATTTTTATTTCGGATTTTGAGATAAACATTCTCTCCCCAACAAACCATGCACCCAACGAATGGTGTTTTTCGATGTTAATGTCACAGTCGTAAAGCATAAATTCGTTATTTCCAATCCAAAGATTCGATCTCCCGTTTCTATGTAAATAAGCTTCGTTATCCAATGACCTGAAATGTACATTGTCTTCCAGTGACACTCATCGAACTGCACATGTGAGTAGACAGCCTTTCTGACTGGTCATCCTTCTACTTATTTTTAATAGAAGATGAAATATTATTTACTATCTAACATCAAATGCTGGAATTCACCCCGTTTTATTAAACCAGATCAAACTGGTCGTGTTACTTATTGCTATTTTCTTTCACTTTTGAAAATCTACCTAAAAATATCCTGCATCCCGCAATGTTATTATATTGTTGTATTAGCCCGGTACTTGCTGATCTTAAAACCTACTGCTCTGTGGGTTGCATATTAAAAATCTTCCGATTGTGGTTTATGGGATCTATAGTAATGTTATAAACAATAAATGGACCAATCTGATTACTTTGACCAATTAGTCATCTCCCTCTAGCAGGCGTTTAGTTACATAAATAACTCTCGGAAATGACTGAACAATCGCTGCTAACTTTAATACTGTCTGCACCAAAAAAAGTTTGGACATTTAAAAGTAAATTTCAAATGAAATCCGAACTAACAACCTCCCTTAAAACAATCCCCTCTTTAGTTTATATGCTTTGCAATTACCACTATGGAGGGACATTCTTTCTCAGTATTCCAAACTACCATTTTAAATACATGTTCATTTCATACTAAAGGTTACTTCTCTATATCACTGCCTGTATCTTCCTCCAGAAACAAAGCAACCGTTATTATAATGTTTGCTGTTTATTGTTTCGGATCTGTTGTGTAATGCGATCTGTGCTGCAGCCACACTCGCTGTATCGCTGCGGGACGCAGTCCTGGATTGTATCGGCCGATTTACTCCGGCCTTCCTGAGAAGTAAAATCATTTCGTTTTCATTCGATTTAAGTTTTCCCCCGTTTATATTTCACATTATTTTGATGCAGAATATAATTAATAATTCTGTTTTGTAATAATTGGCTGACATGTTGCCTGGAATGGGGCATTTCTATCCTCTGCCGTTTGACATGTTTCACTAAATACGCAGCTGCACATTTTCATTTTCCTGATCTTGACAAAAGGTTTGATTTTGCCCATATTTATTGGTCTTGGGCCAAGTTGTTATGGGCTGTATCGAATATTTAACACCCAGTGTATTGTCTATATATTAATGATCTTATAGAATCCAATGGCAATCCCTCTGAGACATTCTGAAGCAGGTACAGTCAGTGCGAGATATACTAGTGTAGGGACTTAGTAAAGAGGCACTTGAACTGCGTGTGGATCGATGCTGAGATTCATTTTATGTATGGATCATATGAATGTTTAATAAATATGGGCAACAGATAGATCAATGTTATATCACTGGGAGGGGTTGGTTTGGGATTAGCACTTGATTTAAACCTTCTGCTGTTTTGCCAAAGGATGGGTTCCTTGTTATTTAGGAATTCTCCTGTCTTGGCCTGAGGAGCGAAATGTCCGCTTCTCTTTAAAGGCCGCTGGCCTTGGCGAGATGACCGAGTGCGCACATCTGGACCATCCCGCTGGTTTTGGTATGAATGTTACATTTTACCAGAGAGGGGCTCGGAAGATTTTAAATTGATGTTTTGGTGTTGAGTTGGACATCATTCGATAGGCTTACACTGATAAAACCACATCTCAGTTTGGTGTCAGCTACGGCGCTGTTGAAATAGGAAGTCTCCGTTTGCGAGAGCCAGTGGATGCGGTGGCTGTGAGCTTCGAATGTGCTAAAGTGCAGTCCCCGAGGAGATCTCCCTCTCTCTCTCTCCCCCGCGCTCTCTGCCTCCGACCAATAGCCGCGGCGAGGAGTGATGCCGCAGCCCCTCCTGTTCCTCACTCTCTTGCCATCTGCCCTCAGCTGACCACAAGCACAACACAAGCTTTCAGCAAACAGCAGCTCCGCATCCAGCCGCAAAATACAAGACCTGTCCCCATCACCCAACTGGCACAGAAAAGGAACTCGCCACACAGTTCGCAATTACAGTTTGCACCCAATGTCCTGAAGGACTTTATAGCAAAACAGGTAAGTGACAGCAGCTCGTCTTGAAATGCTTCTTTTAGTGACCCCGGTAAAGAGAGTGTCATTCTTTAAAGTGCAATTATTTAAAAAAAAATAGGGGTCGAGTTCTAACATCCGTCTTACACCAGTGAGAGTATTAAAAAGTCATTGATCAAACTGGCGTTTTGTTTACTCAATACTTAACCAAGGCGTTAGATGTGTTCATTATCTGGTTCCCCCTGACCTCTGCGATTGACCCCATGTTCTTTAATTTAAATGTCACGACCCTGTTTTGTTTCAATTATTGGCGAATATTGATCCAATGGATAATATCGAATTCATTGCACTTTGAGCTGAATGTGTAGATTGCCAACTTTCTACTCAAATGTTAGTGTTCTCCCATGTTTTATACCCGTTTTCAGTTAAGGAATTGTCGTCCCACTGGTCACTTTGGAATAAGGAGGGATGTGAGGGGACAGAATGAGTGAGAATGTAACAAGCCTTTTTAACAAGAGATTTTACATAATTAAACTCCTCGGGGTAGATTGTGTTGTTTAGGTTTACTGAAAGGCGCACACCATTACAAATTAACTGTAAAGTGATACATCGTTAGCTCATTCGTAAATACAAACCATGTTGATACAATTCATAATGGTGCTTAAACTCCAACATAAGTGAACGAGTGAAAAGGTGGCACAAATATGTGTGGTTTGTTTCTTTGGGCTGAAGCGCTGGTCTAATAATTTAGTTAAGCGAATTCCTCATCCGTGCGGTGATTGTGACAATTTCCTGCCTTTTCAAGGAAACGGTAACGACGGGTCGATTATTCCTCACTGCGATTTCTCGGATACAGCAGAGAAAAACCGCGGCAATATTTAATGACAGCAGTTTTTTTCAAAAGGTACAACATTCGGGAAACACAATTGAGGTCTGTGGGGGTTTATGTGGTCTTTACACCAAACCGATATTGCTTTGGGGATAATAACTTCTCCAGATGTGCAAACCTGATGAATTCTGGCAATTCTGCAAGTGATCCGGGCCCCGGTGCAATCGCTTCCTGATCAGATCTTACTTTAAAAGAGACTTTGCTGTAAAGGCCAATGTATTCTTCTTCTCGGAGGATTGCGGGCGGCGTTGCTTTTGTTTCTGTCCTTAACTGGTTAATCGCTGCAGGCCCTTCATTTAGAAACGAGCCGGTAGTCTGTTAATTATCTGTCTTTAGAGTCGCGCCATAACTTGGGACCCGATTGTTCTCCAGGCTTTTGTTTAACAGAAGCTGAAAGTTTTTTTAAGTTTGTTCCCGCACACATAGAACAGGTAGGCTGTTTTCACCTCGTTTGTAGAAGGACGAAAACTTAGTCAAAACGATGAGTTTTACATTGGTTTTGAAACCTCTTTAGATTTGCAAACTAAACTGTCCTGATCTCTCTTGAATGCAATTTCAAATTGTTGAATGTAAATTTCATTGCTTCGAATTCCTCAGGATTCTAATTTCAAGTATGAAATTCTTGTTTGCTAAAAGTTATTGTAGTAACCAATTGGCAAATTTCGACAGTAATGTTTTACAGTAGAACTTTAATGAGTTTCATCAAATATTTTTACAGTGAACTGTGTCCAATATATGTACAGTCTTCATTTGATAATTGCTATTCAACGGTGGTTTGATACTCCTTATCCGGACATTTTTAATTGAACCGATGTTGAATGTCTTAACTCCTGGCTTGTCATTTCTTTCAGCTCTGCTAACACTGGTTTGGAAACAGCCTGTCTCTGTGATGTTGGCTCACTAGAAAGGCAGCCCACACCACAGTGTGGTGTCTTTTGTCCACCCAACGTACTGGGTGTGACTGACACAAGCTTTCGGGATCACACAGGTCCCCCCATCAGGTGAGAAGTAGAAAGGGGGGTTCCAGGCACAATGTGGTAGGAGTTTGTTCGGCAAATGTCAAAGCAAAAACCTGATTAGACTGACCATTCTAGGGAAAGTCATCGAGATCCTGTAAACTATTGAGAAAACGCCTCCTTTTAAAATCCACATTTCATAAAGAACCCAGCTTGTACAAACCCATCTTTTGAGGAGGAGGTTGAACTAACTTTGTCACAAAGGGGGAATGGTCACGGTGCGCTTTCTTAACCATTACTGTGATTAGTTTGGTCCATGATTGCAGGGATTTGTGCGAAGGAAGTGGTCTTTACTGATGTTAATGTAAACATGTATTCACACTGGTTACACTTCTCCCTGCTCATTCACAGGCGATCAGGTTGCTGCATAGTTCCAATTGGGATGTCCTTGTCAGTAAAAGAACAACTTTACCCGATTGAAACCTTAAAGACGGCGACTCCGCCAAGGATCCCGGGCTATTACTCCTCCATCCTGCCCCATCCCCACTACCTTGATGTACTCCGCTCCTCGGAAGAAGCATTCCAGCCTCTCAAGTCCCTGGGCAGACTGGTCAGTGACTCCAGCTTAGTCATGCCTTTTAGTTTCAGCAACTTTTCATTTCTCAACGAGTCTCCCTCGGTAACCGAGCGGATCTGCAGCATCTTACCGGCGGCGTCTCTGCCCGTCTTCAGTAAAATGCCGAACAGTATGAACCCGGTCTACCCCCGAAACCACGACAAGCCAGCAACCGCTCGCCCGATTGCACTGTCTAATCCCAGGGAGCAGGAGAGTCGGGGCCCCCGCATCCAGCCGACTGCCAGCGAGGAGGCTCTGGGTTCCCATCGCTATCTGGTTGAGGTGAACCCAACAGTTCGGAAATGCCAGTCCGGTCAGTTCACGGAGGAGGATCTGAACCTGGTTCTATACGGGTGCATGGACACGGGTGGCCCCGACCAGTCGGCCGGTCACGCTATCTCAGGACTGCGAATATCCGGAAACACAGGTACCGAGCCCAACCTGTCTGAGTTTGATCTCCACCTTCGTCACTAGTAACTCGACCATACCTCTCCCAAAAGGGGATGTATTTGCATCAACACAGGCTTGGCCAGTGATCATCTTTCTGCTTCTTTACTCTGCAGGTGGGCCCGAGTCCAGGTTCAGCTGCTGGACAGAGACTCTCTCGAAATCCCTGGGGGGTGAGTGAGTGAGTGAGGGAGGGGAGAGTGGGGGGGGGGAGGAGTGGGTGAGGGGAAGGAGTGGGGAGGAGCGAGGGGGAGGGAAGAGTGGAGAGGGAATGAGGGATGAGGAGTGGGGGAAGGTGGGAGAGAGTGGGGGTGGGAGAGGGGAGGGAAGGTGGGAGAGGGAGGGAGGTGGGAGAGAGTGGGGAAGGGAGGGAGGGAGGAGTGGGGGGAGGGAGGAGTGGGAGGAGGGAGTGAGGGGAGGGAGGAGTGGGGGAGGGGCAGGGAGGAGTGGGAGGGGGAGGGAGGAGAGGGAGTGAGTGAGGGGAGTGGGGAAGGGGGTGAATGAGGGGAGAGTGGGGGAGGGAGTGAGGGTAGAGTGGGGGAGGGGAGGGAGGAGGGAGTGGGGAGGGAGAGTGTGGGGGAGGGAGGGAGGGGGAGAGTGGGGGAGGGAAGGGAGTGAGGATGGGTGGAGGAGTGGGGGGAGGGAGGGAGTGAGTGAGTGAGAGTGGGGGGAGGAGTGAGGAAGGGAGGGAGGGGGAGGAGAGTGAGAGTGGGGGGGAGGAGTGAGGAAGGGAGTGAGTGAGTGGGTGAGGGAGTGGGGGAGAGAGGAGGGAGTGCGGAGAGAGTGGGTGAGGGAGGAGGGAGTGGGGGGAGGGAGTGGGGGAGAGAGGAGGGAGGGAGGGGGGGAGAGTAGGTGAGGGAGTGGGGGAGGAAGGAGGGAGTGGGGGGAGAGTGGGTGAGGGAGGAGGGAGTGGGGGAGGAAGGAGGAGGGAGTGGGGGGAGAGTGGGTGAGGGAGGAGGGAGTGGGGAGGGAGGGAGTGGGGGGAGAGTGGGTGAGGGAGGAGGGAGTGGGGGAGGAAGGAAGGAGGGAGTGGGGGGAGAGTGGGTGAGGGGAGGGAGGAGGGAGTGGGGAGGGAGGGGGAGAGTGGGGGAGGGAAGGGAGTGAGGATGGGTGGAGGAGTGGGGGGAGGGAGGGAGTGAGTGAGTGAGAGTGGGGGGAGGAGTGAGGAAGGGAGGGAGGGGGGAGAGAGTGAGAGTGGGGGGGAGGAGTGAGGGAGGGAGTGAGTGGGTGAGGGAGGAGGGAGTGGGGGAGAGAGGAGGGAGTGCGGGAGAGAGTGGGTGAGGGAGGAGGGAGTGGGGGGAGGGAGTGGGGGAGAGAGGAGGGAGGGAGGGGGGAGAGTAGGTGAGGGAGTGGGGGAGGAAGGAGGGAGTGGGGGGAGAGTGGGTGAGGGAGGAGGGAGTGGGGAGGAAGGAGGGAGGGAGTGGGGGGAGAGTGGGTGAGGGAGGAGGGAGTGGGGGAGGAAGGAGGGAGGGAGTGGGGGGAGAGTGGGTGAGGGAGGAGGGAGTGGGGAGGGAGGGAGTGGGGGGAGAGTGGGTGAGGGAGGAGGGAGTGGGGGAGGAAGGAAGGTGGGAGTGGGGGGAGAGTGGGTGAGGGGAGGGAGGAGGGAGTGGGGAGGGAGAGTGTGGGGGAGGGAGGGAGGGGGAGAGTGGGGGAGGGAAGGGAGTGAGGATGGGTGGAGGAGTGGGGGGAGGGAGGGAGTGTGAGTGAGAGTGGGGGGAGGAGTGAGGAAGGGAGGAGGGAGGGAGAGAGTGAGAGTGGGGGGGAGGAGTGAGGGAGGGAGTGAGTGGGTGAGGAGGAGGGAGTGGGGGAGAGAGGAGGGAGTGCGGGAGAGAGTGGGTGAGGGAGGAGGGAGTGGGGGGAGGGAGTGGGGGAGAGAGGAGGGAGGGAGGGGGGGAGAGTAGGTGAGGGAGTGGGGGAGGAAGGAGGGAGTGGGGGGGAGAGTGGGTGAGGGAGGAGGGAGTGGGGGAGGAAGGAGGGAGGGAGTGGGGGAGAGTGGGTGAGGGAGGAGGGAGTGGGGAGGGAGGGAGTGGGGGGAGAGTGGGTGAGGGAGGAGGGAGTGGGGGAGGAAGGAGGGAGGGAGTGGGGGAGAGTGGGTGAGGGAGGAGGGAGTGGGGGAGGAAGGAGGGAGGGAGTGGGGGAGAGTGGGTGAGGGAGGAGGGAGTGGGGAGGGAGGGAGGGAGTGGGGGGAGAGTGGGTGAGGGAGTGGGGGAGGAGGGAGGGAGGGAGTGGGGGGAGAGTGGGTGAGGGAGGAGGGAGTGGGGAAGGAGGGAGTGGGGGGAGAGTGGGTGAGGGAGGAGGGAGTGGGGGAGGAGGGAGGGAGGGAGTGGGGGGAGAGTGGGTGAGGGAGGAGGGAGTGGGGGAGGAGGGAGGGAGGGAGGTGGCGGGGCTGCTCCGATCTGTCTGTGTGCCTGGGTTAAATCCTGTGCAGTGACTGTGTGCCTCTCTCTCTCTCTCTCTCTCTCCCAGGACTCGCTGTCTCTCACACCTTCTACGGGGGCGTTCCTCATCTCGGCGTCTTCTGTTCCCAAAATCTAATCCCCAAGGGGGTCCGATTTGGACCTTTTACAGGAAAAGTGGTGAATATGAGTGAAATTAAAACCTATGACGACAATTCCTTCATGTGGGAGGTGAGGATTACACTGTTATATCTCATTAAACAGGGGGTGGAGGTCTGATTTCTTTTAAGTGTGCAACTATGTACATAAATGAGGTGTCGACTTTACAAATTGTTTAGTTAATTATACACGTTTCGTTCTACAAGTTACAATGTGTGCTATTTGCCCTGAAACTGTTCGGCTGTAAGTGTTATTTAAGCTGTTGTATCTGCTCCCAGTCTGCTCTCACACGGGGCAACTTCACTTACAGATTTTTGAAGACGGCCGACTGAGTCACTTCATAGACGGGAAAGGGGCGGCTAGTAACTGGATGGCCTTGGTAAATTGTGCCAGGTCCCCCCAAGAACAGAATTTAACAGCCGTCCAGAGCGAAGGGAAAATCTTCTACGAGACATGCAAGGATGTGCTGGAGAAGCAGGAGCTGCTGGTGTGGTATGGAGACTGCTACCTGCAGTTTATGGGAATCCCGGTCACTTTAAAGGAAATGACTGAAAGCCCATTCACAGAGCAGGCTGAAGGTTAAAACACTTAAACGATTTTCTGCCCTTTTGCGGTTTACTGTCATTAGCTGCGATCGCTTGACTGAAATGCGACTTTCATTCCTTTGGCAGAGTCCAGAGAGGGCTTTAAATGTGAGAGGTGTGGGAAGGTATTCGCCTACAAGTACTACAGAGACAAGCATCTGAAGTACACCCGGTGCGTGGACCAGGGCGATCGCAAATTCCCCTGTCACCTGTGTAGCAGATCGTTCGAGAAGAGAGACAGACTGAGGATCCACATCCTGCATGTACATGAGAAACACCGGCCTCACAAAGTGAGCAAAAATACCCAGAGCAATAGGACAATCTCCAGTGATAGGTCGACACCACCTACTCACACCCTCCTGTCTGTGCAGGAGAAACACCGACCTGGTTAATCTAAACACAGTCTGTGTGTATTCGCACACGTTGTATTTAGATCTGGCGCCTATTTTATTCATGTTGTGAATGAACGAATTTCCCGACATTCCGATGTAAGATCATACCGACTGTACATATCTGCTCAGTCCAATCTGTCCAGATACCCCGAAAGCACCAGAAACACGCTATGGTGGAACCGAATAGAAATATTATAAATAATTTACTCTAGGGGCCATTTCTACTTAGCAAATAGAAACTGAAAATTGTTCTGACTTTCTGACCGTTGGTTTGCCCATATAACCACAACAACAGTTCATTGGATGGGCATCCTGAGGAGTTGACGGTGCCCTATATAAATACAAGTTACTTCTCGTTAGACGCCAGCTGTACATTTCTGTGAAGTGGATCCATTCTTCTCGACCCTGTACCTGCCGGGTTTACTTCAAATGACAGGGCTCTTTCTATAAATGGCATTTGACTTTATCCCCCTCTCTGCACGCTAGGCCAAGTTCCAGTAACCGGTTCGCGCAGTTTTTAGTGATCTCTTATAATTAAACGTTTACCAATAATTGTGCAACGGAATATTCTGTTTAGATAATCGCCCGTTGGATGTCTATTACCTGAACTAAATGGTATGCTGGAAACAACAGAAATTAACAAATACTTGTATATACGTTATACATTACAATAACAATCCACAGTACTGTACCTAGATATATCGATTATATATTTATTCAGATTTCCAGCAGCCGCTGTATTTTGCTTTTGTATCGATTATATACTTACTCGTGAATTAATTTGGGATACAATATAAATCCTGTTGGTATTTTACCAGTTCCACCATTCTGTACCTGAGTGCAGGACAAGCAAGTACATCAGCAGCTGTGGGACACATCCAAAACATCTGGAGCAGCCATGTACATCTACACATCCACATATGTACAATAATCACCAGGTTTGGAAAATCAGAAAGGATGTATACACTTGTCTATACATCTAATAGATAATATGATCCCTCTTCTCTCAATACTGCCATCATCTTCTTTGCCTAATTATTTTTTCTATCTGTTTACTTTTCTATCAGGGGGACTTTTGTATTTGATATCTTTTACATGAGAGCACTCTTGCTTTTACTCCATTCTCAGTATGTCATCATACTCTCACCTTGGGATGCACCAAACCTCTGTTCGTGCCTCCTTATGATGGCACAGCCAAGACATGTGAGAATTGCCGGGGTAAACTCATCACTTTTTGCCAGAATCCACTGGTGCACCAACTCACATGGCATCCCACAACTACTCTTGTCAGAATACATGCAGTTCAGGTGCCACATTTCCACCACAAGTTCTTACCCTGCATTCCCATAGCCAGCCCCTCACTCCACACAATCCAATATAATATTGGTAATCAATTTAATTATATGCAAAACATAGTGCTGAGCATGCCATAATCATTGTGAGGTCAGTTGTGGGACAGTTAGTTTTGCAGACTTTTTCCAACGTGTGGCTCTCTCTGTTGGACAGTGCACCGTGTGTGGGAAGAGCTTCTCGCAGTCCTCCAGCCTTAATAAACACATGAGGGTTCACTCAGGAGAGCGGCCATACAAGTGTGTCTACTGCAACAAGGTGGGTAGCTGCTTTGTACAATCATCACAGGACATTGCACTACGTGTCTCTCATAGAAAAAAACCAAAAAAGTGATACATGGAATAAGTGTAAAGTAAATTTAAAACAGATAAAGGAAGAACTTTTTTTACTTAATCTGCTTTTATATTGAGTTAAGGGTTGTATTAGTTTTGGCAATTCCTGACACCTGGGTCTCGCAAAATTGCCAGCAAATTCAAAGTACACTTGTTGGATTTATTACATTTGGCAGCCATATTTTACCAGGTCTCCTGGCCTTAGTGAATCCTGCAAATTTATTTTGGTGTTGTTAGCTATGCAAGCCCTGTGCATTGGGAACTGATGGCACAAATATAACTACAACAATATAAAAATATAAAGAGTGGCACATGTTGGAATAAACTACTAGGTGGGGTTAGTAGAGACAAAATATTAGGGATGTTCAAAATTCAGCTGGATGCTATGACAAGAGAGTTAAGATACTAGAGGGAAGAGTTTCAATTAGCCAAGTGGCCTTTTCTTGTTCTTGACTGTTCTTATGAGCATCACTAATGCATTTCTACTCTCTTTCTTCCCTGTCTGTAGGCCTTCACTGCCTCCAGCATCTTGCGTACCCATATTCGCCAGCACTCTGGAGAGAAACCCTTCAAATGCCGACACTGTGGCAAAGCCTTTGCCTCGCACGCGGCCCATGACAGCCATGTGAGGCGCACACACTCCAAAGGCAAAGGTTTTGCCTGTGCAATTTGTGGCAAGACCTTTGTGGAAGCACATGAGCTGAATTATCACCAGTTGCAGCTCCATGCAGGTTAGTGACCAGGAAGTGGTGGTGGGCGAAAGGGGAGCCAATACCATATGTCTGGTTGTAGCATTCCCTTTGTGCTTGCCAAATGAAACTGGTCTGCTTAAACTTGGTATTAGTAAGTAGCCAACTGCTTTGACATTTAAGATTTAAGGGATCATCAATTTTCTATTTGGGAGTGGAGGGATTATTTCACTGTTCACAAGTACTTATTTACCAGCTTCACTGCATTTGCTTTGTCACTCATAAATCAATATATTAACGACAGCTAAAATAGCCATTTCTTTGGTCTGCATGGAAAATACTATAGCATTATTCATTCAGTTTGAAAGTGCATAGGTCAATGCAATCTGTACTTGTGCTATCATCTGATCGATCTACTTAACACTGCACATGTGTCTATCAGAAACTGGTCGACTCCCATTTTCCCCCCCCACAGTTTTTCCATCTGTTCTCGCTTCCTCTCTCCTGAAAGTGGTGGCTCGTGCTGCAGGATGAATCCACTGGAGTGATTATCCATCTAGTTTTCAACTGGACAGCTGGTTCAGGGGATGACCACCCAGTAACACTGAGGAATGAAAACTGGACAGTAATGGTCCAGTTTTTGATTGCTTCCTTTAAAAATAAAGAGTTGTGTAAGTATGAGAATATGGCTGTTTTGCTAATGTCTAATTAGACATGGCTTGTGGATATGTAGCTTTTGTTTTAGATATTCCACCTGGATTAGGCCTGTAATGTATGTACCTTTAAGGGGAGAACTACTTTTTACAGCTCCTGTATACTGTAGTACCGGCAGTGACCACACCTGTATATAAACCCTGAGTAGTGATCTGTATAATTAGTTCTAGAGTAACCCTCATTCAGTAAACACCTGTTTAATCGTTCCCTGCAGTCTGTTGTCTGATTATTGAAGGACACAACATTAAGATACATGGATCTAACATTGGTGACGAGCAGATTCGAACCTACCTGCAACTCTGCATCACCTCCCAGGGATTCTCTCCTGGAGAACAGTGGAAGAAGGTCGAGTCCAGAAGCACGGGCGTCGACCACGGGCAACCGCCCAGTCATCCAGCGGAGATTTGAGCATCACAGGGGAGGCTGTCGAGAGCCAGGCTTGGCTTTCCAGTCATGGTGGTCCAGCGAAACGGGCTGGCAACAGGTCATGCGCAGACCCTTCCCGGACAGCGACGGGCTAGAGCCCAACCGAGCGGCACAGAAAAAGGCCGAACAGCGTCGACGGGGGAGAGAGAGAGGGCAGAGCACACAGGGCGCAGCCGGTGTTCAGGACCGAGCGGCGTCAATGGGGGAGAGAGACGAGAGAGAGCAGAGCGCAGCCGGTGTTCAAGGGCCGAGCAGCGTCAACGGGGGAGAGAGGCACACAGGAAAACGCGCAGAGCGCAGCCGGTGTTCAAGGGCCGAGCAGCGTCAACGGGGGAGAGAGGCGCGCAGGAAAACGTGAGGCACTGCCATTGCCACGAGGACCGCAGAGAGCGGCATTGGCAGCAGTGCAAGAGCAGCACACGAAACCCACAGGGCGTTGCCATTTGCCACGAGGACCGCTGAGAGCGGCGTTGGCAGCAGCACGGGAGACGCCATTTTAAGCCGCAGCGGGGAAGAAAGGAAAGCGCGGGAGATGCCATTTTAAGCCAGTCTAACCACACCCAAAAATGCCGAAGAGTGGCAGTATCACAGCGTTCGACAATGAAGTCGAAGATTGGACGACTTATGTCGAATGCATAGAAGTATACTGCAAGGCGAATGAAGTGCCAGATGACAAGAAAGCGCTGGTATTGTTGAATTCGTATGGCTTACTATGAAACCTAGTAACCCCAGAGAAGCCAGTAGAAAAGGATTTTGAAAACATAGTGTCAATCCTACAGGACCACTTAAACCCCACACCGCTGCTGATAGCAGAAAGATTTAAGTTTCACAAAAGGAACCAGCATAAAGATGAAAGTAATGCTGAGTATTTAACGGAACTTTGCAAGCTATCGAAACACTGCCAGTTTGGAACGGGACAAGCAGATACTTTAAGGGACAAGTTTGTGTGTGGGCTTCAAAGTGAAGGAACCCAGAAACGGCTTCTATCAGAAAAGGATCTTACGCTGGACAAGGCTTTCAGCATTGCAGTATCACATGAAGCAGCAGCACGGGGTGCTGTAGAGATACAACGGAGACCGCAAGAATATGGCACAAATGAAATGTCATACGGAACAGTGAAGTGCTATCGCTGCGGCAGAACAACACACGACCATAATGATTGCTGGTTCAAGGACAAAGTGTGCAGACAGTGTGGAAAAGTAGGACACAAAACAAGAGTCTGCAGGTCAGGAAAGAAAACCAGCAGCAAGAAATCTCCACAGGAGAAGTACAAGAAGGTACATAAGGTGATGGAGAGTAGTTCAGACGAACAGAAGAGTGATACAGACTCCGGAAGCAAGGAGCTGGGTTGTCTGAAATGACATAATTTGATCACAACAGAGGATCACCAAACTATCTGGGTCACGCTCAAGATAGCAGGAGTACAAGTGCAAATGGAATTGGACACAGGATCAGCCCAAACAGTCATAAACCGAAGGGACTACAAGCGGCTATTCTCACATATACCCTTGAGAGATACAAAGATTGTCTTGAAGACGTACACGGGGTAAAAAGTCTACCCCAAAGGAAAAATAAGGGTGAACGTTATATATAACGGCAAGGAAACACCAAAAATGGACCTATATGTATTGCCAGATGGAGGACCACCACTACTAGGACGTGAATGGATCCGGAAGATAGAGCTAGATTGGCATTCCATACAGGCACTGACTGTAGATGCCAAAAAGGATGACGACGTCACACCTGGGCGACTGTCAAAGATCCTAACTGATGCGAAAGAAGTGTTCCAGCAAGGACTCGGAACACTAAAAGGCATAACAGCGATGATTAAAATTGAAGAAAACGCAAGCCCAAAATTTTTTAAGGCCATGTACCTTATGTGATCCGCGCAGCCGTCGAAGCAGAGCTGGAGAGTCTGGAACGTTCAGGTGTACTGTCCAAGGTAGACTGGTGCGAGTGGGCTACACCCATCGTCCCTGTGATGAAAAAGTCATTGAGCAGCATGCCTGGGGAACCAAGGAAGGTTCGCATCTGTGGGGACTTTAAGGTAACAGTGAACCCAGTCCTTCACACCGTACAATATCCACTTCCGCGGATTGAAGATATTTTCGCCTCGCTATCTGGAGGGAAACGCTTCACTAAGATTGATCTGGCCCAGGCGTATCTGCAAATGGAGGTAGAAGAAGCATCAAAAAAATACCTCACAATCAACACCCATAAAGGTCTCTACCAATACAACCGGCTGGTATTCGGGGCAGCATCAGCTCCGGCTATTTGGCAGAGGGCAATGGAACAAGTCCTGCAAGGGATCCCAGGGACCCAGTGTTATTTGGACGACATCCTGGTCACGGGCGAAAATGACAGTGATCACCTTGCCAACCTGGAGCAGGTGCTCACTAGATTGCAGGAATATGGGCTCTGAGCTAACTGCCCCAAATGCGAGTTTTTTAGAAAACAGATCTCGTATTGTGGCCACGTTATCGATAAAGAGGAGCTACATAAGTCCCCAGAGAAGATTGAGGTAGTAGTCAAGTCTCCAGCACCGGGAAAATGTGTCACAACTGAGGTCGTTCCTTGGGCTGGTAAACTACTACCATAAGTTCTTGCCAAATTTGTCTACAATACTACACCCACTGAACACCCTACTGCAAACTGGGGTGCCATGGAAGTGGAGTGACGAATGTAGACGAGCTTTCCAGAAGAGCAAAACACTAATCACATCGAAAGAGGTATTGGCCCATTACAACCCGGCATTACCAATTCGGTTGGCATGTGATGCGTCACCCTACGGCATTGGAGCGGTGCTGTCGCACAAATTCTCGGATGGCTCAGAGAGGCCAATAGCCTTTGCGTCACGATCACTAACCTCAGCCGAGCGTAACTACGCCCAGATTGACAGGGAGACCCTCAGCCTAGTGTGGGGAGTGAAAAAGTTCAATCACTATCTGCACGGGCAGAAGTTCACCTTGCTGACTGATCACCAACCACTTGTCTCCATCTTTAATCCAAAGAAGGGCGTTCCGGTGATGACTGCGCAACGGCTACAAAGATGGTCCCTTTTTCTCGGGGCGCACCAATATGAAATCGAATATAAGGGCACAAAACAGCATGGAAACGCTGATGGGCTATCACGCCTGCCACTGCCTACTGCGGAGGAAGCACCAGCAGTGGATCATGTCGAAATATTTCATTCGACTATAATTGAATGTTTGCCAGTAACTAACGCTGGTATAGAGAAGGAGACCCGAAATGACCCGACACTGTCTCGGGTATATGGTTTGACGGTGAAGGGATGGCCAGCACATGGCAACTCACTGTTGCCAGCATTCTCATCCAGAAGAGAACAGCTGTCGGTATGCCAGGGGACCTTGATGTGTGGATCCCGAGTGGTAATTCCACCCAAGTTAAGGGAGAGAGTGCTCAATGAGCTTCACGAAGGTCATCTGGGAGGGGTGAAAATGAAAAGCCTTGCTAGGGCTTATGTGTGGTGGCTGGGGATCGATCAGCAAATCGAGGACCTGACAAAGAGCTGCTCAGGATGCCAGAAGGTCCAAAATGCACCACCATATGCCCCTCCACACCCATGGGAGTGGCCCTCATCTCCATGGCAATGGGTGCATATTGATTTTGCTGGTCCATTCATGGACTCAATGTTTTTAATAGCCGTGGATGCGCACTCAAAATGGCCTGAGGTGATCAAAATGTCCTCCACCACCACGGAGAAAACTATTGCAGTCCTACAGACCATTTTTGCCAGGAACGGCTTGCCAGAGCAGATTTGCTCTGATAGCGGACCACAGTTTGTGTCCAAAGAGTTTCGAAGATTTATGAAAACGAATGGGGTAAGGCATTACACATCCGCCCCGTATCATCCAGCCACAAATGGTTTGGCTGAGAGGTTTGTACAAACCTTTAAGAAGGCAATAAAGGCTATGTACAATGACAACATTCCGCTGCAGCACAAGGTGGACAATTTCCTGTTCGCCTACCGGAATGCGACACATGCAGTCACCAACCAGGCCCCAGCCATGATTTTCTTTAACCGAAGGTTAAGATCTCACCTGGATTTGCTCAGACGAAACGTACGAAGAGATGTTGAGAGTAAGCAATTCCAGCACATCCATGAGAAGCCAACAAGGAGCTTCAATGTAGGGCAACCAGTCTTGGCCCGCGACTACCAAACAGAAAAATGGCAGCCAGGAACAATATGCACACAGCAGGGCCCACTAATGTACACAGTGGACGTTGGGGAGAGCATCGTGAGACGCCATGCTGACCAGATCCTAGAGTCACAGGAACAAGTCAACCCCATGCCTCGCCCATACGTACCTGGTGATGAACCTGACGTACAGGTAGCATCTACCCCAGAAACAGTAGTATCGGAAGCTGATGAACCAACCGACGACAGGGGGCCAGAATCGCCTCCGCACCAAGAGCAAGACACTCGGGAAAGGCGCTATCCAGAAAGGATCAGGAAGCCTCCCCAAAGACTGAATTTATAAATAGACTATTTTCAGATAATGTTGCATGTTAAAAGTGTTAATTGTAATTAGTTTGATATTTAATAGTTAAATGAGTGTTATGGTACTGTTAATCTAAAAGGGGAGGAATTGTATGTCCCTTTAAGGGGAGAACTACTTTTTACAGCTCCTGTATACTGTAGTACCGGCAGTGACCACACCTGTATATAAACCCTGAGTAGTGATCTGTACACTTAGTTCCAGAGTAACCCTCATTCAGTAAACACCTGTTTAATCGTTCCCTGCAGTCTGTTGTCTGATTATTGAAGGACACAACATTAAGATACACGGATCTAACAAGGCCAAAGAGCACTATTTTATCAGTCTAGATAATGAGTGCTGGCAACTATTTGAAAACAAGGAGTATCGCTGACAAGATCCATATCTGCTCCTCATTTAGTGTCTACACATGCGCCCTCTTGAGCAGCTGTTACTGGATAGCAATCGGGTACACGAACTCTGATTGGGATTTTTCCCTGTCTCTAATCTGGGGACACTGAGGGCAATTGTCATGCCCCCACTGCCACCCATGCTGAGATCAGCTAATTCAGCACATAGAAATAATCAAATTTGGGACCTTCTTAGCCTGTTTGGTTGAGTACACACATGGTATATTTACCAACTTAACCATCAGTGAAGCCTTAACTGCTATTTTTTGATGAAATGGTGAATATATGTGTGAAAACTCTGTTATAGCAATTAATTGAAGCGAAATAGAGGTTTAGAAGCAAAAACTTAACTCAATATTATGCATCAAAATAGCTTATAAAAATACTGTTGCACTTCTACATGTTGCCACTATCTTCCCACGTGTAGTCTTATTCTGATGAATCACTCATGCACTACAACTTGTGAAAATCATTTAATTGATTTACAGACATGAACTCGATGGGCCAATTGGCCTCCTTCTGTGCTGATGTCTGTAAAAACAGGCAGAAGATTAATGACTTTGTAATCTTTCCCTATCCTCACTGTTACCCTAGTTTAAACCCACAGTAAATAGTGACCTGTGGCGGAGCCACTGAATGACTCTGGGCAACTGTACATAATTCCCTTTAACGATGTTCTAACACCAGCCTAAGCCTGTACCATTGTGTTAGACATTACTTCGTTTTGTATATAGTGTTTGTATGCATGGGGCGTGGCCCCTTTAAGAGCACAGGAAAACGCGGGCAAACGCGATGACGTCATGTCGCAAACCACGTAACTGCCCAGGCAGTCCTCGTGGAAGCTCTATCTTGTTAAGACCTGTTTCATGGTTCTCCTGTATCGATCTCATCAAACTGTTTGAACTCGTTTAGTTTTACATTAAAGACCTGTTTGATTTGATTTCCTGAGTCGACCTCAGTTATTAGTTAGGAATTCGTCAATTCCTACATTGGTGACCCCGTCTTTTGTGAACGTTTTTCGCAAAAAGGACACAGCATGGAGGCCAACGCCGTTTCGCTGAAGCTACCGCAGTTCTGGGAGCAGCAAGCGGCCTCGTGGTTCATTCAGGTCGAGGCCCAATTCGCCCTGAGGGACATCGTTGCGGATCAGACCAAATATCTCTATGTGGTCTCCGCCCTGACGGATCGTCAGCCTCCTCGAGAACCCTCCAGCGGAGTACAAGTATGAAACCCTCAAGGCGCGGTTGCTGCAAGTTTTCGGGCTCACTAAGGCGGAGCGCGCCCGTCGGTTGCTCGCTATGCCCGGGCTCGGGGACTCCAAGCCTCCGGAGTTAATGCGCCAAATGCTCACACTCCTTGGCTCCGAACCGAAATGCTTCCTATTCCAGGAAATATTCCTCAGCCAGCTACCGGAGCAGGTGCAAGCCGCCCTGCTCAGATCCGAAGTTGAGGACTGCGCAGCACTCGCAGCAGAGGCGGACAAAATTTTCGCGGTTACTCAGCAGAACTGCGCCGCCACGAGGCGCCCATCCCCCACAGACGCCGCCCCAGCTCGTCAGCCTGCTGGGCTGTGTTTCTACCATGCACAGTTCAGCGCGAAAGCAAGACGTTGCCGTCCTCCCTGCAGCTTCCCCCAAAATAAAAAACAAATGCGACCACCGAGGAACGGGTCTAACGGGCGCCCCGCGGCCGCGATGGTGATCGGCAACGCGGGCAAGTTGCTGTTTATCACCGATACTCTCTCCGGTCGTCATTTTCTCTGCGACACCGGAGCGCAGTGCAGCATATTACCCGCGTCCGCCCTCAATGTGCAGACCGGGATTCACGGCCTCGCCCTTGAAGCGGCCAATGGCGGAGCAATTCGGACCTTCGGCAGACAGCGGGTGCAGTTGTGTTTCGGGGGGCCAACGCTTTTACTGGGACTTTGTTATGGCCAAGGTTTCGCAACTCATTCTCGGCGCGGATTTCCTGTGCGCCAACAGCCTCCTGGTCGACGTGCGGAACCGGTGGATGGTCAACGCGGCAACTTTTCATTCTATCCCTTGTTACCGCAGTAACACTACGTCGTGCACCGTCGCCTGTGCTTTTCCGGCTCCGGATGAGTTCGCTCGCCTGCTAGGTGAATTCTCCGACCTGACCAGACCCACGTTCTCCTCCACAGCCACGAAACACGGTGTGGAACACCACATCACCACCAACGGCCCCCCGGTCTACGCGCGGGCCCGGCGCCTGGAACCTGGCAAGCTGGCGGTCGCAAAAGCGGAGTTCGTGACCATGGAACGGTTAGGGATTATTCACCGGTCGAATAGTCCCTGGTCTTCACCCCTCCACATCGTCCTGAAGCCTGGCGGCGGATGGAGGCCATGCGGCGACTATCGATGCCTAAATGATGCCACCACTCCTGATCGGTACCCGATCCCCCACATCCAGGATTTCTCCACCCATTTGGCAGGGAGCACTGTCTTCTCGAAAGTCGACCTCGTCCGGGGCTACCACCAGGTCCCCGTTCATCCCCAAGGTGTCCAGAAGACCGCAGTCATCACCCCAATCGGCCTTTTCGAGTTTTTAAGAATGCCGTTTGGGTTGAAGAACGCCGCCCAGGCTTTCCAATGCCTGATGGACTACGTGCTGCGGGACCTCAAGTTCCTCTTCGTCTACCTGGACGATATTCTCATTGCCAGTCCCAATAAAGAAGAACACATCTGTCACCTACGCACCCTTTTTCGACGTCTCAGCCAACATGGCCTGATTATCAACCCGGCCAAGTGTCAGTTTGGCCTGCAACAAATTGATTTCCTGGGGCATCGCATCACTTCAGAGGGAGCGGTTCCTTTACAAGCGAAGGTAGAGGCGGTGACATCCTTTCCACGCCCGCAAACCATTAGAGCCCTGCAGGAATTCCTAGGCATGGTAAACTTTTACCACCGTTTCGTGCCTAAGGCAGCACTACTCATGCAGCCCCTGTACGAGGCCCTCAAGGGCAAGACTGGCAAAGGTAAGGTAGACTGGACGGATGACATGGCCCGAGCTTTCGCAGACACCAAAAGCGCCTTGGCCAATGCGACTATGCTGGCGCACCCGCTGCCAGGAGCCACCATTGCCCTCACCACCGACGCGTCAGATTACGCAATCGGTGCCATGCAAGAGCAGTGGGTGAACGGGACGTGGCAGCCGTTGGCATTCTTCAGCCGTCAACTACGGTGGAACGAGAGAGCGTATAGCACTTTCGACCAGGAGTTGCTCGCTCTTTTTCTGTCCATCCGCCATTTTCGCTTCCTCCTCGAAGGACGTCCCTTCACCGCCTTCGTGGACCATAAACCGCTCACCTTCACCATGGCCAAGACCGCCGAACCGTGGTCATCCCAACAGCAATGTCAACTGACCTATATATCCGAGTTCATCACGGATATACAGCACGTGGCCAGTAAGGACAACCTGGTGGCCGACTGCCTCTCCCACGCGACCGTCAATACGGTTCATTTAGGCATCGATTACACCCTCATGGCAGCGGATCAAGCCTCGGACCCAGAAGTCCAAGCCTACAGAACCACCGTCACTGGCCTCCAGTTGGCCGACGTCAAGCTCCATGCGGCAGGTACCACGCTCTTGTGTGACGTCTCCGTACGGGACCCTCGCCCTGTCGTGCCGGCCGGCTGGCGCCGCAAAGTGTTCGACGCCATACATGGGTTGTCACACCCAGGAATGAAGGCCTCCCAGCAGCTGATGTCAGCGAAATTCGTATGGCACAGTATGCACAAGGATGTCCACGACTGGACCAACACCTGCGTGGTCTGCCAAAAGGCCAAAGTGCAGTGTCACATCAAAACTCCATTGGCCACCTTCACAGTGCCGGAGCGACGGTTTGACCATGTCAATGTGGACCTGGTGGGTCCACTCCCACCCTCCCATGGTTTTTCACACATCCTGACCATGGTTGACCGCACCACCAGATGGCCGGAGGCGGTTCCCCTATCGTCCACGGCGGACGTGGCCAGGGCATTCATTTCCACCTGGATCGCCCGTTTTGGAGTGCCCGCTGATATTTCTTCAGACAGGGGACCACAGTTTTCCTCCGAACTCTGGAATGCAGTGGCCCAAGGACTCGGTGTCAAATTACACTGCACCACAGCCTACCACCCACAGGCGAATGGTCTCTGTGAACATTTCCACCAGTCGCTGAAAGCCGCCCTGAGGGCCAGCCTCCAGGACGCTGGATGGGCAGACAAGCTACCGTGGGTCCTGTTGGGCCTTCGCACGGCCCCCAAAGAAGACCTTCACTCTTCATCCGCGGAGCTGGTGTACGGACAACCGTTGCGAGTCCCAGGAGATTTCCTACCAGAATCAACAAAGCCTTGGTCCGCGTCTGACCAGCTTACTAGTCACCGGGAGGCGGCCAGCTGTTTCGCACCGGTGCCCACTTCGCACCATGGGCTGCAGAGTTCGCACGTTCCAACGGGGCTTCACAAGGCAGAATACGTCTTTATCCGCCACGATGCTCACAGGAATCCACTCAAGGCCCCATATACTGGTCCCTTCCGCGTGTTGGAGGCAGGGGACAAAACCTTCACCGTAGATGTCGGTGGTAAGCCGGACCACATTTCAGTCGATCGATTGAAGCCGGCACATCTGGACCTTGACCGCCCCGTCGAGACAGCACTCCCGCCAAGACGAGGTCGGCCACCCATCGCCGTTACGGCAGACCAAGCGCAACCGCCCGCCAGACCGCCACCCGCCCAGCAACCTCCACCTCAGGAGTACAGGAGTCGTTCCGACAGGCTCATCAGACCCCCTCGCCGTTTGACTTTGTCTGTTAAAGCGAATTCTGGGGGGGCACATGTGGCGGAGCCACTGAATGACTCTGGGCAACTGTACATAATTCCCTTTAACGATGTTCTAACACCAGCCTAAGCCTGTACCATTGTGTTAGACATTACTTTGTTTTGTATATAGTGTATATAGTATGCACGGGGCGTGGCCCCTTTAAGAGCGCGGGAAAATGCGGGCAAACGCGATGACGTCATGTCGCAAACCACGTGACTGCCCAGGCAGTCCTCGTGGAAGCTCTATCTTGTTAAGACCTGTTTCGTGGTTCTCCTGTATCGATCTCATCAAACTGTTTGAACTCGTTTAGTTTTACATTAAAGACCTGTTTGATTTGATTTCCTGAGTTGACCTCAGTTATTAGTTAGGAATTCGTCAATTCCTACAGACCCGTATTTACCATCAAAGTATTATGAAGTAGCAAAACATTTTGTAAACATTCTCAAACCATTCTCAAACCAAATCATAAGTGCACAGTGGTCTCAAATGTTACCTGCATAGAATAACGTGCCGAATCGGCAGACCTGAGTTAGGCTGCTGGTTCCCATGTGGCTCTTTTCACAGTGAGACTGAAGGTCAGTGCATAAATGCTCACAAGTGTAGTGCTCCACTCACTGGCTTCAGAATCCTAGTTCAACTTTAATATTAGGAGAGAGTTGATGCGCCTATTGGCTCCCCACTAGCATTAAAAACATTCAAAAATAATCTTAGAAAGCTACCAGGCGGTCCAATGGATTGCTGGGGAACTTCTTAAAACTTACAGAACATGCTAAGCCCAAATGGCTTGGAACTATCTTCTGGAGGTGGTGTCACACCCCTGGTCTAAATACACTTCATGTGATTTCAAGGCTGAATTAATCTACACATTTGTGTCAATGTGAAGCCAAAACCACTATGTATTGACACAAACTTTGTAGTGTAACTGGCCTATCAATTGGGGGTATGAAGATTATGTTCTTCAACCTTCAATAAATGCTGGTAATCAACTCTCTTTAAGAAAATTATGAATTTTTGACCCTACTCTATTAATAATAAACTGAGCAATAGCAACTCATTTTAGCATTTCTTAAAAAAACCTGAAAACTACATCTCCTGATGACCTATCAGGTAAAGACACTGAACCATTCAGACCAGTAGGCTCCCAGCTTCAATTCTTGGTCTATTCTAAGTTAATTGATCTCATCTGGGCAGCATTTGGGGTACATTTAATTCACCTCAGCACCCCTGCGCTAGGGTGGAGGAAATCAGCCAGAGTTTATCCCCCTGATTGATATCCAGTGGTCCTGATATCTGTATCCTTCATGGTTGGTTAGCCGCCAACATTCAATGGTCCAGGTTGCACATCTTTTGGTCACGTGGGCAAGATTGTGGAGGTGCTGCTGATACTCAGAACCAAATCCCAGCAAGAATCAGTGACTTCACAAGAAGGCCGGAGAAAATTAGCAATCATTTTTTTGGATCCCATTTCTTTCCTTTCATTCTCCTGCGTTTGTCTGAAGTTCACCCAATTTTGGACAATTGAAAATCTCTTCCACCTTCCAGGGAAGGTACGGTACGGGCCAACAGTGAGGTTTTATTGTCTAGTCAGTGACAGTGAGGGTCAGTAGCCTATCTGAACAGGGATGGGAAGTATCACAGCCAAAACCAATCCTGTCCACATCTCATGTCTGCATACGTGCACTTAAAGAACTTGTCTTTGAATAATGATCGGGAATGTAACTCTGGATGATTTCCCCCTCCCTAACTAACCCAAGGGCCCTGAGGCCAATTGAAGAGTCGCTATTGCCATCCTGGCTGAGATCAGCTAACACACCACAGACTGAGGATTGCATCTGGGACTTTCAGCTACTCAATGCCTTAATGACTTGAGCCACCAGAGAGCTGTATAACTGTTTGAAGGCTTCCTGCCTTCATGACACAAAAGGGATTGGTACCAATTATTCCACTTTTCTGTCACCATCACAACTTCTCCTTTAATGGCAAGCTGTGGTCCTTTAAGAAATATTGCCCCAGACACTCCAGGTCAAGCTCTATGGCAAATTTTGTGTGTGCCAGTAGCCTATTCAAATTATTGAGAGGGATTCCTGTTAAAAAACTGGGCACCGCTAGCCTTCTGAGCTGCTGGCACAAGGTGAGACTGTGCAATGGGCCAGCTCAAGCCTAGTTTTGCCATTTTCACAAATTCAGGGCAAAAGAATTGTTAATATATGTAGAAAATAAATACTCATGTTACCAATAGCTGAAGCTTTTGCTGCTGATGTGCAAATATCACCCTGACAGCAGTGCTTAAAAATTGGCAAATGCTGTAAAAGTGTAATGAAGCAGTACTTTTGCACTTAGTAAGACCCTGTTTAATAATAATAGTTTACTGGTCTGTGGAATTTAGCTTTTCATTAATTTTGTGATATTAATAATGACAAATAATCTTTAATTTATCCTAAATAATTCACCTTAGGTAGACAGGGTGGTGCAGTTTTAGATGTTGACCTTTTAATTTGAGGACCTGGGTTTAAATTCAACACATATGATGAAAGGTCCCTATATGAAATGAGCTTAGTCAGTCTCAATCCAGTTTCTATTGGACATTGACCCACAGCACAAAACTGTCCTTAATTTTCCACTAATAATCTCAGTAAGAGAGACTTGTGGAAATATTACATTTTTAGTGGAAGGTTATCTTTTGAGATTGGGATTTGACAGAGCACCAGGAGCTTTACTCTGCATCTCATTGTGTTATACTTCTTGTGGGATTGCTCAATGCTGACATTGAGTGCCTGAAATCACTGAGTGCCTCCAGCCCTAGAACTCTCTGAGATCTCTGCGCTTCTCCAATTCTGGCCTCTTGCGCATCCCCGATTTTCATCGCTCCACCATTGGCGGCCATGCTTGCAGCTGCCCAGGCCCTAAGCTCTGTAATTACCTTCCTAAACCTCTCTGCCTCTCTATATCTTTCTCCTTTAAGACACTCCTTAAAACCTACCTCTTTGACCAAGCTTTTGGTCATCTGTCCTAATTTCTCCTTATGTGGCTCGGTGACAAATGTTGCTTGATAAGGCTCCTTTGAAGTGCCTTGGGACACTAACTGTGTTAAAGGCTCTATTTTTTGTTGTTGTTTTTGAAATCTAGTTCAGAATTGCATTTCCCAGCACTAACATTCCTCACCTTGATGTTCACAAAATGTGACAACATAATTTTTTTAAATTACAGACATTAGTAAATTGATCAAAATTTACTTCAGTAATTTTGATCACCAAGAAGTGAGTGTCATGAGGAAAATATCTTGCTCTGTTGCTAGCAAATTGTACACTGAAAAAAAGTTAATGCCACTTTTGAAATATCCCGTTTCCATTTCATGTTGAACCCTCAAATTCCACGTGCTGGTTTGATAGTTCGAGACTGATTGTCCCTTGAGCTGCAAATAGGTCATATTTGTAAATGAGTATCTGGTTCTGCAAATTGGAAAATTCTGATAAACGTTAACTTTAGCATAAGCTGACACTTATGGGACAAAACTGAATACAAATGTAGCATAACAAAGAAAGAAAAGAAAGACTTGCATTTATAGAGCGCCTTTTACAACCACCGGACATCTCAAAGCATTTTACAGCCAATGAAGTACTTTTGAAGTGGAGTCACTGTTGTAATGTGGGAAACGCAGCAGCCAATTTGCGCACAGCAAGCTCCCACAAACAGCAATGTGATGATGACCAGATAATCTGTTTTTGTTATATGGGTTGAGGGATAAATATTGGCCAGGACACCGGGGATAACTCCTCTACTCTTCTTCGAAATAGTGCCATAGGATCTTTTACGTCCACCTGAGAGGGCAGACGGGGCCTCGGTTTAATGTCTCATCCGAAAGACGCCACCTCCGACAGTGCAGCACTTATAAACAACTTACATATCAACATACCTACTTGTAAACATATATTTTAAGTCCAAACATATTTTCATTAACTTTCCCATCACAAAAATAATTTATATTTTGATTTTTTAGATCCCTCTTGTTTTCCAGTAATAGAATGTTACTGCATACATCAGTTATTTCCACTTCCTCCTCCATGTTCTCAATGTATTCATGGTATTTTGTCATTGAAATCTCTGCAGATTCACACCTTTATTAGTACACTTGTTACTGTTATCCCCTCCCTTTTCACACTGCCATTCATCTTTGTTCCTAGCCTGGGAACCTGGCCCACCTACTCTAATTAGGGCAACTGCTGCTCTGGAAATACAATAGCGATGGGACAAGAAGGTGGTACCTGAATGAAATACTCCAGGATAAGCTTCTATAGTGCTGTTATTCTCAAGTATTCATTGGGAAAATTGACATCTAATTTGAAAACCATTGCTGTTTGTAATTTGAACTCACCACAGAGTAGCTGCCCTCTTGATTGGCTATTTTCATTGTGTTCCTGAGCCCAAGTGTGGAAATGCAACATGTTTTTGTTCCATTTCCACTCCCATTGCGCTGCTCATTGCTTTTGTTTAATTTAATGGTAGACTCCCTCTGCATCTTCTCTTCTTTCCTCCCAGCCATGGAGCTACTGCACCAGATGATATTGCACCATATTGTATGCACGCAAGTACACAGAAGTGGCTCAGAGTGTTTGGTGGTCAGAAGGGGAGGCAGTTGTTCTGACTGCAGGTCACAAGACCATCAGAAAAGTTGGTCTCTGCTCCATTAGTTGTATGGAGATCAGGTTGTTTATGTTTAGGTGCAAAAACCATGTGACTGCAGCAGTGGCATTCCATCAAAGTAAAAGCGCCGAACGGTATCCTAGAATAACACTGCTTCTAATTTTTCACCCTCGCTCCTCTCCACAATAGGAAAGTATCTCCTCACAGCAGCAGAGGGAATCATTCCTGCTCCATCACTGCTGTCACATCAAACTCAATACTCCAAGGAGCAGCATGAATGCATCTACAAATAATTCAATGTTTCTCCTTAATTGAACTCCCCCCTCCCACCCCCCACTCCTGTTCCCCTGCTGACCTCATGGTGGAGTGCAGCAGCAGCAGCCATGTTGAGACTTGCTCAAGTTGTCGTTCTTGATTTGTGAGCCTTCATAACAAGTGTTGGCAGGCTATTCAGCTATGGAGGACATTACAGATGAGCCATGTCCAATCCACCTGACATGTACACACACACTTTCCAGCACTGGATAGGAATCAAGAGCAAGGCGTCATCTGTCTGATTTTTCCATTCTTAGCTCAAGGACACTGAAGTGATTTGTAACACAGCAACTACTGCCCTGGCTAATATCAGCTAACTTAGCCCAGCGCAGGTATTGAACCTGGGACCTCATGACCTGAGTGACTCAACACTATACCCGGGCAGTGGAACGTTTTTCCAGGCATGTAAAATAAATAATTTTCTCACAAATCTCTTCAGACAAAAATGTCTATGATTATATATTTCAGAGACAGGTTTACCAGCTGTGTTTCAAGACTATCAATTGCACAACAACTTTGGATGGTAATGGATATTGTTTTGAACCAAAGTATAAGATGCTAGTTTGCAGTTGACGTTTTCGAGTAAAAGCCCAGAGCAGTAGTGATTTTGAGGTCAAAACTCCTCGGCCTCAGTGGAAGTTCTGGGGTGAAAGTTGGATGCAGAGCCTGATGGAAGTGGGATTTCTGGTGGGATGCAGGGACACTGGGGTTTTGCTCAAAATCAATTCAACCAGGAGCTGGTGGAGGTGGAACTTCCGCTTACCCCAAACATGACCCCTGACGTCAGAGGGAGCAGGGCTGGGGAGGGAATCCACACGCTGAAAAATTCCTCCGCCCCAGCCTCTCCTAACACCCAGTGACTTGGGCGCCAGCTGAACCCAACAAACGGATCCTTTAAGTGGTGGAAATGGGACCCACCTGGAGCTCCAAGCCTGGGCCCTGACCGGGACCTCTATAAAAATGGTGTCATTTTTATTTCTTTTCACTGCCCTTATAAAGGGGACAGATATTAAAAAGTCTTGTTAGCTGGTGGTGTTGGTGGTTGCATGAACGGTTGCCAGCACTACCTTTCCCTCCCCCCACCCCTCTAAGATACAGCAATAGTGGCATAGGCACCTGCCACTGGCATTCTAATGAAGTTAGCCTATCTTGACCCTCGATACTCCAGAAAGGCCAGGAGCAGAATCACCAGAGCCCGCTCCACCATGCTCCTGCCAGTGGAGTGGGGCTGAGGATTTTAGGCCCTTGTATATTTTATTTGTTCTCATCTGAATTTTACACTTTGGTTTTGTTATTGCTAATTAAACCAGTGCTAACATGGAACACGCATATCAGAAACACAGCGTGAAGGAGATGGGGATGTACATGAAAATCATGAGTAGCATTTCTTTAATTACAAAATGGAATATTGTAGATTGTTTGATTATGCTGTTCTCTTCTGCATTTTTTCCTGAATTTTGTTTCCTACATTGGTGTCTATATGTAATACTTACTGGCATTGTTTTTCTGAAACAAAATCTAGTAAAATCCCACTATGCCATGGCTGCTGAACACTTTCTGGAATCTCACCCAGTTTACCTTTCTTTGAGTGCCAGCCTAGATAATGATTGGTAGCAAGATATTTGACTGTAGGGCCATTACATAAATGATTTGGACTTGGGAATTGGAACTCCAATTTCAAAATTTGCGGACGACACCAAATTAGGGGGTACAGTTCATACAGATGAGGACTGTGACAAAATACAGGAAAGAAAGAAAATACATGAAGACGTGAATAAACTTGCAGAATGGGTGTGTAATTGGCAAATGAACTTCAATATAAGTGTGAGGTGGTACATTTTGGTAGGAAGAACAAGAAGACCACATACTCCTAGGAAAAGAAGTGTGTAACTGGGGTGGAGGAGCAGAGGGGTCTGGGGGTACAGATATATAAACTACTGAAAGTAGTGATGCATGTTAATAATGGGGTGGAGGAGCAGAGGGGTCTGGGGGTACAGATATATAAATTACTGAAAGTAGCGACTCCAAGATGGTATGTTGCCTCCCTGGTGCAAGGGTCAAGGATGTCTCGGAGCGGGTGCAGAGCATTCTGAAGGGGGAGGGGGATCAGCCAGTTGTCGTGGTACATGTAGGTACCAACGATGTAGGTAAAAAGAGGGAGGAGGTCCTACAAGCTGAATTTAGGGAGTTAGGAGCTAAATTGAAAAGTAGGACCTCAAAGGTAGTAATCTCTGGATTGCTACCAGTGCCACGAGCTAATAAGTTTAGAGAGAGTAAGATAGATAAGCTAAATACGTGGCTTGAGCAGTGGTGCAAGGGAGAGGGATTTAAATTCCTGAGGCATTGGAACCAGTTCTTGGGGAGGAGTGACCTGTACCAAGGGGACGGTCTACACCTGAACTGTGAGGGAGCCGATGTCCTCGGGGTAATATTTTCTAGGGCGGTTCGGGAGGATTTAAACTAATTTGGCAGGGGGATGGGAACCTAGGTAGTGGAAAAGAGGGAAGTCATATGAAGTCAGAAATAGATGGTAGAAAGGTGAGAAGCAATAAGCAAAGGAGAGAAACACAAAGGGCCAAACTAATTCATAATGAGAGTGTGAAAAAAGCAAGCCTGAAGGCTTTGTATCTTAATGCTAGAAGCATTAGGAACAAGGTGGATGAATTAGTTGTGGAAATAGAGGTAAACAAGTATGATTTGATTGGGATTACAGAAACGTGGCTGCAGGGTGGGCAAGGCTGGGAACTTAACATCCAGGGATATACAATATTTAGGAAGGATCGGCAAAAAGGTAGGGGAGGTGGGGTAGCATTGCTGGTAAAGGAGGGGATTAATGCAATGGAAAGGAAGGATATTAACTCGGATGAAACGGAATCTGTATGGGTAGAAATGAGAAATAGCAAGGGGAGGAAAACGTTAGTGGGTGTGATATATAGGCCTCCAAATAGTAATATGGAGGTGAGGGAAGGCATAAAAAGGGAAATTAGAGAAGCGTGCGATAAGAGCACAGCTGTCATCATGGGTGACTTTAATTTACATATTGATTGGACTACCCAAATTAGTAAAAATTCTGAGGAGGAGGAATTCCTGGAATGTTTTCGGGACGGTTATCTGGACCAATATGTCGAGGAGCCGACTCGAGATCAGGCCATTTTAGACTGGGTATTGTGCAATGAGAAGGGACTTATCAGCAATCTTCTTGTACGAGGCCCCTTGGGTCAGAGCGATCATAATATGATCGAGCTCTCAGTCGAGATGGAGAGTGAGGAAATTGAATCAGAGACTAAGGTCCAGAACTTAAATAAAGGGAATTACGAGGGTATGAGATGGGAATTGGGTAAGATTGATTGGGTGGTGTTTCTGGGGGGATTGACAGTGGATAGACAATGGCAAGCATTCAAAGATAGAATGGAAGAATTCCAGAACATGTTTATACCGGTTTGGCATAAAAATAAACCTAAAAAGGTGACTCAACCGTGGATAACGAGGGAAATTAGGGACAGCATAAAATAAAAAAAAAGGGCATATCAACTGGCAAAAAAAAGCACCAGACCGGAAGATTGGGGGCAGTACAGGATACAGCAAAAGAGGACAAAGGGATTAATCAGGAAGGGGAAAATAGAATACGAAAGTAAACTTGCAGCAAACATAAAGACAGACTGCAAAAGCTTTTATCGGTATATCAGGAGGAAAAGACTGGTAAAATCCCAAGTCGGTCCCTTGCAGTCCGATTCGGGAGAATATATAATGGAGAATAAGGAAATGGCAGACCAATTAAACTCATACTTTGGTTCTGTATTCACAAAGGAGGACACAAATAACCTCCCAGGAATATCGGCAAACATAGGGACTAATGAGAGGGAGGAGCTGACAGAAATTAGTATCTCTAGGGATATGGTGTTGGGTAAGTTGAGGGGACTGAAGGCCGACAAATCCCCAGGGCCTGATAAACTACATCCTAGGGTACTTAAGGAGGTGGCCCTGGAGATAGCAGATGCTCTAAGGATCATCTTCCGGAACTCCATTGACTCGGGAACAGTACCCGTGGATTGGAGGGTAGCTAATGTTACCCCAATATTTAAAAAGGGGGGTAGAGAGAAAGCAGGGAATTATAGACCAGTAAGCCTTACATCGGTTGTGGGCAAAATGCTAGAGTCCATTATTAAGGATAAAATAGCGGAGCACTTGACAAATGGGGAAAGGATCGGACAGAGTCAACATGGATTTACAAAGGGTAAATCGTGTTTGACTAATCTGCTGGAATTTTTTGAGGAGGTAACTGGTAGAATAGATGGGGGAGAGCCAGTGGATGTGGTGTACCTTGACTTCCAGAAAGCCTTCGATAAGGTTCCACACAAAAGATTATCATGCAAAATTAAGGCTCATGGGATTGGGGGCAAAGTATTAACGTGGATAGAGAACTGGCTGGCGGATAGAAAACAGAGAGTTGGAATAAACGGCTCGTTTTCGGAGTGGCAGGCAGTGACCAGCGGGGTGCCGCAAGGATCTGTCCTGGGACCCCAGCTGTTCACAATATATATAAATGATCTGGATCAGGGAATTGGATGCAATATTTCCAAATTCGCTGACGACACTAAACTAGGAGGAGGGGTGGGCTCTGATGAGGATGTCAGGAGGCTACAGTGTGATTTGGACAGGTTGGGGGAATGGGCGGATACGTGGCAGATGCACTATAATGTGGATAAATGCGAGGTTATCCACTTTGGGGGTAAAAACAGGAGGGTAGATTATTATCTAAATGGCAATAGATTGGGAGATGGGGAAGTGCAGAGGGACCTGGGTGTTCTTGTGCACCAGTCACTGAAGGAGAGCATGCAGGTGCAACAGGCGATTAAGAAGGCAAATGGTATGTTGGCCTTCATATCAAGGGGGTTCGAGTATAGGAATAGGGATACCTTACTACAGCTGTACAAGGTGCTGGTGAGACCGCATCTGGAGTATTGTGTACAGTTTTGGTCGCCCCATCTGCGGAAGGATGTTCTTGCCATGGAAAGAGTGCAACGGCGATTCACCAGGCTGATACCTGGAATGGCGGGAATGACCTACGAAGAGAGATTAAATAGTTTGGGCTTGTACTCACTGGAGTTTAGAAGATTGAGAGGGGATCTCATCGAAACATATAAAATTATGGCAGGCCTGGACAGGCTGAATTCAGAGAGAATGTTTCCAATGGCCGGGGAGCACAGAACCAGGGGCCACAGTCTAAAAATAGCGGGCAAATCATTTAAAACAGAGATGAGGAAGAATTTCTTCACTCAAAGAGTGGTGAGCCTGTGGAATTCCCTGCCACAGAGGGCTGTGAAGGCTAATTCAATAAATATTTTCAAGAGAGAATTGGATATATTTCTGAAGGCTAAGGGGATTAAGGGTTACGGAGAAAAGGCGGGGACGGGGTACTGAACTGGTAAGATCAGCTATGATCTCAGACGAAGATCAGCCATGATCTCATTGAATGGCGGAGCAGGCTCGAAGGGCCGAATGGCCTACTCCTGTTCCTATCTCTATGTATCTATGTATATGTTAATAATGGGGTGGAGGAGCAGAGGGATCTGGGGGTACAGATATATAAATTACTGAAAGTAGCGATGCATGTTAATAATGGGGTGGAGGAGCAGAGGGATCTGGGGGTACAGATATATAAATTACTGAAAGTAGTGATGCATGTTAATAATGGGGTGGAGGAGCAGAGGGGTCTGGGGGTACAGATATATAAACTACTGAAAGTAGCGATGCATGTTAATAATGGGGTGGAGGAGCAGAGGGATCTGGGGGTACAGATATGTAAATTACTGAAAGTAGCGATGCATGTTAATAATGGGGTGGAGGAGCAGAGGGATCTGGGGGTACAGATATATAAATTACTGAAAGTAGCGATGCATGTTAATAATGGGGTGGAGGAGCAGAGGGATCTGGGGGTACAGATATATAAATTACTGAAAGTAGCGATGCATGTTAATAATGGGGTGGAGGAGCAGAGGGGTCCGGGGGTACAGATATATAAATTACTGAAAGTAGTGATGCATGTTAATAATGGGGTGGAGGAGCAGAGGGGTCTGGGGGTACAGATATATAAACTACTGAAAGTAGCGATGCATGTTAATAATGGGGTGGAGGAGCAGAGGGGTCTGGGGGTACAGATATATAAATTACTGAAAGTAGGGATGCATGTTAATAATGGGGTGGAGGAGCAGAGGGGTCTGGGGGTACAGATATATAAATTACTGAAAGTAGGGATGCATGTTAATAATGGGGTGGAGGAGCAGAGGGGTCTGGGGGTACAGATATATAAATTACTGAAAGTAGGGATGCATGTTAATAATGGGGTGGAGGAGCAGAGGGATCTGGGGGTACAGATATATAAATTACTGAAAGTAGCGATGCATGTTAATAATGGGGTGGAGGAGCAGAGGGATCTGGGGGTACAGATATATAAACTACTGAAAGTAGCGATGCATGTTAACAATGGGGTGGAGGAGCAGAGGGATCTGGGGGTACAGATATATAAACTACTGAAAGTAGCGATGCATGTTAATAATGGGGTGGAGGAGCAGAGGGATCTGGGGGTACAGATATATAAATTACTGAAAGTAGTGATGCATGTTAATAATGGGGTGGAGGAGCAGAGGGATCTGGGGGTACAGATATATAAACTACTGAAAGTAGCGATGCATGTTAACAATGGGGTGGAGGAGCAGAGGGATCTGGGGGTACAGATATATAAACTACTGAAAGTAGTGATGCATGTTAATAATGGGGTGGAGGAGCAGAGGGGTCTGGGGGTACAGATATATAAATTACTGAAAGTAGCGATGCATGTTAATAATGGGGTGGAGGAGCAGAGGGGTCTGGGGGTACAGATATATAAATTACTGAAAGTAGTGAAGCATGTTAATAATGGGGTGGAGGAGCAGAGGGGTCTGGGGGTACAGATATATAAATTACTGAAAGTAGCGATGCATGTTAATAATGGGGTGGAGGAGCAGAGGGATCTGGGGGTACAGATATATAAATTACTGAAAGTAGCGATGCATGTTAATAATGGGGTGGAGGAGCAGAGGGGTCTGGGGGTACAGATATATAAATTACTGAAAGTAGTGAAGCATGTTAATAATGGGGTGGAGGAGCAGAGGGGTCTGGGGGTACAGATATATAAATTACTGAAAGTAGTGAAGCATGTTAATAATGGGGTGGAGGAGCAGAGGGGTCTGGGGGTACAGATATATAAATTACTGAAAGTAGTGAAGCATGTTAATAATGGGGTGGAGGAGCAGAGGGGTCTGGGGGTACAGATATATAAACTACTGAAAGTAGCGATGCATGTTAATAATGGGGTGGAGGAGCAGAGGGGTCTGGGGGTACAGATATATAAACTACTGAAAGTAGCGATGCATGTTAATAATGGGGTGGAGGAGCAGAGGGATCTGGGGGTACAGATATATAAATTACTGAAAGTAGTGATGCATGTTAATAATGGGGTGGAGGAGCAGAGGGATCTGGGGGTACAGATATATAAACTACTGAAAGTAGCGATGCATGTTAACAATGGGGTGGAGGAGCAGAGGGATCTGGGGGTACAGATATATAAACTACTGAAAGTAGTGATGCATGTTAATAATGGGGTGGAGGAGCAGAGGGGTCTGGGGGTACAGATATATAAATTACTGAAAGTAGCGATGCATGTTAATAATGGGGTGGAGGAGCAGAGGGGTCTGGGGGTACAGATATATAAATTACTGAAAGTAGTGAAGCATGTTAATAATGGGGTGGAGGAGCAGAGGGGTCTGGGGGTACAGATATATAAATTACTGAAAGTAGCGATGCATGTTAATAATGGGGTGGAGGAGCAGAGGGATCTGGGGGTACAGATATATAAATTACTGAAAGTAGCGATGCATGTTAATAATGGGGTGGAGGAGCAGAGGGGTCTGGGGGTACAGATATATAAATTACTGAAAGTAGTGAAGCATGTTAATAATGGGGTGGAGGAGCAGAGGGGTCTGGGGGTACAGATATATAAATTACTGAAAGTAGTGAAGCATGTTAATAATGGGGTGGAGGAGCAGAGGGGTCTGGGGGTACAGATATATAAATTACTGAAAGTAGTGAAGCATGTTAATAATGGGGTGGAGGAGCAGAGGGGTCTGGGGGTACAGATATATAAATTACTGAAAGTAGCGATGCATGTTAATAATGGGGTGGAGGAGCAGAGGGATCTGGGGGTACAGATATATAAATTACTGAAAGTAGCGATGCATGTTAATAATGGGGTGGAGGAGCAGAGGGGTCTGGGGGTACAGATATATAAATTACTGAAAGTAGTGAAGCATGTTAATAATGGGGTGGAGGAGCAGAGGGATCTGGGGGTACAGATATATAAACTACTGAAAGTAGCGATGCATGTTAATAATGGGGTGGAGGAGCAGAGGGATCTGGGGGTACAGATATATAAATTACTGAAAGTAGCGATGCATGTTAATAATGGGGTGGAGGAGCAGAGGGGTCTGGGGGTACAGATATATAAATTACTGAAAGTAGTGAAGCATGTTAATAATGGGGTGGAGGAGCAGAGGGGTCTGGGGGTACAGATATATAAATTACTGAAAGTAGTGATGCATGTTAATAATGGGGTGGAGGAGCAGAGGGATCTGGGGGTACAGATATATAAACTACTGAAAGTAGCGATGCATGTTAATAATGGGGTGGAGGAGCAGAGGGATCTGGGGGTACAGATATATAAATTACTGAAAGTAGCGATGCATGTTAATAATGGGGTGGAGGAGCAGAGGGATCTGGGGGTACAGATATATAAATTACTGAAAGTAGTGATGCATGTTAATAATGGGGTGGAGGAGCAGAGGGATCTGGGGGTACAGATATATAAATTACTGAAAGTAGCGATGCATGTTAATAATGGGGTGGAGGAGCAGAGGGATCTGGGGGTACAGATATATAAATTACTGAAAGTAGCGATGCATGTTAATAATGGGGTGGAGGAGCAGAGGGATCTGGGGGTACAGATATATAAACTGAAGGTAGTGATGCATGTTAATAATGGGGTGGAGGAGCAGAGGGGTCTGGGGGTACAGATATATAAATTACTGAAAGTAGCGATGCATGTTAATAATGGGGTGGAGGAGCAGAGGGGTCTGGGGGTACAGATATATAAATTACTGAAAGTAGTGATGCATGTTAATAATGGGGTGGAGGAGCAGAGGGATCTGGGGGTACAGATATATAAATTACTGAAAGTAGTGATGCATGTTAATAATGGGGTGGGGGAGCAGAGGGATCTGGGGGTACAGATATATAAATTACTGAAAGTAGCGATGCATGTTAATAATGGGGTGGAGGAGCAGAGGGGTCTGGGGGTACAGATATATAAACTACTGAAAGTAGCGATGCATGTTAATAATGGGGTGGAGGAGCAGAGGGATATGGGGGTACAGATATATAAATTACTGAAAGTAGTGATGCATGTTAATAATGGGGTGGGGGAGCAGAGGGATCTGGGGGTACAGATATATAAATTACTGAAAGTAGTGATGCATGTTAATAATGGGGTGGAGGAGCAGAGGGATCTGAGGGTACAGATATATAAATTACTGAAAGTAGTGATGCATTTTAATAATGGGGTGGAGGAGCAGAGGGATCTGAGGGTACAGATATATAAATTACTGAAAGTAGCGATGCATGTTAATAATGGGGTGGAGGAGCAGAGGGATCTGGGGGTACAGATATATAAATTACTGAAAGTAGTGATGCATGTTAATAATGGGGTGGAGGAGCAGAGGGGTCTGGGGGTACAGATATATAAATTACTGAAAGTAGTGATGCATGTTAATAATGGGGTGGAGGAGCAGAGGGATCTGGGGGTACAGATATATAAATTACTGAAAGTAGCGATGCATGTTAATAATGGGGTGGAGGAGCAGAGGGATCTGGGGTACAGATATATAAATTACTGAAAGTAGCGATGCATGTTAATAATGGGGTGGAGGAGCAGAGGGATCTGGGGGTACAGATATATAAATTACTGAAAGTAGTGATGCATGTTAATAATGGGGTGGAGGAGCAGAGGGGTCTGGGGGTACAGATATATAAATTACTGAAAGTAGCGATGCATGTTAATAATGGGGTGGAGGAGCAGAGGGGTCTGGGGGTACAGATATATAAACTACTGAAAGTAGCGATGCATGTTAATAATGGGGTGGAGGAGCAGAGGGATCTGGGGGTACAGATATATAAATTACTGAAAGTAGTGATGCATGTTAATAATGGGTGGAGGAGCAGAGGGATCTGGGCGTACAGATATATAAACCACTGAAAGTAGCGATGCATGTTAATAATGGGGTGGAGGAGCAGAGGGATCTGGGGGTACAGATATATAAATTACTGAATGTAGTGATGCATGTTAATAATGGGGTGGAGGAGCAGAGGGATCTGGGCGTACAGATATATAAATTACTGAAAGTAGTGATGCATGTTAATAATGGGGTGGAGGAGCAGAGGGGTCTGGGGGTACAGATATATAAATTACTGAAAGTAGCGATGCATGTTAATAATGGGGTGGAGGAGCAGAGGGATCTGGGGGTACAGATATATAAATTACTGAAAGTAGCGATGCATGTTAATAATGGGGTGGAGGAGCAGAGGGATCTGGGGGTACAGATATATAAATTACTGAAAGTAGCGATGCATGTTAATAATGGGGTGGAGGAGCAGAGGGATCTGGGGGTACAGATATATAAATTACTGAAAGTAGCGATGCATGTTAATAATGGGGTGGAGGAGCAGAGGGATCTGGGGGTACAGATATATAAATTACTGAAAGTAGGGATGCATGTTAATAATGGGGTGGAGGAGCAGAGGGGTCTGGGGGTACAGATATATAAATTACTGAAAGTAGTGATGCATGTTAATAATGGGGTGGAGGAGCAGAGGGGTCTGGGGGTACAGATATATAAATTACTGAAATAGTGATGCATGTTAATAATGGGGTGGAGGAGCAGAGGGGTCTGGGGGTACAGATATATAAACTACTGAAAGTAGCGATGCATGTTAATAATGGGGTGGAGGAGCAGAGAGGTCTGGGGGTACAGATATATAAACTACTGAAAGTAGCAATGCATGTTAATAATGGGGTGGAGGAGCAGAGGGGTCTGGGGGTACAGATATATAAATTACTGAAAGTAGCGATGCATGTTAATAATGGGGTGGAGGAGCAGAGGGATCTGGGGGTACAGATATATAAATTACTGAAAGTAGCGATGCATGTTAATAATGGGGTGGAGGAGCAGAGGGATCTGGGGGTACAGATATATAAATTGCTGAAAGTAGCGATGCATGTTAATAAGGCCATTAAAAAAGCACACAAAGCACTGGGGTTCATTTCAAGTGAGATAGAATTGAAAAGTAGAGAAGTTATGTTAAACTTATATAGAACCGTGGTTAGACCATACTTGGGGTTGGATTTTCTTCACCTCGGTGGGTCCGGGCTGACCGATGTCGGTGGCGGGTCGCGGCCCCGCTGCTGGCTCCATCCTGCTCTGGAAAATGAATTTACGTTGCTAAGGCTTGTTAAGCCCACCCAGCGCATTTCCCAAGCCAGTTAGAGGAAGCAGGCCTGGTGACATCATTCATGACATGTCATCAGCCGGTTTTCTTAAAGGGACCATGGCCAACTTTGTTTTGACATTTGTGCTGTCAGTGTTCTACAGCATTGAAGTGCTGCAAACACTGACAATCACTGCACAGAGGTGCATGGCTGCCCCCAGGTTATCCCCCGACTCCCTCCATATGCTTATAGAGGGAGTCAGAGCGTGCAGGGAGGTCCTCTTCCCTTCCCATGGGTGGAAGAGACCACCCCAGGAGACCAAAACAGCCTGGTTGCACATTGCACAGGAGGTCACAAGTAGGGATGTCATTAGGAGGACCTGGGTGCAGTGGCACAAACCTTTCAATGATCTCATTAGATCATGAAACATTAGTACATTAGTGTCAGCTGTGGCTCAGTTGGTAGCACCCTCGCCTCTGAATCAGAAGGTTGTGGGTTCAAGTCCCACTCCAGGTACTTGAGCACATAAAACTAGGTTGATACTCCAGTGCTGCACTGTCGGAGGTGCCGTCTTTCAGATGAGATGTTAAACCGAGGCCCTGTCTGCTCTCTCAGGTAGACGTAAAAGATCCCATGGCACTATTTCAAAGAAGAGCAGGGGAGTTATCCCCGGTGTCCTGGCCAATATTTATCCCTCAACCAACATAACAAAAACAGATTATCTGGTCATTATCACATTGCTGTTTGTGGGATCTTGCTGTGCGCAAATTGGTTGTAAAGCAATTGAGACATCCGGTGGTCGTGAAAGGCGCTATATAAATGAAAGTCTTTCTTTTCTTTCTTTTACAAAGCCACATTCACCTTCATCCTCTTGTGCCTCTCATCATTCTGCCCTACCCTACTCCTGCACATCCTTACTCACACCAACATACCTTGCACCTTCACCCATCCCCCTCTCTCTATCTACATTATCACATTCCCATCTCACTAGCCACCCCTCACACTCACCGTCATCCTAGTGCAATCATACCAACTAACAACACACAAGGGTAGCCACTTGGGTGTTTTATCCAATGTTCATGTAAAGTTTCTGTTAATGTGCTGTCAAACATTGAAACCTTTATTTTCAACACTTTCCGTTCTTGGACAGATTTGTGTACACCTTTGGAAGTGGCTTAGTGAGTTGCAGTGAATGGTGATACATAATGGTACCCCCCGCAATGGTGATGAGCGTGAAAGGAATGGCTTTGACATTGTAGGGATGCTTTATGGTGATGGTGTGGGGTGGTGCCAACCTGGCGCATCATGTGGCAGCTAGGGCGTACAGCATCAAGTGAAGTAAATCTGGCCATGGTGAGGCCATCCCTGGCCTCCCAGGCAACAATGTGGTCGGGTGCTGATGCCCTGTGTCCTGTGCAACATCAGATGATTGCGGAGAATGTTGGTGTTGTTGTTGGTGCTGGTGGTGTGCCTGGTGCTGCTGGTGTTGGGGCTGATTGTGGTTGGATTCTGAGGACCAAGGTGAGACAGTATAAAGGGCACCCATGTTGATGGAATAGATGGCAGGTGAAGTAGAGATGACAGAAGCATTCTGTCAATGGTGAGAGAGTTCTTCCAATGAGTGGAAAGTGGAAAGCCTGCAGAATCTGTGCTGAAATGGGCTGATAAACAGCTTGTGGCTGAGGAAAGTGATGGTCTGTCAGCTGCGAGCTTTTACTTTACATTTGAAGTTGTCAAGTAATCAGCTGGAGCAATGGCCATTCAACTCCCCGCCTCAGGTTCACAGACGTGGTCCCTGAGCAGCGTGGACCCCGTGGGCGAGCAGTGAAAGTTAAAAGGAAAGGTTAAAAGCATTATTAAGGGGTCTGTCAACAACTAATAATTGGTTTAATTGGGTCGCCTACCTCTGCGGGTTGGGTCAGATCGGAGATCACACACGCGCCATTGGGAAAGGCACATTGCGGCGGCTTGACAGGGGTCCCAGCCCGCTGTCCAAAAAAATCAAATGTCCCACCCGACCTGCCACTGATCCTACCCACTGTCCCCCATGAAAATTCCGGCCGATGAGTACTGTGCACAGTCTCCATATTACAAAAAGATATAGAGGCACTGGAGAAGGTGCAAAAAAGATTTACCAGGATGATACCAGAACTGAGAGGTTATACCTATCAGGAAAGATTGAGCAGGCTGAGGCTCTTTTCTCTAGAAAAGTGAAGACTGAGTGGTGACCTGATAGAGGCCTCCATGATTATGAAAGGGTTTGATAGGCCAGACGTACAGAAGATGTTTCCGCTTGCGGGGCAGACCAGAACTAGGGGCCATCAATATAAATAAATCCAATAGGGAATTCTCTTTACCCAGAGAGTGGTTAGTATGTGGAACTGGCTACCACAAGGAGTAGTTGAGGCGACTAGCATAGATGCATTTAAGGGTAAACTAGATAAACACAAGAGGGAGAATGGAATAGAGTGATATGTTGATGGGGTTAGATGAAGAAGAGTCGGAGGAGGCTTGCGTGGAGCATAAACGGTGGCATAGTGGTTAGCACTGTTGCCTCACAGTGCCAGAGACCCGGGTTCGAATCCAGCCTCGGGCGACTGTCTGTGTGGAGTTTGCACATTCTCCCCGTGTTTGCGTGGGTTTTCTCCGGGTGCTCCGGTTTCCTCCCACAGTCCAAAGATGTGCGGGTTAGGTTGATTGGCTATGATAAATTGACCCTTAGTGTTAGGGGGATTAAATAGGTGGGGTTACAGGGATAGGGTGGGATATGTATTGGGGTTACGGGGATCGGGTGGGATATGTGTCGGTGCGGGCTCGATGGGCCGAAATGGCCTCTATCTGCACTGTGGGGTTTCTGTGATTCTGTGATTCTGAAACAGCGGGATGGAGCTGTTGGGCTGAATGGCCTGTTTCTGTGTTGTAAATACTATGTAACTATTGCAACCTGGGATAAGATCAGCTAACTCAGTTCAGACCAGGAATCAAACCTAAAACCTTTCAATGTATGTGGATTAGTGCTACATCGGACACTGCCTTTATCCACAATATCAGCAGGGGTTTAACTTTAAGGACAATAAGTTGGCTGCTACACCAGCTACAGTTACACTGTAATATTCAGCAACAGTGACACAAGTAGGGCAATGTTAACCTAATCTGGCCATCGGGAACCTCATGTGATCGGGAAGAATGCTGGTTTTACAACCCGCCTGATTTTACTCTCCTTTGAAGTCAGTGGAGAGTAATATTGGGCAGGGTGTAAAACCGGTGAGCTACATTTAAGTTACCCACAAGGTATCTGTGCTGAGTTAACTGATCTTAGTTGAGGTGTTATAATTGGCCTCATGGCCTACAGGCTAGGGAAGGGTTTCCCACTACTGAACGGTATCCAGTGACCTTTGTTGCAAGCTGCGCAGGTGTAGACATTGGGTGAAGAAAAGATTGGGTTCGGCTCTGACATCCTTCATGATCAAATAGCTAGGCTTACATGAAGTAGTCACTTGTGAGAGGTGTTGGCACTTGTGAAATCCTACCTCAGAAAGAGTCAGTGTATGCAAAATTGGAGGGAACAAAATTGGAAAAAAAGACAATAAAACAATTTGGGGGGAATTTTAACCTAAAGAAATGGGTGGGTTTGGAGCGTGGGGGCAGTTAAATTGTTAAAAATGGGATTCCTGATCTGATCCCGCCTCCAACTCGCCCACTTCCAGTTTTAATGGAGTTGAGATGGGGGGGTGCGAGGGGGGGGGCAGGAGACCAAGCTGCTCCCAGGTGGCAGAATGTCAATTTAAATATTATAATGAGGCAGGAAGCCTCTTTTTTAAACTCCATTTTGTTTTTAACAGCATGTGGACGGGCTTCTCACAATTCATGAAACCCAGCAGTTAAAGCGAGGTGGGGACTGCTGGATCTAGGTGGTAAGTGGCTTTATACCTACCTCCTGGAACCGGGGTCCCTACCTAACCCACACCACATGATCAGAGACCCCCCACGATCACCTCCTCAGGCCTCCCCCCCAGGTCTCCCCCTCCCCAACGATGATGCTGAGGCTGACCACGATGCTCCGGTGGCCAGCCCTGATCTACTGTTCACTCACCCCGATCATCTGACTCCGATCGTCTGCCCGGCCACCCATCCGCACACCCCTCCGCACCCCTCCGATCCTTTCCCCGGTCCATGCTCTCCCCGCCCCCCCACCCCGATCCACTGCCTGGCCCTGATCCCCGATCCACTGCCTGGCCCTGATCCCCGATCCACTGCCTGGCCCTGATCCCCGGTCCTCGCTTCCCCCCTCCCCCCGATCCACTGCCTGGCCCTGATCCCCGATCCACTGCCTGGCCCTGATCCCCGATCCACTGCCTGGCCCTGATCCCCGGTCCTCGCTTCCCCCCTCGCCCCGATCCACTGCCTGGCCCTGATCCCCTGTCCTCGCTTCCCCCCCACCCCCGATCCACTGCCCGGTCCCGATCCCCGGTCCTCGCTTCCCCCCCCTCCCCCCCCCGATCCACTGCCTGGCCCTGATCCCCGGTCCTCACTTCCCCCCTCCCCCCGATCCACTGCCTGGCCCTGATCCCCTGTCCTCGCTTCCCCCCCACCCCCAATCCACTGCCCGGTCCCTATCCCCGGTCCTCGCTTCCCCACCTCCCCCCGATCCACTGCTTGGCCCTGATCCCCGGCCCTCCCTCCCCCCCTCCCCCCAATCCACTGCCTGGCCCTGATCCCCGGTCCTCACTTCCCCCCTCCCCCCGATCCACTGCCTGGCCCTGATCCCCGGTCCTCGCTTCCCCCCAACCCCAATCCACTGCCTGGCCCTGATCCCCGGTCCTCACTGCCCCCCCTCCCCCCGATCCACTGCCTGGCCCTGATCCCCGGTCCTCGCTTCCCCCCTCCCCCCGATCCACTGCCTGGCCCTGATCCCTGGTTCTCGCTTCCCCCCTCCCCCGATCCACTGCCTGGCCCTGATGACCGGTCCTCGCTCTGCCCCCCCCCACCCCCGATCCACTGCCTGGCCCTGATCCCCGATCCACTGCCCGGCCCTGATCCCCGGTCCTTGCTCTCCCCCCTTCCCCCGATCCACTGCCTGGCCCTGATCCCCGGTCCTTGCTCTCCCCCCCCCTCCCCCCGATCTACTGCCTGGCCCTGATCCCCGGTCCGTGCTCTCCCCCCCCCCCTCGCCCCGATCCACTGCCTTGCCCTGATCCCCGGTCCTCGCTCCCCCCCTCCCCCCGATCCACTGCCTGGCCCTGATCCCCGGTCCTCGCTCCCCCCCTCTCCCGATCCACTGCCTGGCCCTGATCCCCGGTCCTCGCTCCCCCCCTCCCCCGGTCCACTGCCTGGCCTTGATCCCCGGTTCTCGCTTCCCCCCTCCCCCGATCCACTGCCTCGCCCTGATCCCCGGTCCTCGCTCCCCCCCCCTCCCCCCGATCCACTGCCTGGCCCTGATCCCTGATCCCCGGTCCTCACTCCCCCCCCTCCCCCCGATCCACTGCCCGGCCCTGATCCCCGGTCCTCGCTTCCCCCCTCCCCCGATCCACTGCCTCGCCCTGATCCCCGGTCCTCGCTCCCCCCCTCCCCCGATCCACTGCCTGGCCCTGATCCCCGGTCCTCGCTCCCCCCTCCCCCGGTCCACTGCCTGGCCTTGATCCCCGGTTCTCGCTTCCCCCCTCCCCCGATCCACTGCCTCGCCCTGATCCCCGGTCCTCGCTCCCCCCCCTCCCCCCGATCCACTGCCTGGCCCTGATCCCCGGTCCTCGCTCCCCCCCCTCCCCCCGATCCACTGCCCGGCCCTGATCCCCGGTCCTCGCTTCCCCCCTCCCCCGATCCACTGCCTCACCCTGATCCCCGGTCCTCGCTCCCCCCCCCTCCCCCCGATCCACTGCCTGGCCCTGATCCCCGGTCCTCGCTCCCCCCCCTCCCCCCGATCCACTGCCCGGCCCTGATCCCCGGTCCTCGCTTCCCCCCTCCCCCCGATCCACTGCCTGGCCCTGATCCCCGGTCCTCGCTTCCCCCCTCCCCCCGATCCACTGCCTGGCCCTGATCCCCGGTCCTCGCTCCCCCCGATCCACTGCCTGGCCCTGATCCCCGGTCCTCGCTACCACCCCCCCTCCCCCCGATCCACTGCCTGGCCCTGATCCCCAATCATCGCTCCCCCCCCCTCCCCCCGATCCACTGCCTGGCCCTGATCCCCAATCATCGCTCCCCCCCTCCCCCCGATCCACTGCCTCACCCTGATCCCTGGTCCTCGCTCCCCCCGATCCACTGCCTGGCCCTGATCCCCAATCATCGCTCCCCCCCTCCCCCCGATCCACTGCCTGGCCCTGATCCCCGGTCCTCGCTCCCCCCCTCCCCCCGATCCACTGCCTGGCCCTGATCCCCGGTCCTCGCTCCCCCCGATCCACTGCCTGGCCCTGATCCCCGGTCCTCGCTACCACCCCCCCTCCCCCCGATCCACTGCCTGGCCCTGATCCCCAATCATCGCTCCCCCCCCCCTCCCCCCGATCCACTGCCTGGCCCTGATCCCCAATCATCGCTCCCCCCCTCCCCCCGATCCACTGCCTCACCCTGATCCCTGGTCCTCGCTCCCCCCGATCCACTGCCTGGCCCTGATCCCCAATCATCGCTCCCCCCCTCCCCCCGATCCACTGCCTGGCCCTGATCCCCGGTCCTCGCTCCCCCCCTCCCCCCGATCCACTGCCTGGCCTTGATCCCTGGTCCTCGCTCCCCACACCCCCCAATCCACTGCCCGGTCCTCGCTCCCCCCGATCCACTGCTTGGCCCTGATCCCCAATCATCGCTCCCGCCCTCCCCCCGATCCACTGCCTCACCCTGATCCCCGGTCCTCGCTCTCCCCCCGATCCACTGCCCGGCCCCGATCCCCGGTCCTCGTTCCCGCCTGCCTCCAACCTGCCTTCCTCCAGAAAATTCCGGCCTTTGTCTCTCAGGTTCTAGAAACAATAGAGATTCAAAAACAGTGACTGTAGTGTCTGGTATCATGAAACCACTCCTTACTTAGACCACAACAGATCTAGTCGCTCCGATTAAAATTGCTCATTTACTTCCTGTGGAAAACTTGTTTTTTTGTTTCAGGTTCTAACATCTACATTCATTTGCTAATCAGGTGAGAGTCTCCAGGTAGATGCTGCTGCCACCCAAGCATTGCACAGTATACCGACCAATCAGACAGACTCTGTGGATGGAGAATACCTTTACAATTCAAGTGAGGAGCCATTGGCAGCCCCACAGAATCCATACAAAGAGGAGAGCAGCCCCTACCGAGCTACTACAGGAGTCACCATACTGCACAATGATGGCTACAGACCCTGGAATTAGCAAACCATCGACAATCTAACCACAGACTGACAGATACTTAGCAGAGTGTATTTGCTAAACTACCACACAAGTGCAGGCGGTTCCTTTCCTGCTCTCAGGGTTAGCAAATTACTGGATTAATGCAGTTTTAAAATATATATATATATAATTATTAAATATTTTGCACACTTCTCACATTATAGATCCTTTAAATTCCTTTTGCTAAGATATTGATTCCCAAAATGCACACTGTGGCTTACTTTTGCACTGATTGAATCTATATTGAGAATTGCACACACAGCAAGGAATCACAGTTAGACGAAGGAAGTGAGATTATTTGTGAACATGTAGTAAAATCTGAAACAACCTCTTAATTATGATTTGAACTATCTCTAACCTATATTAGTGTATATTAATATAATATACTATTAGAGACAACGTTATAAAGATCCATTTCTTGCTTACATCTTTTCTTAAATATTGTGCAACGCCTAAAATAATGCATAACTGGTTTAGCTCTCCTAGTGGCTCAGTAAGTTTATCCAGTTAGCCCTGTGGGCCAGCAAGGTCCCTGATTCGATCCCCAGTCTGAGTTAGCTGATCTTAGACTGAGTCCCGGTAAGCACACTACAACTGTCTTCAGCACCCCTGGATTAGGGAAAGAAAGAAAGTCAGTTAAGGTTACCACTCATGATCGCTATCCAGCAATCTGCACAGCTGGATATGCATGTGTGGACGTCGAGTGAGCACAAGGTCAGATGGCTGTGATACTTCCATGATCCAATAGCCTACCAACACTCACTGTCAATGCTCACAAACAAATAGTGGCCACTTGGGAGAGTCAATAACTTCAGGAAAGATAAATAAAGGAGGGGAAGGGAGAGAATTGGTGAGAGAAAAAAGGAAAAGAAATTATAACTAGTTTATTGAGAAATGTTGTGATTAGACCAGGATTAGAAAGGGTACTTTGAAATGTTGTGTTTTGATCAGATGTGCATGATATTGATTTGACTATACTACTAATAGCATGCTGGCTAGTAAATTTTTCCAACAACATGTATTATAAACTCAGGATGCTCTGCAGGACTTGACACTAACATTTTAGGCTACTTGCCAACTAAATGATACAAAAAGCTCATTTATTTCAGCCAAGAAAATTACCTCATGTTTGATAAATTACTTTTAGTCCATGTATAAATACTCTGAGCTTCCAGAATCTTTTTGTAGAAGAATCTTTTATTGATTCTTCTTTCATTCCAACAGGTACAAACGCTTACCACATTCATCTGAAATTCCATTCTCTGCTATTTTAATTTAGTGGAGAGAAGAATTCTCAAATGAATTTATTAAATGCAGAATCATAGAATCTTACCACACAGAAGGAGGCCTATCGGCCCATTGTGCCTGTGCCGGCTCTTTGAAAGAGCTATCCAATTAGTCCCACTCCCCCGCTTTTTCCCCATGTCCCTGCAAAAATGTCCTTTTTCAGTATATATCCAATTCCCTTTTCAAAGTTACTGTTGAATCTGCTTTCACCACCCTTTTCAGGGCAGTGCATTCCAGATCATATAACACACAATGTTATGTGAGTATAACTGTCCAAGGCAAAAACAGGTTTAACATTTACCATTGTTTTTGTCCAATGACCAGTTGCATGACACAAATGTCTAAATAATTTAGCCAGGATTGGTAAACAGTGGGCCACATAACATGCAGGGCAGTGGAAAACTGTGGTTCGGAATGGTATGAATGGATTACTCAGTACAGTCTTAGTGCCGGGTGCCCCCCAATATACTTACAGAAATCAGTACTAGGGTGTTATAACTTACAACTTAGAAGCCGCAGGCATGAGCTGAGTCACAGTGGCATCATCGTATCCTTTGGTTTTGTTGCGGCACACGTTATAATAATGATCTTTACCCTTTAAATAGTTCAAATCAATGTTATCTGAATTTATTATTCAAATCAGTAAGTTAAAAGTAACTCAAATGAAAATAATTCATCTTTCACAAAACGAATCAGTAAATATGATTTTCAGATTGTCCTTTTCCTCTGTGTGGATGTTTTCAGTTACACTTTTAAATTTACTAAAAACAAGCAAAAGCTGAATTTTCAGCCGCAGTTGCCTTTTCCCAGGAATTGTTTGTACTGTACTACAAAGGTACAGTATTAATAAATGAATTAATAAATGGATTGTATCAGATGTCTTAAATCATGAACAAAAATGACTCTCCCTTCCACTTTGTCCATCAATCACTCAGTAGTTTCGCAGCAACTCAATTCACAAAATATTTTCCTGAAATGACTCCTAGATTAAATTGCATAATTAGCCAAGCATTGAGTGGCTTGTGCACTGCTGAAACCTTATTAGCAGTACCAGCACCATAACGTAGTGGGGTATAGTTCAAATTGCCACACCGATGAGCTTCTGGTTTTTGTTACAGTGGTGTGGAGTAGTGCTGAGGTGAGGCCAAATAAGAGGAAGCCAAAAGGGTCATCATTACCAAGGCACTCTTTCACACCTCACAATTGAGCAGTTGATGTGTGAAAATATAAAGGACGTTTACCCTTAAATAACAATCAAAAATTTCACTGGCCCTTATGTGTGGTAGCGCGTGGTAACCACAGAATTATGGAAAAACTGCAGAGCTGAGGTTTTTTATTTATATACCTTAACCACAGGTCTATTTTAAGCAAGTAAGCTTTAGTGTTGTGCTCTGGGTGCAATGCAACCGTAACACTACCTCAAGTCTTTATGTGGCTGTAGTAGTTCTGATAATTTAACTGTTTTACAATGCAATCAAGAGTTTGTATGTCGGTGTCTTGCTGTTGTGTTAAACATATATTTCCATAACAATGTGTGCTTCAATATTTATAGCATTGGAAGTTTTAAGTGGTTTGTGGTATTTTATGTGGATGTAGATATTTTGTTCAATTTATAAAGATGATTTCATGGCAATCCAAAATTACACAAAGGCAAAATGCTTAATATTTAGTGGTATCAAGGAAACAAAAATGAAAATATTCCTGTGTTTCATACAGGTTTAATATTTGTCTTTCTATGTGTTTTGGCAATATATTGTACACTTGATATTAAAATCCTTGCAATATATTACTGTTAATGTTACGACTACTTTAACCTTATGCAAAGCAATTGAAATTATAAAGCTGCTAATTTAAAGGCTGTTTGTTTTAGGATATGCATTTTCCCCTACTTAATGCTGTAGTCCAGTTCACAAGAGAACACATTTGTTTGAAGATTGTTATTAAGGTATTGTGTGTGGTAGGGATGGAAAGAATGGAATAAAATGAAACTCTGCTGGGAAGTGTTGATTATTTTTTTCCCAAATTTCTGGTATTGCCCCATGAGGAGAATGGTTGTAAAAGTCACTTACAATTAAAGCAGAACAAACCCCGTTCGCTAATTAAAGCACGAATATTCATGAAAACACAAACAGCCAAGTCGGAGGCCTTTCCACTGGGATCCCACAGCTGTTTGCTCCATTGCACCCAAACCTCATGTATAACAAATAGATTCTTTTTCAGACACGTAAGTGAGTTTTTAAAAATGAATGCATTTCATATCAATTTGCCTGATTGCTGATCTTTTTCGCTCATTGACCAATTGGAGATAATATTTGTCTTGCTGAATGATTGTTCAATAATGAGATGGATGAACAAAGGAGCGAGAATGAAAATTAACTATGCAAGGCACAAACTTCATGACAATAGACTGGAACAGTGAGGTGGTTTTGCTGGTGTCGGGACAAAGGACATTGGTCCGGTGACATCTGCTGCCCTTTGAGAGCTCCATCGTGTCGCCAAATGTCTTGGAGTTTGTTTTTTAGACCCTTTTCAGCAGTTCTTCACAGGGAGTCTGGTGTTCAAAGAAAAAAAAGTCCAGCTAGCTCAGTAACACATAATGCTGCTAAAAGATATTGATTAGGGTTCTTCTGCTCAATAAACAAGTTAAAGCATTTTCGGCTGTGAGATCTACACTGTTAGTGTTGTTTGCTAATGAAACCTGTAAAGCAAGATTACTGCATTAAACCTTCAGATTACAACCTCCCCACCCCCAGTCCCCACAAGTCTGCCAAATGTTGCGTATCTTCTTTCCTTTTCTTGTTTATGTTATTTATCATTATTTTAGTACCCAGTCATCTTATATTTCTCACTCAGGAATAGGTTTCTATGATAAGTCTTTTGATACTGGGGTAAAATGAAACAAAAGTGAAAATCTGAACTAAAACGAAAAATGCTGGAAATACACAACAGGCCCAAAAGCATCTGAAAAGAGAACGGACAGGCCAGGACTATACCTGAAACACTAGCCTGTCTTTTCACTTTCCAGATGTTAACCGACCTGCTGTGTGTCTCCAGCATTTTCTGGTTTAATTTTCAATGCTAGGATGCGGACTTTTGTTTTTCAAAGATTTTTCTAAACAGCTAATCAGAAAATGAACCATGGCATAATACGGATGTGGTGTCACATCAGTCCCAGGTACGGGTGCGATGCAGATGTGGTGTCACATCAGTCCCAGGTACGGGTGCGATGCAGATGTGGTGTCACATCAGTCCCAGGTACGGGTGCGATACAGATGTGGTGTCACATCAGTCCCAGGTACGGGTGCGATACAGATGTGGTGTCACATCAGTCCCAGGTACGGGTGCGATACAGATGTGGTGTCACATCAGTCCCAGGTACGGGTGCGATTGGCCATGTTCTACCTCGTGCCTGTCCAGATCACCGGTGTTTGTGCGTGAGGCGAGGGGCACCTTTACTTTTTTACCTCTTCATTTCCCTTCTTTAGGCTGACCACACTGGTGATATTCCCTCGAGGAACACATTTTTTTCCCGATGTGTTTGACCCACAGACTTTCTCTAAATGGCTACCTGTCAGTTCCTATTTCAACGCTACCTCGTTCTATAGCAGTACTGAGCAGAAACTGATATATTACCTGTATCGATTCTCTCAGAGCTGACCGGGTGGAAAGGAACCATTCCGGGCTTGCTGGGCTCAGACTCTCAGCCGCGTGGGATCGTAAACTCCCCATTAAAGGTCTTTCATTCAATAACTTCTAAGGAAAGTTATTCAGTAAAACGCAAATTTTCCAGATCAAAAAATAATCAGAAATTAAATGAATGTTTAAATGCTGTCATGTAATCTCCATTGTATTGTACAAGTTTCAGTAAATGTACTTTAAAATTAAAAAAATATTCTAACGCATAGTTTTAAGCACCAAAATACCATATAAACACAGAAATTAATATATTATTAACAATAAACACCAAACCATCCTGATTTGGGCAAAAGTTGCTGATGGCCACTTTGACATTGATATAATTCGGTTTATATCTTTACCTTTTTCACTCTTTTCCCACCAATTTCTCTCCTCATCCCCGGCTGGAGAATATGGGCTCCTATTACAAGTTCACGCTGCTGCTGTGGAGCCTCACCCACTGGGAATATTAGGAATTCGGGCTCAATCCCCCCTAATTTTTCATCCACTAAAATTAATAGACGGAACATCATTTTGGGTTCGTCTGAATTGCTATTCGGTAATCTTGGTGGGAGAGGCACCGCGTCAGAAACATTGAGCAAATAAAATGTCCCCTACAGTTTCACAGAACACCTTGTGCTCGCCAGGACTTTCAGAACCAGCCTCTTCAGATGTGCACCCAGACAGTAAGGGGTTAATTTGACTGTAGGTGATAGTGTAAAATGGGCGGTATCGATTCAGCCACCATCTTACTCTATCACCCGCAGTCAAAATACCCCCTAATTGTCATCAGACTTTTTGACTACAGCGAGATCACAGCAAAGTTTAAAAATGGTTTCTAGGCTGGCAGTTCTCTACTGAGTTCCTCTTCTTTAGAGCTCCAGCTGTGGTAATCCATTCCCCTCCACCCGCCAGTCTTCCCTTTCCCACTGCTTAAGACCACTGTCCCTAATAATAATAGGTATATTTTAGCTGAGCCTACAAGGTCAAGGTACAAGTTAAAGCCACTTGTATAGAGCAAATTGCTCACCCCAATCATCTTTGTCCTGTGTTTTTAAAAGTGCTCTTTTTGACAGTTAAGACTCTGCTCACATTTCATTTCTTGGACTCTTCCATCAGGACATCTGCACTGAGTGACTCCTCACCCTCAGTGATTTGAATGTTATCTCAGCTCCCCTTGCCTTCTATCCTTTGAATTCACTGCCCTCCTGTCCTCTCTAAACCTCTCTCTCCACAATTCATGGCCTCCCCCTCAACCTTGCCATCTCCTGTGGCCTCTCTACTCCTCTGATATTGATCACAGACAAGGCACTATAGGACCATTTTTTTGCATCCCTCACAGCCCATATCACCCTACCCACCTTCCATCTCACTTCCTTCTGTGCCCACCCCTCAAAAAAAAATTACTGTCTCCATTGCTGGTTTTTCCATCCAGTTAAGGTCCCCATCTGTAGTCCCTCAAATTCAATGAACATAAACTTGAGCATACCAACTGGCTGAACCATCCATCACCAGTTCATGTTGGACCACATCAAGTTCTACCAAACTTGCTTTCCTCTGCCAAAATGACCCACAACTCTAGGATCATCCTGAAAGGCAAAAGATAACCCCAGGCTCCTTTTCTCGACTACCTACTGCCTCCTTAACTCTTTCTCCCCTGCTCGCTACACCCTCACCTTTAACATGTGAGAAGTTCATGGATTTCTTCAGCACTAAGATAGAAACAATCCATATAGCTGACTTTGCTGCTTCCTCCTTCACCCTTGCCCACCAGTTCCCCTCCATCCTAACCCTGAACTCTTAACTCTTGAGCTTCTATCTCATATTTCTCATGCCCTCTCCAACCTCCTCTCATCCATGAAACATGCGTCCTGTTCCCTTGACCCCATTCTCACTAATCTGGTAAACACCCAACTTCCCTTCCTGACTCCCATGTGAGCTGACATTGCATTGGTTCCTCTCCTCAGGCACTCTCACCCTCCCTTTCATAACTGCTATCATCTCCCTATTTCCCAAATAAGCTACCCTCAACCTCTCTGTCCTTGCAAAATATTGCCCCATCTGCAAGCTCCATTTCTTCTCCAAAATCCTTGAATATGTTGTTATCTACCTGAAGTGTGCCAAAATCTCCCACAACTTCCTGCTTTAATCTGTCCAATCAAATTTCTGCTTCTCCAATAGCAACAAAAAAGCCACAATCAAAGTCATGAATGACATTCTTTGTGATTGTGACCATGCTGCACTATCCCTCCCCATCCTCCTTGACCTCTCTGTAGCCTTTGACATGGTCAACCACACCATCCTCCTCTAATGACTTTCCTCCATTGCCCAGCTCAGTGGGACCTCTCTTACTTATCCAATTGTAGCCAGGCTGTATCTAGCAATGGTTTATCTACCAAACTCTATTCCATTACCTCAGGAGTCCTCCATGGATCCAATCTTAGCCTACTCTTCATCATCTACATGCTGCCCCTTGGCATCATTGAGTCAGCTTCCACATATATGCTGATGACACCCAACTCTCCCTCTCCACCACCTCTCTTCTTAAGTACTCCACTTCCTCTGTGCTATCAGACTGTTTTTCCAACATCTGGGGGTAATTCTCCTCAGCAATCCTGCCAGAAATAGGCTGGGATCACGGTAGAGAATGTGAGAGATTTCAGACAGTGAGGCCTACCGCTGCCTCTAAGCCCTGACTAGAATTTCCTTCCCCCTGTCCTCACTGGGACCACTGCTGGTCACTTGCTTCCCATCTGTTGCATGCAAATGAGTTCCAAGAAGATTTTCCTCTTGTCCATCCCACTTACCACCACTTCCTGGGACAGCCATGTGGAAGATAGTGGTAGGAGCCAGGAAGCAGTGATAAAGACCTTGATGTCCCCCAGTGGAGGGAAAGGCCCTTGTAGGAGCCTCCTACCTCCAGTCAGCTCCAAACACTTACCTGCTGAAGATCCCAGGCTCAGCTGAGGTCTGCAGTGGGGCAGCTGATCTGATCTTCAGAGTGCTTCCACCCCTTTGAGCTCCCTCATTATCTCTTCTGGTGTTATAATGGCATCTCAAAAACTGGGATTTTCTGTGCACACAGTGACAGTCTCCCTCTTGGTTGTGTAAGAGAAAATCCCTGGCTTGGCAGGACAGTGGTTGGTGGTACACCAATTGGGTTGTGGCCTGAACCCCAAAGATTTAAAACCTTTTTTTTCTTTTTCTTTTGTATCCCTTCGGCATTCCACCTCTGGTAAGTGCCCAAGATGCATCTTATGTAAATAGGGTGCCCTCCCTCTGCCCTCTGTGTGTGACGTCTTGCCTCAGAGGCAGTGGCCGTAATAGGGCATTTGCACTACTGTTTCTAAGACCAGCTGTGATGACTAACTTGGGAAGAGGTCTTCCTCCTCCTTCAAACCGTGAAATCTGGACAAAGGTGTGTACTTCACCTGATGATCTGGTATTCTTTTACTGTTGAAGAATGTCCATAGCATCAGTGTATTCAAGGAGGGAGGGGGTAGAGTCCACTCCACTTGTTATGCATTGGCTCATATGGATTATTTGATTATGACATATCAATTCAGTTTTGTAATATGTTGAATTCAAGGGTCTATATCATGTTATCAGGCTTAACTTTCTGAGTATTTACCCCTTGTGCCTTGCTTACTGGTTGTAAAAAATATAAATAAAATGTATAATTATGTGGCTTCGCCAATGGCTCAACTGGTTAAGGCAGAAACCAGCTGAGGCATAAAGGCTGAGAAGGTCCTAGTTTTGATCCCTGCTATGCGCTGAATTAGCTGTATCTCAGCTGGAGTTCCAATATGGATGCTACAAATAGCCTTATCATTTCTGCTTTGGGGATAGAGGGGTAGAAATCAGCCGAGGAATCCTGCTTCTGCTCCTGACTGCTATTTTGTGACCCCTGGAAGTACACATGTGTGGATGTCAGATGAGGACAGAATTCAGCTTGGCTGAGCTGTCGGTCAAATAGCTTTCTTACACTCCCTTTCCGGGCCTAAGCATAAGAATGCCCATATATCAACATACTGGAGGGCATTTGTGTCTGTGGAACCGTACACCAGCATGGAGAAAACTGACAGAAAAAATGGTAAGAAAAACACTTTAATTATTTTTTAAAATCTAATTGTTTCATACCTGGAAGGAGTCAGCAGCAGAGATGGCTGTACATAAACAGTACAAATCCGACAAATTCCAAAAGAACAGAAAATCAAGGCGTGACGTCACAGGACTGCAGGTGGTGATTGGTGGGTGAGTATTAGCATTTTATTCTCTCTAACTTAACTAGATAAACTAATTAACATAACTATAAATAATCGTGTGAATAAAGACTTTAACTAAGAGAGCGAGAGAAGGGGCCGGAGATAAATGTAGGCCTGACTTTTAAGACGCTATGGGGGAGAAATTCGGTTGGTTAGCACCTCCAGTTAGCGTCTGGCAGGGGCGCTAACGGGGCGAATCCAGCGCTGCATGTCAATTCGGCCCCCCCCCCGTAGTGCTGCCGCTATGAGTTAGCGCTGGTGACTTCAGCGCCAGGCAGATCGTGACGTCATTGAGTGTACAACGCTCACTGGGCGCCCGATCTGCCAAATTGAGTATTGCCCCCTGCCTTAGTGCCTCACCCCGACAGCCACAGGGAGAGGAGGCGTGAAGCAGTCGGTAGCCGGCTCCAGGGGCGCTACTTAAAAGGAGCATTAGTAATGAGTCGCAACTGTCAGGTTAGTGCAGTTCCACTGCTTCCTTGTCAGTTTGACATTGTGCAACAGATTAAATCAGTCATTTAAAGGTTGTTTAGTCTCCAGAGTGTTGTGGCTACTAAAAATTAGTTGCATTTATTCTCACAAAATATCAAAGTGCTGCATTTCCTTACATTAATAGGGGCTGTACTGGCAGTCGACATCACCCTCCAGGATCTACTACGGAGGGAGCGCAGGCAGTGAGAAAGATTGGAACATGTGGCCAGAGGGGGGAGGAGGGCCATCAGGGCTCTCAACAGGAGGCCTTACCCATCAAGGGTATTCCGACAGCACGTCTCCGACCTTCAATTAAGCAAGGAGAAGTGTCTTAGAAGGCTCCGCTTCCCCAAGTAGGTGGTCACAGAACTCTGCCAGCTCCTGCAACCAGACCTGGAGCCTCAGATCAGGGTGACCACGGCTCTATCAGTGGCAGTCAAGGTCACCATCGCCCTCAATTTCTTTGCCAGCGGAACCTTCCAGTCTGCAACAGGAGATATAGGTAACATCTCGCCGTTTGCTGTTCATTGCTGCATCCGGAGGTCACAGAGGCTCTCTACAGTAGGAGAAGGGATTACATTTCCTTCCCCATCACCAGAGAGAAGCAGGATGAGTGTGCATGTGGCTTTGCCAGGATAGCGGGATTCCCCATGGTGCAGGGCACCATTGACTGCACCCACGTGCCTTTGCGGACATCGCATAACAATCCTGAGATCTTCCGTAACCGCAAAGGCTACCATTCACTTAATGTGCAGTTGCTGCGTGACCACACACAGCGAATCCTCAGTGTCAGTGCCCGCTATCCTGGCAGCAGCCACGATGCCTTCATCCTGTGCCAGAATGGTGTGCCAGCACTCTTCCAGCCACCACATCAAGCTCACGGCTGGCTGGTTAGAGACAAGGGGTGTCCGCTCTCCATCTGGTTCATGACTCCCCTCCGCAACCCCAACATTCCAGCCCAGCACTCATATAATGAGAGCTATGCTGCCACCAGGAACATCATTGAGCAGACCATTAGGGTGCTCAAGCAATGGTTCCGCTGCCTTGAGTGCTCGAGAGGAGCCCTCCAGTACTCGCTGGAGCGGGTGTCCCATTTTGTCGTGGTGTGCTGCATGCTTCACAATTTGGCCATCATGAGGGCTCAGCCCTTGCCAGCAGGGATTGTTGGATCACCTCAGGAGGAGGAAGAGAGAGAGGAGGAGGACGATGAGGAGGATGAGAAAAATGAGGAGGATGAGGAGGAGGAATAGGAGTGAGGGAGGAGGCAGCCACTCAATTGGCCTTCCGGAAGGGCGGTCCGTGACCGCCTCATCAGATTGTGGTTCCAGTAAATTCAACCCCAGATCCCCGTTGCTCACCACATCGCCATCATTTCATCCCTGTTGCAGGCCATATCGCAGCGCACAGCTGAAATGAGAGACAGTACAAAATTATCCGAAGTGAATTAATAAATTTATCAATAATCAGTGAACACATCTTTACAACAACAATATTTACTATTCACCCTTGTGCAATCCATTAGTGCCTGTTGTTACTGTGCCTTTGCCTACTCTAGTACTCCTACAAGGTATTGGCCCAGTGGCTGCAGCAGGGCTGGTGGAAGGCTGCTGAGTGTCTGTGCAGGAGACTTCAGATGGCCTTGGATGACTCCCTCGACCAGCCTGGAAGGCCTGGCTGTAGACTGCACCACCTCAGCATGGGTGGGAGCAGTCTGGGCTGGCTGGATGACAAGCAGTGACAAGGACAATGGCGGAGTGCCAGTGGTGGGAGCAGGAATACTGTCATCCTGAGAGAGGGCAGCAGGTTCCTGCTTCACTGACCCACTGTCACTCCCCGAGGGCAGCACCTCAGCATCCCTAGCAATCTGTTACCGCACAGATTGCTGGCCTGCTGCGACACCGTGGAAGCCCCAGCTGATGGTGGTAGACCCAGCCATGATGGCAGCAGTCAGAGCTTGCATGGCATCAAGCTGAGACAGCATGAGAGCAGTCTGAGATTGAATGGCACCAACCATAGACTGCATTACAGCACTAAGGCGTTGTGTCGCTTCTACTTGTGCTGCAATGGAAGCTGCCAGATCGCCCATCACACACGGCATCAGGTCTGGGTTGCCACGGTCTCTCAGGGAGCTGACCATCCTTTCCAGACTGGAAATTATGCGCTCCATGGTGTGCGCAGTGCTTTGTGCAATGTTGGAGGCAGACTCCTCCACGCTCCTTACCATGGTGACAAGTCCGATTGCGGTAATTACAGAGGAGTTTCCCTGCTGTCTGCCACAGGGAAAGTCATTGCAAGAATCCTCCTCAATTGCCTTCTCCCAGTGGCCGAAGAGCTCCTCCCAGAGTCGCAATGTGGATTCCACCCACTAAGGGGCACAATGGACATGATCTTCACCGCACGTCAATTACAAGAGAAATGCAGGGAACAGCACCAACCACTGTACATGGCCTTCTTTGATCTCACAAAGGCCTTCGACACTGTCAACCATGAGCGATTATGGAGTGTCCTCCTCAAATTCGGCTGCCCTCAAAAGTTTGTCACTATCCTCCTCCTGCTTTACGACGACATGCAAGCCGTGATCCTGACCAATGGTTCCACCACAGACCCAATTCAAGTATGAACCGGGGTCAAGCAAGGCTGTGCCATCGCACCAATGCTCTTCTCGATCTTCCTTGCTGCAATGCTCCATCTCACCCTCAGTGAGCTCCCCACTGGAGTGGAGCTAATTTACAGAACAAACGGGAAACTGTTCAACCTTCGTCGCCTCCAGTCCAGATCCAAGGTCGTCCCAGCCTCTGTCGTCGAATTACATGATGCAGATGATGCTTGCATCTGCACTCACTTGGAGGTCGAACTCCAAACCATCGTCAACACCTTCACTGAAGCATACGAGAACATGGGCCTTACAGTAAACATCCGTAAGACAAAGGTCCTCTACCAACCTGCCCCCGCCACACAGTACTGCCCCCTGATTATCAAAATCTACAACAAGGCCTTGGACAACGTGGACCACTTTCCATACCTCGGGAGCCTACTGTCAACAAGGGCAGACGTCGACGACAAAGTCCAACACCGCCTTCAGTGTGCCAGTGCAGCCTTCGGTCACCTGAGGAAAAGAGTGTTTGAAGACCAGGACCTCAAACCCGGCACTAAGCTCATGGTCTACAGAGCAGCAGTGATACCCGCCCTGCTGTATGCCTCAGAGACACGGACCATGTACAGCAGGCACCTCAAAGCACTGGACAGGTACCACCAACGCTGCCTCCGCAGGATCCTGCAAATCCATTGGCAGGATAGGCGCACCAACGTCAGTGTTCTTGCTCAGGCCAACATCCCCAGCATCGAAGCTTTGACCACGCTCGATCAGCTTCGATGGATGGGTCACATTGTCCGCATGACTGATATGAGACTCCCAAAGCAAACGCTTTACTTGGAGCTCTGGCACAGCAAGAGAGCCCCAGGTGGGCAGAGGAAATGCTTCAAGGACACCCTCAAAGCCTCCTTGAAAAAGTGTAACATCCCCACCAACACCTGGAAATCCCTGGCCCAAGACCGCACAAAGTGGAGGAGAAGCATCCGGGAAGGCGCCAAACACCTCGAGTCTCTCCGCCGGGAGCAAGCGGAAGCCAAGCGCAAGCAGCGCAAGGCGCGCACGTCAACCCAAGCACCCCACCCACCCGCCCCTTCAACTACCGTCTGCCCCACCTGTGACAGAGACTGTAGGTCCCGCATTGGACTAATCAGTCACCTGCAAACTCATTTTTAATGTGGAAGCAAGTCATCCTCAATTCCGAGGGACTGCCTAAGAGAGAGACTAAGATGTTGTGTCGTTTCCGCCTGTGCTGCAATGGAAGCTGCCAGATCGTCCATCACACACGGCATCAGGTCTGGGTCGCCACGGTCTCTCAGGGAGCTGACCATCCTTTCCAGACTGGAAATTATGCACTCCATGGTGTGCGCAGTGCTTTGTGCAATGTTGCAGGCGGACTCCTCCACGCTCCTTACCATTGCCGAGAGGCTCTCGGGCGCCCTTGCCATTGCATCTATCATCTCCATGTGCATGCCCATCACCCTTCTTCTAAACGCCTCCCCATCGAGGTCCTCATCTGAGTCCTGTGCCGCAGAACTCGCAGGCGAACGTGCCCTCCGGGGAGCTGGCCCCCGAGCTACTCCTTCCCCCTGGCCTTGCTGCAGCCCGCTCATCCCCGACGCCTCACCCTGTGCAGATCCCACTTCTATACTAGCCTCTAAAGAACGCGTAGTGCCAGTATTTGAGCTGGTGCCTGCGGGTGAGACATGTAGTGATGCGGTGTGTTCTTCCTCCTCCTCCTCTCCCGCCTCACTCTCAACGGTGCCCTCAGGGACAGGCTGCTCAGGTGCTTGCTCATTATCTGAAAGCATAAAGTCGCAAGATTCGGGTTAAGGTGAGGGGAGGGGAGCAGGAAGGGAGAAATGCATGCATACAGCATGCTAAGCTGGAAAGTGCGAAAGACTTATGGGGTGAGGGGGAATTGGGATATGAGGAGGAGTTGGGATGAATATATCATTGTTGTCCCCGAGGGGGTCATTGTCACGGCGCCCACCACCTGGAGCCCAATAATCTCCAGCACTCTATTTTCCAGCGCAGACAATGGTTAGGTATCAGCTTGTCCCCCGCCTGTGCACTCCTGCTCCCTCCTGTTTTGAGCCATCTTCGCCTGCAAGAGAAAGGAAAGTGTGTGAGTGAGTGTGGAGCAATGTGTTTGGGTGATGTGCCTGCCATAGTTGAATAGCTGTCATTGTGTGCAAGGTGTGAGATGTGGGTGTGAGTCTTGGTAGGTAGAGATTGTTGGTGGGTGAGTTCTGGGGGTGTGGTGCTTTGGCCAGTGTGTGCAGACTGAGGTTCAGATGATGGTACGTAGCATTTGTTGAGGCATTGACTCACCCTGACCACCCGAGTGAGGTTGTTAAATTTCTTCCTGCACTGTGTGCGGGCCCTGGGGACCACAGTGCTGCCCGAGACCTGATGGGCTACCTCCCTCCACATGGCACGGAATACTTGCGGCGAGGGCCTCCTGCCACTTGTCGGGTAGAGCACCACCCTCCGTCTCTCCACAGCGGACACCAACTCCTCCAATGCTTAGTCTGTCATCATGACACCTACTTGAGTCGTCTGGCTCCTTGGGCTTGGCCTGCTCCTTCTTGCTGACACAGGTTCACAGCCAGCAATGTTGAGAATGAGGTTCTTCAGCATGAATGAACCTCCCCTTTAAGAACTGGAAAGAGCCTGTGGCAATGATGACTCGCGATTAGACTGCACCTGATATTGGTTAGTGCTTTGAGTGTAATGCCACTGAGCTCGGCCATTAGTGCTTGATTTAGCACTCCCATCCTTTCTTTGAGCGATGACAATGAATTTTGGGTGCAGCAAGATTCATTAGCGCCTGGTGCTAAATCTCAAACTTTTCCAAAGTTAGCGTCCATTCCTGGGCGATAATGAATTTCTCGCCCTTAGTATTTATTTCTGTAAGTTAGTTAATAGTCGAATAAATAGAGGCATGGCAGGGCACCTCAGTCCCGTGGAATGCACATCCTGTGCCATGTGGGAACTCCAGGACGCTTCCCGTGTCCTGGACAACCACATGTGCAGGAAGTGTCGTTGGCTGGAGGAGCTTGTGTGCCGGGTTTTGGAGCTTGAGCAGTGGCTGGCATCACTGTGGTGCATCCATGAGGCTGAGAGCTACATGGATAGCACGTTTCAGGAGGCGGTCACCCCGCAGCATAAGAGTGTGCAGGCAGAAAGGGAATGGGTGACCACCTGACAGACAAGGAAGACCAGGTAGGTAGTGCATTTCGCTCTCCAACCAGTATTCAGGTAAGGGCAATCGTTCGTCTGGAGAGTACAGCCAGAGCCAAGTCCATGGCACCACGGGTGGCTCAGCTGTACAGGGGAGGATGAGGAAGTTCGGGAAGGCAATAGTGGTAGTGGATTTGATAGTTAGGGGAACAGACAGGTGTTTCTGTGGCCACAGACATGACTCCAGGATGGTATGTTGCCTCCCTAGTGCCAGGGTCAAAGATGTCACTGAGCAGCTGCAGAACATTCTGAGGGGGGAGGGTGAACAGCCAGAGATCGTGGTCCATATCGGTACCAACGACATAGGTAGAAAGCGGGATGAGGTCCTGCAGGCAGATTTTAGGGAGCTAGGAAAGAGATTAAGAAGCAGGACCTCAAAGGTACTAATCTCCGGATTACTCCCTGTGCCACGAGCTAGTGGGTAAAGAAATAGAAGGATACAGCAGATAAATGTGTGGCTGGAGAGACAGTACAGGACGGAGGGCATCAAATTCCTGGGACATTGGGGCCGGTTCTGGGGGAGGTGGGACCTGTACAGGGCGTACGTTGCACCTCAACAGGGCCGGCACCAATATCCTCACAGAAGGGTTTGCTAGTGCTGTTGGGGATGGTTTAAACTAATTTGGCAGGGGGATGGGCACCAGGATGTAGCATTAGAAAGGAGAAACAAAGGGCACAAAGGATGGGGAGAGACAGATAGCACTAGAGTAAGAAATAGTAAAGTATTGGGTGGGGTCAGATTAACAGAGAATACAAGAAGGTCTAAAATAGGTTTTCAGTACATGTGTGCAAATGCACGAAGCGTGCTAAATAAGGTTGGTGAGCTGCAGGCGCAAATAGTCACATGGGAATATGATGTTGTGGTGATAACTGAGACCTGGCTCAAAAAAGGGCAGAATTGACTACTAAATATTCCTGGATATAAGGTGTTCAGGAAAGATAGGGAAGGAAAGAAAGGAGGTGGGGTGGTAATATTGGATTAAGGAGGATATTACAGTGCTGGAGAGTGAGGATGTCCTGAAGGGGTCAAGGACAGAATCTATTTGGTTAGAGTTAAGAAATAATAGAGATGCCATTACACTAGTAGGTGTATTCTATAGGCACCTCTAGTGGGAAGGATATAGAGGAGCAAATTTGCAGGGAAATTACAGAGAGGTGCAAGAACTATAGAGTAGTGATAATGGGTGACTTCAATTATCCTAATATAGATTGGGATAATAATAGTGTAAAGGGCAGAGATGGGGAAGATTTTCTGAAGTGTGTTCAGGAGAACTTTCTTGATCAGTACATTTCCGGCCCAACAAGGAAGGCGGCATTACTGGATCTGGTTCTGGGGAATGAGGTGGGTCAAGTGGAGCAAGTATCAATAGGGGAACATTTAGGGAACAGTGATCATAGTATCATAAAGTTTAGATTTGTTATGGAAAAAGACAGGGAGCAATCTAGAATAAAAGTACTTAATTGAAGGAAGGCAAATTTCAGTGGGTTGAGAACGGATCTGGCCCGGGTAAATTGGAATCAAAGATTGGCAGGCAAAGCTGTAATCAAACAATGGGCTGCCTTTAAAGAGGAAATGGTTTGGGTACAGTCGAGGTACATTCCCACTTGGGGGAAGGTAGGGCAACTAAAACCAGAGCTCCCTGGATGACGAAAGAGATAGAGAGTAAGATGAAGCAGAAAAAAAGTGTGTATGACAGATGTCAGGTTAAGAATACAAGTGAGAATCAGGCTGAATATAGAAAGTTCAGAGGGGAAGTGAAAAAGAAAATAATAGGGGCAAAGAGAGAGTATGAGAATAGATTGGCAGCTAACATACAAGGGAATTCAAAAGTCTTCTATAAGCATATAATTAAGTAAATGGCTAGTTGTGGTAAACCACTGTTGTTGTTGTTGTTGTTGTTATTACACACTGTTGTACCTATGCATGCCTCAACATGTCTCGGCTGGCTCCACCCACACAGGCCCAGGTATAAAGGTGATTGACCTGCAGCCCCCTGCCTTCTTGGAACCCAGTCAACCACGAGAGGCATGCTCTGTTCTTTGCTAATAAAAGCCTTTAGTTACTCTCTTAACTCTCAGTCTTTTATGAGTAATTGATAGCGCATCAATTTTATTAGCAAAAACAAAATGTCGACATTTGCTGAACAGCAGGCTGCTGCACCAAACGCTGAACAGCAGGCTGCTGCACCAAATGCTGAGCAACAGGAGCTGCTGCGAGCCCTCAGACCAACATGCCTGGACCTAGACCCGCAAGAAGCGGGTTCGGCTACCAAATTCGCGCATTGGCTGCATTGCTTCGAGGCCTACCTGCAAGCCTCAACTGTGACCCTGGACGAAAACAAGTTGGAAATCCTGGCCTCAAAGGTGAGCCACCAAGTTTATACAATAATCCAGGACACGACGACCTACACGACGGCTATCGGTCTGCTAAAAGGGCAATACGCACGTCTGGTAAATACGGTCTATGCCCGGCACCTCTTAAGATCCCGCAGACAGCAGCCCAGGGAATCGGTGGAGGCCTTCCTACGGGCACTACGGATACTCGGCCGAGACTGCGATTGCAAAGAAGCATCAGCCGCAGCACACACGGAGGGACTGATCCGAGATGCTTTCGTTGCGGGTCTAAGGTCCGACTACTCCTGGCAGAGACTGTTGGAAAAGGGAGAAATGGACCTGAGAAAGGCAGTGTCCCTCGCGCTCTCACTCGACGCGGCCCACAGGAATATGGACGCCTTCTCCCCTAACCGCTCCGCAACGTGGACGCCACAACCTTGGGTCATGGGACCGCCACCTTCAACTGCTGCTGCGATGTCCAAGGCACAGAAATGTTATTTTTGTGGCCAGGCAAAACACCCCAGAGCATGCTGCCCGGCGAGAAACGCTACCTGCTCCGGCTGCGGGAAGAAAGGACACTATGTCAGCGCCTGCAAAGGTAAAACCGCTAACGCCAGCAGCGCCACGTGCGAACCGTGGGGGCAGCCATCTTGTCCGCCATCTTGGGCTCCCCCAGCCGCGTGGGGATCGGGACCATGGGCGCCGCCATTTTGTCCGCCATCTCGGACGTCTCCAACTTCAACCACGGGGGACCCGGACTCAACCAGCGCCTCATCTGACGACCACATCGACTCGCTCGACCATACGCTGGCCTCCGTGATGCTGGACCAATCTCTCCCTCATCAACTGTCCAGGTCCATGATGGACATTAAGGTAAACGGCCGCGCCACTACCTGCCTTTTTGACAGCGGGAGCACGGAAAGCTTTATCCACCCCGACACGGTGCGCAGTTACTCTCTCCCAGTCCTGCCGACGCGACATCGGATCTCTTTGGCTTCCAAAGCCCAGTCAGCGGACGTCGGTGGCTACTGTGTAGTGACCCTTTCAGTAAGGGGCACAGAATACAAAAATTTTAAACTCCTGGTCCTGCCCCATCTTTGCGCTGCCGTTCTACTGGGGTTGGATTTTCAGTGCAACCTTAAGAGTGTCACATTAGCGTACGACGGACCCCTCCCCCCACTCACAGTCTGCAGCCAGCAGCTTTTAAATCGCCCGCCGCGCACCATTTGCAGCCTCTCCACCCTTAAAGTCCCCCCCCCCCTCCTTGTTCGCTAACCTCACCCGCGACTGTAAGCCCATCGCTACCAAAAGCAGGCGTTACAGTGCCGGGGATATGAGCTTCCCCCTCCCCCACTGCCAAAAAGCACTGAAGAGATGCCTAGGGTTTTTCTCGTACTATGCTCAGTGGGTGCCCAACTATGCGGACAAAGCCAGACCCCTCATCAAGTCCACCTCCTTCCCCCTGACAGCAGAGGTCTGTGCAGCCTTCACTCTCATAAAAGGAGATATTGCGAAGGCCACAATGCACGCAGTGGATGAGTCCATCCCTTTCCAAGTGGAGAGCGACGCATCCGACTTTGCCCTAGCTGCAACCCTTAACCAGGCGGGGAGACCCGTGGCCTTTTTCTCAAGGACCCTCCAGGGCCCCGAGATTCGACACTCCTCTGTCGAAAAGGAGGCCCAGGCCATTGTGGAAGCTGTGCGACATTGGAGGCATTACCTGGCCGGAAAACGATTTACCCTGCTCACTGACCAGCGTTCAGTAGCTTTTATGTTTAATAATAAGCAGAGGGGCAAAATCAAGAACGACAAGATCTTGAGGTGGAGAATCGAACTCTCCACCTACAATTACGATATCTTGTACCGGCCCGGGAAACTCAATGAGCCCCCAGATGCCCTATCACGTGGTACATGCGCCAACGCGCAGGTCGATAGACTGAAGACCCTCCACAATGACCTCTGCCACCCGGGGGTCACCAGGTTTTTTCACTTCATCAAATCCCGTAACCTGCCCTACTCCATCGAGGAGGTCAGGACCATGACCAGGAACTGCCAAATCTGTGCCGAGTGCAAACCGCATTTTTATAGGCCAGACAGAGCAAGCCTGATCAAAGCCACGCGCCCCTTTGAACGGCTGAGCGTCGATTTTAAAGGGCCCCTCCCCTCCTCCGACCGCAATGTGTACTTCCTCAACATAATTGATGAGTACTCCCGTTTCCCGTTTGCCATCCCTTGCTCAGACATGACCAGTACCACGGTCATTAAATGTCTGAATGACCTCTTCGCCTTGTTCGGTTTCCCTAGCTATATTCATAGTGACAGGGGCTCATCCTTTATGAGCGATGAACTCCGGCAGTACCTGCTCTCGAGAGGTATCGCTACAAGCAGGACCACCAGCTACAACCCCCGGGGGAATGGCCAGGTGGAAAGGGAGAATGCAACGGTCTGGAAGGCAGTCCTTTTAAACTTGAAATCTAAGGGCCTTCTGACCTCTCGCTGGCAAGAAGTCCTCCCTGCGGCGCTCCATTCCATTCGGTCACTGCTCTGTACAGCCACCAATGCTACCCCTCACGAGAGAATGTTCTCCTTCCCCAGGAAGTCCACATCGGGGATCTAGTTACCGACATGGCTGACTTCTCCAGGACCTGTCCTACTGCGGAAGCACGTGAGGTCCCATAAGACGGACCCCCTGGTCGAGAGGGTGAGCCTCCTCCATGCCAACCCTCAGTATGCTTACGTGGTGTACCCGGACGGGCGGGAGGACACAGTCTCCATACGAGACCTCGCACCTTCGGGTGCTCCCGAAACACCCCCCTCGCCATCCACCACTACCCACGCCTACCCCTAGTACGCTTACGTAGCGTACCCGGACGGGCGGGAGGACACAGCCCCCACACGAGATCTCGCACCTTTGGGTGCCCCTGAAACACTACCATTGCCATCCACCACTACCCACAACCCAACCCCGCTAGACGGCATGCCGCAGCCCCAGGACCCGTCATTGACCACCCAACCACTCAATGAGATGCCAGACTCAACGTTGGATGCTGCACCATCACTGCCGCCACCACGACGATCAGGACGGCATACAAGGCCACCTGATAGACTTACTTACACGAACCTTTAGTACACTTCACCCCGCCGGACTCAATTTTAAACAAGGGGTGAATGTGGTAAACCACTGTTGTTGTTGTTGTTGTTGTTGTTGTTACACACTGTTGTACCTATGCATGCCTCAACATGTCTCGGCTGGCTCCACCCACACAGGCCCAGGTATAAAGGTGATTGACCTGCAGCCCCCTGCCTTCTTGGAACCCAGTCAACCACGAGAGGCATGCTCTGTTCTTTGCTAATAAAAGCCTTTAGTTACTCTCTTAACTCTCAGTCTTTTATGAGTAATTGATAGCGCATCACTAGTAAGAGGAGGGGTGGGGCCAATTAGGGACCAAAAAGGAGACCTATGCATGGAGGCAGAGGGCATGGCTGAGGTACTAAATGAGTACTTTGCAAGTGTCTTCACCAAGGAAGAAGATGCTGCCAAAGTCATAGTGAAAGAGGAGGTAGTGGAGTCACTGGATGAGAAAAAAATTGATAAAGAGGAGGCACTAGAAAGGCTGTCTGTACTTAAAGTTGATAAATCACCAGGACCCGATGAGATGCATCTTAGGATGCTGAGGGAGGTTAAGGAAGAAAGTGTGGAGGTACTGGCCATAACCTTCCAATCCTCCTTAGATATGGGGGTGGTGCCAGAGGACTGGAGAATTGCAAATGTTACACCCTTTTTTAAAAAAGGGTGTAAGTATAAACCCAGCAACTACAGGCTAGTCAGTTTAACCTCGGTAGTGGAGAAACTTTTGAAAATGATAATCAGGGACAAAGTTAACAGTCACTTGGACAAGTGTGGATCAATTAAGGAAAGCTAGCACGGATTTGTTAAAGGCAAATCGTGTTTAACTAACTTGATCGAGTTTTTTGATGAGGTAACTGATGCGCTATCAATTACTCATAAAAGACTGAGAGTTAGAAGAGTAACTAAAGGCTTTTATTAACAACAGAATGGAGGTCTGCCTCGCGTGGTCGACCGGTCCATGATACTAAGGGCTGGGGAGCAGTCACCTTTACACTAGGACCTGTGGGAGGAGTCAGCCGAGGCATGTCCAGGCATGTACACAGTGGAATACAAACAGGACAAACAGGAATACAAACAGTGGTTTACCACATTCACCCCTTGTTTAAAATTGAGTCCGGCGGGGTGAAGTGTATTAAAAGTTAGTGTATTGGAGTCTCTCCGGAGGTCTTGTCTGCCGCTGTGATCTGCGTGGCGACGGCAGGGGTAGTGAAGTTTCCGGCGTCGAGTCCAGCGTAGGCTGTGGCACAGGCGTGTCGTCCTCGTAGATGTCGAGCAGGTCGCGGGGCCCAGGCCTGCCGTCTGCTGGGGCTGGATATCGGATCGTGGTGGGGGGTGGTAGTGGGTAGTGGGTTACTGCGGCCCCCGAGGGTGCAAGGTCTCTTATGGAGACTGTGTCCTCCCGCCCGTCCGGGTATGCGATGTAAGCATACTGGGGGTTGGCGTGGAGGAGGTCGACCCTCTCGACCAGGGGGTCCGTTTTATGGGTCCTCACGTGTCTTCTCAGTAGGACCGGCCCTGGGGACGTCAGCCATGGCGGTAGCGATGTCCCCGATGTGGACTTCCTTGGGAAGACAAACGTTTTCTCATGAGGGGTGGCGTTAGTGGCAGTGCAGAGCAGTGACCGAATAGAGTGGAGCGCATCGGGGAGCACATCCTGCCAGCGGGAGGTTGGAAGGCCCCTAGACTTTAAGGCTAGCAGGACGGCCTTCCAAACTGTCGCATTTTCTCTTTCCACCTGTCCGTTCCCCCGGGGGTTGTAACTGGTGGTCCTGCTTGTGGCAATACCCCTAGTTAGCAGGTACTGACGGAGTTCGTCACTCATAAACGATGAGCCCCGGTCGCTATGGATATAGCTGGGGAAGCCGAACAGGGTGAAGAGGTTGTTCAGACATTTAATGACCGTGGCACTGGTCATGTCCGGGCAGGGGAAGGCGAACGGGAAACGGGAGTACTCATCAATAATATTGAGGAAGTACACATTGCGGTCGGAGGAGGGGAGAGGCCCTTTAAAATCGACGCTCAGGCGCTCGAAGGGGCGAGTGGCTTTTATCAGGTGGGCCCTGTCTGGTCTATAAAAGTGCGGTTTGCACTCAGCGCAGACTTGGCAGTTCCTGGTCATGGTCCTGACCTCCTCAATAGAGTAAGGCAGGTTGCGGGCCTTGATGAAGTGGAAGAACCTGGTGACCCCCGGGTGGCAGAGGTCATTGTGGAGGGCCCGCAGTCTATCGATCTGCGCGCTGGCGCAGGTGCCACGCGATAGCGCATCCGGGGGTTCATTTAGCTTCCCGGGCCGGTACAAGATCTCGTAGTTGTAGGTGGAAAGTTCGATTCTCCACCTCAAGATCTTGTCATTTTTGATTTTGCCCCTCTGCTTGTTGTTAAACATAAAAGCAACTGAACGCTGGTCAGTGAGCAGGGTAAATCGTTTTCCGGCCAGGTAGTGCCTCCAATGACGCACAGCCTCCACAATCGCCTGGGCCTCCTTCTCAACAGCGGAGTGTCTGGTCTCCGGGCCTTGGAGGGTTCGTGAAAAGAAGGCCACGGGTCTCCCCGCCTGATTGAGGGTAGCGGCCAGGGCAAAGTCAGACGCGTCGCTTTCCACCTGGAAGGGGATGGATTCGTCCACTGCGTGCATGGTGGCTTTGGCAATGTCCTCCTTGATACGGTGGAAGGCTAAGCGGGCCTCTGCCGTCAAGGGAAAAGAGGTGGACTTGATCAGCGGACGGGCCTTGTCCGCATAGTAGGGGACCCACTGGGCGTAATAGGAGAAAAACCCTAGGCACCTCTTCAGGGCCTTGAGGCAGTGGGGCAGTGGAAGTTCCATAAGGGGACGCATCCGGTCGGGGTCGGGGCCGATGACTCCGTGTTCCACAACACAGCCAAGGATGGTGAGGCGGTTTGTGCGGAATATGCACTTCTCCTTGTTATATGTCAGGTTTAGGAGTTGGGCGGTGCGGAGGAATTTTTCGAGGTTTGCGTCATGGTCCTGCAAGTCACGGCCGCAGATGGTCGCATTGTCCAGATATGGGAAAGTGGCCTGCAACGCATTTTGATCTACCATCCGGTCCATCTCCCTTTGGAAGACGGAGACCCCGTTGGTGACGCCAAAGGGAACCCTAAGGAAGTGATAGAGGCGGCCGTTTGCCTCAAAGGCAGTGTACTGGCGGTCCTCAGGGCGGATGGGGAGCTGGTGGTACGCTGATTTCAGGTCAATGGTCGAGAAGACGCGGTACTGCGCGATCTGGTTGACCATATCAGCTATACGGGGGAGTGGGTAGGCGTCCAGCAGGGTGTAGCGATTTATTGTCTGGCTGTAGTCGATGACCAGGCGCTGCTTCTCGCCGGTCTTAACGACCACAACCTGGGCTCGCCAGGGGCTGGTGCTGCCCTCAATAATCCCTTCTTTCAGGAGCCGCTCCACTTCGGTTTTAATGAAAACCCTGTCCCCGGCACTGTATCGCCTGCTCTTCGTGGCGATGGGCTTACAGTCGGGGGTGAGGTTAGCAAACAGTTGGGGGGGGGTGACTCTGAGTGTGGAGAGGTTGCACCTGGTGCGCGGCGGGCAGTTTGGAAGCTGCTGGCTGCGGACTGTGAGTGGGGGTAGGGGTCCACCGTACGCCATCGTAACACTTTTAAGGTGGCACTGAAAATCTAACCCCAGCAGGACGGCAGCGCAGAGGTCAGGCAGGACCAGAAGTTTAAAATGATCGTACACGGTCCCGTCTACTACGAGTGTCACCACGCAGTAGCCGCCGATGTCCGCCGACTGGGACTCGGAGGCCATAGAAATCCGCTGTTGCGCAGGCAGGACTGGGAGAGAGCAATGCCGCACCGTGTCGGGGTGGATGAAGCTCTCCGTGCTCCCAGAGTCAAAAAGGCAGATTGTATCATGACCATTTACCTTAATGTCCATTGTGGAACTGGCCAGTTGGTGCGGTCTCGCTTGGTCCAGTGTAACGGATGCCAGCGTAGGGGTCGGTGTGTCGCTGCGGGTATCAGATGAGGCGGTGTCGGGGGCCTGCTGCGTCCCGGCTGTCGTCTAAGATGGCGGCGTCCATGATCCCCATGTGGCTGGAGGCGTCCAAAATGGCTGCTGTACCGGTGATTCGCACATGGCCGGGGAGGTCCAAGATGGCGGCCCGCATGGCCCACACGCGGCGCTGCTGGGGTTCGGGGTGGCTTTGGCCCTGCAGACGCTAGCGTAGTGTCCCTTCTTCCCGCAGCCCGAGCAGATCGCGTTTTTCGCCGGGCAGCGCGCTCTGGGGTGTTTTGCCTGGCCACAGAAGTAGCATTTCTGGCCTTGGGGCACTGCTGTCTGGCCTTGGGACACTGCTGCGGTAGTTGGGCCGTTGTTGGGGTGTGGCTGGGGTGGCACGGCGCTATGAGGCGGTCCTACCGTGTCCCAGGCTGTCATTCCCCGCGGCGTCCACGGTGCAGAGGAGTAGGCATCCATGCCCTGGTAGGCTGCATCCAACGATAGTGCGAGTTCAGAGGCCTTGTTGAGGTCGAGGTTACTCTGCTCCAACAGTCGCTGTCGGGTGTAATTGGATCTGTGGCCCGCTACAAAAGCGTCCCGGATAAGTTCCTCTGTGTACACGGCGGCCTTTACATCCTTACAACCACAGGCCCGGCCAAGCACAGACAGTGCCTGAAGGTATTCCACGGTCGATTCCCCAGGTTGTTGTTTACGACTCCCCAGGAGGTGCCTGGCGTACACTTCGTTCACTGGGCGCGTGTACTGGTCCTTGAGGAGCTTGATAGCGTCCGCGTACGAGGTCGCGTCTTGGATGACCGAGTACACTCGGTGGTTCACTTTGGAGGTCAGGACATCCAGTTTGTCCTCGTCCGATTTGATTGCTTCGGAGGCGGTCAGGAATTTTTCGAAACACTTAAGCCAGTGAGTAAACTTGGTGGATGAGTCCGCCTCCCGATGATCTAAGTCCAGGCATGCTGGTGTGAGGATCTTCTCCATTATAAAAATGTTGTTAATAAAATTGATGCGCTATCAATTACTCATAAAAGACTGAGAGTTAGAAGAGTAACTAAAGGCTTTTATTAACAACAGAATGGAGGTCTGCCTCGCGTGGTCGACCGGTCCATGATACTAAGGGCTGGGGAGCAGTCACCTTTATACTAGGACCTGTGGGAGGAGTCAGCCGAGGCATGTCCAGGCATGTACACAGTGGAATACAAACAGGACAAACAGGAATATAAACAGTGGTTTACCACAGTAACAGAGTGGATTGATGAGGGCAATACGGTTGATGTGGTGTATATGGACTTCCAAAATGCCTTTGATAAAGTGCCACACAATAGGCTTACCAGCAAAGTTAAAGCCCATGGAATAAAAGGGACAACATAAACATAAGAACATAAGAAGTAGGAGCAGGAGTAGGCCATACGGCCCCTCAGGCCCGCTCCGCCATTTAATAGGATCATGGCTGATCCAAACCTAGACTCACGTCCACTTCCCTGCCCGTCCCCCGTAGCCCTTAATTCCCTTATCAGCTAGGAAACTGTCTATCTCCGTTTTAAATTTATTTAATGTTGCAGCTTCCACAGCTCTCTGAGGTAGCAGATTCCATAGATTCACCACCCTCTGAGTGAAGAAGTTTCTCCCCATCTCAGTTTTGAAAGGGCAGCCCCTTATTCTAAGATTATGCCCCCTAGTTCTAGTCTCACCCATCAGTGGAAACATCCTCCCCGTATCCACCCAATCAAGCCCCCTCACAATCTTATATGTTTCGATAAGATCGCCTCTCATTCTTCTGAACTCCAATGAGTAGAGGCCCAACTTACTCAACCTTTCCTCATAAGTCAACCCCCTCATCTCCGGAATCAACCGAGTGAACCTTCTCTGAACTGCCTCGAGAGCAAGTATATCTTTTCTTAAATATGGAAACCAAAACTGTACGCAGTATTCCAGGTGTGGCCTCACCAGTACCCTATATAACTGAAGCAAGACTTCCCTGCTTTTATACTCCATCCCCCTTGCAATAAAAGCCAAGATTCCATTGGCCTTCCTGATCACCTGCTGTACCTGCATACTAACCTTCTGTGTTTTGTGGTGTATGTGCCTTTAAGAGCCCCTGTGTACTGTAATGCTGGTAGTGGCCACTCGGGCTATATAAGCCTGTATAGTGTCTTGTATCTTTTAGTTCACCACCAGACTTTGTTCAGTAAACACCTGTTAAACCAACTCCTGCATTCCGTGTCTCCATTAACACACGGACACAACAGTCGCGATGAATTGGAAACGGACTTACCTGCAATTCGGCAGCACCTCAAGGAGATCGATTCCTCAGGCGAAAGTCGAAGAAAAACAAGAAAGAAAAAAAAACTGTGGTTTCACCAGTTAGCCGAGCTGGTGGCAGGTACTGCAATAATCCTTCCTGGGCGGCGGGCTGGGGCTCCATCGGCTGGCTCTGCAGCGGGGCCGAGCAGCGAAGGCGGAGGCAAACGGAGACAGAGGGTGGAGCACTCGGGAGACGGCCGGCGCTGCAAAGCAGGTCGGCGTTCGGACCAAGCAGAGGGAGGGAAAAGTCCCAGAGAGTCCGGCGGGAACGAGTCTCCACCTATTAAAAATACCTATGTAAATCAAAACCGCGGAGAACAGCGTTGTCAGAAGCGGCAGCGGCGGGAAAGCGCGGGAGGCGCCATTTTCTTTCTGCGGGGAAGAAAGGAAAGCGCGGGAGGCGCCATTTTTTTTCAGGATGCCTAAGACTGGCAATATTACTGATTTCGATAGCAATATAGAGGATTGGACCACATATGTGGAAAGAGTGGAGGTATATTGCACAGTGAATGAAATAGATGATGATAAAAAGGCATCGGTACCATTTGGGTTACCCTCACAATAGCGGGGTCCCCAGTTAAAATGGAGCTAGATACAGGATCAGCTCTGACCGTCATAAGTCGACGGGATTACGAGCGGCTATTTCCGCATATACCTTTGAAAGACACATCCATTATCTTGAAGACATATACGGGGCAGAAAGTATACCCCAGAGGGAAAATAAGGGTGCCTGTTGTATACAACGGCAAGGAAATACAGAAGTTGTATTTATACGTTCTGCAAGATGGTGGTCCACCGCTGTTGGGACGTGAATGGATCAGGAAGATACGTTTAGACTGGCACTCCATTCAGGCACTGACGGTGACCAGTGAGAAAAAAAATGATGATGACGTCAAACCTGAACGATTAAAAGACATCTTGGCCAACACCAAAGAAGTGTTTCAACAGGAACTAGGGACCTTGAAAGGCGTCACCGCCTCAATAAAAGTGGAAGATGCGGCAATTCCCAAGTTTTTTAAGGCAAGGCCGGTGCCATACGCAATTCGTCCAGCAGTCGAGGCAGAGCTGGAGAATTTGGAAAAGGCAGGCGTGTTATCCAAGGTAGATTGGAGCGAGTGGGCAACACCCATTGTCCCGGTCATGAAGAAAACGTTGAATAATGATAAACCTGAAGAACAGAGAAAAATTAGCATCTGTGGGGACTTCAAGGTGACTGTAAACCCGGTCCTTCACACGGTACAGTATCCTCTTCCGAGGATAGAAGATATTTTCGCCTCACTATCCGGAGGGAAACGTTTCACCAAAATTGACTTGGCACAGGCATATCTACAGATGGAGGTTGAGGAGGCCTCTAAAAAGTATCTCACGATAAACACACACAAAGGCCTGTACCAGTACAATCGACTGGTTTTCGGAGTAGCATCAGCTCCAGCTATCTGGCAAAGGGCTATGGAGCAAGTCCTGCAAGGGATTCTGGGGACTCAATGCTACCTAGATGACATCCTTGTAACAGGAGAAAACGACAACGAGCACCTTGCCAATTTGGAGCAGGTGCTCACTAGGCTGAGAGAACGGGGCCTACGAGCAAATCGCCCCAAGTGCGAATTTTTCCAGAAAGAAATATCATATTGTGGCCACATAATTAACGAAGAAGGGTTGCATAAGTCACCTGAAAAAATTGAAGCGGTCATAAAAGCCCCAGCACCTGAAAATGTCTCACAATTAAGGTCGTTCCTGGGATTGATAAATTACTATCATAAATTTTTACCGAACTTGTCAACTGTTCTGCACCCTCTTAACGAACTGCTACAAACGGGAGTAATTTGGAAATGGAGCGAAGACTGTAAACGTGCCTTCCATAAATGTAAAGGCTTGATCACGTCCAAGGAAGTTTTGGCTGATTACAACCCATCACTGCCAATCAGACTGGCGTGCGATGCATCCCCTTACTGTGTAGGAGCTGTATTATCGCATAGATTCCCTGATGGCTCGGAGCAGCCAATAGCTTTTGCGTCACGCTCATTGAACTCAGCTGAGCGTAACTATGCCCAGATCGACAGGGAAGCACTCAGCCTGGTGTGGGGGGTGAAGAAATTCAACCATTACCTACACAGACAAAAATTTACCTTGTTGACTGACCATCAACCCCTTGTCTCCATATTCAACCCTAAAAAGGGCGTTCCCATTATGACAGCACAAAGGCTACAGAGGTGGTCCCTTTTCCTAGGGGCACACCAATATGACATAGAATACAAAGGATCAAAACAGCAAGGAAATGCTGACGGTTTATCGCGTCTACTGTTGCCAACGGTAGAAGAGGCACCTACAGTGGACCCAGTGGAAATGTTCCACTCAACCATAGTGGAATGTCTACCAGTAACAAATTCTACCATTGAAAAGGAAACGAGAAATGACCCGGCTCTCTCACGAGTCTACGATTTAACGGTGAAGGGATGGCCAGCACATGGCGAACCACTGTTGCCAGCATTCTCGCAAAGAAGAGAACAGCTGTCAGTGTGCCGAGGAACCTTGATGTGTGGATCCAGAGTGGTGATTCCACCCAAACTCCAGGATAAAGTGCTAAAGGAGCTTCACGAGGGGCATCTGGGTGGAGTGAAAATGGCGTTTGTATGGTGGCCAGGTATCGATGGAGACATCGAAGAAATGACCAAGGGCTGTCTAGGATGCCAGAAGGTCCAAAACGCCCCACCACAAGCCGCTCTACATCCATGGGAGTGGCCCTCATCTCCATGGCAAAGGGTACACATCGACTTTGCTGGTCCATTTATGGACTCAATGTTCTTAATCGCGGTTGATGCACACTCCAAGTGGCCGGAGGTAATAAAGATGTCCTCCACCACCACGGAAAAAACCATCACAGTATTAAGGACCATATTTGCCAGGAATGGGCTGCCTGAACAGATCTGTTCTGATAATGGACCACAATTTGTGTCCAAAGAATTCAGGAAGTTCTTAAAAAACAATGGGGTTAAGCACTACACGTCCGCCCCATACCATCCCGCCACCAATGGATTGGCTGAAAGGTTTGTCCAGACCTTCAAGAAGGCCATAAAGGCCATGGGTAATGAAGACATAAATCTACAGCATAAGGTAGATAACTTCTTGTTTGCATACAGGAATGCAACACATGTGGTTACAAACCAAACTCCCGCCATGATGTTTTTCAATAGAAGACTAAGATGCCGGCTGGATTTGATCAAGCCAAACATCAGAACGGACGTAGAGAACCGGCAATTTCAAGGCATGAATGAAAGGCCAACTAGAACCTTCCAGATAGGTCAACAAGTTTTGGCCCGGGACTACCGTACCGAGAAATGGCAGCCTGGAACTATTTGCACACGACTAGGACCACTGATGTATACCGTGGACATTGGAGAAAGCATAATAAAGCATCATGCTGACCAGATCATAGAGTCATCTGAAAAGGGACAACCTACACCACCACTCTATATGCCTAATGATGAAGCAGAGATACCCATAGTATCTACCTCCGATCCGGTAATACTGGAACCAGATGAACCCGACACTGGCATTCAAGCCGAATCGACCTTGCCAAAAGAACCTACTACACCACCGAAAACTACTACACCACCGAGGCGTTATCTGGACCGAGTCAGGAAGCCTCCAGAGAGACTGACGTATAATTGATTAACTGCAGCAAATGTGTAGATTATTGTTCTTGTACACATGTTAATAACAATTACTTAAAATGTTATGTACTGGTTGTCTAAAAGGGGAGGAATTGTGGTGTATGTGCCTTTAAGAGCCCCTGTGTACTGTAATGCCGGTAGTGGCCACTCGGGCTATATAAGCCTGTATAGTGTCTTGTATCTTTTAGTTCACCTCCAGACTTTGTTCAGTAAACACCTGTTAAATCAACTCCTGCATTCCGTGTCTCCATTAACACACGGACACAACATGTTTCATGCACCAGGACCCCCAGATCCCTTTGTACTGTAGCACTTTGCAGTTTCTTTCCATTTAGATAATAACTTGCTCTTTGATTTTTTCTGCCAAAGTGCATAACCTCACACTTTCCAACATTATATTCCATCTGCCAAATTTCTGCCCACTCACTTAGCTTGTCTATGTCCTTTTGCAGATTTTTTATGTTCTCCTCACTCACTGCTTTCCCTCCCATCTTTGTATCGTCGGCAAACTTGGATATATTGCACTTGGTCCCCTCCTCCAAATCGTTAATATGGATTGTAAAGAGTTGGGGTCCCAGCACTGACCCCTGTGGAACACCACTAGTTACTGATTGCCAACCCGAGAATGAACCATTTATCCCAACTCTCTGTTTTCTGTTAGATAATCAATCTTCCACCCATGCCAGTATATTACCCTCAATCCCGTGATTTTTGATCTTGTGCAGTAATGTTTTGTGTGGCACCTTGTCAAATGCCTTTTGGAAGTCCAAATACACCACATCCAGTGGTTCCCCTTTATCCACCCTGTTTGTTACGTCCTCAAAGAAGTCGAGCAAATTTGTCAAACATGACTTCCCCTTCATAAAACCATGCTGACTCTGTCCGATTAAATTATGCTTATCCAAATGTCCTGTCACTGCTTCCTTAATAATGGACTCCAACATTTTACCAACCACAGATGTTAGGCTAACTGGTCTATAGTTTCCAGCCTTTTGTCTACCTCCCTTTTTAAATAAGGGCGTTACATTAGCAGTTTTCCAATCTGCTGGGACCTTTCCAGAATCCAGGGAGCTTTGGAAAATTACCACCAATGCATCCACAATCCCTACCACCACTTCTCTCAAGACCCTAGGGTGTAAGCCATCAGGTCCAGGGGATTTATCCGCCTTAAGTCCCATTATCTTACCGAGTACCATCTCCTTAGTGATTTTAATCGTGTTTAGCTCCTCCCCCCCTATAGCCCCCTGTTTGTCCAGTGTTGGGATATGTTGAAGTGCCTTACTTCTTAGCTCTGGGTAATGACTCAATACACTCTTGGATTTGTCAGACGGACAGGCCTTTTATTTCACTTGCAAGGGGAATCAGTACCTCCACTCAAGGGGTGAGGCTACTATTCCAATGATACAGCGTAAGCGTTCCATATTTATACAGTGTAACAAACGAGTTTGATTGACATTCCTTTGTTCCTCTATCAGGATACATTTTAGATTAATCATCAGGTCTTATGACATATTGACAGAAGGATCCTGGACACATAAGTCAACTGTTAATCTATAACAGGATATGAATCGTGTAACCGGAGGTCCTCTTTAATCTTAATCATGTATTGGGAGGCTAGGTTTGCTTACGGTCGCAAGTTATCAGGTCACTGGGTAAATCAAACGGAACCCATTGTTTCACTTCTACATTCTTATTAGGTGGGCAGACATCTGTTCTTGGCTGTAATCCAGGTTCGTGCAATAGCTCTAGTTACACATCGACTCTTTACCTGTGTCAAGTCTGAAAACTTTTACCCAGCAAGCACCTGAAATTAACCCCTTATATCATGTAGATTTCCTCATTCCTCCCTTTTGTCCTTTCTAAGGACAATCTATTTCGCTAAGTTTAAGAAATTCTACATCAAAGGTTTCACCCTTAATATCCTCATATTCAGACATCATGGGTACTGGGGGAGTTGATGTTGATGAGGAAAGGACTTTTGTACACAATAATTTTAAACAACCAATCAATGAACTTATTAAAATTATAATCATCACAATTGCAATTAAGACTTCCAAAATTTGCTTTCCTAATGCTCCTCCCCACCCTGAAATCCAATCCCACATGGACCACTGTTCAGGTTGACGTAGTTTCTTTACGACCTCCTTTATGTGGTTTACCAGGTTGGTGATATTTTCTGAGCTATCTGGAATATAGGTGCAACATTCGGTTTTTATGATTGCACATGTGCCCCCTTCTTTTGCCAACAAATAGTCCAGAGCCATGCGGTTTTGTAAGGCAACAGTGCGCAAAGCCACCATTTCTGCGTTTACATCACTAAGAGCATCAGCAGTATCATTGGCTATTTGTTCCAACACTGCTGCCATGTTTATAGATTCTCTTGCTAACTTCCCTGTTCCATACCAGGGAAATGCTATAGCAAAGAACCTTTCAGTTTCTGTAATGGCTCGTTTTGCTCGTGTCCCAGGGTGGCTATCCAAAGATGAAATATGATGTATATAGGGCACTACATATCCCAAATAACATGACCCAGTCCAATGTTGTGGTAACCAAGGGTATGCTCTATGCCCACAGATGAAATAGGTGTTATTATAGGCTTCAAATTTGTTCCATATCTGGTGCATCATTCATATTCCTTGTTCTCCTTTCCAGATTTTTCTACTAGTCAAATTTTGTACTGTGGACAGGTTCCACCGTCCCCAATAGGGCCATTCGACTGCACCCGGTGGTTTAGTAGTAGTTTTAGTCAAAGTGTAGTTACATTTGCACTCACTCCATCCAACCATCAATCCTTCTCCATTGTCGTTTACCAGACAGACTTCTCCTTTTGTATTATTTACGGTTCCCATTGACGTCACTAATAGACTCTCTGGATTCCTTTGATTATCATATTGGGGATGAAACCACCCTTCAAATTTCATTAGGTTATATCCTGCTCCCTTCCACTCATCTTCTAGTTGTTCTGGATTCAAACTATTTTGGGACACTGTACCAGGGGCATCCTCATTGTTCCAGGTAGTATTAGATTGTAATAACCACCCTACCATCTCCTCCATTCCAAAGGGAATGGGCCGTAGGGGTATTCCACCCTCTGCATGTATAGGGGTGTGACTGCATATCCAGCATTTAGTACGGTTCTGTCTTTTGGCATACAAATAACTCATGTATAGCCATGCTTGTTTAACAGCCTTCTTCCTCTTCTTCCCTGTTTCTTATCTGTCCTATTAAGTTTTCTTTTCTGAGTGGCTAATGTTGAAATAAAGGGCTGTGTAATTGGATTGTTACAAAACATTGGCCTGGCCATCAGGGCCAGTCCTCCCTTTGGATTACCACTACAGATAACTCCTTCATTCGCAATTCTTTCACTTGGTGACACAGTATCGGGGCATATAACCCATAGCTTATCAAGCTTCTGTCCACTATCTTCTTCTACTGTCTTATTCTGCCTAATCCTAAGACTCAGGGGTTGATACGGGGGTACCTGCATAGTGTGATCCTGAAGCTGAACCTTCATAGTCTCGTTATAGCATATAATATAAAAGAAATCACTGTTTAAAAGTACACATTCTTCTATGCATGGTTTGCCCTTCAGGGGATCTGGGTAAATCAATATGGCAGTTTCAATTATCGTTAACAAAGGGAACAGTCTTATTAGAGTCCAAATCCAGTTCATCTTGGCAGTGTATCGTCTTCAACTGATGCCTTCTTACAATGGGACGCATGTATCCATGTTGGTCGCTCCTTTACTTTTACAGCGGTGTTTGTGGTCAGGAGTACTTGGAAGGGTCCCTCAAATCTGGGTTGAAGGCCATTCTTTCGCTTGAAGATTTTTATGTAGACGTTATCTCCTGGCTCGAAAGTATGGCACTTTCCTTCAGCGGGATCGACCTGGGCTTCCTTCACCTGTTGATGGAAACTAGAAATGCATTTGGTTAGTGCAATGCAATAACTCAACATATCTTCCTCCATTTTATGAATGTCCATTTGTTTAGCTGTTAAAGGTGCCGAAAAGGGCAATCTCTGTGGTCTTCCCATGACGATCTCGTGAGGCGACAATCCTGTAGTTCTGTTGGTAGCAGACCGCATTGTCATTAAAGCTATGGGCAACAATTCAACCCATTTAAGTCCAGTTTCTTTACACAGTTTTGCAAGCTTATTTTTCAGCACCCCGTTGTATCTTTCCACTAGTCCAGCCGACTGTGGATGATAACTGCAATGGAGGTGTTGATTAATCTGTAAGGCTTTGCATAGTTCCTTAATCACTGTTCCTGTAAAATGGGACCCATTGTCACTTGACAATTTTGCTGGTATCCCAAAGCGAGGTACAATGTCCTTTAATAAACATTTAGCAACAGTGGTGGTGTCACTCTATCTACAAGGAAACGCTTCAATCCATCTTGAAAACATATCAACAATAACTAATACATATTTAAAGCTCATACAAAAGGGCCCATGGGGTTTGGGTGGGATGCGGGCTGTACCTTCTTTATTTTCCCTGCATTCATGGTCTGGCAGATAGTACAATTTTCACATATTTGTTTTGCCAACTTTGAGATTCCTGGTGCATACCAGGTCTTGAGGATATAGTCCGCCATCCCCCCTTTGCCCGCATGGGTGAATTTATGAACACATCGGGCAATTGGTGATAGTAATGATTTGGGTGCCACCATGCGGCCGTCATGATGAACCCATAAGCCGTCAGTGTTTTTAAAACAATGATTAACAACCCATTCCTTTACTTCATCAGAACTGGCCCTATCTTGATGGGTCAGCACATCATCTAAGGACGGGGGCTGCGGTATCTCTGGCTTTTCCCTAACAGGGAAGGCTGAAACTTGTCGTTCAGTACTTGATATAGCTACTGACTTAGCAGCGCTATCTGCAGCAGCATTTCCAAGCGCAACCTCGTCCAAATGCCCCGTGTGCGCTTGGCACTTAATAATGGCAATCTGCTTAGGTCTCTGGATGGCTAATAAAAGGTTTTGAACCTTGTGCATTTTTTAATCTGGGTTCCCGACGAAGTCAGGTAACCGCGAATCTTCCAAATTTGTCCATAATCGTGAGCCACTCCAAAGGCATACCTGGAGTCGGTATAGATATTAACAAACTGGTCTGTGGCCAATATACATGCTCTGGTTAAAGCGAACAATTCTGCCTGTTGAGCAGAAAAAGAATTAGGGAGCTGAAAAGCTTCTACCGTCTCATGCTGAGTAACTACTGCATATGCTGATTTCGGGCATCCCTCAGAATCCCTGAGGGCTGAACCATCAACATAGAAAATCAAGTCTGGGTTGGATAGGGGAACATCGGATAGATCGACGCGAGGTTTCAAAACTAATTGCATAACTTCTTCACATGAATGTGGGTCTCCATCTTCCTCTGTCGGCAATAATGTAGCTGGGTTTAGAGTGGTGCATCTTCTGATTATCAGTCTCGGATTTGACGACAATTCAACTTCGTATTTAGTGGCTCTGGCAGAGGTAAGGTGTTGTGTAATCCTCTTGCCACTGGATCCAACTGAATACTATGAAAGCTACCGGTCGTTGCTTATCCCCATGTAACTGTGTCAGGACTGATTGGGCAAAGCCAGATTTTTGGTGGACAAATAGATTAAAGGGTTTAGCATAGTCTGGCAGTCCCAACGCGGGGGCTGAAACCATGGCTTGTTTCAGTTGACGAAAGGCGCCCTGTGACTCAGGTATCCAATTTAATTCTTCCGGAAGTGATGGCATGCTCATGTCCAATAGTGGTCTGGTTATTTCTGAATAGTTCAATATCCATTGTCTACAATAGCCAGTCATTCCTAAAAAATGCTTCATTTCTCTTTTAGTCTTTGGCAACGGCGTGTTGCAAACGACCTTTATTCTATCCGGCGTTAATTCCCTGTTTTAACAATGATTCCATCACTGGCTCAATTCCTTTTTTTTGCTTTCTCTGACAATGGATACTGTGACCTTTTGGGTAATGGTGCAGCTGGATTAATTGTAACTTTATAGGGCTGTGCAGTATACATCTTTCCTACCTCATTTGGGTGTTTTGCCCACAAAATATCATTTACTTGTTTCAAAAGCGTTTCAGCCTCTTGGCATAGCCACGTTATCTACTGGGATTTCTACCGTTACTCCTGATGGGGAGCAAATGATTGTAGCATTCATTTTGCACAGCAAGTCTCTTCCACATAAATTCATAGAGACATCTCCTGATAACAGAAAGGAGTGTTCTTCCTCAAATTCTTCTACTTTTACTGTGAGGGGAGTCGATTGATTCAAGTGTTGTAGTATTCCAGCCAATCCAGCTATCGGGGTCTTTTTCCCATTAATAGGCATTCCTTCAGAATATCCTTTCCCTAACACCGAAAAGGTTGCTCCTGTATCTACTAAAATGACATAGGTCTCCCAGCTATTTGCATTTTAATTTCAGGTTCGCTGCGTGAATTTAAAGAAACAACGGGCATTTGGTGGTCTGTGGCGCTTGGGGCTGCTGGTGTCAGTCAGTAATTCTGATCTCTATTTCTCCTAAATCCCTGTCCGTTTGTAGGGTAACCTCCTGACTAGTCCGAAAAAGGGTTATGGACAGTGAAATTAGGACCTTTATTCTCTAACGGAGGTCCATTATTGGAGGTTTGGTTCTGACGATTTTTCGCAGGGCATTGGTTTGCCCAATGTCCGGGTTGTCCGCAATTGTAACAATTACCAGATCGTCCATACCCTCTTACTCTACCACGTCTTCCTCTATATTCCCCTCTATTCATCCTTCTATAGTTACCTTATTATCCTACCATGATAGAGGAGAAAGGTGTTTCTTCGGGGTAATTTTTTTTTTCTTCTAACTCAACAAACATAGAGGCAGTCTTTTTATCTGGCTGTTCTCTATTTCTCTCTTGTCCGTTAAACATTCCTCGAGGCAAGTAATTCTTTCTATGTTAAATGAACCATCTGAGGGAAAGGGTCTAGTCTTATTTACAGTCCATTTGGACCAATTTGGTAGGTGATCAATGGATGATTGACCACAGTTCTTTAACATAAAGGCTGCTGGCGTGCCTTTCTCAGGCAGTTTACTGTTACTAGAACCCATTGTAGCAGCTTAAATATTTTAGTGTTAAAACATACAACAATTCCGTAACATTCTATGATCTGTGTGGGACGCCTCTACAGATCAGACATGACTAAACATTAATACATATAACAATAAACAATAAACAATACACTTGTTAAACAACAACCAAAGTGTTACTAAATCCCCAACCTATGCAGCCTTACTGGACAAAGTTGATTGATAATAACAAGTAGTTAAATACTCACTCTCATAAACATTAAACATTGACACTGTGTTTCAGACAATCGCCCACTCTTCCTCCCTCTACCCTACTCCCTTTAGCCAAATCTTCAGCAAAAAGGGCCTTCAATTTGTCCCAACTAACTTCACCCACTCTCTCTCCTTCTACCCTACTCCCTTTAGCCAAATCTTTAGCAAAAAGGGCCTTCAATTTGTCCCAACTAACTTCAAGCTGGAACCTTGCTAGTTCAATTTCCAATAAATCGCTAGCTCCTTAGTTAAATCAAATTCGTGACTTAACCTTCTCTCTCAGCAAGCTGGAACCTTGCTAGTTCAATTTCCAGTAAATCGCTAGCTCCTTAGTTAATCAAATTCGTGACTTAACCTTCTCTCTCTGGTACCTTTATTTCAGCGCTTCCTACCGTCCTTTTCTGCACGATCCTGTTCGCGGGGCATCAGCGCCTCATGGCTGATCCTCTGTTCCATTTCTGAAAGGGAAGCAGTCACAACGGCAGTTTAACCTCTGAACCTTGTGAGTCAATTACCCGATGGCAGTACTGTCCAATGGAATAAACAGACTATGCGCAGCTATGCTTCTGGCAGGGAAAGTCCCAAAAATGTGGCAAAACACCACCTTCGGCCGATGGGATTTTCCTAACCGAGCAACGTACTCGGCGTCTGTTAACTCACCAATTGGTACAGCAAGCCATCTTGGTGGAACCTCCAAATTGTTGAAGTGCCTTACTTCTTAGCTCTGGGTAATGACTCAATACACTCTTGGATTCGTCAGACGGACAGGCCTTTTATTTCACTTGCAAGGGGAATCAGTACCTCCACTCAAGGGGTGAGGCTACTATTCCAATGATACAGCATAAGCGTTCCATATTTATACAGTGTAACAAACAAGTTTGATTGACATTCCTTTGTTCCTCTATCAGGATACATTTTAGATTAATCATCAGGTCTTATGACATATTGACAGAAGGATCCTGGACACATAAGTCAACTGTTAATCTATAACAGGATATGAATCGTGTAACTGGAGGTCCTCTTTAATCTTAATCATGTATCTGGAGACTAGGTTTGCTTACGGTCGCAAGTTGTTAGGTCACTGGGTACTTCAAACGGAACCCATTGTTTCACTTCTACATTCTTATTAGGTGGGCAGACATCTGTTCTTGGCTGTAATCCAGGTTCGTGCAATAGCTCTAGTTACACATCGACTCTTTACCTGTGTCAAGTCTGAAAACTTTTACCCAGCAAGCACCTGAAATTAACCCCTTATATCATGTAGATTTCCTCAGATATTTTTAGTGTCCTCTACTGTAAAGACTGATACAAAATATTTGTTCAGCGTTTCTGCCATCTCCATGTTCCCCACTACTAATTTCCTGGTCTTGTTCTCTAAGGGACCAACATTCACTTTAGCCACCCTTTTTCTTTTTATATAACTGTAGAAACTCTTGCTATCTGTTTTTATATTTTTTGCTAGTTTACTTTCATAATCTATCTTCCCTTTCTTAATTAATCTTTTAGTTATTCTTTGCTGGCTTTTAAATGCTTCCCAATCTTCTATCCTCCCACTAGATTTGGCTACTTTATATGCCCTTGTTTTCAGTCGGATACTATCCTTAATTACTTTACTTAGCCACGGATGGCTGTATTTTCTTTTACGCCCCTTTTTCCTCAGTGGAATATATTTTTCTTGAAAGTTGTGAAATATCTCCTTGAATGTACACCACTGCTCATGTACCGTCTTACACCTTAATCTATTTTCCTAGTCCACTTTAGTCAACTCTGCTCTCATACCTTCATAGTCTCCTTTATTTAAGCTTAGTACGCTGGTTTGAGATCCAACTCTCTCACCCTCCAACTGAATTTGGAATTCAACCATATTATGGTCACTCATTCCAAGGCGATCCTTTACTAGGACATTTTTTATTAATCCTGTCTCATTACACAGGACCAGATCTAAGATTGCCTGGCCCCTGGTTGGTTCAGTAATATATTGCTCAAGGAACCCATCCCTAATGCACTCTATGAACTCTTCCTCAAGGCTGCCCTGCCCAGTTTGATTTGTCCAGTCAATATGAAAGTTAAAATCTCCCATGATTATAGCTGTTCCCTTATTACAAGCCCCAACTATTTCCTGATTTATACTCCGACCAACAGAGTTGCAACTGTTAGGAGGCCTATAGACTACGCCCACGAGCGACTTTTTCCCCTTATTATTCCTTATCTCCACCCAATCTGTTTCACTACCCTGATCCTTTGACCCAATATCATTTCTCACTATTGCAGTGATTCCATCCTTGATTAACATAGCCACCCCACCTCCCTTTCCTTCCTGTCTGTCCTTCCTAATAGTCAAATGCCCCTTGATATTTAGTTCCCAGTCATGGCCACCTTGCAGCCATGTTTCTGTAATGGCCACCAGATCATACCCATGTGTAGTTATTTGTACTGTCAACTCGTCTATTTTGTTACGAATGCTGCGTGCATTCAGATAAATAACTTTAAAATATGTTTTGTGACAATTTATTCCTGCTTTTACCCCCTTTACTACTTTACCTTTATCTTTATATATTCTGTCCCTTCCTGACATGCTCTGGTTTTTAATTCCCCCACTGCTACCTTGCTCTATTGCCTTCTGCACTGACATTTTTATTTTTTGCTCTCTTGAATCCTCCCCCCCCACTAATTAGTGGCAGCATGGATACAAAATTGGCTAAGTGACAGGAAACAGAGAGTAGTGGTGAACAGTTGTTTTTTGGACTGAAGTTCCCCAGGGGTCAGTACTAGGGCCACTGCTTTCCTTGATATATATTAATGACTTGGACTTGGGAGTTCAGCGTACAATTTCAAAATTTGCAGATGACACTAAACTTGGAGGTATAGTGAACAGCGAGGAGGATAGTGATAGACTTCAAGAAGACATGGACAGGCTGGTGAAATGGGCGGACACATGGCAGATGAAATTTAACACAGAAAAGTGCGAAGTGATACATTTTGGTAGGAAGAACGAGGAGAGGCAATATAAACTAAAGGGTACAAGCCTAAAGAGGGTGCATGAACAGAGACCTGGGGGTATATGTGCACAAATCGTTGAAGGTGGCAAGGCAGGTTGAGAAAGCGGTTAAAAAAGCATACGGGATACTGGGCTTCATAAATAGAGGCATTGGCCCAGAAATTCGTGTCTCCACGGGTGAGTACGCACGGGGTACTCACCCGTAGGCCCAAGGGAAGTGCCGGTTTCCTGCATGCACTGCGCATGTGCGGGAAACCGGCACTTCCGTTCCCCTGAAAGCAGGGGTTCAGAGGTCGAACACAAGCGCGGGAGAGGCTGCGCATGCGCATCGAACATACGTTTTTTTTTACAGGTTTTCCCGGGAAGGTAAGTCTGCAGAAGTTACACATTTAAAAAGCAGGCATAAGGCCTGCTTTTTACAAGGTAAGTGGTGAATTAATTAAAATTAAAACATTTTTTTCCACAGGTTTATTATTTTTAAATACTTAAAAGAAAGGTAAGTTTATTTTTAGCCCCGTTAGAAAATAAAATTATTTTTTCCAAAAATTTAAACTATTGTTTAAAATAGTTATTTCATGTAATTTATAGTTTATTTTAAAAATGTGATTTAAAAAAAATTTATTTGAAGATTTAGTGATGTTTTGGAGCCTGTAGTATTTCTAAGTTTTGACAGCACTTCCTGTCAAACTTATGAATGGAGCATTTCCTGCTCCGATTGGCGCCCCATGGCCCACATGATCCCAGGGGACGCATTGAACTAACTGCGCCCCTGGGATACACAAGTACTGCACGCCGGCAGTTGGAGCAGGCCCAGAATCAGAATTCCACGGGGGCCCACAGCACAACGGCCGGCACGCAAGGTAAGTGCAGGTCGCAGGCTTGCACCCACGGGAAGCCTCCGACCCGAATTTCTGGGCCATAGAGTACAAAAGCAAGGAAGTTATGATGAACCTTTATAAAACACTGGTTCGGCCTCAACTGTTTAAAAAGAGCGAGAGCTAGAGCAGAGAGCAGTTTAAAAAGAGCGAGAGCCGGAATGGAGAGCAGTTTAAAAAGAGCAAGAGCCGGAGCGGAGAACAGTTTAAAAAGAGCAAGAGCCAGAGCGGAGAACAGTTTAAAAAGAGCGAGAGGTGGAGCGGAGAACAGTTTAAAAAGAGCGAGAGCCGGAGCGGAGAACAGTTTAAAAAGACCGAGAGCCAGAGCGGAGAACAGTTTAAAAAGAGCGAGAGCCGGAGCGGAGAGCAGTTTAAAAAGAGCGAGAGCCGGAGCAGAGAACAGTTTAAAAAGAGCGAGAGCTGGAGCGGAGAACAGTTTAAAAAGAGTGAGAGCCGGAGCAGAGAACAGTTTACTGGGACAGGGGAGAGCTGTTCCATTGGGACGGACTTCACTTTGCCAGTGCTGGGACTAGAGTCCTGGCAAATCGAATAACTAGGGCTGTAGAGAGGGCTTTAAACTAATTAATGGGGGGAGGCCCCGGGCCGTCGGACCGTGGAGCTGGCGACGGTGAGGTGGAGGCCGCGGTGACCGGAGGATATGTTCGGTGAGTCGGGCAGAGGAAGCGCAGCGCATCGAGCAGCAGCAGCAGCCACGACGACTCACAGTCCAACTGGGAGGAGGGGAGCTGGGAATGGTGGCCAGAGGGTGAGCGGGAGAAGCAGGCCACCACACGTGGAGCCGAGCCGGCAACAGTGAGGAGGAGGCCGCGGTGACGAGGAGGACGGAGCGGCTGAGGGACATTGTGCTCCCACTGCCACTGGATGCCAAAGAATTGACTTTCTGAACACGGCGCTGTAAGAATAGCTGATGTGTCCCTACATTCCATTGTACTAGTTACATATGGCAAATAAAATTGAATTGAATTGCATTGAATTGAACTGGGTCCAATTCTGGGCACCGCACTTTGGAAGGATGTGAAGGCCTTAGAGAAGGTGCAGAAAAGATTTACAAGAATGATTCCAGGGATGAGGGACTTCAGTTACGTGGATAGACTGGAGAAGCTGGGGTTATTCTCCTTAGAGCAGAGAAGGTTGAGAGGAGATTTGATAAAAGGTATTCAAAATCATGAGGGGTCCAGACAGAGTAGATCGAGAGAAACTGTTCCCATTGGTGGAAGGGTCGAGAACCAGAGGACACAGATTTAAGGTGATTGGCAAAAGAACCAAAGGCAACATGAGGAAAACTTGTTTACGCAGCGAGTGGTTAGGATCTAGAAGGCACTGCCTGAAAGGGTGGTGGAGGCAGACTCAATCGTGGCTTTCAAAAGGGAATTGGATAAGTACCTGAGGAGAAAAAATTTGCAGGGCTATAGGGAAAGGGTGGGGGAGTGGGACTAGCTGAAGTGCTCTTGCAGAGAGACAGCATGGGCTCGACGGGCTGAATGGCCTCCTTCTGTGCTGTAACCATTCTATGATTCTATGATTCTACATTAGGAGATGAAAGTCAGACCCCTCATGACTCAGCTAATTTGTTCAGTGAATACCTGAGCCATGCAGATTAAGTCCATAATGAGTTAATTGAATTGATCTCATCTGGGGCAGCAGTAAAAGTCCTACAAACAACTTTAGCAACGTTGAGTTAGGGAGGCGAAAGTCAGCAAAGTTTTTCACTCCTGAATGTTGTCCAGCGCTGGAAATGTGGATGTTGGTTGAGGACAGGATTGGGGTTGGTTCCAATGCCCATGCACAGTAACGTAAGTAGTTCTAAAGGTATAATTAACTAGTTCTTAACTACAGCTGTTCTCCTTGCAGAGCAGAATTTTTTTTAAATCACTATTGAGTTAAACATTAACTTAGTTAAGCATTAACCCGTTGTACCTTTCGGATGACACTACAGTGCACAGTCTCAACAGCTACAACAATGATATCATCTGCCCTGTTCAGGTACCAGGCACTGCTGAAGGGGATGCCGCCAATTGCTGCCTTCAATAGTGAATGTGTTTACATGTAAAAATGATCATCAGGTGATACTGTAATATAAGAAGTTAATCGTCTCTGTATTATCGTAGGAAATAGTAGGAGACAGGTACTTTCTCGTGTTGTAGGAGGGCAGATTATCTTCAAGGTCTCTGTCTCTATTTATCTATCTATCTATCTCTCTCTTTCTTTCTATCTATCTATCTATCTATCTATCTATCTATCTATCTATCTATCTATCTATCTATCTCTCATTTGCAGCTATAGCCTAATGTTAGTTGAGAACCCTTAGGTGTATACCTGTAAATTTCAAATGTCTGTCACTTCCTAATAATGCTCCTGGAAGATCCTCAGTGAGCAATGAAAAAAATGAAGCTCGAACACTAATCTTCTTTCCCCTGTCCACCAGCGTTTGACCCATTTTCTGCACTCACTAACTCCTCCTACTCCTACTCCTAAACGCATTATAGCTGCTGATTGTGATCTGTGGTAAATAAATGCTTGTACTTAACAGGGGAGAATTTTTGCATTTCCAGTAGGCTTTCTTGGAAAAGTATCAGAAATGGGAACCTTGGCTGACCCAAGGTTAGGTCTGTAATGTAAGTAATGTATATATACCTTAAGGGAGAGAACTACGTTTTACAGCTCCTGTATACTGTAGTACCGGCAGTGACCACACCTGTATATAAACCCTGAGTAGGGATCTGTACACTTAGTTCTAGAGTAACCCTCATTCAGTAAACACCTGTTGATCGTTCCCTGCAGTCTTTTGTCTAATTATTGAAGGACACCACATCAAGATACATGGATCTAACATTGGCGACGAGCAGATTCAAACCTACCTGCAACTCTGCATCACCTCCCAGGGATTCGCTCCTGGAGAACAGTGGAAGAAGGCCGAGTCCAGAAGCACGGGCGTCGACCACGGGAAACCCCCCAGTCATCCAGCGGAGATTTGAGCATCACAGGGGAGGCTGTCGAGAGCCAGGCCTGGCTTTCCAGTCATGGTGGTCCAGCGAAACGGGCTGGCAACAGGTACTGTGCAGACCCTTCCCGGACAGTGGCGGCTAGAGCCGACTGACGGCACAGAAAAAGGCCGAGCAGCGTCGACGGGGGAGAGAGAGAGGGTAGAGCGCACAGGGCGCAGCCGGTGTTCAGGACCGAGCGGCATCAACGGGGGAAGAGAGGCGAGAGAGAGCAGAGCGCAGCCGGTGTTCAAGGGTCGAGCAGCGTCAACGGGGGAGAGAGGCGCGCAGGAAAACGCGCAGAGCGCAGCCGGTGTTCAAGGGCTGAGCAGCGTTAACGGGGAAGAAAGGAAAGCACGGGAGACACCATTTTAAGCCGCAGCGGGGAAGAAAGGAAAGCACGGGAGATGCCATTTTAAGCCAGTCTAACCACACCCAAAAATGCCGAAGAGTGGCAGTATCACAGCGTTCGACAATGAAGTCGAAGATTGGACGACATATGTCGAAGTATACTGCAAGGCGAATGAAGTGCCAGATGACAAGAAAGTGCCGGTATTGTTGAATTCAATGGGTGCCAAAAAGTATGGCTTACTACGAAACCTAGTAACCCCAGAGAAGCCAGTAGAAAAGGATTTTGAAAACATAGTGTCAATCCTACAGGACCACTTAAACCCCACACTGCTGCTGATAGCAGAAAGATTTAAGTTTCACAAAAGGAACCAGCATAAAGATGAAAGTAATGCTGAGTATTTAACGGAACTGCGCAAGCTATCGAAACACTGCCAGTTTGGAATGGGACTAGCAGATACTTTAAGGGACAAGTTTGTGTGTGGGCTTCAAAGTGAAGGAACCCAGAAACGGCTTCTATCAGAAAAGGAACTTATGCTGGACAAGGCTTTCAGGATTGCAGTATCACACGAAGCAGCAGCACAGGGCGCTGCAGAGATACAACGGAGACCGCAAGAATATGGCACAAATGAAATGTCATACGGAACAGTGAAGTGCTATCGCTGCGGCAGAACAACACACAACCATAATGATTGCTGGCTCAAGGACAAAGTGTGCAGACAGTGTGGAAAAGTAGGACACATAGCACGAGTCTGCAGGTCGGGAAAGAAAACCAGCAGCAAGAAATCTCCACAGGAGAAGTACAAGAAGGTACATAAGGTGACGGAGAGTAGTTCAGACAAACAGAAAAGTGATAGAGACTCCGGAAGCAAGGAGCTGGGTTGTCTGAAACTACATAATGTGATCAAAACGGAGGATCACCAAACTACCTGGGTCACGCTCAAGATAGCAGGAGTCAAAGTGAAAATGGAATTGGACACAGGATCAGCCCTAACAGTCATAAACCGAAGGGACTACAAGCAGCTATTCTCACATATACCCTTGAGAGTTACAAAGATTGTCTTGAAGACGTACACGGGGCAAAAAGTCTACCCCAAAGGAAAAATAAGGGTGAACGTTATATATAACGGCAAGGAAACACCAAAAATGGACCTATATGTATTGCCAGATGGAGGACCACCACTACTAGGATGTGAATGGATCCGGAAGATACAGCTAGATTGGCATTCCATACAAGCACTGACTGTAGATGCCAAAAAGGATGACGACGTCACACCTGGACGACTGTCAAAAATGCTAACTGACGCACAAGAAGTGTTCCAGCAGGGATCGGAACACTAAAAGGCATAACAGCGACGATCAAAATAGAGGAAAATGCAAGCCCAAAGTTTTTTAAGGCCAGACCGGTACCTTATGCGATCCGCCCAGCCGTCGAAGCAGAGCTGGAAGGTTTGGAACGTTCAGGAGTACTGTCCAAAGTGGACTGGAGCGAGTGGGCTACACCCATCGTTCCTGTAATGAAGAGGTCGTTGAGTAATACGCCTGGGGAACCAAAGAAGGGTCGCACCTGTGGGGACTTTAAGGTGACAGTGAACCCAGTCCTTCACACTGTACAATATCCGCTTCTGCGGATTGAAGATATTTTCGCCTCGCTATCTGGAGGGAAATGCTTCACTAAGATTGATCTGGCCCAGGCGTACCTGCAAATGGAGGTAGAAGAAGCCTCGAAACAGTACCTCACGATCAACACTCATAAAGGTCTCTACCAATACAACCGGCTGGTGTTCTGGGTAGCATCAGCTCCAGCTATTTGACAAAGGGCAATGGAACAAGTCCTGCAAGGGATTCCAGGGACCCAGTGTTATTTGGACGACATCCTGGTCACGGGCGAAAATGACAGTGATCACCTCGCCAACCTGGAGCAGGTGCTCACTAGATTGAAGGAATATGGACTCCGAGCTAATCGCCACAAATGCGAGTTTTTCCAGAAGCAGATCTCGTATTGTGGCCACGTTATTGATAAAGAGGGGTTACAGAAGTCCCCTGAAAAGATTGAGGCAGTAGTCAAGGCTCCAGCACCGGAAAATGTGTCACAACTGAGGTCGTTCCTTGGGCTGGTGAACTACTACCATAAGTTCTTGCCGAATTTGTCAACCGTACTACACCCACTGAATACCCTAATGCAAACGGGGGTACCATGGAAGTGGAGTGACGAATGTAAACGAGCTTTCCAGAAGAGCAAAGCATTGATCACATCAAAAGAGGTGTTGGCTCATTTCAACCCAGCACTACCAATTCGGTTGGCGTGTGATGCATCACCCTATGGCATTGGAGCGGTGCTGTCGCACAAATTCCCGGACGGCTCGGAGAGGCCAGTAGCCTTTGCGTCTCGGTCACTAACCTCAGCCGAGCGTAACTACGCCCAGATTGACAGGGAGGCCCTCAGCCTAGTGTGGGGAGTGAAAAAGTTCAATCACTATCTGCACGGGCAGAAGTTCACCTTGCTGACTGACCACCAACCACTTGTCTCCATCTTTAATCCAAAGAAGGGCGTTCCGGTGATGACTGCGCAACGGCTACAAAGATGGTCCCTTTTTCTCGGGGCGCACCAATATGAAATCGAGTATAAGGGCACGAAACAGCATGGAAACGCTGATGGGCTATCACGCCTGCCACTGCCTACTGCGGAGGAAGCACCAACAGTGGATCCTGTCGAAATATTTCATTCGACTATAATTGAATGCTTGCCAGTAACTAACGCTGGTATAGAGAAGGAGACCCGAAATGACCCGACACTGTCTCAGGTATATGATTTGACGGTGAAGGGATGGCCAGCACATGGCGACTCACTGTTGCCAGCATTCTCATCCAGAAGAGAACAGCTGTCAGTATGCCAGAGGACCTTGATGTGTGGATCCCGAGTGGTAATTCCACCCAAGTTAAGGGAGAGAGTGCTCAATGAGCTTCACGAAGGTCATCTGGGAGGGGTGAAAATGAAAAGCCTTGCTAGGGCTTATGTGTGGTGGCTGGGAATCGATCAGCAAATCGAGGACCTGACAAAGAGCTGCTCAGGATGCCAGAAGGTCCAAAATGCACCACCACATGCCCCTCTACACCCATGGGAGTGGCCCTCATCTCCATGGCAACGGGTGCATATTGATTTTGCTGGTCCATTCATGGACTCAATGTTTTTAATAGCCGTGGATGCGCACTCGAAATGGCCTGAGGTGATCAAAATGTCCTCCACCACCACGGAGAAAACTATTGCAGTCCTACGGACCATTTTTGCCAGGAACGGCTTGCCAGAGCAGATTTGCTCTGATAACGGACCACAGTTTGTGTCCGAAGAGTTTCAAAGATTTATGAAAAGGAATGGGGTAAGGCATTACACATCCGCCCCGTATCATCCAGCCACAAATGGATTGGCTGAGAGGTTCGTACAAACCTTTAAAAAAGCAGTAAAGGCCATGTGCGATGACGACATTCCACTGCAGCATAAGGTGGACAATTTCCTGTTAGCCTACAGAAATGCGACACATGCAGTCACCAACCAGGCCCCGGCCATGATGTTCTTTAACCGAAGGTTGAGATCTCATCTGGATTTGCTCAGACCAAATGTACGAAGAGATGTTGAGAGTAAGCAATTCCAGCACATCAATGAGAAGCCGACAAGGAGCTTCAATGTAGGGCAACCAGTCTTGGCCCGCGACTACCGAACAGAGAAATGGCAACCAGGAACGATATGCACACGGCAGGGGCCACTGATGTACACAGTAGATGTTGGGGAGAACATTGTGAGACGCCATGCTGACCAGATCCTAGAGTCACAGGAACGAGTCAACCCCATGTCTCCGCCATACGTACCTGGTGAGGAACCCGACGTACAGGTCGCATCTACCTCAGAAACAATAGCATTGGAAGCTGATGAATCAACTGACGACAGGGTGCTAGAATCGCCTCCGCACCAAGAGCGAGACACTCGGGAAAGGCGTTATCCAGAAAGAATCAGGAAGCCTCCCCAGAGACTGAATATATGAATGGACTATTTTCATATAATATTGTATATTAAAAATGTTAATTGTTAAATGAGTATTATGGTACTGTTAATCTAAAAGGGGAGGAATTGTAATGTATGTAATGTATATACACCTTAAGGGAGAGAACTACTTTTTACAGCTCCTGTATACTGTAGTACCGGCAGTGACCACACCTGTATATAAACCCTGAGTAGTGATCTGTATAGTTAGTTCTAGAGTAACCCTCATTCAGTAAACACCTGTTGATCGTTCCCTGCAGTCTGTTGTCTGATTATTGAAGGACACAACATTAAGATACACGGATATAACAAGGTCAGTTTTACTATTCCTAATGCCACCCTGGCTGAAACACAGGCTGGTGGTTAAACTTGGGATTTTTCTAATGTGGAGGACATAAGAACATAAGAAATAAGAACTGGAGTAGGCCATATGGCCCCTCGAGCCTGCTCCGCCATTCAATGAGATCATGGCTGATCATCAACCTCAACTCCACTTCCCTGCCTGATCTCCATATCCCTTGATTCCCCTAGAGCCCAAAAATCTATCTATCTCAGCCTTGAATATACTCAAAGACTCAGCATCCACAGCCCTCTGGGGCAGTGAATTCCAAAGATTCACAACGTCTGAGTGAAGATATTCCTCCTCATCTCGGTCTTAAATGGCCTAGCCCTTATCCTGAGACTATGCCCCCTAGTTCTAGACACTCCAGCCAGGGAAAACAACCTCTCAGCATCTATCCTGTCAATCCCCTTCAGAATGAGATTACCTCTCATTCTTCTAAACTCCAGAGAGTATAGGTCCATTCTACACAATCTCTCATCCCAGGAATCAATCTAGTGAACCTTCATTGCACCGCCTCCAAGGCAAGTATATCCTTCTTTAGATAAGGAGACCAAAACTGTGCACAGTACTCCAGGTGTGGTCTCACCAAGGCCCTGTACAATTGTAGCAGGACTTCCTTACTCTTATATTCCAACCCCCTTGCAATAAAGGCCAACATGCCATTTACCTTCCTTATTGCTTGCTGTACCTGCATGCTAGCTTTCTGTGTTTCTTGCATGAGGACACCCAAATCGCTCTGACCACCAACATTTGAAAGTTTCTCACCATTTAAAAAATATTCTGTTTTTCTATTCTTCCTACCAAAGTGAATAACCTCACATTTTACTACATTATACTCCATCTGCCACCTTACTGCCCACTCACTTAGTCTATCTATATCCCTTTGCAGACTCTCTGTTCTCCTCACAGCTTACTGTCCCACCTAGCTTTGTATCATCAGCAAACTTGGATACATTACATTCGGTCCCTTCATCTAGGTCATTAATATAGATTGTAAATAGTTGAGGCCCCAACACTGATCCTTGCGGCACCCCTCTAGTTACAGCCTGCCAACCTGAAAAAGATCAGTTTATCCCTACTCTCTGTTTTCTGTCCGTTAACCAATCCTCTATCCATACTACTACATTACCCCCAACCCCATGAGCCCTAATTTTGTATAATAACCTTTTATGTGGCACCTTATCGAATGCCTTTTGGAAATCCAAATATACTACATCCACTGGTTCTCCTTTATCTACCCTGCTAGTTACATGCTCAAAAAACTCTAATAAATTTGTCAAACACGATTTCCCTTTCATAAAACCTTGTTGACTCTGCCTAATCAAGTTATGATTTTCTAAGTGCCCTGATACCACTTCCTTAACAATGGATTCCAGCATTTTCCCAACGACTGATGTCAGGCTAACTGGTCTGTAGTTCCCTATTTTTTCTCTCCCTCCTTTCTTGAATAGCGGTGTTACATTTGCGACCTTCCAATCCGCTGGGACCATTCTAGAATCTAGGGAATTTTGGAAGATCAAAACCAAAGCATCCACTATCTCTTCAGCCACCTCTTTTAGAACCCTAGGATGTAGGCCATGAGGTCCAGGGGATTTGTCAGCTTTTAGTCCCATTAGTTTCTCTCGTACTTTTTCTCTACTTATATTAATTACGTTAAGTTCCTCACCTTCATTAGACCCTTGGTTCCTCACCATTTTTAGTATGTAACGAGAAAGGATTAATTAGCAATCTTGTTGTACGAGGCCCCTTGGGTCAGAGCGATCATAATATGATCGAATTCTTCATTAAGATGGAGAATGAAGCAGTTGACTCAGAGACTAGGGTCCTAAATTTAAATAAAGGAAACTACGATGGTCTGAGGAGCGAGTTGGGTAGGATTGATTGGAGAATGTCACTCAAAGGGTTGACGGTGGATAGGCAATGGCAAACATTCAAAGACCAAATGGATGAACTACAGAATTTGTTCATCCCAGTTTGGCATAAAAATAAAACAAAAAAGGTGACTCAACCGTGGCTAACAAGGGAAATTAGGGATAGCATAAGATCCAAGGAGAGGACATATAAATTGGCCAGAAAAAGCAATAATCCTGAGGATTGGGAGCAGTTTAGCATTCAACAAAGGAGGACAAAGGGATTAATTAAGGGGAAAATAGAATATGAGAGTAAGCTTGCAGGGAACATAAAAACTGACTGTAAAAGCTTTTATAGATATGTGAAGAGAAAAAGATTGGTGAAGTCAAGCGTAGGTCCCTTGCAGTCAGAATCAGGGGAATTTATAATGAGGAACAAAGAAATGGCAGACCAACTAAATACATATTTTGGTTCTGTCTTCACAAAGGAGGACACAAATAACCTTCCAGAGATGCCGGGGAACATAGGTCTGATGAAAGGGTGGTACTGAAAGAAATCAGTATTTGTAGGGAAATGGTGTTAGGAAAATTGATGGGACTGAAGGCCGATAAATCCCCAGGGCCTGATAATCTACATCCTAGGGTACTTAAGGAAGTGGCCCTAGAAATAGTAGATGCATTGCTGGTCATCTTCCAGAACTCGATAGACTCTGGAACAGTACCCATGGATTGGAGGGTAGCTAATGTTACCCCACTATTCAAAAAAGGTGGTAGAGAAAAAGCGGGGAATTATAGACCGGTAAGCCTGACATCAGTAGTGGGGAAAATGCTAGAGTCCATTATAAAAGATGTAATAGCAGAGCACTTGGAAAGCAGCGACAGGATCGGACAAAGTCAACATGGATTTACAAAAGGTAAATCGTGCTTGACCAATCTACTGGAATTTTTTGAGGATGTAACTGGTAAAATAGATAAGGGAGAACCAGTGGATGTGGTGTATTTGGAATTTCAGAAGGCTTTCGATAAGGTCCCACATAAGAGATTAGCATGCAAAATTAAGGCACATGGGATTGGGGGCAAGGTATTGACTTGGATAGAGAACTGGTTGGCGGATAGAAAGCAGAGAGTTGGAATAAATGGGTCATTTTCCGAGTGGCAGGCAGTGACTAGTGGGGTATCGCAAGGATCGGTCCTAGGACCCCAGCTGTTCACAATATACATTAATGATCTGGACGAGGGAATTAGATGTAATATCTCCAAATTTGCAGACGACACAAAGCTGGGTGGGAGGGTATGCTGTGAGGAGGATGTCGTGAAGCTCCAGTACGATTTGGACAGGTTGGGTGATTGGGCAGAAACATGGCAAATGCACTATAATGTGGATAAATGTGAGGTTATCCACTTTGGTGGCAAAAACTGGAAGGCAGATTATTATTTGAATGGCAATAGATTGGGAGAAGGGGAAGTGCAAAGAGACCTGGGTGTTCCTGTGCACCAGTCGCTGAAGGTAAGCATGCAGGTGCAGCAGGTGGTTAAGAAGGCAAATGGTATGTTGGCCTTCGTAGCAAGAGGGTTCGAGTACAGGAACAAGGATGTCTTGCTGCAGTTGTACAGGACCTTGGTGAGACCGCACCTTGAGTATTGTGTGCAGTTTTGGCCGCCTTATCTGAGGAAGGACATTCTTGCCATGGAAGGAGTGCAGCGAAGATTCACCAGGCTGATACCTGGGATGGCAGGAATGATGTATGAGGAGAGATTGTGTCGATTGGTCTTATACTCACTGGAGTTTAGAAGATTGAGAGGGGATCGCATCGAAACCTATAAAATTCTGTCAGGCCTGGACAGACTAGATGCAGGAAGGATGTTTCCGATGGCCGGGGAGTCCAGAACCAGGGGTCATAGTCTAAGGATAAGGGGTAAGCCATTTAGGACTGAAATGAGGAGGAATTTCTTCACCCAGAAAGTGGTGAACCTATGGAATTCTCTGCCACAGAGGGCGGTGGAGGCCAGTTCATTAAATATATTCAAGAAGGAGTTGGATATATTTCTTAAGGCTAAAGGGATCAAGGGATATGGGGAGAAGGCAGGGACAGGGTACTGAATTTGAATGATCAGCCATGATCTCATTGAATGGCGGAGCAGGCTCGAAGGGCCGAATGGCCTACTCCTGCTCCTATCTTCTACATTTCTATGTATGCTTTTTGTGTTTTCTACTGTGAAGACAGATACAAAATATTTGTTTAATGTTTCTGCCATTTCCTTATTCTCCATAATAATTTCTCCTGTCTCAGCCTCTAAGGGACCAACATTTACTTTTGCTACTCTCTTCCTTTTTACATACTTGTAGAAGCTCTTACAATCTGCTTTTATATTTCTTGCTAGTTTTCTCTCGTATTCTATTTTTTCCCTTTTTTCCCAATTTTTTGGTCAACCTTTGTTGGTTTCTGAAACTCTCCTAATCCTCAGGCTTACTATTGTTCTTTGCAACATTATAAGCTTCTTCTTTCAAACTAATGCTATCTTTAATTTCTTTAGTTAGCCACAGTTAGATCACTTGTTTTTGTTTCTCAATGGAATGTATTTTTGTTGAGAATTATGAAATATATCTTTAAATGCCAGCCACTGCTTATATACCGCCATACCTTTTAATCTATTTTTCCAATCTATCTTAGCCAACTCACCCCTCATACCTATGTAATTGGCTTTATTTAAGTTTAAGAGTCTAGTTTCAGACTTAGGCAAGTCACTCTCAAAATTAAGGTGCAATTCGTGATCACTCTGCCCCAGAGGATCCTTTACTATGACATTGCTAATTAACCCTGTCTCATTACACAATACAAGATCTAAAATAGCCTGTTCCCGGGTTGGTTCCATGACATATTGTTCTAGGAAACTGTCGCAAATGCATTCCATGAACTTGTCCTCCAGACTAGCTTTGCCAATTTGATTTGTCCAGTCTATATGAAGATTAAAGTCCCCCAAGATTATTGCATTACCTTTGTTGCAAGCTCCTACTATTACTTGATTAATATTTTGTCCAATGGTATAGCTACTGTTAGGGGGCCTATATACTACTCCTACCAATGTTTTCTGCCCCTTGTTATTCCTTATCTCCACCCACAATGATTCCACTTCCTGATCTACTGAGCCGAGATCCTTTCTCGCTACTGTCCTTATGTCATCCTTTATTATCTGGGCCACGCCCCCTCCTTTTCCATTCTGCCTATCTTTTCGAAACGCCAAGTTCCCTGGAACATTTAGTTCCCAACCTTGGCCACCTTGCAACCACATCTCTGTAATGGCCATTAGATCAAACCCATTTACCTCTACTTGTGCCATTAGTTTGTCTATCTTGTTACGAATGCTTCATGCATTTAGATAAAGAGCCTTTAATTTAATTTGTTTACCATTATTCCCTGCTTTGACCTTATTCTCTGCTGCACTGCTACCGTTAGCTTAGCTTCTCATTGGATAAACTCAGTGTGCGAGAAATTGGGCATGGTCGCACCTGATTTTTGGCCGCTAGGAGTGCCGTTAGGGATCCAAAATGGTGTCCGTGGCACGCGTGTGTGAACACTTCTGATGCAAAGCACGCCGGGCACCATCTTGGTAAAGGGGCTAGGGCGTGCGCACTTAACGTCTGCCGGAAGTATGCACAGCAGGCAGATCATGACATCAATCAGCATGCAACTCTAATTTAACGCCAGCACTGCCATTTTGGAGCTCGATGCTCCAGCCAACGCCGTCTCTTAAGCTTGCACAGCTGAACATGTATTAAGCAGCATGAAGGACACCCCCCCCCCCCACCCCACCCCCAGCAGCACTACTTAAAGGGATCATTAACTACTTACAGGTTAGTTGCTGGTTGATTTCTTCTGGCTGTTGCTACAATTCTACATGTTTTTGATGCTTTCCATAGTTGTTTCAAGTTTCAAAAGTGTAAATGGCAGATGCTGAAGTGCTTTTTGTTGACTTCAAGGCTTCTGCACAAACTAGTTACTCCCAGACATGGGTGCACTAGTAGGCCTTCCTCTTGGAATCGAGCATGACTGAGAGAATGGCCAGAGGCCACACAGAGCAGGTCAAGCTGCTAGAGGAAGGAGGAGGAGGGGGAGAAGGGCTCTCAGCAGGTGGTCATATCTGCCCAGGGTGTTCAGGGAGCAATTCTCCTACCTGAACCTCAGCGACAACCAATGTTTGAGAAACCTGCTTCACTAAGGAGGTCTTTTATTTTTGCATTATGTCGAAGAGGACAACGTGATAGTCAGTGACAGAGGGAAGGTAAGGAGTGTGAAACTGTTGGTGAATGGGGAATTGGGGTTCAGGTTACCGGTATCACATTTGAGTTAGTTGTTCACCCACAGCCCAGGCAGAAAGGAGCTGTCTAGGTTGCAGCCTCCCTTCCTCTTCCTCTTCTTCCTCCTCTTCCTATTCCTCCTCTTCTGCCTCCTGCTCTTCCTCCTCCTCCCCCTCCTCGTGTTCTTGCTCCTCAGCTTCTCGCCTGATAGATGGTGGCAAGGGCTGAAATCTGCCAACTGCTGCAGCCACAACTGCAACCACAGAGCAGAGCAAGGACTGCATTGCCAGTATCTGTGAAGGTAACCGTGGCTATGAACTTTTAAACATCTGGCTCCTTCCAGGCTGGTGCTGGAGATATTTGCAACATCTCACAGTTTACCATTCACTGTTGCATAAGGGAGGTAACTGAGGTGCTATATTCAAAGAGAGATAACTTCATTTCAGGTGGAGGGAGCATGAGGATTTTCCAGGATTGCAGGCATCTCCATGGTGCAGGGTGTCATTGACTCCACATACATTGCTTTGTGGGAGCTGCATGTCAATTCTGTCATGTCCCAGAACTGAAAAGGATTTCACTCCCTCACTATGCAGCTGGTGTGTGACCATACGCAGCGCATCATGCAGGTCAATGCCCGGTATCCTGGCAGCAGTCGTGATGCCTTCATTCTGCGGCATTTGGCTGTGCCAGCTGTATTTCAGCTACCACGGCAAAGCAAAGGGTCGCTAGTGGGTGACAAGGGCTATCCATTGACGACATGGCTCATGACACCGGTTCGCAACCCACACACACATGTGCAGCATACATGCAAAATAAGAGCCATGCTGCACCAAGAAATGTGATAGAGCAGACCATTGGCATCCTGAAGCAATGATTCCGCTGCTAGGACCACGCTGGAGGAGCCCTGCAGTACTCGGCTGAGTGGGCCTCAATCTTGCCATCATGAGGGAACAGCCCTGGCCACCACCTATCAGGCTGAGAAGCAGGAGCACAAGGAGGAGGAGAAAGAGGAAGAGGAGGAGGCAGAAGAGGAGGAAGAGGAAAGGAGGCTGCAACCTGGAGAGCCCCTTTCTGCCCGGGCTGTACGTGAAGAACTAACTCAAATGCAATACCAATAACCTGAACCTCAATTCCCCATCCACCAACATTCCAACACTCCTTACTTTCCCTCTGTCACTGACCATGTCCTTTTGGCCACAATGCAAAAATAAAAGCCAACACAATATAAACATTCCAAACCAAATTTATAAATGAAATCATGCCATATTGCTTACAAACATAAACTAATCACCCTCATGCTTTCCCTTAGTGTTTGTCTTTCGTGTGCCTTTGTCTGTCCTAGTGCTCCTACGCAGTGCTACCCCAGTGGCTGCAGCATGGCTGGTGGAAGGCTGCTGACTTTCAGTGGAGGAGACTACAGATGGCTTTGGAGAATGACCTCAAGTAGCTCTGGGCCTAAAAGACCTGGCTTCAGACTGCACCATCTCAGCATGGGCAGCAGCAGTCTGGGCTGGCTGGCTGACAAGCAACAGCAAGGGCACTAGCAGAGTGGCAGGGATGGGAGCACAAATGTTGTCATCCTGAGAGAGGCCAGCAGGCTTGTGCTCCATGGAGCCACTGCCACTCCCCCAGGGAGGCGCCTCAGCAATCCTAGTACTCTGTTGGAGGACAGATTGCTGAACTGCTGTGACACACTGCAAGCTCCTTTGAACACTGGTATCCACAGCCGTGATGGCATCAGTCTGAGCTTGCACAACAGCAAGCCGACCTTGCATAACTTCAGTCTGAGCCTCCACTGCAGCACTCAGACTTTTGGTGGAAGCTGATTGTGCTGCAATGAAAGCTGAGACATCGGTTATCAGACACTGCATCATGGTTGGGTGCACAAGTGTGTTGTTGGAGTTGGCCACCAGATCCATGCTGGAAAGGATGGGTTCCAAGGTCTGCACAAAGCCCTGTGCCAAGTTGGTCCCGGACTCCTCCATGCTCTGTGACATTGAACGCAGGTTTTCTGACAGGCTTTCCAATGCCCCAAGCATTTTGGTGAGTGGACCCATCAGCCTTCTTCTGTAGCCCGCCCCATCGAAGTGCTCATCTGAGTCCTCTGCAGCAAAACTCATGTGCAACCTCACCCTCCGGCAAGATGGCACCTGTGCTATTCCTGCCCCCTGCCCCCTGCCCTGGCTGCAGTGCACTCGTGCCTGGTGTTTCACCATGAGCAGATCCTGCCTCTATGCTATCCTCTAAGATACGTGCAGTGCCAGTATCTGAGCTGATGGTTGTGAGTGTGAAATCGAGTGACGGTGTGTCTTCATCTTCACTGTCTTCTTGGTCTTCCTCCATTGCCTGGGCAGGTTGCAGTTCTTGGGTATCTGAAAGGAAAAAGGGACAAAGGTAAGGTTGTGGTGAGGGGAGAGGGGAAAGAATAAGTGCATGGTTACACCATCTGCTGCTTGTAAATCAGAAGAGATTGTGGATGAGGGGGAAGTGGGATGTGAGAAGGAGGATTAGAAATGAGGATACCGTAATTTTCAATGATCGCTGGCCACGGCTTCAGCAATGGCCATTCCGATAATGGCCAACACGATCTCCTCCATGGGGTTTAGAACATGCACACCTCTCCCCCTCCGGTTAGTTCCTGCTGCTTCTGGTTGTATACCACTTTCTCCTGCAAGAGCGAGGGAAGTGTGTCAGTGAGTGTCGTGCAATATGTATGTGTGATGTGACTATCATGGTTGAATAGCTGACAGTGTGTGCAAGGTGTGAGATGTGGCTTTGAGGCTTGCAACAGTGTGAGGGTGAGGTGAAGCTATGAATATTAGGTAGGAGTCCTGATTGATAGAAATTGTTGGTAGGTGAGTGATGGGGCTGAGGTGAATTGAGCAATGGCTGAGGCTAGTGGTGCAGTTTCTGGGATATGGCATTTGAAGATGCATTCACTGACCTTGACCACTCATGTAAGGTCATTGAACTTCTTGCGGGACTGCATCCAGCTCCTCAAGGCTAAACTCCATCTGCTCATCATGTCTCTGGAGGGCCTCCTGCCCCCCTGCGGATACAGGACATCTCTCCTCCTTTCCACCTCCTCCACCAAGACCTCCAGTGCAGCATCATAAAACCTTGGAGCCTGCTCTCTCCCATGGGCAGCCATTGTTCTTTGTAGCACAGCACTATTCTGAATGATCTCAGGATCTTCAGCAGCCACAATGCAGCTGGCCTTCAAGAGGTGCAGGCTAGCTTTAAGCAGTGCAGGCTAGCTTTAAGTAGTGCTAGCAAGTAATGATATTGAGCCCGCTGCCGATGCATGCAGCCAATGAACAGCGCGGGGAGCGCTGGCTGCACACAACCATTATAATGAGCAGGCAGAACAAAGTTGGCATGATGCATACATTACACTGAATGGGCACGGGGTAATCACGCATCGGGATCCCTGCGCCCATTTTCAGGGGCTATCCAATTTAGCCCCCAGTGAGCCATTGGAGGAAGTGGTTCAAAAATGTTGGATCAATGCACAATTATGCAGATTACTTCAGCGAGATAGAAATGACAAACTGGGAGGGGGTGTAACTTTTTACATGAAAGAGGATTTGATTATAATGGTGGTGGCTCTCTTTGGTCTGGGCGTGGATAAGGTGGAAACCTTTTTTTTATGGTGATGAGAGACATGAGGGGACGGAAACTAACAATGAGTGTCTACCATAGGCCACCAGGTCAGGAGGAGCGATTGGACTAAGAACTTTTTAATCAAGTAAGGGAAGCGCGTTCCAGTTGTATGGGTGACTTAAAATTACCAGCAAAGATTGAAAAATCTATAATGGGTTAAACTCTGACCCTGGACACAATATTTGATCGCTACATGGATTAATTTGTCAAGGAAATCATTTGAGCCAGTTGGTGAGAAGGTCACGGAAGGAGCCCCGGGAGGGGCGGTTGGTGAGCAGGCCCGGGCGTTGGGCTGAAGATTGTCGGACAGGAGGAATGGTGGAAATGGAATGGCGGCGCGCACAGACACAGCGGCTTTGCTTCTCCCAGGACGGTGCTATTTACGTTTAATGTTAATGTTATTTGTACTGGACTCATGGGAGCTTGCAAGATCACATTTTGTTGTTCATGTACTTGTGCATTGTACAATGACAATAAAGTTGAATTATTATTATTATTATTATTATTGGACCTGATATTAAATAATATCCAGGCGATGGTAGAGCAGGTCCAAGTCAGAGATCACCTTAGCAACAGTGACCATAATATGGTAAGGTTTAAGGTCAGGGTTATGATGGACAAAGGATGAGTACAATTGAAACAATTAAGGGAATTTTTTAACTGCCAGCCATCTGTTTCTCATCTGGAAAACGGGATATCAGCAGAGGAAAATCTGGTGGGGACTTTATGCACCCATTAACCCACTTGAATCAATTTTCAGGCAGGCCTTTAAATGGACACCTGCCAAAACAGACAAAAGGCTATTTATACAAATCGGGGTTCAATGCCTGTTGTAGGACCCTGATTGCAATTTTCTTGGACAAATGGATGGAGCATGCATGGTACATGCCAGTCCCACTTTCTCCAGGTGTTGAGAGGATAACAGGTGGTCCTTAAAGAAGGCCTTTCTAGAAGTGCTCTTCCAGGCCCCAGAACAATTTTCCGGCTCACCGCCGGCCCGATCTCATTCCATCCACCCACCCCTCGACGTCCACAGCACACCACCACCCCCCTGAAACAGGTCTTACCTGCTGGCCAGCTGTGTGCTACATCTGGCCTATTGTCTGCCGCAGGAAACTGGTGAACTGCAGCGGAGCTCCCATTTAACGCCTGCAGCTCACTGGAAGAATGTTAATGAGGCCCAAATCTCCCAACTGCCGTACTGGGCAGGCGCTGCTGATATTGAATTCGCTCATGGGATGTGGGTGTTGCTGGCAAGGCCAGCATTTATTGCCCATCCCTAATTGCACTTGAGAAGGTGGCGGTGAGCCGCCTTCTTGAACCGCTGCAGTCCGTGTGGTGAAGGTACTTGCACAATGATGTTAGGGAGGGAGTTCCAGGATTTTGACCCAGCGACGATTAAGGAACGGCGATATATTTCCAAGTTGGGATGGTGTGTGACTTGGAGGAGAACTTGGAGATGGTGGTGTTCCCATGTGCCTGCTGCCCTTGTCCTTGTAGGTGGTAGAGGCCGCGGGTTTGGGAGGTGCTTCCGAAAAAACCTTTGGCTCCCAAGCAGAAAATCTCCCGCTTTAGAAAAGGCAGATTTTGAATCGATTAGATGTGAGCTAAGAAAGCTAGACTGGACAGCACAATGAAATGGGAAAAGTTTGGAAGAAGTTACAACCCCTGCCAGTTTGTCTTTTCTATCTCTATGAAGTAATCTGTATCCCTGTGCATATAGGAAGAGTGTACACAGAGCATGCCACTAAGGAAGAAGGATAACAGACAGATAATGCTGCTGGGAGCAATGATGGAAAAATATCAGGGATACAGGGGAAAAAGAGTTTGTTCCTAAAAGATAAAACTATTGGATAGCACAGTGAACTTAGATGAAAACAAAATCAAAGTGACGATGGTTAGGAAATCGGTCAGGAGGGCTAAAGTAGAAAAAACTGAGGATAGTGGGGAATAGTAAAAGAAATGCCAAGCATTTCTATAAATATATTTGCAGCAAGCAGGTGAAAAGGAAATGGTGGGATCGTTGGAAGATCCCAAAGGTGACAATAAAAAGAAAGACTTGTATTTCTATACTTGTCTTTCATGACCTCAGGATGTCTCAATGCACTTTACAGTGAATGAAATACTTTTTGAAGTGTAATCACTGTTGTAATGCAGGAAATGGAGCAGCTAATTTGTGCACAGCAAGCTCCCACAAACATTAATGTGATAATGACCAGATAATCTATTTTAGTGATGTTGATTGAGGGATAACTATTGGCCAGGACCATCGGGGATAACTCCCCTATTCTTCTTCGAAATAGTGCCATGGGATCTTTTACGTCCACTTGAGAAAGCAGACGGGGCCTCGGTGTAACATCACATCCGAAAGACGGCAGCTCCGACAGTGCAGCACTCCCTCAGCACTGCACTGGAGTGTCAGCCGAGATTTTTGTGCTCAAGTCTCTGGCAATGATATCAAGGGATCATGGGACAGCAAAAAAACCAAGTGAATTATTCTTTTCTCTGTTCACAGAGGAGACCACGGGCAGTCTCTTCAGTATGGAAATTAAATCTCCAGGAGGAACAGAGGAAGTACTATCTAAAAGAAGTTAACAGAAGACAAGGAACCTGGCCCCTATGGACTTCATACAGGGGTGCTTAAAACAGTGGCAAGCAAAATCAATCAGTCACATCCTTACCACTATCTTTAGGGAATCATTAGAAATGGGAGTAGTGCCCAAGGATTGTAAAATAGATAACATAGCACCTGTGACCCTCAAATCTGTTGTTAGTTAAGCATTAGAAGGCATCCTTTTTTAAATTCATTTTTGGGATGTTAGTAAATCCAGCATTTATTGCCCATCCCTTGAGAAGGTGGTGGTGAGCCGCCTTCTTTAACGGCTGCAGTCCATATAGTGAAAGTGCTCCCACAGAGTTGTTAGGTACGGAGTGCCAGCATTTTGACCCAGCAACGATGAAGGAACTGTGATATATCCAAATCAGGATGGTGTGTGACTTGGAGGGGAACTTGCAGCTGATTCTGTTACCATGCGCCTGCTGCTCTTTTCCTTCTAGGTGGTAGAGGTCGCGGGTGTGGGAGGTGTTGTCGAAGAATCCTTGGCGATTTGCTGCAGTGCATCCTGTAGATATACTGCAACCACAGTGTGCCAATGGTGGAGGGAGTGAAAGAGGAGATAATGAGATGCCTGGATAGGTCGGGTAAGAGAGTTTTATGGGAGGGAGTTCTAACCTAAAAAAATGACTGGAGTTCTTTGAGGAAATGACAGGCCTTGCTGACAACGGAAATTCTGTGGATATCGTATATCTAGATTTCAGCAAGGCTTTTGGTATTGTGCCACACAGTGGTTAGTTCACAGTATAGGTCGTCATGGAAGATGACACAGGCTTCAGAGGTTGATCGAGAAAGAAACCAGAGAAAGTAAAGAGTGGTTGGGATGGAACTGCATTGACAATGGTTAGGGGTCCTCAGCGACCTCATTATAATATAAGCTAATGAGAGACAATGGAGCCACAACTTTCCAGATTTACACTCGCAATGCAGTAGGAGAAGTTAGAATTAGAAATAGAAGGCATTGCTGTTGCCAGGATTACCTCAGACAGTATTTTGACCTTGGAGATTGCTGAAAGTTTGAAGAGTGATTACTGCAGCTGGGAACAACTTTTTGGAGCGATTCTTTTGGCATTTTGCCCACACAGCCTTTGCCTTGGATTTGCTTCTGGGAATGTGGGGCCACCATCAGTTTTTTACTTCCCTCTATGCCCGCCCACAGTGAGGGCTCCTCAGGAGCAGGCATGGCATCATCTATGGGCATACCATTATATGCCATTATCACGGAGGAGGGGGAGGAGAGGATGGAGGAAAGGAGAATGAGGCAGCATTTAAGGAGCATGCACCCCACCATGAATTACCCCTCCCCAAATAATATACAGACAACACAGGCCATATGAGGAGATTAGTGAGGAGATATGTATTAGAAGAATGCACTTCACCAAAGAGCCAATAGGGCAGCCCTGCCGTCTATTATATGAGGACCTGCAGTCAAAGTCATCTGCCTGCACTGCTCTCTCTGTAGATATGAAGGTGATTACTACATTCAACCTTTATGGCACAGGGTCATTTCAGACAGCTACAAGGGAATCTCTGTAATATCAGCCAGGGCACAGTAAGGACATGCAATCGACAAGTGACTGAATCACTGGACAGATGAGGAATTTGTAGACTTTGGCATCACAGCAAGGCAGTAGCAAAACAGGTATCAACTTTCTCAACAGGAAGAGCTTCCACTCTTTCACAGTATAGACTGTGTGTGACAACATGCAGAGGTTCCTGCACGTCAACACAAGATTTGCTGGAAGTTGTCACAATGCATTCATCCTGTAAAATGAAGCTCTAACTTCTTCAGGGAAGAAATTCATGTCAACAGGCACCTTGTAGGTGACAAGATCTAACCCCTACTCTCATGAATAATGATCCTACTAAGAGCGGTCCAAACAGCAGCAAAGGAGCTCGACAATGAGGCATTCCTGGGAAAGTGGCCCTGGCAGCTTTGTAGGCAGAAGTACCTTGAAGAGAACATTAGGATGACTGTCACTCAGATCCTCCATGTAACTTTATGTTTCTTGATCATCCTGCTTTTCAGAGGAGTACCCCTTGACTTCTGTGTCTCACAACTCTCAAACCATGGGCAGCTTTATCCACAGCCTCTGTGGGGAAGGTGAGACATCCTCACCCATTCCTCTAGCTCCTTGGTGCTCTGTGAATCACCTAGTGTTAAGAACATAAAAACTAAAGAAATAGGAGCAGGAGTAGGCCATTTGGCCCCTCGAGCCTGCTCCACCATTCAATAAGATAATGGCTGATTATCTACCTCATCTCCACTTTCCTGCACTATCCCCATATCCCTTGATTCCCTTAATATCCAAAAATCTATTGATCTCTGTCTTGAATATACTCAACGACTGAGGCTCCACAGCCCTCTGGGGTAGAGAATTTCAAAGATTCACCACACTCTGAGTGAAAATATTTCTCCTCATCTCAGTCCTAAATGTCCGACCCCTTATTCTGGGACTGTGACCCCTGGTTCTAGACTCCCCAGCCAGGGCAAACATCCTCCCTGCATCTACCCTGTCACGCCCTGTAAGAATTTTGAATGTTTCAATGAGATCACCTCTCATTCTTCTAAACTCCAGAGAATATAGGCCTAGTCTAATTAATCTCTCGTCATAGGACAATCCCCCCATCCCAGGAATCAGTCTGGTGAACCTTTGTTGCACTCCCTCTATGGCAAGCATATCCTTCCTTAGGTAAGGAGACCAAAACTGTACACAATATTCCAGGTGTGGTCTCACCAGGGCCCTATATAATTGCAATAAGACATCTTGGGCTAGATTTTCAGTTGCTTGCGCCAGCAGTTAGCGCCTTAAGAGAAGTGATTTTCGGGCGCTATTCGTGTAGCGCCCGGGCGCAGCGCAGTTTGCGCCCCGCCCCAAATTAAGTTGCCCGTTAGCGCCGGCGCAAAGTTTAGCGGCCGCCCGGATGCGCGCGCAGAAAATGACGTCACATCCTCGTGCAACGCCCTTTGGCCGCCCCGAATCCAAACTTCAGTCGGACCGCCCCATTCTGCGGCTGGCGTCCAGAGCGTTTGTAAAATGGAACGCAACACACCCTGGGGAGCGCAAATTAAAGGGCACTCCTCCTGCACTATAAAAGGCAGTCTGCATGTGTTGTGTGGAAGGATCCAGTGTGTTGTTGTGAACGGTGTATTTATGTTTCCGGCCACCAGCACCACCTCCTCCTCCTCCTCCTCCTCCTCCTCCTCCTCCTCCTCCTACTACTAAAAAAACACATGCACCCTTCCCCTTTAAGAGCTCACTGGCACCAGAGTGTCTGCCGTGCGCTGCGCCCAAGCTCGGGCGCTGCGCTCTGCACCGCCGGCTTACCGCCTAAAGATAGTAGTGGAACGCCTCTTTTAGCGCTCCACCAACCTCTTAGGGCGAAGCCACTGAATTTCCGGCAACGGGGCGCTACTTTGGGGCGGGCGCTAACTTCGGGCGGGCGCTAAGGTTAGCGCCCCAAAACTGTCTATACTGAAAATCTAGCCCCTTTACTCTTATACTCAAATTCTCTTGTAATAAAGGCCAACATACCATTTGCTTTCCTAATTGCTTGCTGTACCTGCATGTTAACTTTCAGTGATTCGTGTACAAGGACACCCAGGTCCCTCTGAACACCAACATTTCCCAATCTCTCACATTTAAAAAATACTCTGCTTTTCTATTTTTCCTACCAAAGTGAATAACTTCACATTTCTCCACATTATATTCCATTTGCCATGTTCTTGCCCACTTACTTAGATTGTCTATATCCCCTTGAAGCCTCTTTGCATCCTTCTCACAACTTACATTCCTACCCAGCTTTGTGTCATCAGCAAACTTGGATATATTACATTTGGTCCCCTCATCCAAATCATTGACGTAGATTGTGAATAGCTGAGGTCCAAGCACTGATCCTTGCGGTACCCCATTACATCCTGATTAACAGAATCTAATTCCCTCAAGGTAAAAGTTTCTGACCTAGTAGTGGGAGTGACAAAGCAAGTGATGCAAGGGGTGAAATTGTTATAGTTGTGGTAGTTGAACATAAGGGTAGGATATTGGTCCAGAAACTCCATGAAGGATAGGCTTCATGTTCACTTCCTCTCCCTTTTCATTGTCATCCTCCTTGGCTTCATCAACCTCATAATCGATGAGAAAGAAGGTTAATCTCTTTTCCTCCTCCCCCTCATCATCATCACTATCACCATCATCATCTTCCTCTTCCACATAGGAACAAGAGTAGGCTGATCTGTATCTCAACTGCATTTACCCGCCTTCAATTAGATCATGGCTGATCTGTATCTCAACTCCATTTACATGCCTATGTTCCACATCCTTTGATACACTTACCCAATCTATCAACCTCAGTCTTGAAAATTTCCATTGACCCAGCATCCACATCCTTTTGGGCGAGAGAGTTCCAGATTTCTACTACCCTTTGTGTGAAGACGTGCTTCCTGATTTCACTCCTCAATGGAATAGCTCTAATTTTAAGATTATGCCCCCTTGTTCTGGATCCTCCACCAAAGTTTCTCTTTATCTACCCTATCGAATTCATTTATCATTTTAAACACCTCAACTACAGCAACCCTCAATGTTCTATACTCAAGGCAATACAAGCCAAGTTAATGCAACTTGTCCTTATAATTTAAATCTGCACTGCATCCCCTCCAAACTAATATATCCCCTCACTCACTCCAACCTACCTCCCTCTGAACTTGCAGCACTCCATTCTCTCAGATCCAACCCCGACATTGTCATTAAACCTGCTGACAAGGGTGGTGCTGTTGTTGTTTGGCGAACCGACCTCTACCTAGCGGAAGCTGAACTCCAACTCTCCGACACCTCCTCCTACCTCCGCCTGGACCATGACCCCACCACTGAACATCAAGCCACCATTTCCAAGACTGTCACTGACCTCATCTCCTCTGGAGATCTTCCCCCCATGGCCGCCAACCTAATAGTTCCCCAACCCCGCACAGCCCACTTCTACCTCCTTCCCAAGATCCACAAACAGGACTGCCCTGGTAGACCCATCGTTTCAGCCTGTTCTTGCCCCACGGAACTTATCTCTTCGTATCTCAACTCTACTTTTTCTCCCCTTGTCCTGTCTCTTCCCACCTACATCCTCGGCTCTTCCGATGCCCTCCGCCACTTTAACAGTTTCCAGTTTCCTTGGCCCCAACTGCCTCCTTTTCACTATGGACGTACAATCCCTCTACACCTCCATCCCCCACCAGGATGGCCTGAGGGCGCTCTGCTTCTTCCTTGAACAGAGGCCCAACCAGTCCCCATCCACCACCACCCTCCTCCGCCTGGCTGAACTTGTTCTCACATTGAACAACTTCTCCTTTGACTCCACTCACTTCCTCCAAATCAAAGGTGTTGCTATGGGAACCTGCATGGGTCCTAGCTATGCCTGCCTTCTCGTGGGATATGTGGAACACTCTTTGTTCCAGTCATATTCAGGTCCCCTCCTCACCTCTTTTTCCGGTACATTGATGACTGTATCGGTGCCGTTTCCTGCTCTCTCCCTGAACTAGATCATTTCATTCACTTTGCTTCCAATTTCCACCCTTCCCTCACCTTCACATGGTCCATCTGCGACTCTTCCCTTCCCTTCCTCGACTTCTCCGTCTCCATCTCTGGGGATAGGTTATTGACAAACATTCACTACAAGCCTACTGACTCCCACAGCTACCTGGACTACACTTCCTCCCACCCCGCCTCCTGTAAGGACTCTATTCCATTCTCCCAGTTTCGCCATCTCCGCTGCATCTGCTCGGATGATGCCACCTTCCATACCAGTGCTTCTGACATGTCTTCCTTTTTCCTCAACCGAGGATTCCCCTCTACAGTGGTTGACACGGCCCTTGACCGGGTCCGTTCTATCTCCCGCACTTCAGCCCTCACCCCTGCCCCTCCCTCCTGCAACCACGACAGAGTTCCCCTTGTCCTCACCTTTCACCCACCAGCCTCCACATTCAACGGATCATTCTCCACCATTTCCGCCACCTCCAGCGTGATCCCACCACCAAACGCACCTTCCCCTCACCTCCCCTTTCAGCATTCCGTAGGGACCGCTCCCTCCGCGACACCCTAGTGGAAGCGCAGGAGATGCAACACATGCCCATATACCTCCCCGCTTCCCACTGTCCAGGGCCCCAACCACCCCTTCCAGGTGAAACAGCAATTTACTTGTACTTCTTGCAATTTAGTATACAGTATTCGCTGCTCACGATGTGGTCTCCTCTACATTGGGGAGACCAAACGCAGATTGGGTGACCGCTTTGCGGAACACCTCCGTTCAGTCCGTAAGGGGGACCCCGAGCTTCCGGTCACCTGTCATTTTAATTCACTGCTCCATTCCCACTCAGACCTCACCGTCCTCGGCCTCTTGCATTGTTCCATGGAAGCTCAGCGTAAGCTCGAGGAACAGCACCTCATCTTTCGATTAGGCACTTTATAGCTCTCTGGACTCAACATAGAGTTCAACAATTTCAGATCATAACCTCGGCCCCTATCACATATATATGTATTTTTTTATCCACACTCTGTCTTTTTTTCTTCTTCCCCACATGGCAGCTGTCTTTCATTCTGCCAGCGCAATTTACACTTCATCTAGAACCATCCTTTGTTTCTTAACCTGTCCTGTTACCATCTCCTTTTGCCTTGAATATCTCTTAATGTCTCCTAACCTCTTCCGCCTTCCATCCTATCACAGACCTTCCCTTTTGTTCTTGCATACCCTCCCCCCTTTCCCAGCCTCTTCGCTTGATTAAAAATCTGTTCTATTTCCTGCTTTTTTCCCAGATCTGACGAAAGGCCTGTGATGAAATATTCCATTCATCACTCATTGGTATTCTCTGCCTGTGACTGTGGTTGGTTTCAGTTTCATTTCCCTTACCTCAGTTCCGTTTCCTCACCATTGTATTGTACTGTGTGTAGGGCTCCGCCCATACCTGGCCCCTATGTAAGCTGGCCCAGCCTGCATCACATCCAGTGCGGCAGACCTCTGGATGGAAGATACCTCTCCTCTGTGTGTTACCTTCTAAGTCAATAAAAGCCTTGTTTTGTTTCGCTAACATCGAGTCTCGGATTTATTGAGGCACATCAAGGTCATCGACCTGAAACGTTAACTCTGTTTCTCTCTTCACAGATGCTGCCTGGCCTGCTGAGTTTCTCCAGCATTTTCTGTTTTTATTTCAGATTTCCAGCATCTGCAGTTTTTTCTTTTTCTAATATATCCTTTCTGAGGTGCAGTGCCCAGAACTGAAGATAGTACTCCAGATGGAGGGTGACCAAGACTCTATACAACAGGAGTATAACTTCCTTCACTTTGTATTCTAGACCCCTTGAGATAAAAGCTCAAATGCCATTAGCCTTTGTGATTGATTTTTGTACCTGTGATTTGTGTACATAGAGACCCTCAAATCTCTGCTCATCTGCAGTTCCTGGTTTCTCACTATTCAGAAAATACTCTGATTTGTCTTTCTTGGATCCAAAGTGGATGATCCCACATTGAACTCAATTTGACACAGTTTTACCTAATCATTTAATCTGTCTATGTCCCTTTGCAACATTTTGCTCCCATCTACACTCCATACTGTGCCACCTAACTTAGTGTCATTTGTAAACTTAGATGTACAATTCCCCATTCCATCATGCAAGTCATTGATAAATATGGTGAAGAGTTGAGGCACCAGTACAGATCCCTGGGGAACACCACTTGACACATCCCTCCAGAGTACGTACCCTTTATCCCAGCTCTCTGTCTCCTACCTCCCAACCAATCTCCAGCCCATGTTGCAAGGTTGCCTCCAATTCCATGCGCTTTCATTTTTGCTATTAATCTTTTGTGTGGAACCTTATCAAATGCCTTCTGGAAATCCATATAGACAACATCCATTGACATTCCTTTCTTCACCATGTGAGTGACCTCCAAAAATTCAACCAAATCAGTTAGACGCAATTTATCCTCCACAAACCCATGTTGATTTTTTCTGATTAGTTCAAATTTGTCCAAGTGCTCAGTCACTCTGTCCACTGGCAATTTCCCAACCCAACGGCACAATTCCCGAATCAAGAGAGCTTTGGAAGATTATTACTAATGCATCTGCAATTTCCTCATCTACTTGTTCTAATGCCCTTGTATGGAAACTATCAGGTCCTGGAGATTTTAAGTCTCATTATTTTCTGCATGACCATTTTTCTGCTTCAGTAAGTCTGCCATTTCCTTATTGTTGTTTACAGTATCACCTGCACCTGTCTTTAATGGGTCCACATTTCCCTTAACCACTCTCTTTCCCTTCGTTTTGAGTATTCTAGTCTTGCCCTGCGCCTATTAGCGACAAAGAAGGTGTTATATGCTTAGAGGTGCAGGGCAAGGCTAGAATACTCAATGAGTACTTTGTATCGGTGTTTACTAAGGAGGTGGATGCTGACAAAATGGTGGAAAAGGTAGAAGCAATGGAAGGGGTGAAAATTGATAGACAGGATGTACTAGAAAGGCTGGGTATGCTTAGAGTGGATAAACCGCCTGGTCCAGATGGCTTGCATCCCAGGTTGCTAAGGGAATTGGGGGAGGAGATAGCGGAAGGGCTTGCCATAATTTTCCAATCTTCCCTAGATGCGGGGGAGGTGCCTGAGGATTGGAAAGTGGCAAATAAGAAGTAGGAGCAGGAGTAGGCCATACGGCCCCTCGGGCCTGCTCCACCATTCAATAGGATCATGGCTGATCCAAACCTAGACTCACGTCCACTTCCCTGCCCGCTCCCCATAACCCTTAATTCCCTGATGCCATTGTTGAAGAAAGAGTGTAAGGACAATCCTAGTAACTACAGGCTGGTCAGTTTAACATCAGTGGTAGGTAAAGTTTTAGAAATAATAATCAAGGAAAAAATTCACGGGCACTTGGAGAGGTTTAAACTAATTAAGGAGAGCCAACACAGATTTGTAAAAGGCAGATCATGATTGACTAATTGAATTGAATTTTTTGATGAAGTAACAGGGAGGATTGATGAAGGGAATGCAATGGATGTTGTCTACATGGATTTTAGGAAGGAGTTGAACAAAGTACCACATAGAAGACTGGTTAACAAAATTGATGTTCATGGAATAGGTGGGTCAGTGGCAGCTTGGATAAGGAATTGGCTTAGGGACAGAAAACAGCGAGTTGTGGTAAATGGCTGTTGTTCAGACTGGGGGATGGTAGACAGTTGTGTTCCCCAAGAGTCAGTGCTGGGGCCACTGCTTTTTTTGATACATATAAATGACCTGGGTATTCGAATAAAAAGTAGAATTTCTAAATTTGCTGATGACACCAAACTTGGGGGTGTGGCAAACAGTGATGATGATACCAATCAACTGCAACAGGACATAGAAAGGCTAGCAGAATGGGCAACAAGTGGCAGATGGAATTTAATACAGAGAAATGTGAGGTGATGCATTTTGGCAGAAGGAACAGGGAGAGGCAATATACACTTAATGGCACAGTTTTAAAGAGTGTGCAGGGACAGAGGGACCTGGGAGTTAATGTGCATAGGTCCCTGAAGGTGGCAGGACATAGAGTCATAGAGTCATAGATTTATACAGCACAGAAAGAGGCCCTTCGCCCCATCGTGTCCGCATCAACCATCAAGCCCTATCTATTCTAATCCCATTTTCCAGCACTTGGCCCGTAGCCTTGTATGCTATGGCATTTCAAGTTTTTCCTCAAATCCCCTCTAAATCTTCTGCCCCTTACCTTGAAACTATGCCCCCTGGTTATTGACCCCTCTGCTAAGAGGAAAAGTTCCTTTCTCTCTACCCTATCTATGCCCCTCATGATTTTGTACACCTCAATTAGGTCCCCCCTCAGCCTTCTCTGCTCTAAGGAAAACAACCCCAGCCTGTCCAGTCTCTCTTCATAGCTGAAGCGCTCCAGCCCAGGTAACATCCTGGTGAATCTCCTCTGCACCCTCTCCAATGTAATCACATCCTTCCTATAGTGTGGTGACCAGAACTGCACACAGTAGTCCAGCTGTGGCCTAACTAGCGTTTTGTACAGCTCCATCATAACCTCCCTGCTCTTATATTCTATGCCTCGGCTAATGAAGGCAAGTATCCTATATGCCTTTTTAACTACCTGTCCTGCTGCCTTCAGGGATCTATGTACATGCACACCAAGGTCCCTCTGATCCTCTGTCCTTCCTAGGATCCTACCATTTATTGTGTATTCCCTTGCCTTGTTAGTCCTCCCAAAATACATCACTTCACACTTTTCAGGGTTAAATTCCATTTACCACTGTCCTGCCCATCTAACCAACCCGCCTATATCATCCTGTAGCCTGAGGCTTCCCTCCTCGCTATTTACCACTCCACCAATCTTTGTATTGAGACTACATATTGAGAGAGTGGTTAGCAAAGCATATGGGATCTTGGGTTTCATAAATAGAGGTATTGAGTACAAAATTAGAGAAGTTATGCTGAATCTTTATAAAGCGCTGGTTAGGCCACAACTGGAGTATTGCGTCCAGTTCTGGTCACCACACTTTAGGAAGGATGTGAAGGCCCTTCAGAGGGTGCAGAGGAGATATACCAGAATGGTTTCAGGGATGGGGGATCTTAGCTACAAGGACAGGTTGGAGAAGCTGGATTTGTTTTCATTAGAGCAAAGGAGGTTGAGGGGTGATTTGATAGAGGTGTACAAGATTATGATGGGTTTGGATAGGCTAGACGGGGTAAGGCTGTTCCCACTAGCTGATGGTACAAGGACTAGGGGACACAGATTTAAGGTTTTGGGCAAGAGATACAGGGGGGATGTGAGGAAAAACTTTTTTACGCAGCGAGTGGTGAGGACCTGGAACTCGCTGCCGACGGAAGTGGTGGAAGCGGAGACATCAATGTTTTCAAGGCACTTGAGGGAAATAAACTTGTAGGGCTACGGGGATAGAGCGGGAGAATGGGATTGCTCTACAGAGAGCCGGCACAGACTCGATGGGCCGTATGGCCTCCTTCTTTGTCGTTATGCCTCTATGGAGGAAAAATTCAGTTGTTTGCGCCTCCCATTAGCGCCTTAAGAGGGCGCTAATGGGGCACAAAACAACTAGCGCCCGGGCGCGGCGATGTTTGCGCTGCTCGCGAAATTAACCAGATGTTTTGCGGCGGCGCTAAACACTACCGCCAGGATCTCCTGCGCCGGCAGATTGTGACGTCAGTCGAGTGTGCAACGCCCCGTTAATAATAATTCAACTTTATTGTCATTGTACAATGCACAAGTACATGAACAACGAAATGTGATCTTGCAAGCTCCCATGAGTCCAGTACAAATAACATTAACATTAAACGTATATAGCACCGTCCTGGGAGAAGCAAAGCTGCTGCGTCTGTGCGCGCCGCCATTCCATTTTCCACCATTCCTCCTGTCTGACAATCTTCAGCCCAACGCCCGGGCCTGCTCACCAGCCGCCCCTCCCGGGGCTCTTATCTGTGACCTTCTCACCAACTGCCCCTCCTTGGGGCTCCTTCTGCACCTAGTCTTCCCTGATGGTCACTCTGCCAGGTACTAACCAGGCCTGGCTCTTGCTTAGCTTCCAAGCCTTGCCAGTGACCCTGTCCCTAGTCCCAGTCCCAGTCCCTAGTCCCAGGAATAGCGCCCCAGACCAGATATTGAGTGGCGCCCCCTGCCTTACTGCCTGCCACTAGCAACGACAGGTTGAAGGGAGCATTATGCTGTCAGAAAGGGACTAGGGGAGCGCTATTTAAAGGCGACTGCTTCCTGCCTATTTTTGTCGGTGACATTTTTGCACCACACATTCTGAGAGAGTGAGAGAGAGACTTCTGGAGAGATTCAACGCTGTGTGAAGGAGTTTTGAGTACTGAGCAGCATTTTGCAGGTTGGTTTTGATTTGCCCTTCCTTGCTTCGCCAGTGCTCTGAGGTAGCGCCTCACTCCTCGGCCTTTGCGCCTTAAGACAGGTGTGAAGCACCTGATTTAGCGCTCCAATCACCTCCAGGGGCGATAAAAGCCAAGTTTGCTGTCGGAAGCGATAATTAACGCCAGGTGCTGAACTTTGCGCACGGCCGATAATGGCGCCCCAAATGAGGCGATACTGAATTTTTCCCCCATGACTCTATAATATATTTATGTGACATTTTACTATTAGCTTTGATTACCTTTGCAAATTTTTATTTCATATTCTCTTTTTTGCAGCTCTTAATACTTTATTTGTGCCCTTTTACAGCTCCCCAGCCTGCTGGAATTTCACTTTTCTTTACATTTGTGTAACCCTCTTCTTTTAACTTTATATTGTATCTTATCTCATTTGTTCACCAATATGATATTTTTCTATTTTTCACACCAGTCATTCTATGGTCTCTGAGTGAGATTGCCAATTAATGCTGAATTAGAGATAGTTTTGTGCTGTAGGTCAATGCCCATTAGGAACTGAATTGTAAACAGAAAATGCTGGAAACACCCAGCAGGTCAGGTAGCATCTGTGGAGAGAACAGACAATGTGACGTTTCAAGTGTGGAGTCTTCATCAGAACTGTTCTGATGCTGACTGACCTGCTGAGAGTTTTCATCCATTTTCTGTTTTTGTTTCAGTTTACCAGCATTTGCAGTTTTTTGCTGTTTGTAGGAACTGCCTATGACTGAAGACTGCCTAATCGTGTTTGTTATATATCTTGATAGTCAGCAGACAGAGGAGACTTTGGTCTGAATTCTCCTCTCGTTGGCGAGTTTGTAGAAGGGCGGTCCTAACATTCGCCAACGTGAAATCACCGCTAACCTGCTGCAATTTCCTTCCAGAACCTTCATTAGCTATTCAGGGGCTTTTGAAGGCTAGGAAACTGCCCTTTGTTGGTTTACTGCCAGTGGGAGGAAGGGAAATATAGGACTGGTGTAGCCTTTAAAAGGCTGCAGCCAGTCAGTTAAAGGGCAGCATGTCTCAGAAAGGTGACAGAAAGAGTGCAACTGCAAGGTTCCCCATGTTTTCCAATCAGTCAGTGGAGGTGCTGCTTGAAGAAGTGAGGGTTGGGAGGGGCCATCTGATGGGTAATAAGGACACGAGGCTCCATAGATGAGTGGGGCAGGCTGTCTGGAGGAAGGTAACAGAGACAGTCAATGCAACCTGCACCACTCCAACAACTGCCACACATTGTAGAAAGTGGTTTACTGACCACACAAGGGTGGCCAAGGTAAGTCAAGGCTTTGGTACCAATGTACATCCTCTACTACATAGATGGCTTCACTCACCTCTTTAAAAAAGAAAGACTTGCATTTATATAGCGCCTTTCCTGACCTCTGGACGTCTCAAAGTGCTTTACAACCAATTACATACTTTTGAAATGTAGTCGCTATTATGATGTAGGAAACATGGTAGCCAATTTGCGTAGAGCAAGCTCCCACAAACAGCAATTAAATAAATGACCAGATAGTCTGTTATAGGTGTTGATTGAGGGATAAATATTGGCTAGGACATGTTGGAAAATAGCAAAGATTATTTTATATTTTTAAATATATTTTCAATTTTTTTGCCCTTCCCTCTTCTCCTGAAAGCATTGATTCCTTCATTGACCCTGGTTCCACAGATACCACAGGTACCACAGAACTCTGTGGTACCTCATCGCATTATAGAAAATCATTAAAGCTGCAGAGGGTGTACAGCGTAGATTCACCAGGATGATTCCTGGGAGGGGAAACTATAGTTATGAGGAGAGATTTGAAATCCTATGACTATTTTTACTGGAACAGGGAAGGTTAATAAAAGATTTAAGGTTATGAAGCGCTTTGATAGAGTGAATAGGGAATGATTATTTCCTCTGCTTGGGGAGTCAGTGATGAGGGGATATCAATTTAAAATGATCACTGAGACAATGATGACAGAGGCTAGGAGAAATTTCTTAACACTGAGGGTTGGAGAAGGCATGTGTTGCCACAGGGAATGGTTGAGGCAAAGACCATTGCCTCTTTAAGGGGAAATTGGATAAATATTTGAAGTAGAGGAAGTTACAGGACTATGGGGAAGAGAGCAGGGCAGTGGGATTTATTTATTACTGCTATAGCAAAGAGTCAGCACAGACACAATGGGCTGAATAGCCTCCTTCTGTGCTGTGCTGTAATCATCTATGGCTCTACTTTTCATGTAAGGAAGCACGAGGCTTCTAACTTGCATTTAAAGCTGAAAATAAAACTCTGTAACTAGCTGCAAGGAGGTTCTAATCTGCTGCATCACTGTGCTGTTGGAAAGGGAAAAGAATCACTGTTAACAGTTTGAATGCAACTTCCCGATAACCTCTGTAAGACCAAATCTGTTGCTATAGAAAAAAGAACTCGTTTCTGAATTTGCCCTCCATTGAGGATCTGATCTCCAGCTTACAATTCATTAAATTTAATCCATTACATAAAACACCCCAGAGAGCTTTGTTTATGAATGTACATATCAATAAAGAGAAGGGCTTATCCCAAAGTGCTTGACCTGGTGCTGTAAATACTTTCTATTTTCATGTGAATTTTACTGTTGTTCAATCATTCACCTCGACACCGAACAAGACATGTGAGCAGATAAATCACTGTTCTGAGAGTGTGTGCCTGAGACACAGCATGTCCGCATACTGCCAGCATCAGGAGGTTAGCGGGGATAGCTGAGGAAGGCAAATTGCCCTTTGACACTTTGCCCTGAAACTCCCCTCAGGCATGTCTACCTCACAACTTGAGTCTCTCTCAGAAATTTGCTCTGTGCCAATCCATTTCCTGTATCTGTTGCTGCTGCACACTCTCCACTTTCTTATCACAGATCATAGAGCACAGGAGGAGGCCATTTGGCCCATATTTTCAGTGCTGGCTCTTTGAAAGAGCTATTCAATCAGTCCCACTTCCCTGCTCTTTCCACATAGCCCTGTAAATTTCTCCTTTACAAGCAAAAGCAAAATACTGCGGATGTTGGAAATCTGAAATAAAAACAGAAAATGCTGGAAACACTCAGCAGTTCAGGCAGTAACTGTGGTGAGGGAAACAGAGTAACAGAGTTAGCATTTCAGGTTGATGACCTTTCATCAGAACTGATGCTGTCCACCTGCTGAGTGTTTCCAGCATTTTCTGTTTTTATTTCTCCTTTTCAAGTACTTATCCAATTCCTTTAGAAAGTTACTGTTGGATCTGCTTCCACCGCCCTTTCAGGCAATGCATTCCAGATCATAACAACTCGTTGCGTAAAAAAAATTCTCCTTATTTTCTCCCCAGATTTTTTGCAAATTATCTTAAATTCTCTGTCCTCTGGTTACCGACTCTCCTGCCAGTGGAAACAGTTTCTCCTTACTTACTCTATCAAATACCCATATAATTTTGAACACCTCCATTAAATCTCCCCATAATCTTCTCTGCTCTAATCTTCCATCATGATCCTCCCCTTTTGCCAACTGGTGTGGGTGAGCGCCAGTGGAAGATTCTGTATTCAGCGATCCTTTCTGGTGCTATTGGGGACCTGGGATGGAGAGTGTTGCATGGTGCATCATTGAGCCACTTTACAGCTGTCCCGACTGCGTGTCCATTCCAGGGCCTCGCTGAAACTGTGTTCCATGTTTACCCACGGTCCAAGAGGTTGCAACCCGCCTTTCAATAGTTGAAGGGACAACTTTTCAATTTTAGGCTTCACTTCTCCCCCACATTCTTCATTTTTGGTCAATCAGTTTGCAGAGTGAGCAGATCAGAGGACCTCCTGATAGATCTGCAAAGATGTAGGTGCTCCTGGTGCATAGGTGGAGCTGTTCCTGGTTGGCTTGGCAGCATTCCCCTTGGCCAATGTCCAGGGTATGCAGTCTAAAAAGCATTTAGGGAGACAAATGCAGAGGAAGTAATTATTTTTGTAAAGCATTAGCACAAGTAATAGATAGTGCCTTGTTAAATTCTTTAAGCTATAGAGAGTCTCTCTGAGGTATAATTCAGGGTCTATACAGCTGACCTCCCCACAGTAACATTTGGTTTATTATACACAGCACTTACCTGTAGCCAGCACTTATTAATAAGAAATAGGAGCAGGAATAGGCCATACGGCCCCTCGGGCCTGCTACGCCATTCAATAGGATCATGGCTGATCTGAATCTAGACTCACGTCCACTTCCCTGCCCTCTCCCCGTAACCCCTAATTCCCTTATCTGCTAGGAAAATGTCTATCTCCATTTTAAATTTATTTAATGTTGCAGATTCCACAGCTCTCTGAGGTAGCAAATTCCATAGATTTACTACCCCCTGAGTGAAGAAGTTTCTCCTCATCTCAGTTTTGAAAGGGCAGCCCCTTATTCTAAGATTATGCCCCCTAGTTCTAGTCTCACCCATCAGTGGAAACATCCTCACCACATCCACCCGATCAAGCCCCCTCACAATCTTATATGTTTCGATAAGATCGCCTCTCATTCTTCTGAACTCCAATGAGTAGAGTCCCAACCTACTCAACCTTTCCTCATACGTCAACCCCCTCATCTCTGGAATCAACCGAGTGAACCTTCTCTGAACCGCCTCGAGAGCAAGTATATCTTTTCTTAAATATGGAAACCAAAACTGCACGCAGTATTCCAGGTGTGGCCTCACCAATACCCTGTATAACTGCAGCAAGACTTCCCTGTTTTTATACTCCATCCCCCTTGCAATAAAAGCCAAGATTCCATTGGCCTTCCTGATCACCTGCTACACCTGCATACTAACTTTTTGTGTTTCATGCACCAGGACCCCCAGATCCCTTTGTACTGTAGCACTTTGCAGTTTCTCTCCATTTAGATAATAACTTGCTCTTTGATTTTTTCTGCCAAAGTGCATAACCTCACACTTTCCAACATTATATTGCATCTGCCAAATCTCTGCCCACTCACTTAGCCTGTCTATGTCCTTTTGCAGGTTTTTTATGTCCTCCTCACTCACTGCTTTCCCTCCCATCTTTGTATCGTCGGCAAACTTGGATATGTTGTACTCGGTCCCTTCCTCCAAATCGTTAATATAGATTGTAAAGAGTTGGGGTCCCAGCACTGACCCCTGCGGAACACCACTAGTTACTGATTGCCAGCCCGAGAACGAACCATTTATCCCAACTCTTTGTTTTCTGTTAGATAGCCAATCTTCCACCCATGCCAATATATTACCTCCAATCCCGTGATTTTTTATCTTGATCAGTAATCTTTTGTGTGGAACCTTGTCAAATGCCTTTTGGAAGTCCAAATACACTATATCCACTGGTTCCCCTTTATCCACCCTGTATGTTACATCCTCAAAGAATTCGAGCAAATTTGTCAAACATGACTTCCCCTTCGTAAAACCATGCTGACTCTGTCCTATTAAATTATGTTTATCCAAATGCTCTGTTACTGTATCCTTAATAATGGATCCAACATTTTGCCAACCACAGATGTTAGGCTAACTGGTCTATAATTTCTAGCTTTTTGTCTACTTCCCTTCTTAAATAAGGGTGTTACATTAGCAGTTTTCCAATCTGCCGGGACCTTTCCTGAGTCCAGGGAGTTCTGGAAAATGATCACCAATGCATCCACAATCCCTACCGCCACTTCTTGCAAGACCCTAGGATGTAGGCCATCAGGTCCGGGGGATTTATCTGCCTTAAGTCCCATTATTTTACTGAGGACCATCTCCTTAGTGATTTTAATCGTGTTTAGTTCCTCCCCCCCATTGCCCCCTGTTTGTCCAGTGTTGGGATATTTTTAGTGTCCTCTACTGTAAAGACTGATACAAAATATTTGTTCAGCATCTTTACCATCTCCATGTTCCCCACCACTAGTTTCACGGTCCCATCCTCTAAGGGACCAACGTTCACTTTAGCCACCCTTTTTCTTTTTATATAACTGTAGAAACTCTTGCTATCTGTTTTTATATTTTTTGCTAGTTTACTTTCATAATCTATCTTCCCTTTCTTAATTAATCTTTTAGTTATTGTTTGCTGGCTTTTAAATGCTTCCCAATCTTCTATCCTCCCACCAGATTTGGCTACTTTATATGCCCTTGTTTTCAGTCGAATACTATCCTTTATTACTTTACTAAGCCACGGATGGCTGTCTTTTCTTTTACTCCCCCTTTTCCTCAGTGGAATATATTTATCTTGAAAGATGTGAAATATCTCCTTGAATGTAGACCACTGCTCTTGTACCATCTTACACTTTAATCTGTTTTCCCAGCCCACTTTAGTCAATTCTACTCTCATACCTTCATAGTCTCCTTTATTTAAGCTTAGTACGCTGGTTTGAGATCCAACTCTCTCACCCTCAAACTGAATTTGGAATTCAACCATATTATGGTCACTCATTCCAAGGGGATCCTTTACTAGGACATTTTTTATTAATCCTGTCTCATTACACAGGACCAGATCTAAGATTGCCTGCCCCCTGGTTGGTTCAGTTACATACTGCTCAAGGAACCCATCCCTAATACACTCTATGAACTCTTCCTCAATGCTGCCATGCCCAATTTGATTAGTCCAGTCAATATGAAAGTTAAAATCCCCCATGATTATAGCTGTTCCCTTATTACAAGCCCCAACTATTTCCTGATTTATTCTCCGACCAACAGAGTTGCAACTGTTAGGAGGCCTATAGACTACGCCCACTGGTGACTTTTTCCCCTTATTATTCCTTATCTCCACCCAAACTGTTTCACTATCCTGATCCTTTGACCCAATATCATTTCTGACTATTGCAGTGATTCCATCCTTGATTAACATAGCAACCCCACCTCCCTTTCCTTCCTGTCTGTCCTTCCTAATTGTCAAATACCCTTGTATGTTTAGTTCCCAGTCATGATTATATTGCTGCCATGTTTCCATAATGGCCACCAGATCATACCCATGTGTAGTTATTTGTACCGTCAACTCGTCAATGTTGTTACGAATGCTGCACGCATTCAGATAAAGAACTTTCAAATATGTTTTCTGACAATTTATTCCTGCTTTTACCCCTTTTACTACTTTACCTTTATCATTATACATTCTGTCCCTTCCTGACATGCTCTGGTTTTTAATTCCCCCACTGCTACCTTGCTCTATTGCCTTCTCCGCTGTCATTTTTATTTTTCGCTCTCTTAAAACCTCCCCCCCACTAATTAGTTTAAAGCCCTCTCTACAGCCCTAGTTATTCGATTCACCAGGACTCTAGTCCCAGCACTGGCCAAGTGAAGTCCGTCCCAACGGAACAGCTCTCTCCTGTCCCAGTACTGATGCTAGTGTCCCAGGAAGCAAAACCCATTTCTCCCACACCAGTCTTTGAGCCACGCATTTAACTCTCTAATTTTATTTACCCTAGCCAAATTTGCACGTGGCTCAGGTAGTAATCCAGAGATTATTACCCTTGTGGTTCTGCTTTTTAATTTGGCCCCTAGCTGCTCAAACTCCCTCAGCAGAACCTCCTTCCTTGTCCTATCTATGTCGTTGGTACCAACATGGACCACGACAACTGGATCCTCCCCCTCCCACTCCAAGTTTCTCTCCAGCCCAGAGGAGATGTCCTTAACCCTGGCACCGGGCAGGCAACACAGCCTTCGGGACTCTCGCTCTCGGCTGCAAAGAACTCTATCTATCCCCCTAACGATACTATCCCCTACCACTACAACATTTCCTTTAACTCCCTCCACTTGAATGGCCCCCTGCTCCACGGTGCTGTGGCCAGGTTGCTCATCCTCCCCCCTCCCCGCAGTCCCTGTTCCCATCCTCACAGGGAGTAAGAGCCTCAAACCTGTTGGACAAGAGCAAGGGCTGCGGCTCCTCCAACACTACCTCCTGAATCCCCGTACCTGCCTCACTTCTAGTCACACCATCCTGACCCTGGCCACGGACTACATCTGAATTAATTAATCTAATTGGTGTGACTACCTCCTGATACACAGAGTCCAGGTAACTCTCCCCCTCCCTGATGTGTCTCAGTGTTTGAAGCTCGGGCTCCAGCTCTTCAACACGGAGCCGGAATTCCTCGAGCAGCCAACACTTACTGCAAATGTGATCACCGTGAGCATCAATGGTGTCCACCAGCTCCCACATATTGCAGCAGCAACACATCACCTGATCTCCCATTCTATATAATTAATTAAATTTATTAATATTATTTTTAAATACCCTCTGCTCCGATTCTAGATGATGAATATCGCACCTTAGAAACTATAAACCACAGAGTTTAAGCTTAAAAAAGTGAGAAATACTTACCAACCAATCACTTACCCTCTTTCTGGTGACGTCACACTTGGATTACTTTTTACCTCTCTCCTTCGCTCCGAGTTCCGAGTTCGGAGGCTGGTACGCCTTACCTGGTCTCTGGGGCCTTTTATAGCCCCGCTCTGCCGCTCGAGATTCCCTCCGACGCTGTGAGGCCTTACCTGGTCTCTGGGGCCTTTTATAGATGTAGATGCAATGCTTATCTGAAGTGTCTCAGCCAGGGCTGTGGTGGGATGCGACAGCAGTTAGCTTCAGCATCCTCAGACTAGGAAAAGGAAAAACAATGGATATGGTACCACCTTCTGATTATGTTAGCCCTGCTAGAAGTCTAAATATGTGAATATTGGGTGAACACTCCCTGAGGCAGCTCGCTATGAATAATGGCCACTTGGGTGAGATACCAGAGGGCTATCAGCACCTATTGAACCAAAACCCAACATCAGTTAATGGGCAGTGCAAAGTAAATGGAATAATTGTAGTGTATGTGCCTTTAAGAGCCCCCTGTGTACTGTAATGCCAGTAGTGGCCACTCGGGCTATATAAGCCTGTATATTGTGTTGTATCAGTTAATTCCCCTCCAGACTTTGTTCAGTAAACACCTGTGAAACCAACTCCTGTCTTCAGTGTCTCTATTAACACATGGATACAACAGTGGCGACGAATTGGACACGGACTTACCTGCAATTCGGCAGCACCTCAAGGACATCGATTCCTCTGGCATCCAAAGTCGAAGAAAATCAAGAAAAAGAAAAAGCTGTGGTTTCACCAGCTAGCCAAGCTGGTGGCAGGTACTGCAATAATCCTTCCTGGGCGTCGGGCTGGGGCTCCAGCGGCTGGCTCTGCAGCTAGGCCGAGCAGCGAAGGCGGAGGCAAGCAGTAGCAGACGGGGAAGGAGCACTCGGGAGACGGCCGGCGCTGCAAGCAGGTCGTTGTTCAGACCTAGCAGAGAGAGTCCGGCGGGAATGAGTCTCCACCTGTAAATAAATAAATAAAAAGAAGGGAAACCAGCGGGAAACAGCGTTGTCATCGGCAGCAGCGGCGGGGAAGCGCGGGAAGCGCCATATCTTTTCTGCAGAAAAGAAAGAAAAGCGCGGGAAGCGCCATTTTCTTTTCTAGGATGCCTAAGTCTGGCAATATTGATGCTTTTGATAATGAGATAGAGGATTGGACCACATATGTGGAAAGAGTGGAGGTCTTTTGCACCGCAAATGGAATAGAAAATGAAAAAAAAGCATCCGTACTTCTAAATCTAATGGGCGCAAAGACATACGGGCTGTTACGAAACTTAATCACTCCAGCCAAACCAAAGGACAAGAATTTTCAAGAAATTGTTGATACCCTACAGGATCACTTAAACCCAACACCGCTGCTGATAGCGGAACGATTCAAATTCTTCAAGAGGAATCAACACAAGAATGAAAGTAACGCTGATTACCTCACCAAATTAAGAAAGCTATCAAAGCACTGCCAATTCGGGGCAGGACTAGCAGATTATCTTCGAGACAAATTCGTCTGCGGTCTCCTAAGTGAAGGAACACAGAAAAGGCTGCTTTCTGAAAAAGATTTAACACTGGACAAAGCTTTCAGTATGGCTGTATCATACGAAGCAGCTGCAAGAGGAGCTGCAGAGATACAACAAAAGACACAGGACTTCAGCACCCATGAAATGACACAGGCTTTCGAGAGATGTTATCGCAGCGGCAGATCCACCCATGACCAGAGGGACTGCTGGTTCAAGGACAAAGCATGCAGGCAATGCGGAAAGATTGGACACATTGCACGGGTATGCCGATCTGGACAAAAAAAATCCACGGACAGGAACAAAAAAATCAATAAAGAAAAGTACAGAAAGGTACAAATGATGACGGACAGTAGCTCCGAAGACCAGAAGAGCGATAGCGACTCCGAAAACAAGAGACTAAGCTGTCTCAAATTACATAATGTAATTGTCAAAGAAGATTACCAGACCATTTGGGTTACCCTCACGATAGCAGGGTCCCCAGTTAAAATGGAGCTAGACACAGGATCAGCTCTGACCATCATAAATCGACGGGATTACAAGCAGCTATTTCCGCATATACCTTTAAAAGACACATCCATTATCTTGAAAACATATACGGGGCAGAAAGTATACCCCAAAGGAAAAATAAGGGTGCCTGTTGTATACAACGGCAAGGAAATACAAAAGTTGTATTTATACGTTCTACAAGATGGTGGTCCACCGCTGTTGGGACGTGAATGGATCAGGTAAATAATTTTAGACTGGCACTCCATTCAGGCACTGACGGTGACCAGTAAGAAAAAAAACGACGATGACGTCATACCTGAACGATTAAAATACATCTTGGCCAACGCCAAAGAAGTGTTTCAAGAGAAACTAGGAACCTTGAAAGGCATCACCGCCTCAATAAAAGTGGAAGATGCGGCAATTCCCAAGTTTTTTAAGGCAAGACCGGTGCCATACGCAATTCGTCCAGCAGTCGAGGCAGAGCTGGAGAATTTGGAAAAGGCAGGCGTATTATCCAAAATAGATTGGAGCGAGTGGGCAACACCCATCGTCCCAGTCATGAAGAAAGCATTGAATAATGATAAATCTGAAGAACAGAGAAAAATTCGCATCTGTGGAGACTTCAAGGTGACTGTAAACCCGATCCTTCACACGGTACAGTATCCTCTTCCGAGGATAGAAGATATTTTCGCCTCACTATCCGGAGGGAAACGTTTCACCAAAATTGACTTGGCACAGGCATATCTACAGATGGAGATTGAAGAGGCCTCTAAAAAGTATCTCACGATAAATACACACAAAGGTCTGTACCAGTACAATCGACTGGTTTTCGGAGTAGCATCCGCTCCAGCTATCTGGCAAAGAGCTATGGAGCAAGTCCTCCAAGGGATTCCGGGGACTCAATGCTACCTAGATGACATCCTTGTAACAGGAGAAAATGACAACGAGCACCTTGCCAATTTGGAGCAGGTGCTCACTAGGCTGAGAGAACGGGGCCTACGAGCAAATCGCCCCAAGTGCGAATTTTTCCAGAATCAAATATCATATTGTGGCCACATAATTAATAAGGAAGGGTTGCATAAGTCACCTGAAAAAATTGAAGCGGTCATAAAAGCCCCAGCACCTGAAAATGTTTCACAATTAAGGTCGTTCCTGGGATTAATAAATTACTATCATAAATTTTTACCGAACTTATCAACTCTTCTGCGCCCTCTTAATGAACTGCTACAAACAGGAGTAATTTGGAAACGGAGCGAAGACTGTAAACGTGCCTTCCATAAATGCAAAGACTTAATCACGTCCAAAGAAGTTTTGGCTCATTACAACCCATCACTGCCAATCAGACTGGCGTGCGATGCATCCCCTTACAGCGTAGGAGCAATATTATCGCATAAATTCCCTGATGGCTCGGAACGGCCGATAACTTTTGCGTCACGCTCATTGAACTCAGCTGAGCGTAACTATGCCCAAATCGACAGGGAAGCACTCAGCCTGGTATGGGGAGTGAAGAAATTCAACCATTACCTACACGGACAAAAATTTACCTTGTTGACTGACCATCAACCCCTCATCTCCATATTCAACCCTAAAAAGGGTGTTCCCATTATGACAGCGCAAAGGATACAGAGGTGGTCCCTTTTTCTAGGGGCACACCAATATAACATAGAATACAAAGGATCAAAACAGCATGGGAATGCTGATGGTTTATCGCACCTACCGTTGCCAACAGTAGAAGAAGCACCTACCATAGACCCAGTGGAGATTTTCCACTCTACCATAGTCGAATGTCTACCAGTAACAAATTCTGCCATTGAAAGGGAAACTAGAAATGACCCGACTCTCTCACGAGTCTATGATTTAACAGTGAAGGGATGGCCAGCACATGGCGAACCACTGCTGCCAGCATTCTCGCAAAGAAGAGAACAGCTGTCAGTGTGCCGAGGAACCTTGATGTGTGGATCCAGAGTGGTGATTCCACCCAAACTCCAGGATAAAGTTCTGAAGGAGCTTCACGAGGGGCATCTGGGTGGAGTGAAAATGAAGAACCTAGCCAGGGCGTTTGTATGGTGGCCAGGTATCGATGGAGACATCGAAGAAATGACCAAGAGCTGCCTAGGATGCCAGAAGGTCCAAAACGCTCCACCACAAGCCCCTCTACATCCATGGGAGTGGCCCTCATCTCCCTGGCAAAGGGTACACATCGACTTTGCTGGTCCATTTATGTACTCAATGTTCTTAATCGCGGTTGATGCACACTCCAAGTGGCCGGAGGTAATAAAGATGTCCTCCACCACCACGGAAAAAACCATCACAGTATTAAGGACCATATTTGCCAGTAATGGGCTGCCTGAACAGATCTGTTCTGATAATGGACCGCAATTTGTGTCCGAAGAATTCAGGAAGTTCTTAAAAAACAATGGGGTTAAGCACTACATGTCCGCCCCATACCATCCCGCCACCAATGGATTGGCTGAAAGGTTTGTCCAGACCTTCAAGAAGGCCATAAAGGCCATGGGTAATGAAGACATAAAACTTCAGCACAAGGTGGATAACTTCTTGTTCGCATACAGGAATGCAACACATATGGTTACAAACCAAACTCCCGCCATGATGTTCTTCAATAGAAGCCTAAGATGCCGGCTGGATTTGATCAAGCCAAACATCAGAAGGGACGTGGAGAACCGGCAATTTCAAGGCATGAATGAAAGGCCAACTAGAACCTTCCAGATAGGCCAACAAGTTTTGGCCCAGGACTACCGTACCGAGAAATGGCAGCCTGGAACTATCTGCACACGACTAGGACCGCTGATGTATACCGTGGACATCGGAGAAAGCATAATAAGGCGCCATGCTGACCAAATCATAGAGTCATCCGAAAAGGGACAACCTACACCACAACTCTATACTCCTAATGATGAAGTAGAGATACCCATATCTACATCCGATCCGGTGATACTGGAACCCAATGAACCCGACACTGGCATTCAAGCCGAATCAGCCTTGCCAAAAGAACCTACTACACCACCAGAAACTACTACACCACCGAGACGTTATCCGGACTGAGTCAGGAAGCCTCCAGAGAGACTGACTCATAATTAATTAACTGCAGCAATGTGTAGATTATTTTTCTTGTAACATGTAATTAATGATTACTTAAAATATTATGTACTGGTTGGCTAAAAGGGGAGGAATTGTAGTGTATGTGCCTTTAAGAGCCCCCTGTGTACTGTAATGCCGGTAATGGCCACTCGGGCTATATAAGCCTGTATATTGTGTTGTATCAGTTAATTCCCCTCCAGACTTTGTTCAGTAAACACCTGTGAAACCAACTCCTGTCTTCAGTGTCTCTATTAACACACGGATACAACAATAATATTAACTGGATAGTGTAAATGAAGCCAAGTATTTGCATGTTTTAGACCCCACTGATTTCTTTGAAAGTCTGAAAGAAAATATTGAGCCCTGTGTCCACAATTTGTACATCTTTGCATTAGGTCACCTGATGTGGCTTCCTCAATGGGCTGGTGGGTAAATTAATTACCTGGTTCGGTAATGAGCCATAAAGAGTAGAAATATCCTGTAGTGTATGTACTTTGCAGAAGGAACTATATTCTGCAGCCCCTGTATACTGCAGTACCAGTAGTGACCACCCCTGTATATAAACCTGTGCAGTAACTTTGCATAGTAGTTCCAGTTTTGTCTCCACTCAGTAAAGACCTGTTATAACCAACTCCTGCAGTCCCTGTCTCAATTACACACGGACATAATACTGGCGACGAGCAGATCTGAACTTACCTACAGTCTGCACCACCTCATGGGGATCCACCCCTGAAGCGAAGTTGTCAGAGGTCGAGGCCAGAAGGAAGAAGGAACGAAAAAAAAAAAAAACGAACAGAAGAAACGAGCGTCGACCGTGGGCAACCGCCTCTGATTCATCGGATTTGAAGATTGCAGGAGAGGCTGTCGAGAGCGGGGCTTGGTTATCCTGTCTATGGTGTTCCAGCTAATCGGGCTGGTGGCAGGTAGTACACTGATCCTTCCTGGGCTGCGGCGGGCTAGAGCTCGATCGGGTGGCTTTTCAACAGGGCCGAGCAGCGTTGTCGGGATGAGGAGAGAGAGAGAGAGGGTGGAGCACACAGGGTGCGGCCGGTGCTACGAAGCCGGGCAGCGTACAGACCCGAGAAGAGGGAGAAAAGTGTCCCGTAGGGTTTGCTCTGCCAACGGGAAAATAAAAGAAATTAGAAGCGCAGAAAGCCGCGAGGAGCTGCAGTTTGCCACGGGGACCGCGGAGAGTGGCGGTAGCATCAGCGCGGGGGGGGGAAGTGCGCGAAGACCATAGGGCATTGCCATCAAGGCATAAAAACGCCAGCAACAGCGCTAGCAGCAGCGGAGAAGACAGAAAGCGCAGGAGGCGCCATCTTAATCCAGCGGCGAAGAAGGCAAAGCGCGGGAGGCGCCATTTTGTTAAATCGGGGAAGAAGGCAAAGCGCGGGAGGCGCCATCTTAGATTTCCAAGATGCCGAAGACTGGCAATATCACTGCCTTCAATAATGCAATAGAAGACAGGACCACGTATGTGGAAAGAGTCGAACTATATTGCAAGGCAAACGAAGTAGCCGATGAGAAAAAGGCATCGGTACTCCTAAACTTAATGGGCGCAAGAACGTACGGCCTATTGCGGAACCTGATCACTCCAGCCAAACCGATGGCAAAGAGTTTTAACGAAATTGTTGATATCCTACAGGAACACCTAAATCCTACACCGCTGCTGATAGCAGAAAGATTTAAATTCCACAGGAGAAATCAGCATAAAGATGAGAGCAATGCTGATTACCTTACGGAACTACGCAAGCTATCAAAGCACTGCCAGTTCGGAGCAGGACTGACAGACACTCTACGGGACAAATTTGTCTGTGGACTCCTGAGTGAAGGAATCCAGAAGAGGTTACTCTCAGAGAAAGAGCTGACGTTGGATAAGGCTTTCAGCTTGGCAGTATCGTACGAAGCAGCAGTAAGGGGAGCTGCGGAAATACAGCAAAAGCCACAGGAATACGGCAACCATGAAATGACACGGGGATTTGAAAAATGTTATTGCTGCGGCAGAACAACCCATGACCAGAAGGACTGCTGGTCCAAGGACAAAATATGCAGGCAATGCGGAAAGATGGGACACATTGCACGAGTTTGCAGGTCTGGAAAGAAGACTAACGACAACAAAAAGGCTACTAAGGAACAGTACAGGAAAGTACAAAAGATGACAGACAGTAGTTCCGAAGACCAGAAGAGCGATAGTGAATCCAGGAACAAGAGACTAAGCTGTCTCAAACTTCACAACGTAATCGCGAAAGAGGATCACCGAACCATTTGGGTCACCCTCATGATAGCAGGGTCCCAAGTCAAAATGGAATTGGATACAGGATCAGCCCTGACCATCATGAATCGACGAGACTACGCGCGGCTATTCTCACACATACCCTTGAAAGAGACATCCATTGTCTTGAAGACATATACGGGGCAGAAAGTATACCCCAGATTTCCTAAGGAGGCTGAAGGGATGTAACCTGTCACCCCTGATCCTCTCTAACTTTTACCGCTGCACAATAGAGAGCATCCTGACAAACTGTATCACAGTATGGTATGGCAGCTGTAGCTACTATGACCGGAAAACCCTGCAGCGGGTAGTCAAAACTGCCCAACGCATTACCGGCTCCCGGCTACCGACCATAGAGCACATATACCAGAAACGCTGTTTACGGAGGTCACGGTCCATCATCAAAGACCCTACCCACCCCAGCCACAGTCTGTTCGCCCTCCTGCCATCTGGGAGACGCTACAGATGCATTCGCACCCGTATGACCAGATTTAGGAACAGCTTCTTTCCCAGGGCTGTCATCCTACTGAACTCCACAAATAAACTCTAAAGCCTGCACATCTGCCAATGCACTTTATTATGGTTATGTTTATGTTAATGTATTACAAGCCAACTGTATGTTGAATGTTTAAATGTCTTAATCTAAATGTACACTCTCGGGAGCCGCAAGCCTACATTTCGTTGTACTGCACTTGTGCACTAACAATGACAATAAAAGTTGATTTGATATGATTTGATTTGATTTGAGGGAAAATAAGGGTGCCTGTCGAATACAACGGCAAAGAAATACAGAAATTGTATCTGTACATACTGCAAGATGGTGGACCACCGGTATTGGGACGTGAATGGATCAGAAAGATAAGTCTAGACTGGCACTCCATTCAGGCACTGACTGTGGCTGGTAAAAAGGATGACGACGTCACACCTGGACGATTGTCAAAAATCTTAGCTAACGCTAAAGAGGTATTTCATCAAGAACTGGGAACTCTTAAAGGCGTAACCGCCTCGATAAAAATAGAAGAGGATGCAATCCCCAAGTTTTTCAAAGCAAGACCGGTGCCATATGCAATTCGCCCAGCTGTCGAGGCAGAGCTGGAGAATCTGGAGAATGCAGGCGTGTTATCTAAGGTAGACTGGAGCGAGTGGGCGACACCCATCGTTCCTGTCATGAAAAAAACGTTAAACAATAAGTCTGAGGAGCCAAGGAAGGTTCGCATCTGTGGGGACTTCAAGGTGATGGTGAACCCAGTCCTTCACACAGTACAGTATCCTCTTCCGAGGATAGAAGATATTTTTGCCTCACTATCTGGAGGGAAGCGTTTTACAAAAATTGACCTAGCACAAGCATATTTGCAGATGGAGGTTGAAGAATCCTCTAGGAAGTATCTCACGATAAACACTCACAAAGGTCTTTACCAGTATAATCGATTGGTATTCGGAGTAGCATCAGCTCCGGCGATATGGCAAAGAGCGATGGAACAAGTCCTGCAAGGGATTCCAGGGACCCAGTGTTACTTGGACGACATCCTAGTGACAGGTGAAAATGACAGTGAACACCTTGCCAACCTAGAGCAGGTGCTCACTAGACTAAGAGAACACGGGCTACGAGCCAATCGCCCCAAGTACGAGTTTTTTAAGAAACAGATATCGTATTGTGGCCACGTGATTGACAAAGAGGGGTTACATAAGTCCCCTGACAAAATTGAAGCGGTAGTTAAGGCTCCAGTGCCTGAAAATGTGTCGCAACTGAGGTCATTCCTAAGATTGGTGAATTACTACCATAAGTTTTTGCCGAATTTGTCCACAATTCTGCACCCACTGAACGCCCTACTACAAACTGGAGTAGCTTGGAAATGGAGCGATGAATGTAAGCGGGCCTTTCAGAAGAGTAAAGACCTAATCACTTCAAGAGAAGTATTGGCTCACTACAGCCCATCACTACCGATAAGACTGGCGTGTGATGCGTCTCCCTACGGCATTGGAGTGGTACTGTCACTCCTTGATGGTTCAGAGAGGCCGATAGCTTTTGCGTCACGCTCGTTAACTTCAGCCGAGCGTAACTACGCCCAGATTGACAGAGAGGCCCTCAGCCTGGTGTGGGGGGTGAAGAAGTTCAATCACTACCTGCACGGTCAGAAATTTACTCTACTAACTGATCATCGACCTCTTGTCTCCATTTTCAACCCTCAGAAGGGCGTCCCGATAATGACAGCACAACGGCTACAGAGGTGGTCCCTTTTCCTAGGGGCACACCAATATGACATCGAGTACAAAGGAACTAAACAGCATGGGAATGCTGATGGATTGTCGCATCTACCGTTGCCGACGGTGGAAGAAGCACCTGCAGTGGACCCTGTGGAGATATTCCACTCGACCATAGTCGAATGTCTACCTGTGACGAATGCAAACATAGAAAAGGAAACACGAAATGACCCGACACTCTCCTGGGTCTATGATTTAACGGTGAAGGGATGGCCAGCACATGGCGAACCACTGTTGCCAGCATTCTTGCCGAGAAGAGAACAGCTGTCAGTGTGCAGAGGAACCTTGATGTGTGGATCCAGAGTAGTAATTCCAACCAAATTGAAGGATAGAGTGCTCAATGAGCTTCATGAGGGTCATCTGGGAGGGGTAAAAATGAAGAACTTAGCCAGAGCATTTGTGTGGTGGCCGGGAATCAATAGAGAAATCGAAGAGATGACCAAGAGCTGTACAGGATGCCAGAAGGTCCAAAACGCCCCACCACAAGCCCCTCTACATCCATGGGAGTGGCCCTCATCTCCATGGCAAAGGGTGCACATTGATTTTGCTGGTCCATTTATGGACTCGATGTTTTTAATTGCGGTGGGTGCACATTCAAAGTGGCCAGAGGTAATAAAAATGTCCTCAACCACCACAGAAAAAACTATCACAGTCTTACGAACCATATTCGCCAGAAATGGGCTGCCTGAACAGATTTGCTCCGACAATGGACCACAGTTTGTGTCTGAAGAGTTCCGGAGGTTCTTAAAGAACAATGGTGTTAAGCATTACACATCCGCCCCATATCATCCAGCCAACAATGGATTGGCTGAGAGGTTCGTTCAAACATTCAAGAAGGCTATCAAGGCAATGTGTAATGAAGACATACCCCTACAACACAAGGTGGATAACTTCTTGTTTGCCTACCGGAATGCGACACATGCGGTTACCAACCAAACTCCAGCCATGATGTTCTTCAATCGAAGACTACGATGCCGCTTGGATTTGGTTAAGCCAAACATCAGAAGAGATGTGGAGAACAGGCAGTTTCAGAATATGAATGAAAGGCCAACCAGGAGTTTCAAGATAGGTCAACCAGTTTTGGCCCAGGACTACCGCACAGAGAAATGGCAGCCAGGAATGATCTGCACACGGCAAGGACCTCTAATGTATACCGTGGACGTTGGAGAGAGCATTGTAAGACGCCATGCTGACCAGATTCTAGAGTCACTGGAAAACGTCAATTCCACACCACGATCCGATACACCTGGTGATGAAACCGAAGTACCAATTGCATCTACCTCAGAATCGGTGATATTGGAAGCAGACGAACCAAACAACGACGTTGATCCCGAATCAACTTTGCCAGAAGAACTGGATATCCCAAAGAGGTGTTATCCAGACAGAATCAGAAAGCCTCCTCAAAGACTGAACTTATAATTGCTTAACTTCAGCTAATGTATCTAGCAACTGTAATTGTAAATATGTTATTTACTTATTAATCGAATGTTATGTACTGTTTAGCTAAAAGGGGAGGAATTGTAGTGTATGTACTTTGCAGAAGGAACTATATTCTGCAGCCCCTGTATACTGCAGTACCAGTAGTGACCACCCCTGTATATAAGCCTGTGTAGTAACTTTGCATAGTAGTTCCAGTTTTGTCTCCACTCAGTAAACACCTGTTGTAACCAGCTCCTGCAGTCCGTGTCTCAATTACACACGGACATAATATATCCCATGATTGATCCCTAGATTCTGCTGCTTAGCTGATCTTAGCTGGAGTATTGATAAGGATGCTTCATTTGCTTCAACGTTCTGGGTTAAGGGTTTCTACGCTAGCTGGAAAGTGTGCATGTGTCAACACTGGGTGTGGACAGGATTGGGCTTGCTGTAGTGCTTCACAGCCAATCTTCACTCTCTAGGTGCAAATATAAAGAGGTGCCATTTGAGAGAGGTACTGATGGGCTTTACACCTGCATAAACCACTGCTTACAGAGGAACAGGGGAATGGGAGGAAAGAGTTATCTATATTTGGAAAACAAATACATATTTAGTTTCAGGGAGATGTTACTTTTGATTTGTTCTAATTCCGAACATACAAATAAAAGGATCCATCTAGCCTTTCCTATCCAGACATGGTGCAGCCTATGTGCACCATCAACTCACCCCAAGTCATGCAGTCTCCTGGGAGAGGGAAAAACACAGAGAAAGAGCCTTACATCTAGGTGGAAATCTCCAGGAGATTTGTCTACGACCCCAAAAGGCAAACAAGCAAGTTCCTGGAGATGCTATTATTGATAACACTAATCACTGCCAGATCCGATTATCTTCTATAACTCGAGAAGTCCTCTACTTACAGGAACTCGTCCAGCTCCCTTTTGAATGCTTGTAGTGAATACATAGGTTAAGATTTGGTCTGGGCGCATTTTCAGGCCCAGATGCACAACTAATGTGTGCCTGGACCTAGAGGTGTGAAGATCGATGGAAATTGGTCCTTGGGCCTCACCAGCATACTCGGCGCGAGCTGCTTCCACTGGTTGTGCCTCCATAGGCAGCTTGCCCGAGCGAAGAGATCAATGTCGGGCCATCGGCCTCATCAGTAGCAGCCCTCAGGTAAGTCCTGGGAGGGGGATTGAATTGGAGCAGGCTAAGGCAGGGGGCTGGGGGCGATCATGGCACCTATGGAGTCAGAGGACCATGGCTGCTCCTCTTAGCTCCACAGTTTTTTTTTTACCAATTTCTTTTATTACTTACTACTTAGTAGTAGTCACGGGGGCCACTGAATAATCCTGAGCCCCAACACCTGCCCCTCTCATCCCCAACAAACTCTGAAAAGGGCTCCTTCAACAGGCTACAGGCCCCTAATTTACATACTTAAGTGACCAAACACCTGTTTTAGCCATCTGCCCAGGAAGCCTAAAAAAATGGACCCTATGAATTTAGCAGTGGGACCTACGCCTGCTCAGATTGGGCACAGGCTGTCCCAATGCAAAATTAGTATGCGTTGTGCCCGTTTTACACCTGATAAACAACGACCAATTTCTCCCCCTATGTTTCTGTAGTGAGAAAAGTTGCAGTTTCCTGAGCCTGTCATCCTGTCCTTTTAATTAAGAGCTCTTAGATTTGGTATTATTCTGGTAGCCCTCGTCTGAACCTTCTTCAGGACCTCAATATCCTGCGTTATGTGAGGGAACTAAAACTGGGCTCAGTACTCAGGTGGATGTAAAAGGTTCCATGGTATGTTTCGAAGAAGATCAGGGGATTCTCTCCAGCATCCTGGCCAACATTTATCCCTCAACCAAGATCACTAAAACAGATAATCTTAATTTATTTTATTGCTATTTGGGAGACCCTGCTGCGCACAAATTGGCTGCCATATTTCCCTATATAACAATGATGACTATATTTCAAAAGTACTTCATGAGATGTGAAGCGTTTTGGGACATCCTGAGGTCATGAAAAGCTTTATATAAATGCAAATTCTTTCTTTTTATTTCTTTCTATAGGGCCATACATTGTTATATTGGGAGCTTGAGCACAGAGCTTGGAGACAGAGCTGGGTGAATTGCAATCGGAGTGGATCGCAAGCAGAGTGGAGGAATTTGGTGATGGTAGGAATTCGATGGAGAGGAGGAAGGCGGTTTCTCACATCCAACTCAAAAGGAGGAGTGGAGCCACAGAACCCGAGGACTCTAAATTAAGTATCTAGATATCTAATATTTAGGTGCTTTGGGGGCAAAATTGTGTGCCTTTGGGCCTCCCGTTAGTGCCCCGGTGGGGCTTGCAACTGGGCGCGGCACTGACATCGACTCCCGCCATATTCAGCGGGAGTTTTGCGGTGACGCTATGACGTTGCGGCCCTCTATTTATTAGACTACGCCGTGCGCATCGCCCCGGTAGTGCCCTGGACCCGAAATTGACTTCCGCCCCCTGCAGCAGCGCCAGTCGAAAACACCGACAGCTGCAGGAGGCGTGCATCGGCGGCCGGCCGCTTCGGGGGCGATGATTAAAGGTGAGGTGGCCGAGGTAAGTAAAAAAATATTTACCTTTCTTGTTCCAGTTTTTTTTGCGTGTTCCTGCTGGGCGGATTGCGGCTGCTTTGGTGGTCCAGGCAGGTAATTTTTCTATTGCAGAGCCTGCAGCGATGGCCCTTCCCTTTAAGGGAGGGAAGGAGCCTTTGAACGTGGCAGCGCTGCACGGCCCAGTGTGCAGCTCTGCTGGAGTCTCCGCCCCGCCTGCTGCCGATTGCGTTCCAAGAAGGAAGTGGAGCTCTTGATTAAGCATCCACTTCCTACTTGGAGCACAAACGGCAAATTTTTCAAAAGTTTGAAATCGTTAGCGCCTGGCACTAATTTTTCAAACTTTCAAAATTAGCGCCCCAACCAGGACGATAGTGAATTTCTTCCCCCTTTGTGTTTAGTATCTCAGAGGCTCTTGTTAAACTTGAGTAAATAATTTTGTCTTTAGGGCAGTGGGTTAAACTGAGAATTTAGTAAGTAGTCTAATAAATAGAAGCATGGCAGGGCACCTCAGTCCCGTTGAATGCACATCCTGAGCCATGTGGGAAGTCCAGGACGCTTCTCGTGTCCTGGACAACCACATGTGCAGCAAGTGTCGTCGGCTGGAGGAGTTTGAGCTCCGGGTTTTGGAGCTTGAGCAGTGGCTGGCATCACTGCAGTGCATCCGTGAGGCTGAGAGCTACATGGATAGCACATTTCAGGAGTTGGTCACTGTAGTGTATGTACCTTTAAGAGGAACTATGTTTTTGAAGCCCCTGTATACTGTAGTACCAGTAGTGACCACTCGGGTATATAAGCCTGTGTAGCGTCTTGTGTTGTTAGTTCACCTCCAGACTTTGTTCAGTAAACACTTGTTAAATCAACTCCTGCATTCCGTGTCTCCATTAACACATGGATCTAACAGTGGCGACGAGTTAGAAACGAACATACCTGCAATTCGGCAGCACCTCAAGGGGATCGATTCCTCAGACGAAGGTCGAAGCCAGAAGCAAGAAAAAAAAAATAACTCGAAGAAACTCGAAAACGAGGGCCAGGCTTGGTCTCCAGTCTGTGGTTTCCCCAGCTAAATGGGCTGGTGGCAGGTAGTGCACTGATTCTTCCTGGGCTGCGGCGGGCTAGAGCTCGATCGGGTGGCTCTGCAATGGGCCGGGCAGCGAGTCGGGAAGCAGAAGCAAAGAGAGAGAGCGGGTGGAGCACTCAGGGTGCGGCCGGTGCTGCAAAGCAGGTCGGCGTTCGGACCGAGCAGAGGGAGGGGAAAGTCCCAGAGGGTCCGCTCCATGACGGGAACGGTTCTCCAAGTAACGGAGAAACTATTGAAGCAATATATAAAAAAAAATAGAAATACCGCGAAAAGCTGCAGGTCGCAACGGGAACCGTGGAGAACAGGGTTGGCAGCAGCGATTGGGGAGACGCAAAGACCATAGTGCGTCGCCATTGTCAAAAAAAAAAAAAAATTAATTGCCAGCAACAGCGTTGGCAGCAGCGGCAGTGGCGGGAAAGCGCGGGAGGCGCCATCTTAACTCGGCGGGAAGAAAGAAAAGCGCGGGAAGCGCCATTTTAGATTTTCAAGATGCCAAAGACTGGCAATATTACTGCTTTCGATAGTGATATAGAAGATTGGACCACATATGTGGAAAGAGTGGAGGTATATTGCAAGGCGAATGAAGTAGCGGATGATAAAAAGGCATCGGTACTTCTAAATCTGATGGGCGCAAGGACATACGGGCTGTTACGAAACTTGATCACTCCAGCCAAACAGATGGACAAGAATTTTAAGGAGATTGTTGATACCTTACAGGAGTACTTAAACCCAACACCGCTGCTGATAGCGGAACGATTCAAATTCTTCAGGAGGAATCAGCACAAGAATGAAAGTAACGCTGATTACCTCACCGAATTAAGAAAGCTGTCAAAGCACTGCCAATTCGGGGCAGGACTGGCAGATTCTCTACGAGACAAATTCGTCTGCGGTCTCCTAAACGATGGAACACAGAAAAGACTACTTTCAGAGAAAGATTTGACACTGGACAAGGCTTTCAGTGTGGCTGTATCATACGAAGCAGCAGCAAGACGAGCTGCAGAGATACAGCAAAAGCCACAGGACTTCGGCACCCATGAAATGACACGGGGTTTCGAGAGATGTTATCGCTGCGGCAGATCCACCCATGACCAGAAGGAGTGCTGGTTCAAGGACAAAGCATGCAGGCAATGCGGAAAGATGGGACACATTGCACGTGCATGCAGATCTGGAAAGAAATCCGCTGACAGTAAAATGGTCAATAAGGAAAAGTACAGAAAGGTACAAATGATGACGGACAGTAGCTCCGAAGACCAGAAGAGCGATAGCGACTCCGGAAACAAGAGACTAAGCTGTCTCAAGTTACATAATATAATTGCCAAAGAAGATTACCAGACCATTTGGGTTACCCTCATGATAGCGGGGTCCCCAGTCAAAATGGAGCTAGATACAGGATCAGCTCTGACCGTCATGAGTCGAAGGGATTACGAGCGGCTATTTCCGCATATACCTTTGAAAGACGCATCCATTGTCTTGAAGACATATATGGGGCAGAAAGTATACCCCAGAGGGAAAATAAGGGTGCCTGTTATATACAATGGCAAGGAAATACAGAAGTTGTATTTATACGTTCTGCAAGATGGTGGTCCACCGTTGTTGGGACGTGAATGGATCAGAAAGATACGTTTAGACTGGCACTCCATTCAGGCACTGACGGTGACCAGTAAGAAAAAAAACGATGATGACGTCATACCTGGACGATGAAAAGAAATCTTGGCTAACGCCAAAGAAGTGTTTCAACAGGAACTAGGAACCCTGAAAGGCGCCACCACCTCAATAAAAGTGGAAGATGTGGCAATTCCCAAGTTTTTTAAGGCAAGGCCGGTACCATACGCAATTCGTCCAGCCGTCGAGGCAGAGCTGGAGAATTTGGAAAAAGCAGGCGTGTTATCCAAGGTAGATTGGAGCGAGTGGGCAACACCCATCGTGCCGGTCATGAAGAAAATGTTGAATAATGATAAATCTGAAGAACAGAGAAAAGTTCGCATCTGTGGGGACTTCAAGGTGACTGTAAACCCGGTTCATCACACGGTACAGTATCCTCTTCCGAGGATAGAAGATATTTTCGCCTCACTATCCGGAGGGAAACGTTTCACCAAAATTGACTTAGCACAGGCATATCTACAGATGGAGGTTGAGGAGGCCTCTAAAAAGTATCTCACGATAAACACACACAAAGGCCTGTACCAGTACAATCGACTGGTTTTCGGAGTGGCATCAGCTCCGGCTATCTGGCAAAGAGCTATGGAGCAAGTCCTGCAAGGGATTCCGGGGACTCAATGCTACCTAGACGACATCCTTGTAACAGGAGAAAACGACAACGAACACCTTGCCAACTTGGAGCAGGTGCTCACGAGGCTGAGAGAACGGGGCCTACGAGCAAATCGCCTCAAATGCGAATTTTTCCAGAAACAAATATATTGTGGCCAAGTCATTAACGAAGAAGGGTTGCATAAGTCACCTGAAAAAATTGAAGCGTTCGTAAAGTCCCCAGCGCCTGAAAATGTCTCACAATTAAGGTCGTTCCTGGGATTAGTAAATTACTATCATAAATTTTTACCAAACTTGTCAACGGTTCTGCACCCTCTTAACGCACTGCTACAAACGGGAATAGTTTGGAAATGGAGCGAAGACTGTAAACGTGCCTTCCATAAATGCAAAGGCTTGATCACGTCCAGGGAAGTGTTGGCTCATTACAACCCATCACTGGCAATCAGACTGGCGTGCGATGCATCCCCTTATGGCGTGGGAGCGGTATTATCGCATAGATTCCCTGATGGCTCGGAGCAGCCGATAGCTTTTGCGTCACGCTCATTGAACTCAGCTGAGCGTAACTATGCCCAGATCAACAGGGAGGCACTCAGCCTGGTGTGGGGGGTGAAGAAATTCAACCATTACCTACACGGACAAAAGTTTACCTTGTTGACTGACCGTCAACCCCTCGTGTCCATATTCAACCCTAAAAAGGGCGTTCCCATTATGACAGCGCAAAGGCTACAGAGGTGGTCCCTTTTCCTTGGGGCACACCAATATGACATAGAGTACAAAGGAACAAAACAGCATAGGAATGCTGACGGATTATCGCGCCTACCGTTGCCAACGGTGGAAGAGGCGCCTACAGTGGACCCAGTGGAGATATTCCACTCGACCATAGTGGAATGTCTACCGGTGACAAATTCTACCATTGAAAAGGAAACGCGAAATGACCCGACTCTCTCACGAGTCTACGATTTAACGGTGAAGGGATGGCCAGCACATGGTGAACCACTGTTGCCAGCATTCTCGCAAAGAAGAGAACAGCTGTCAGTGTGCCGAGGAACCTTGATGTGTGGATCCAGAGTGGTGATTCCACCCAAACTCAAGGATAGAGTGCTAAAGGAGCTTCACGAGGGGCATCTGGGTGGAGTGAAAATGAAGAACTTAGCCAGAGCATTTGTGTGGTGGCCAGGTATCGATGGAGACATCGAAGAAATGGCCAAGAGCTGTCTAGGATGCCAGAAGGTCCAAAACGCCCCACCACAAGCCCCTCTACATCCATGGGAGTGGCCCTCATCTCCATGGCAAAGGGTACATATCGACTTTGCTGGTCCATTTATGGACTCAATGTTCTTAATCGCGGTGGATGCACACTCCAAGTGGCCGGAGGTAATAAAGATGTCCTCCACCACCACGGAAAAAAACATCACAGTATTAAGGACCATATTCGCCAGGAATGGGCTGCCTGAACAGATCTGTTCTGATAATGGACCGCAATTTGTATCTGAAGAACTCAGGAAGTTCTTAAAAAACAATGGGGTTAAGCACTCCATGTCCGCCCCATACCATCCCGCCACCAATGGATTGGCTGAAAGGTTTGTCCAGACCTTCAAGAAGGCCATAAAGGCCATGGGTAATGAAGACATAAATCTACAACATAAGGTAGATAACTTCTTGTTTGCGTACAGGAATGCACCACATGTGGTTACAAACCAAACCCCCGCCATGATGTTTTTCAATAGAAGACTAAGATGCCGGCTGGATTTGGTCAAGCCAAACGTCAGAAGGGACGTAGAGAACTGGCAATTTCAAAGCATGAATGAAAGGCCAACTAGAACCTTCCAGATAGGTCAACCAGTTTTGGCCCGGGACTACCGTACCGAGAAATGGCAGCCTGGAACTATTTGCACACGACTAGGACCGCTGATGTATACCGTGGACATTGGAGAAAGCATAATAAGGCACCATGCTGACCAGATCATAGAGTCATCCGAAAAAGGACAACCTACACCACAACTCTATACGCCTAGTGATGAAGCAGAGATACCCATAGTATCTACTTCCGATCCGGTGATACTGGAACCAGATGAACCTGACACTAGTATTGAAGCCGAATCGACCTTGCCAAAAGAACCTACTACACCACCGAGGCGTTATCTGGACCGAGTCAGGAAGCCTCCAGAGAGACTGAATTTGTAATTGATTAACTTCAGCAAATGTGTATGTTATTGTTCTTGTAAAAATGTTATTTAATGATTACTTAAAATGTTATGTACTATTTATCTAAAAGGGGAGGAATTGTAGTGTATGTACCTTTCAGAGGAAATATGTTTTTAAAGCCCCTGTATACTGTAGTACCAGTAGTGACCACTCGGGTATATAAGCCTGTGTAGCGTCTTGTGTTGTTAGTTCACCTCCAGACTTTGTTCAGTAAACACTTGTTAAATCAACTCCTGCATTCTGTGTCTCCATTAACACACGGATCTAACAGTCACCCCGCAGCTTAAGAGTGTGCAGGCAGAAAGCGAATAGGTGACCGCCAGACAGACAAGGAGGACCAGGCAGGTAGTGCAGGATTCCCCTGAGTGCATCTCACTCTCTAACCAGTGAATACTGGTGAGGGTGATGGTTCCTCTGAGGAGTACAGCCAGAGCTAAGGCCACAGCACCATGGGTGGTTCAGCTGTACAGGGAGGGAGGAGGAAGATCGGGAAAGCAATAGTGATAGGGGATTTGATAGTTAAGGGAACAGACTGGCGTTTCTGCGACCGCAGACGTGACTCCAGGATGGTATTTTGCCTCCCTGGTGCCAGGGTCAAGGATGTCACTGAGCGGCTGCAGGACATTCTGAGGGGGGAGGGTGAACAGCCAGAGGTTGTGGTCCATATTGGTACCAATGACATAGGTCGAAAGAGAGATGAGGTCCTGCAGGCAGATTTTAGGGAGCTAGGAAAGAGATTAATAAGCAGGACCTCAAAGGTAGTAATCTTCGGATTACTCCCGGTGCCATGCACTAGCGAGTACAGAAACAGGAGGATAGAGCAGATAAATGAGTGGCTGGAGAGATGGTTCAGGAGGGAGGGCTTTAGATTCTGAGGCATTGGGACCGGTTCTGGGGAGGTGGGACCTGTACAAGCCGGACGGGTTGCACCTCAACAGGGCCGGGATCAATATAATCATCGGGGTGTGGGGGTGCTTTGCTAGTGCTGTTGGGGAGGGTTTAAACTAGCTTGGCAGGGGGATGGGAACCAGAGCATAGATTCAGAAGGGAGAGAAGCAAAGCTGGAAATGGAAGGCAGAAAATTAGTAAGTGATTTTGGAAGGCATAGGAAACAAAGGCTAGAAAATAGGGATTTGGCAGTGCTTATCATCATCATGATATATACTTCAGTGCAAGGAGTCTAGTGAATAAAGCAGATGAGCTGAGGGCACAGATAGACATGTGGAAGTCTGATATCATAGCTATTACTGAAGCATGGCTGAAAGAAGGGCAGGAATGGCAGCTCAACATTCCTGGTTGCAGGGTTTTCAGACAAGATAGAGAGGGGGATAAAAACGGAAGGGGGTCGTAATATTGGTTAAAGAAACAATTACAGCTGTAAGGAGGGATGATATGTTAGAAGGATCAGCAAATGAGACCATATTGGTTGAACTGAAGAACAAAAAAGGGGTAATTACACTGCTGGGAGTGTACTGTAGACCCCCAAATAGTCAGAGGGAGATAGAAGAGCTAATATGTAGGCAAATTTCTGAGAAGAGCAAAAATAATAGGGCAGTAATAGTAGGGGATTTCAATGAACCTAACATTAACTGGGATAGAATCAGTGTAAAAGGTACAGAAGGTGCAGAATTCTTCAAATGCATTCAGGAGAATGTTTTTAGCCAGTATGTATCAAGCCCAACAAATGAGGGCGTGGTTCTGGACTTAGTTTTAGGGAATGAAGCTGGGCAGGTGGAAGGGGTATTAGTGTGAGAGCATTTTGGTGGTTGTGATGGTAATTCAGTTAGATTTAATGTAGTTATGGAAAATGACAAAGATAGACCAGAAGTAAAAGTTCTCAATTGGGGAGAGGCCAATTTTACTAAGCTGAGATGTGATTTAGCAAAAGTGGACTGGAAACAGCTACTTGAAGGTAAATCAGTGTCCGAGCAATGGGAGACATTCAAGGAGGAGATAGTGAGGGTTCAGAGCAAATTTGTTCCCACAAAGAAAAAAGGTGGGACTCCCAAATCTAGAGCCCCTGGATGTCAAGGAGTAGAATCATAGAATCATAGAATGGTTGCAGCACAGAAGGAGGCCATTCGGCCTGTCGAGCCCGTGCCGGCTCTCTGCAAGAGCATTTCAGCTAGTCCCACTCCCCCGCACATTCCCTGTAGCCCTGCAAAATTTTTTCCTCCAGTTACTTATCCAATTCCCTTTTGAAAGCCACGATTGAATCTGCCTCCAGCACCCTCTCAGGCAATGCAATCCAGGTCCTAACCACTTGCTGCGTAACAAAATTTTTCTTTCTGTTGCCTTGGGTTCTTCCACCAATCACCTTAAATCTGTGTCCTCTGGTTCTCGACCCTTCCATCAATGGGAACAGTTTCTCTCTATCAACTCTACTTGGACCCCTCATGATTTTGAACACCTCTATCAAATCTCCTCTCAACCTTCTCTGCTCTAAGGACAACAACCCCAGCTTCTCCAGTCTATTCACGTAATTGAAGTCCCTCATCCCTGGAACCATTCTTGTAAATCTTTTCTGCATCTTCTCTAAGGCCTTCAAATCCTTCCTAAAGTGCGGTGCCCAGAATTGGACACAATACACCAGTTGAGGCCGAACCAATGTTTTATAAAGGTTCATCATAACTTCCTTGCTTTTGTACTCTATGCCTCTATTTATGAATCCCAGGATCCCGTATGCTTTTTTAACCGCTTTCTCAACCTGCCCTGCCACCTCCATCGATTTGTGCACATATACCCCCAGGTCTCTCTGTTCATGCACCCCCTTTAGAATTGTATCCTTTAGTTTATATTGCCTCTCCTCGTCCTTCCTATCAAAATGTATCACTTCGCACTTTTCTGTGTTAAATTTCATCTGCCATGTGTCCGCCCATTTCACCAGCCTGTCTATGTCTTCTTGAAGCCTATCACTATCCTCCTCACTGTTCACTATACTTCCAAGTTTTGTGTCATCTGCAAATTTTGAAATTGCGCTCTGTACACCCAAGTCCAAGTCATTAATATATATCAAGAAAAGCAGTGATCCTAACACCAACCCCTGGGGAACACCACCGTAAACCTTCCCCTAGTCCGAAAAACAATTGATCACCACTACGCTCTGTTTCCTATCACTTAGCCAATTTCGTATCCATGCTGCCACTGTCCCTTTTATTCCATGGGCTTCAACTTTGCTGGCAAGCCTATTATGTGGCACTTTATCAAACACATTTTGGAAGTCCATGTACACCACATCAACTGCATTGAGTATACAGGTAGGATAAGGCAAAAAAGGGAAACTTATGTCAGATACCAAGAGCTAAATACTGCAGAAAGTCTAGAGGTGTATAGAAAGTGCAGGGATGAAATTAAAAAGGAAATTAGGAAAGCAACAAGAGGGCATGAAAACACATTGGCAAGTAAAATCAAGGAAAACACAAAGATGGTTTATAAATGCATAAAGACCGAGAGGATAGCTAAAGAAAGAGTAGGGCCTATTAGAGACCAAAAAGGTTACATGTGCGTTGAGGCGGAAGATGTGGGTATGGTTCTTAATGAATACTTTGCGTCTGTCTTCACAAAAGAGAGGGACGATGCAGACATTGGGCTGGATTTTGTCAATGGGGATGTGATGGAGGCAGGACTCCCACTTTTTGGGTTGTAGTCCCGCCTCCATTGATTTGTGGCCAACCCAAGCGATTTTCCCTTGATTGACCTTGTTGAGCCCGCCCAGCGGGCTCAGCAGGCCAATTAAGGGACACTCGGTTACAGGTGATGTCAGCGATTGACATTTCATCTGTCAAGAGCTTTTGTCAGATGAAACATCAGCGTTTGACAGCTCTGTGAGGCTGTCCAGCACTGACAATCTGACTTCTAACTTGAGTCCTTCTCCACAGACTCAGTTAGAAATCTCTCCAGAACAGAAAGCAGAGGCTGCAACTTTTGACAGCTCGCGGCCATTCTGCTTTCTGTGCTGGTGAGATGAGGGACTCCCGAGACCTGAAGGAAGGAAGCCTGCATTAGTAAGTAAAGGTAAGTAAAACTTACTTAAACACTTTACACACACCAAACACACTTACCTCTGCACTCATGCACCCATCACTCACCTGAACACCGGACATTTCGAACCCTCTAAGCCCTTCAGCCCAACGGTCCACCTTACTAACTTGGCGTGGTTTGGAGCCATCAGGAAGCCCACACTTCAAGGATAAAAATAGGGATTAGGCCAAAAACTGCCTGTTAACCACCTGTTAACAGGCAGTTAATTGGCACTAATCCCCTTCCCGCCTTGGGGAGGTGGCTCCCGGCACAGGTTGGGCACCCGCCTCCTGGGAAACGGGCATGGAGGCGGGTTGGGGGCGGGAAGGGTTCGTGCCCCCCGATTCTGAAATTTTAACACCCCACATGCCTCCATTCCAGCCTCCATGGCCCAGGGAATTTCGAGCCCATTGTATTTACTGAGGATGAGTTTGAAATATTAGATGAGATAAACATAATGAGAGAGGAAATATTAAAGGGTTTAGCATCTTTGAAAGTAGATAAATCACCAAGCCCTGATGAAATGTATCCCAGGCTGTTAAGCGAATCAAGGGAGAAAATAGCAGAGGCTCTGCCCATCATTTTCTAATCCTCTCTGGCTACAGGTATGGTGCCGGAGGACTGGAGGACTGCTAACGTTGTACCGTTGTTTAAAAAGGGAGAAAGGGAAAGACTGAGTAATTACAGGCCAGTCAGCCTAACCTTGGTGGTGACAAAAGAGGAATTCTATTCCAGCCTCGAACAATCCCTGTCCTGAATCCCAACGGGCGACAAGCTGATCCTCCTCAGTGACTTTAACGCCAGAGTTGGAAAGAACACAGACCTCTGGGGAGGTGTGATCAGCAGAGAGGGGGTAAGGAAAGTCAACTCCAACGGTACCCTCCTCCTGTCGAAATGCTCAGAACATGACCTTGTCATAACCAACACCTTGTTCCGTCAGAGAGACAAGTACAAGGCTTCATGGCAGCACCCTCGTGCCAAGCACTGGCATCTGCTGGACTACGTCATCATCCGAGTGAGGGACCGCAAGGACGTCCGCATCACCCGCACCATGACAGGAGCTGACGACTGCTGGACAGACCCCCGCCTAATCCGCTCTGTCATCTCCATCAATGTAGCCCAAAAACAGCGGCGGCAACAGAAACAATGCCGCAGGAAAATTAACGCTGGAGCACTCAAAGACCCCGCTAAGAAAGCCCTATTCGGCCTGTGCCTCACAACCAACCTGACGACTCCCAGTGATGCAGAGACACAGAGTGCCCACAGCACCTGGTCTGCACGCAAGGCCTCCATAATCAGCACCTGTGAAGAGACGCTCGGTCACTCGACCAGGAAACACCAAGACTGGCTCGACGAGAATGACCGGGAGATCCAGGAGCTAATGAGCCACAAGCGCAAGGCATTCCTGATCTGGAAACAGCAACAGACTCGAGAGCAAGAAATCAGCTCTACAGACGCCTGAGGCCGAGGTCCAACAAAAAACTCGCGACCTAAAGAACAGATGGTGGGTGGAGAAAGCACAGGAGATCCAGCAGCTAGCCGACAAACACGGCGTGCGTGGATTCTTTAACACAGTCAAAACCACCTACGGCTCAAGCAGCCAAGGTCCACCCCGTTGCGGGCCAAGAATGGAGAGGTACTCATCAAGGACAGTGAGGCAGTCAGTGCCCGCTGGAAGGAGCACTTCGAAGATCTCCTTAACCGAGAATCTGTCTTCGACGCGAGTGTCCTCAACTCCATCCTGCAGCATGCTACCCGCCACCATCTCAGCACAACCCCAGCCCTGCGTGAGGTTGAAAAGGCCATCCGACAACTGAAGAACAACAAGGCCTCAGGAGCAGATGGAATCCCTGCCGAGGCACTAAAGCATGATGGAGAAGCACTACTGGCGTGAATTCATGAACTAATTTCTCTTATCTGGAAGGAGGAGAGCGTGCCAGGGGATCCCAGAGACGCCGTAATCATGACCATTTTCAAGAAAGGTGACAAGTCCGATTGCGGTAATTATAGAGGAGTTTCCCTGCTGTCTGCCACAGGGAAAGTCATCGCAAGAATCCTCCTCAATCGCCTTCTCCCAGTGGCCGAATAGCTCCTCCCAGAGTCGCAATGCGGATTCCGCCCACTAAGGGGCACAATGGACATGATCTTCACCGCACGTCAATTACAAGAGAAATGCAGGGAACAGCACCAACCGCTGTACATGGCCTTCTTTGATCTCACAAAGGCCTTCGACACTGTCAACCGTGAGGGATTATGGAGTGTCCTCCTCAAATTCGGCTGCCCTCAAAAGTTTGTCACCATCCTCCGCCTGCTTCACAATGACATGCAAGCCGTGATCCTGACCAACGGTTCCACCACAGACCCAATTCACATATGGTCCGGGGTCAAGCAAGGCTGTGTCATCGCACCAACGCTCTTCTCGATCTTCCTTGCTGCAATACTCCATCTCACCCTCAATAAGCTCCCCGCTGGAGTGGAGCTAATTTACAGAACAAACGGGAAACTGTTCAACCTCTGTCACCTCCAGCCCAGATCCAAGGTCGTCCCATCCTCTGTCGTCAAATTACAGTATGCAGACGACACTTGCGTCTGCGCTCACTCGGAGGTCGAACTCCAAACCATCGTCAACACCTTCACTGAAGCACGGGCCTTACATTAATCATCCGTAAGACAAAGGTCCTCTATCAACCTACCCCCTCCACACAGTACTGCCCCCCGATTATCAAAATCCACGCCAAGGCCTTGGACAACGTGGACCACTTTCCATACCTGGGAGCCTACTGTCAACAAGGGCAGACGTCGATGACGAAGTCCAACACCGCCTTCAGTGTGCCAGTGCAGTCTTTGGTCGCCTGAGGAAGAGAGTGTTTGAAGACCAGGACTTCAAACCCGGCACTAAGCTCATGGTCTACAGAGCAGCAGTGATACCCGCCCTGCTGTATGCCTCAGAGACATGGACCATGTACAGCAGGCACCTCAAAGCACTGGAGAGGTACCACCAACGCTGCCTCCGCAAGATCCTGCAAATCCATTGGCAGGATAGGCGCATCAACGTCAGTGTTCTCGCTCAGGCCAACATCCCCAGCATTGAAGCTTTGAGCACGCTCGATCAGCTCTGATGGACGGGTTACATCGTCTGCATGCCTGATACGAGACTCCCAAAAGAAGCGCTCTACTCGGAGCTCTGACATGGCAAGAGAGCCCCAGGTGGGCAGAGGAAACGCTTCAAGGACACCCTCAAACCCTCCTTGAAAAAGTACAACATTCCCATTGACACCTGGGAATCCCTGGCCCAAGACTGCACAAAGTAGAGGAGAAGCATCTGGGAAGGCGCCGAACACCTCGAGTCTCTTCGCCGGGAGCAAGCGGAAGCCAAGCGCAAACAGCGGAAGGAGCGCACATCAACCCAAGCACCCCACCCACCCGTCCCTTCAACCACCGTCTGCCCCACCTGTGACAGAGACTGTAGGTCCCGCATTGGACTCATCAGTCACCTGAGAACTCATTTTTAATGTGGAAGCAAGTCATCCTCGGTTCCGAGGGACTGCCTAAGAGAGAGGTGGTGGGCAAATTACAGGAAAAAATTCTGAGGGATAATATTAATTGTCATTTAAAATGGCACGGATTAATCAAGGACAATCAGCATGGATTTGTTAAGGGAAGGTTGTGTCTGACTAACTTGATTGCATTTTTTGAGGCGGTAACAAGGAAGGTCGATGAGGGTAGCGAGTTTGATGTAGTCAACATTGGTTTTAGCAAGGCTTTTGACAAGATCCCACATGGCAGACTAGTCAGAAAAGTAAAACCCATGGGATCCAAGGGAAAGTGGCAAGTTGGGATCCAAAATTGGCTCAGTGGCAGGAAGCAAAGGTAATGGTCGATGGTTCTTTTTGTGACTGGAATGCTGTTTCCAGTGGGGTTCCACAGGGCTCAGTACTCGGTCCCTTGTTTTTGTGGTATATATCAATGATTTAGACTTTAATGTAGGGGGCATGATTAAGAAGTTTGCAGATGATACAAAAATTTTCCTTGTGGTTGATAGTGAAGAAGAAAGCTGTAGACTGCAGGAAGATATCAATGGACTGGTCAGGTGGGCAGAAAAGTGGCAAATGGAATTCAATCCGGAGAATTGTGAGGTATTGGATTTTGGGAGGGCTAACAAGACAAGGGAATACACACTAAATGGTAGGATACTGAGAAGTGTAGGGGAAGAGAAGGACCTTGGAGTGCAAGTCCACAGATCCTTGAAGGTAGCAGGACAGGTAGATAAGGTGGTTAAGAAGACATACAGGATACTTTCCTTTATTATCCGAGACATGGGGGGGAAAATTCAGTTGTTTGCGCTTCCCATTAACGCCTTAAGAGGGTGCCAAGTGGGGCGCAAAGCAACTAGAGCCCGGGTGCAGCGATGTTTGCGCTGCTCGCAAAATTAACTAGACATTTTGCGGCGGCGCTAAACACTACCGCCACGATCTCCTGCGCCGGCAGATCATGATGTTAGTCGAGTGCGCAACGCCCCATTAGCGCCCCGGACCGGAAATTGAGTGGCGCCCCCTGCCTTACCACCTACTGCTAGCAACGACAGGTTGAGGGGAGCGTTATGCTGTCAGAAAGGGACTAGGGGAGCACTATTTAAGGGCGACCACTTCCTGCCTTTTTTTATCTGTGACATTTTTGCACCACGCATTCTGAGAGAGAGAGAGAGACTTCTGGAGAGATTCAACGCTGTGTGAAGGAGTTTTGGGTACTGACCAGCACTTTGCAGGTTGATTTTGATTTGACCTTCCTTGTATCGATTTAGAAGAGACTATGGGGTCTGCACTCTGAGCTCTTTCCCTGGTTCTCTCCATTGTTCTTTCCTGCAGATTTGATGTACAGGTCTCTCCAGGCTGAGATTCAGGCCGAGATTCAAGGCTGCAATGAGCAGGATGTGGATGGCGAGCAAGATCAACCCTCCCCTTTAAGATAAAAACAGAAAATACAGGAGAAACTCAGCAGGTCTGTGAAGAGAGAAACAGAGTTAACGTTTCAGGTCGATGACCATTCGTCAGAACTCCCCTTTAAGAATTGGATGGTGCCAGTGTGTCTGTATTCCATTGCTGACTGACATCACATGAGCTTCGCCAGCGCTGTGAGGTAGTGCCTCGCTCCTCAGCCTTAGTGCCTTAAGAGAGGTGTGTAGCACCTGATTTAGCGCTCCAATCAACTCCAGGGGCGATAGAAGCCAAGTTTGCAGTCGGAGGCGAGAATTAGCGCCAGGCGTTAAACTTTGCGCCCAGCCGATAATGGCGCCCCAAACGGGGCGATATCGAATTTCTCCCCCATAGAATATAAGAGGAGGAAGATTATGCTTGAACTGTATAAAACATTAGTTAGGCCACAACTAGAGTACTTTGCACAGTTCTGGTCACCACATTACAGGAAAGATGTGATTGCACTAGAGAGGGTACAGAGGAGATTTACGAGGCTGTTGCCAGAACTGGAGAATTTTTGCTATGAGGAAAGATTGGATAGGCTGGGGTTGTTTTCTTTGGAACAAAGGAGGCTGAGGGGAGACTTAATTGAGGTGTATAAAATTATGAGGGCCCTAGATCAAGTGGATAGGAAGGACCTATTTCCCTTAGCAGTGAGGTTAATAATCAGGGGGCATAGATTTAAAGTAATTGGTAGAAGGATTAGAGGGGAGTTGAGGAGAACTTTTTTCACCCAGAGGGTGGTGGGAGTCTGGTACTCACTGCCAGAAAGGGTGATAGAGACAGAAACCCTCATCGCATTTAAAAAGTACTTGGATATGCACCTGAAGTGTTGTAACCTACAAGGCTATGGACCAGGATCTGGAAAGTGCGATTAGGCTGGATAACTCTTTTTTGGCTGGCACAGACATGGTGGGCTGAATGACCTCCTTCTGTGCCGTAATTTTTTTTTGGTTTTATGATTCTATACCAGTGTCTTTCCATTTCCTGCTTTTTTACAGTTCTGACGAAAAGTCTTCGACCTGAAACATTGGGGTCGATTTTCCTGAAGCTGTTGGGAAGAAGGCGGGACTACAACTTTCGGGTTTTAGGCCCGCCTACTTTGACGTCTGGCCAATCCGCGTGATTTTCCCTTGATTGACCTTGTTGAGCCCGCCCAGCGGGCTCAGCAGGCCAATTAAGGGCCACCCGGCAACAGGTGACGTCACAGACTGCAATTTCATCTGTCAAGAGTTCTTGACAGATGAAATATCAGCGTTTCACAGCTGTTTGAAGCTGTGAAACACTGACAGTCTGAGTTCTAACCTGAGTCCTTCTGCACAGACTCAGTTAGAACTCTCAGCAGCACTCAAAGCTGAAGGCTGTCACTTTTCACAGATCGCAGCCATTCAGCTTTAAGTGCCGGCTGAGTGATGGGCTCCCGACGGCTACAGGAAGAAAGGCTGTTAAGGTAAGTACAGGTAAGTAAAAGTTCTTTACACACTTTAGACACACCAAACACACTTACCTTTGCACTCATGCACCCATCACTCACCTGAGCACCAACATCGCGACCCCTCCAACTCCTTCAACCCAACGGCCCGCCTGCTCTAACCTGGCGTGGTTTGCAGCCGTCGGGAATCCCACACGAAACCCCTCAAAATAGGGATTAGGCTAAAAACTGCCTGTTAACTACTTGTTAACAGGCAGTTAATTGGCACTAATCCCTTCCTACCTGGTTTCGGCGGGTCCCAGTGCGGGGCGGGTACCCGCCGCCCCTGAAACTTGCGTGGGGCGGGGTTTTGGGCGGGATGGTGTTGGGACCCTCAAATTCGGGATTTTCCCCCCACACACGCTTGAAACCCCACCTGACAGCTCCAGGAAAATCGACCCCATTAACTCTGTTTCTCTCTCCACGGATGCTGCCTGGCCTGCTGAGTTTTTCCAGCGTTTTCTGTTGTTATTTTGGATTTCCAGCATCCGCACTATATTGCTATTGTCTTATAAAAGTGTATGTTTTTTATTTCTGGTTTTGTATTTCTCTGTCCTAGCTATTTATCCTATCATCCGATTCTCCTTCTCTACAGCCTCGTGACACTCACCATGGACCTTCAGCATTTCATGAACAACCAACCCCATTAATAAAAGATATCTTTTATATTCCCAATAATAATCTAACTTAAATAATCTTACCTCATTTCTGTAGCTTTGAATATCAATAAGAAAATGCTTAGAACTTATGAGAGTCAGGTCCTTAAGCCTGAGGTCAAACAATTTGATTGCTGCACCTTACTTGGGACTCACCGCACCACAGGCATTTATGTATATATACACAATTAAAAATTTAGATTTCCTGGTCTATGGTTTGAGGGCAGTTTTACTAGATTAGATAATATGCATGGAGGCCTGAAAGGATGGCTGGCAATGATGTCCTTAGTGCAGGAACAGAAGGCTAATAATCAAGTCCCTGGTGCACAATATGTTGATAAGAGCTTGTATATGGCAAGGTATTACTGCACTACTGATCACAAATGCACCGGTCTCACAGTTGTCCTGTTGATGGATGGAAGGGGTGGTAAACTCAACCCATCAATAAATGTCATGCGGAATTAACAAAGCTGGTACAAAAACAGACAAAGAGGGTAAGTTTATCTATTAACCGATCCCCTCCCCCTCCTACTGATGTTGCATTTGCTGCTCTAATCTGATCCATATATTCTGTAGAGAAACTAGAAGCAGAGCAATAGCAGATTTGCAGGTAATCATGACAATGACTATGATAATGGTCATCACTATAATGGTAAGCCCCAGGGCTTAATAGCTTGTATGCGAAAGCAACCCGCCCACATATCACACATTTTCAAATGGGTCATAACTGGTAGGTTATCTCCGTGTCCCTCAACATGCTGTGAGGGTCATAGAGGCCACATCTCTATGACATGGACTATTAACAAAAACAGCATTTACACAAGGGCTGGCATTTTGTAAGCCATTATTCTCAATAAAACAGGTGCAATTGAAGTAAGACGGACAGTTACAGTCTACAGGCTCACTTCGCTTGATAGCATAAAACAAGTTTGGAATGAAGAAGATACTTAGCAGTGATTACTAAATGATATAATCTAATTGGGGGATTCAGATATTATGTGAGAGTGAAGATTTTGGGGTTTATAACAACAACATCTGAATCCCAAGGTTAGATCACACTGTTTAAGTCAGTCAGGCCTAAATGATTAATTTTACTGAATGCTTTTCTTCAGTTTTTAGATTGTTTTGTGGCAACATTAACAATCAGTTTACTCTGCGTTGTTGATGGATGATGACGTCAACTCAGAAGAATGAATGATTCTGGCCTGTATAATTTTAACAATATTAAAACACAGTTTATAGTTGATTACCAGGACCATTTTGTGTGGCCAGTGTATATTGGCCTAGAAATTGAGTGGGGTTAGCGCCCAATTAGAGGTGCTAGAGGGCCTTGCGCCGGAATTATAGCCGCTTCGGAAATTGATTTGGGCCCTACCATCGGCATTAGCCGGTAGCGCTGCGCCGGCACCGATGATGTCATCGGTGTGCGCAGCGTCCCGGTTGCCGTGGTAATGCGGCCGGACGCCGAAATTCAGTTGCGGCTGCCTCGCCCGTGGCAGCCGCAACCAACGATTTTTCAAAAGTTTCTTGCTGGACTTAGCACCGGCGCATTAAGGTGGCGCGGCGGCCGGCCGCTTTCCCGGCGGCCGCCTGCCCGCACCTCCCTCCCCGGACTCCTCCACCACCCCCCCGCGGCACAGATGTGTGTGGGCCTCGAGCCCGGCACTTCTCCGAGGTGCCGGGCTCATTTTTCGTGCGATTCCACCGGCCAGCGGTCGGCTGCAGGCAGCTCCTCCTTAACAGAAGGAGGAGGCCTGCAGTACCCCAGCCTGCCGCACCGCATCGGGTGCCGCAGCGGGGGATTAGCGCCGCAATCCTGCATTCAGCGCCCATTGCGAGGCGCTGACACCCTCCATTAGCGCCCGCAGCCATCTGGGCGCAGCGCAGCTGAATTTTTGGCGGGCGCAGCGGCAATTAACGCTGGCGCTAAATTTCGGGCGCTACAGCCCTGGCGGAGGCAAACTCAATTTCTAGGCCATTATATTTTACTCTTGGGATTACGATTTCTAGAAGATCACAGATAAAAGTAAGAAGAAAATTACTATCAAATCATCATTCACTATTTTTCATTTTTGTTGTGACCTGTTGATTTTAGGTAAATGCAGGTAAAATCAACACAACTCTGGACAGTCCAGATGGCGAAAAGTACGCCTTGGTATTGAAAGGTATAGCTGAGTCTCTGTTTGCTAAAACAGAATTCTAAATGCTGCAGTTTATTATAATGCTCAAATTATCAGTGCTTTTTTTTGAAGGGGTGGATCTGCGGTAATCCTGCCAAATAAAATAGTAAGATGAAGGGTCCACACCTGAAACATTAACTTGTTTGTTCCCTTTCCAGTAATTTCTGTTTTTGTTTCAAATAAAAGAGCACTTTAAAATTCAATCCTAACTTAGATCACCCAATACAGTTACTAAACATACACTGTTTTTGTTGACCTTTCAACTCTATTCAGATTCAGTAGCCCCTGCTTACCATATAGCCATTTTTAACAAATCATTGCCAAATAGATTGTAATGTGTTAAATTGAACCTAATGGAACCCTACTCACTTATAACAAATTGCCCATTTACAACAAGTTTTTTTTGAGAGAGCCTTTAGCTTAGTGGTAGCATTCCTCCCTCCAAGTCAGAAGGTGCAGAATTCAAACCCAGCTCCAGACAGTCCCAGCAAGTGTGGACTGAAGCTCTGAGTGAGAATTCTGGGTTGACATCCTTGTGTTTGGTGCGTGTGAGTGCCCCCACCTCATTGTATGAGTTGTGGGAGCCCATGAAACCCTCCCATCATTTAAGACTAACCACCCTATCAGCCAGTATAAAAATGGTTACAGGCATAGAAGGAGTGCTCATGATGTGACCAGTCTGTCTTATTCTAGGTAAAGTTAAAAAACAAGCATATTTTGAAACTCAGTGCCTGGGCTTTCACAATGAGTTATTTTTTAAGGTGTGTTGGCTCGTTTTGGGAGTGTAAAATTTTCTTTGTTTTCTGTTTTTTCGGGCTTCTTTTGTTATCTTTAGTTAGCTACATTGTTTTTTTGTCAATCTTGCCCTCTAATTTTTGTGTTTTTTGATATTTTTCATTTCATCCTTCCTTCACCCCCTACCAGGAGATTAACTAATTTGAACCTTCTAAACTTGGAGGAAAGGAATTGCTCTAATAATTTCTTTTGCCTTCATGGAATAGAAGGACAGGAAGTTCCATGGGAACGCACAGAGGCAGGTCCACCTGCACCTGAAATGGTTTTCCCCGGTCTGCTATTATCCAAGTACAGTATGTAGTTGCACAGATCCCACCAGAGCTACTTGGGCATCTGAGAGGTGATGTGCCTTCTCCAACAATACTTCACCAGAAAGGTCTTTTTGCAGGTCAGGATTGTCTCCTTGATGTATAATCTTTTTGTACAAGGTAAAAAATAATCTTGAGATGCTAGAAATTGAAGAAGCACATTCACAGTGACAGACATGTGCAGGCTGCAGGCCAACCTGGGTGGAAGTAAGTGACAATGTATCATGCAGCTCGGTTATGTTACAATGATTTAAGGAAGTGTTTTACCCAGTCACAAATTCCTGCCTGGAATAGTGTACTTTGAGGAGGGTGCTCTGCAGTACCAAACAGTGCAATCCTTTTCGCATCCACCTTAGGCAGCAGAATATCCACTTTGCCAGCCAATTAGCAGAAGTTTGGGTGTTCTACCACTCCATCACTGGCCCACAAACTCTGTTTTGTACCTGCACATTGTGTTTACTTTCACTTCATTTTTGCCTTGCTCTTCTTTCCCTACCCTTGGCAAAGGCTGACAAATATTTCAAGTTGATATTGAAGCTTTATAATTGTTGAAGCAATATTTGTCCCCAGATGCAGTCACTTACCTTGAAGTGTTCACAGCCCCTTAAATTTGAGTTGATGCCAAGATTTTGCATATCCCCCCATTTATGCTAGGTCCCTACACAAGGACAGTTATGAATAATTATGAACCTAAAAGATTGCGAGCGATAGCTCACTGTGCCATCAGCTCACTTTGAGCCAGAAACTGGGCAGAGAAACCTAAACTTAACCGGGACTGCAAAATCAGCCCTAATGTTCCGTGGATGTTGCCAACCATAGAAAGTGCTTTTACATTAAATTATATCGTATTTCAAATTGTGGCAGAGCGATGTCCATGCGACAGTTCCTCACACTTACATTTAAAATCATTCCTTTATCCTGGCAGAAGAATTGTGGACCCACATTTTTGTGGGTCTGATTTAGTTGTCAGAATAAGAGAGCTGGTTTTAGCTCTGTAAACATGGGAAGCCAGTGTATGGGCATCACTTTCTTGCAATCGGAAATACAAAAACATCGAAAATAGCATTCTTCATGTTGAGCCTAGGCTGTAAATAGTTTATTTGGCCAAGTAGGTTTAACAGCTGAGCTCAGTCTTGCCCTCACCTGAGATTCACACATGCACATTTTCAGTCATGATCAGGAATGGAAACCCCTAACTAATTTTTCCCTTCCTCCTCCATGCGGGACACTGAGACAAACTGTAGCACTCCTATTACTGCCCAGCTGATATCAGCGAACTCAGGATCAACCAAAGAGTGAAGCTGGAACCTTACTGGTCTCTATGCTGGATGGTGCTTTTACTCACTGAGCTATCAGGGGAGTGGCCAAATATATTCAACATTTACTTAAAGTAAATTTAATTAAGTTCAGGGGAGGGACAACTATGAATTTTACAACTTCCTAGATTTGATGTGACTGTGATAGTACTTTGCTCACCAGGTAACCCAACCCAAATATAGGGAGAGAAATTCATTAAAGCCCCATTTGGGGCATTAAAGCTTCAAAAGCTGAAAAATTAGCACCTGGCGCTAATGATGATAGGCTTCCGCGAAATTCAGTTGTGGCGCTCCAAGAGGGAAGTGGAGCTAAATCAAGCGCTACCACTTCCCTTGGAGCACTAAAGCCGGCAAGAGGGGCGGTAGCAGTGCAGCGCTGCTCAATGCCAAGGGCAGCGCTGCCGGGAAAAGAGGCTCCTTCCCTCCCTTAAAGGGAAGGGCCATTGCTGCAGGCTCTGCATTGAAACGAGGTCCCTCGTCGCCGATGGCAGTCGCAATTCGGCACGATCAGCCCCAAGCACTCTAGCAGAGTGCAGGGTGGACCAATCACGGCCGAAGAAAATGCTGAAAATTAATAAGATTTTCTTTTTCATGCAACCATCATCACCTTTAAATACCGCTCCCCAAGCAGCTGGCCTCCCTGACAACGCCTCCTGCAGCTGTCGGTGTTGTCGCCCGGTGATGCTGCAGGGGGCGGAACCGAATTTCGGGTCCGGCGCTACCGGGGCGATGCACAGCACGATGACATCATGAGCTCAGGGTGCAGGAGATCGTGGCGCTAGAGGTTACCACCGCCGCAAACCTTGACGGGAATTCTGTGTGTGTCGGTACTCTCACTGCACCAGGTCGCAAAACTGGTAGCGCCCAGTTATTACCCCCCGGAGGCGCTAGCAGGAGGCGCAAAGGAGGCGAATTTCTAGCCCTATATTTAAAACAATTTTGTGCACATAAATACAGCTTTTCCTTCTAATTAAATTACTTTATTTAGAATGAAGACACGTCTACTGACTATGTACATTTCACTCCAAATAGTAATAGACAATATATCTTCTCTCTACTAAATATAGTTCATCTCTTCTTAAACTATCTCTGGGTAGCATGCACGAAGTATATGTGCACTAAAGCAGAGCTCACTGTGTATCAAAGTATTATTTTGAAAGGGTATGTGTTATACTGAAGTAAAGACATGGCAAGTGTGAAAATGTTTCTTTCTCACTTTGTAAAGCCTTCAATTGTTTCTTTAATGCAAATAAAAGATTATTTGAAGAGGACTTTCAGGAAGGAATAAAATGGAAAATTAATATTCTTACTATCATAAAACATGAACCTACTTTTGATTTGTGAATTAAAATATTTTAATTTTGTTTGGCATATACGTTCCCTTAGAAAACCCATGTGATCCTCACAACTTTCACTACCGATGTTTACTTATATAAAAAACGATCCTTATTTTGCCCTTGCAGTGTTCAGCATCAGTGCTCCATTGATCAGAATTAGGAAGTTAATAAGGTCTGGGATAATGAATCAGATGGGTAGGGACTGGAACTGCATGCAAGGCTTAATCAAGTCATCAAGGCTCTCAAACCATGAAAAAAGGTAATTAAGGGAAAAGACTGCATGTTAGATAGTTGGAGGGGTCTAGGAGAGGGCAGAAGAAAGATAGAGAACCTACATTTTCTTCTGCCCATGTTCAAAATATAAATCAGGGTAAATTACCAAGTAAACATTTAAATTATGCTGATAGAATATATTCATTTTTGTTTTGATGTTTTAGATATAATCAATACAACAAGCGAGAGCCATACTCATATATCTTGCAGGTAATAATTACTGTGTGAATAACAAAATGTCTTTAGGCTTGTGATACATTGGCTTTGGTGGAAAGCTGACATCTCTCATTAATGATGAATTTATCAGGGAAATCACCAGTAATTACTGCAGTCATCTTTTCCAATAAGTTGCTGTGATTGTAACAATGTTAGTGGAACTTCAGCTCAGAAGGTAGGTTTTGAGGAGTGCCTTAAAGGTGGAGAAAGAGGTAGAAAGTGTTAAATCCGTGAATCTTGATGTATGGTGTCCTTCAAGAAATAGACAGAGACTGCAGAGGAGCAATCAACAGGTGTTTACTGGATGAGGGTTACTCTAAAACTAACAGTACAGATCACTACTCAGGGTTTATATACAGGTGTGGTCACTGCCGGTACTACAGTATACAGGAGCTGTAAAAAGTAGTTCTCCCCTTAAAGGTACATACACTACAATTCCTCCCCTTTTAGATTAACAGTACCATAACATTCATTTAACAATTAACACTTTTAACATGCAACATTAACTGAAAATAGTCCATTTATAAATTCAGTCTTGGGGCGGCTTCCTGATCCTTTCTGGATAGCGCCTTTCCTGAGTGTCTTGCTCTTGGTGCGGAGGCGATTCTGGCCCCCTGTCGTCGGTTGGTTCATCAGCTTCCGATGCTACTGTTTCTGGGGTAGATGCTACCTGTATATCGGGTTCATCACCAGGTACGCGAGACATGGGGTTGACTCGTTCCTGTGACTCTAGGATCTGGTCGACATGGCGTCTCACAATGTTCTCCCCAACATCCACTGTGTACATTAGTGGCCCCTGCCGTGTGCATATCGTTCCTGGTTGCCATTTCTCTGTTCGGTAGTCGCGGGCCAAGACTGGTTGTCCTACATTGAAGCTCCTTGTCGGCTTCTCATTGATGTGCTGGAATTGCTTATTCTCAACATCTCTTCCTACATTTGGTCTAAGCAAATCCAGACGAGATCTCAACCTTCGGTTAAAGAACATCATGGCCGGGGTCTGGTTGGTGACTGCATGTGTCGCATTTCTGTAGGCTAACAGGAAATTGTCCACCTTATGCTGCAGTGGAATGTCGTCATCGCACATGGCCCTTACTGCCTTTTTAAAGGTTTGTACGAACCTCTCAGCCAATCCATTTGTGGCTGGATGATACGGGGCGGATGTGTAATGCCTTACCCCATTCATTTTCATAAATTTCCGAAACTCTTCGGACACAAACTGTGGTCCGTTATCAGAGCAAATCTGCTCTGGCAAGCCGTTCCTGGCAAATATGGTCCGTAGGACTGCAATCGTTTTCTCCGTGGTGGTGGAGGACATTTTGATCACCTCAGGCCATTTCGAGTGCGCATCCACGGCTATTAAAAACATTGAGTCCATGAATGGACCAGCAAAATCAATATGCACCCGTTGTCATGGAGATGAGGGCCACTCCCATGGGTGTAGAGGGGCATGTGGTGGTGCATTTTGGACCTTCTAGCATCCTGAGCAGCTCTTTGTCAGGTCCTCGATTTGCTGATCGATCCCCGGCCACCACACATAAGCCCTAGCAAGGCTTTTCATTTTCACCCCTCCCAGATGGCCTTCGTGAAGCTCATTGAGCACTCTCTCCCTTAACTTGGGTGGAATTACCACTCGGGATCCACACATCAAGGTCCCCTGGCATACTGACAGCTGTTCTCTTCTGGATGAGAATGCTGGCAACAGTGAGTTGCCATGTGTTGGCCATCCCTTCACCATCAAGTCATATACCCGAGACAGTGTCGGGTCATTTCAGGTCTCCTTCTCTATATCCGCGTTAGTTACTGGCAAGCGTTCAATTATAGTCGAATAAAATATTTCGACAGGGTCCACTGCTGGTGCTTCCTCCGCCGTAGGCAGTGGCAGGCGTGATAGCCCATCAGCGTTTCCATGCTGTTTCGTGCCCTTATACTCTATTTCATATTGGCTCGTCCCTAGAAAAAGGGACCATCTTTGTAGCCATTGCGCAGTCATCACCGGAACGCCCTTCTTTGGATTAAAGATGGAGACAAGTGGTTGGTGGTCAGTCAGCAAGGTGAACTTCTGCCCGTGCAGATAGTGGTTGAACTTTTTCACTCCCCACACTAGGCTGAGGGCCTCCCTGTCAATCTGGGCGTAGTTACGCTCGGCTGAGGTTAGTGACCGAGACGCAAAGGCTACTGGCCTCTCCGAGCCGTCCGGGAATTTGTGCGACAGCACCGCTCCGATGCCATAGGGTGATGCATCACACGCCAACCGAATTGGTAGTGCTGGGTTGAAATGAGCCAACACCTCTTTTGATGTGATCAATTCTTTGCACTTCTGGAAAGCTCGTTTACATTCGTCATTCCACTTCCATGGTACCCCCGTTTGCAGTAGGATGTTCAGTGGGTGTAGTACTGCAGACAAATTCGGCAAGAACTTATGGTAGTAGTTCACCAGCCCGAGGAACGACCTCAGTTGTGACACATTTTCCGGTGCTGGAGCCTTGACTACTGCCTCAATCTTTTCAGGGGACTTATGTAACCCCTCTTCATCAATAACGTGGCCACAATATGAGATCTGCTTCTGGAAAAACTCGCATTTGTGGCGATTAGCTCGGAGCCCATATTCCTTCAATCTAGTGAGCACCTGCTCCAGGTTGGTGAGGTGATCACTGTCATTTTCGCCCGTGACCAGGATGTCGTCCAAATAACACTGGGTCCCTGGAATCCCTTGCAGGACTTGATCCATTGCCCTTTGCCAAATAGCCGGAGCTGATGCTACCCCGAACACCAGCCGGTTGTATTGGTAGAGACCTTTATGAGTGTTGATCGTGAGGTACTGTTTCGAGTCTTCTTCTACCTCCATTTGCAGGTACGCCTGGGCCAGATCAATCTTAGTGAAGCGTTTTCCTCCAGATAGCGAGGCGAAAATATCTTCAATCCGCGGAAGCGGATATTGTACCGTGTGAAGGATTGGGTTCACTGTCACCTTAAAGTCCCCACAGATGCAAACCTTCTTTGGTTCCCCAGGCGTATTACTCAACGACCTCTTCATTACAGGAACGATGGGTGTAGCCCACTCGCTCCAGTCCACTTTGGACAGTACTCCTGAACGTTCCAAACCTTCCAGCTCTGCTTCGACGGCTGGGCGGATCGCATAAGGCACCGGTCTGGCCTTAAAAAACTTTGGCTTGCATTTTCCTCTATTTTGATCGTTGCTGTTATGCCTTTTAGTGTCCCGAGTCCCTCCTGGAACACTTCTTGTGCGTCAGTTAGCATTTTTGACAGTCGTCCAGGTGTGATGTCGTCATCCTTTTTGACATCTACAGTCAGTGCTTGTATGGAATGCCAATCTAGCTGTATCTTCCGGATCCATTCACGTCCTAGTAGTGGTGGTCCTCCATCTGGCAATACATATAGGTCCATTTTTGGTGTTTCCTTGCCGTTATATATAACGTTCACCCTTATTTTTCCTTTGGGGTAGACTTTTTGCCCCGTGTACGTCTTCAAGACAATCTCTGTATCTCTCAAGGGCATATGTGAGAATAGCTGCTTGTAGTCCCTTCGGTTTATGACTGTTAGGGCTGATCCTGTGTCCAATTCCATTTTCACTTGGACTCCATCTATCTTGAGCGTGACCCAGATAGTTTGGTGATCCTCCATTTTGATTACATTATGTAGTTTCAGACAACCCAGCTCCTTGCTTCCGGAGTCTGTATCACTTTTCTGTTCGTCTGAACTACTCTCCGTCACCTTATGTACCTTTTTGTACTTCTCCTGTGGAGATTTCTTGCTGCTGGTTTCCTTTTGCCGACCTGCAGACTCTTGCTATGTGTCCTACTTTTCCACACTGTCTGCACACTTGGTCCTTGAACCAACAATCCTTATGGTCATGTGTCGTTCTGCCGCAGCGATAAAACTTCACTGCTCCATATGACATTTCATTTGTGCCATATTCTTGCGGTCTCCGTTGTATCTCTGCAGTGCCCCGTGCGGCTGCTTCATGTGATACTGCCATGCTGAAAGCCTTGTCCAGCGTAAGATCCTTTTCTGATAGAAGCCGTTTCTGGGTTCCTTCACTTTGAAGCCCACACACAAACTTGTCCCTTAAAGTATCTGCTAGTCCCGTTCCAAACTGGCAGTGTTTCGATAGCTTGCACAATTCCATTAAATATTCAGCATTACTTTCGTCTTTATGCTGGTTCCTTTTGTGAAACTTAAATCTTTCTGCTATCAGCAGCAGTGTGGGGTTTAAGTGGTCCTGTAGGATTGCCAGTATGCTTTCAAAATTCTTTTCCACTGGCTTCTCTGGTGTTACTAGGTTTCGCAGTAAGCCATATGTTTTTGCATCATGGAATTCAACAATACCAGTGCTTTCCTGGCATCTGGCACTTCATTCGCCTTGCAGTACACTTCTATGCGTTCTACATATGTCGCCCAATCTTCGACTTCATTGTCGAGCGCTGTGACACTGCCACTCTTCGGCATCCCTGGGTGTGGTTAGACTGGCTAAAAATGGCGTCTCCCATGCTCTCCCTTCTTCTCCGCTGTGGCTCAAAATGGCGTCTCCCGCGCTCTCCCTTCTTCTCCGCTGCAGCTCAAAAATGGCGTCTCCCGCGCTCTCCCTTCTTCTCCGCTGCGGCTCAAATGGCGTCTCCCGCGCTTTCCTTTCTTCCCCCGTGGACGCTGCTCAGCCCTTGAACACCGGCCGCACTCTGCGCGTTTTCCTGCGCGCCTCTCTCGTTGACGCCGCTCGGTCCTGAACCCCGGCTGCGCCCTGTGTGCTTTACCCTCTCTCTCTGCTCCCGTCGACACTGCTCGGCCTTTTCCTGTGCCGTCGGTCGGCTCTAGCCGCCGCTGTGCGGGAAGGGTCTGCATCGTACCTGTTGCCAGCCCGCCTCGCTGGAGTCTCCGCCGGATGGTCGACGCCCGTGCCTCTGGAATTGGCCTTCCTCTGCAGAGTTGCAGGTAGGTTCGAATCGCCTTGTCGCCAATGTTAAATCCGTGAATCTTGATGTATGGTGTCCTTCAAGAAATAGACAGAGACTGCAGAGGAACAATCAACAGGTGTTTACTGGATGAGGGTTACTCTAAAACTAACAGTACAGATCCCTACTCAGGGTTTATATACAGGTGTGGTCTCTGCCGGTACTACAGTATACAGGAGCTGTAAAAAGTAGTTCTCCCCTTAAAGGTACAGACACTACAGAAAGGCTGATAGGTTTAGCGAGGAAATTCCAGAGCTTAGGGCCTAGACAGTTGAAGGCACAACAGCCACCAGTGGGGATATAGGTTCAGCAGCAGATGGGCTGAGGCGGGGTATAGACAGGTGATATTACGTAGGTGGAAGTAGGTGGCTTTGGTGATGAAAAGGATATGGGGTTGTAAGCTTAGCTCAGGTTCAGATAGGACATCAAGGTTGCGAACAATCTGGTTCAGCCTCAGACAGTGACCAGGGAGGTGGATGGAATCATTGGCTACTGAATGGAATTTGTGGTGGGGGCTGAAGACATTGGCTTCGGTCTTCCCAATATTTAATAGGAGCAAATGCCTGCTTATCCAATACTGGAGGTCGGAGAAGTAGCATGACAAATTGTAGACAGTGGAGGGGTCGAGAGAGGTAGTAGTGAGAGAGAGCTGGGTGTCATCAGCGTATAGGTGGAATCAAATGTCATATTTTCAGATGTTGTCACAGAGTGGCAGCACGTAGATGAGAAATAGGAGGGGGCCAAGGAAAGATCATTGGGGACTCCAGAGGTAACAGTGCAGACAGTAATCTGGGACAAAATTAATTGGCACTTGGAAAAATATGGACTATTAAATGAAAGTCAGCACGGATTTGTTAAAGACAAATCGTGTTTGACAAACTTGATTGAGTTTTTTCATGAAGTAACGGAGAGGGTTGATGAATGTAGTGCGATTGATGTTGTGTATATGGACTTTCAAAAGGTAGTTGATAAAGTGCCACATAATAGAGTTGTTAGCAAAATTATCACCCATGGGATTAAAGGGGCAGTAGTAGCATGGATACATTGGCTAAGGGACAGAAAGCAGAGAATAGTGGTGAACGGTTGATATTCAGACTGGAGGGAAGTATACAGTGGTGTTCCCCAAGGGTTGATATTAGGACCACTGCTATTTTTAATGTATATTAATGACCTGGACTTGGGTATACAGCGCATAATTTCAAAGTTTGCAGATGATACGAAACTCAGGAATGTAGTACAATGAGGAGGATAATAACAAACTTCAGGAGGACATAGGCAGACTGGTAAAATGGGCAGACACATGGCAGATGAAATTTAACACAGAAGTGTGAAGTGAGATACATTTCGGTAGAAAGAATGAAGAGAGGCAATATAAATTAATGGTACAATTTTAAATGGGGTGCAAGAACAGAGAGACCTGGGAGTGTATGTACACAAATCATAGAATCATAGAATAGAATCATAGAATGGTTACAGCACTGAAGGAGGCCATTCAGCCTGTCGAGCCCGTGCCGGCTCTCTGCAAGAGCACTTCAGCTAGTCCCACTCCCCCGCCATTTCCCTGTGATGTGCCTCAATAAATCCGAGACTCAATGTTAGCGGAACAAAACAAGGCTTTTATTAACTTAGAAGGTAACACACAGTGGAGAGGTATCTTCCATCCAGAGGTCTGCTGTACTGGATGTGAGGCAGGCTGGGCCTGCTTACATAGGGGCCAGGTATGGGCGGAGCCCTACACACAATACAATACAATGGTGAGGAAACGGAACTGAGGTAAGGGAAATGAAACTGAAACCAAACCACAGTCACAGGCAGAGAATACCGATGAGTGATGAATGGCATATTTCATCACATTCACCCCTTCTATAGATTTAGTCTGTTCGGGGGTTTGATAGTCCTCTGTGACCGACGTGGCTGTTGTGGTGCCGCGGGTGTCGGCTGGGTGTCCCCGGTGGCCTCCTGGGTCTCTGCCGGGGGTGCCGCCAGGGTTGTTGAAGGGGTAGTTGGTGGGGGTACCATTGGTCGATGTTCTTCCGGGGGTGATGAAAGAGTAGTGGGTGGGTAAGAGTTGCTGTGATCGTTGTTGCTGCTGTTGTCGTGGTTGTTGTCGTTATCGGCTGGGGCGATGACTTTTATGGACACGGTGTCCTCCCTTCCGTCGGCGTGCCGGACATACGCGTATTGGGGGTTGGCGTGGAGTAGGTGCACTGACTCCACGAGAGGGTCCGTCTTGTGGCCCCTCACATGCCTTCGCACGAATACCGGACCTGGGGTGGAGAGCCATGATGGCATGGATACGCCTGAGGTGGATTTCCGGGGAAAGACAAACATTCACTCATGAGGCATGGCATTAGTGGCAGTACACAATAGCGACCGTATCGAATGGAGCACATCTGGGAGGACTTCCTGCCAGCGGGAGATAGGGAGGCCCTTGGTCCTTAGAGCTAGAGTGACTGCTTTCCATACTGTCCCGTTCTCTCGCTCCACTTGACCGTTACCCCGGGGGTTGTAGCTGGTGGTACGGCTCATGGCGATCCCCCTGGACAGCATGTACTGGCGTAGCTCTTCACTCATGAAGGACGCCCCCCTATCCGTATGGATGTAGCTCGGCATACCGAACAGGCAGAACAGGCTGTTGAGGCATTTAATGACCGTGGCGCTGGTCATGTCTGGGCAGGGGAAGGCGAATGGGAAACGGGAGTATTCGTCCACAATGTTCAGGAAGTAAACATTGCGGTCGACTGACGGGAGGGGGCCCTTGAAATCTAAGCTGAGCCGCTCAAAGGGCCGTGTAGCTTTGATTAAGTGGGCTCTATCTGGGCGGTAGAACCAAGGCTTGCACTCAGCGCAAGTGCGGCAGTTCCTGGTCAGAGACCGAACTTCCTCAATCGAGTAGGGTAAGTTGCGGGACTTTATGAAGTGGAACAGCCGCGTGACCCCTGGGTGGCAGAGGTCGTTGTGGAGGGTCTGTAGCCGATCCCCGGTGGCGCTGGCACACATCCCTCGTGAGAGGGCGTCGGGGGATTCGTTAAGGGCCCCTGGCCGGTAAATGATGTCATAATCGAAGGTGGAGAGCTCGATCCGCCACCTAAGAATCTTATCATTTTTAATCTTCCCCCTCTGTTTATTATTGAACATAAACGCTACCGACCGCTGGTCGGTAAGTAGGGTGAAGCGTTTGCTGGCTAGGTAGTGGCGCCAGTGGCGCACTGCCTCCACGATGGCTTGGGCCTCCTTTTCCACGGAGGAGTGTCTGATCTCGGGCCCTTGGAGGGTCCTCGAGAAGAAAGCTACGGGCCGCCCCGCCTGGTTGAGGGTGGCCGCCAAGGCAAAGTCAGACGCATCACTTTCCACTTGAAAGGGAGTGTTCTCGTCCACTGCCTGTAGCGTGGCCCGCTCAATATCCCGCTTAATGCTTTTGAAGGCAGCGTGGGCCTCAGCAGAAAGCGGAAAAGAGGATGCTTTCAAGAGGGGCGGGCTTTGTCGGAGTAGTTGGGGACCCATTGGGAATAATAAGAAAATAACCCCAGGCACCTTTTCAGGGCTTTGGGAGTGTTGGGCAGGGGCAGCTCCCGTAGGGGGCGCAATCGGTCGGGTTCTGGTCCGATTTCCCCATTCTCCACCACGCTGCCTAGTATGCAGAGGCGCGTGGTGTTGTAAACGCACTTGTCCTCGTTGTAGGTGAGGTTGAGTTTTTGTGCGGTTTTCAGGAACCTCTCGAGGTTCGAGTCGTGATCCTGCTGGTTGTGACCGCAGATGGTGATGTTGTCGAGGTAGGGGAAGGTTGCCTGCAAGTGGTGGTCATCGACCATGCGGTCCATCTCCCTCTGGAAGACCGAGACCCCATTCGTCACCCCAAAGGGGACTCTGAGGAATTGGTAGAGGCGTCCGTTCGCCTCGAAGGCGGTGTACGGGCGGTCCTCTGGTCTGATAGGGAGCTGGTGGTACGCTGACTTGAGGTCGATGGTGGAGAACACCCGGTATTGGGCGATTTGGTTCACCATTTCTGATATGCGGGGTAGCGGGTAGGCGTCTAGTTGGGTGTACCTGTTGATCGTTTGGCTATAGTCGATCACCATCCGTTTCTTCTCACTACCCCTTACCACCACCACTTGGGCGCGCCACGGGCTGTTGCTGCGTTCAATAATGCGCTCCTTCAGGAGCCTGTCTACCTCGGTCGCGATAAACCGCCTGTCCTCCCAGCTGTACCTCCTGCTTTTGGTCGCTATTGGCCGGCAGTTAGGGGTAAGGTTCGCGAATAGCGAAGGCGGCTTTACCTTCAGGGTAGCCAGACCGCACACTGTGAGGGGCGGCTGGGACCCACCGTAATTGAGCGTGATGCTTTGGTGGTAGCACTGGAAATCCAGGTCCAAGATCACGCTCGCACATAGATTCTTCATGATTAGTACTTTAAAATTATCGTATACAGTTCCGTTAACGGACAATTGTACCGTGCAGTAACCCATAATGGTCGATGTCTGGGTTTTATCAGCCATAGAGATGGTACCCCGAGTAGGGACCACCTTTAGGGAGAGTTGTTGTGCCAGTTCAGGGTGGATAAAACTCTCCGTGCTTCCACTGTCAATTAAACATTTAACCCCGCACCCATTTACCTCGATGTCCACCATTGATTTGGATAGCGGGTGTGGCCTGGTCTGGTCCACTGTGACCGATGCCACTGTAGGGCCCTGATCGAGACAAGATGGCGTCCGCGCTGTCTGCTCTCAAGATGGCGGACCCCATGAGGTCGGGCAAGATGGCGTCCAAGATGGCCGCTCCCACGGCGCACACGCGGCGGTGGCGGGTTTTCCGGCGGGGTTCCCTCTGCACACCTTCCCGAAGTGCCCCTTCTTACCGCACTTAAAGCAGGTGGTGCCTTTCACCGGGCACAGGTTTCTGGTGTGCTGCGGCTGCCCGCAGAAGTAGCAGTTGGGTCCCCGACGCGTCGCGGCTGTCGTAGGGCTTCTGGGGGGAGAGCGGGGCCCCGACGGTGTCGGGCTGCCGGGCGGGGAAGATGCCTTCCAAGATGGCGGCGCCCTTGGTGCATACGTGGCGGCGTGGACGGCGCGGGCTGAAGAGTAGGCGTCCGAGTTTCTCTGGGCCACATCCAGGGATCGCGCTGTGTCCACAGCCTGTTTCAGGTCCAATCCCGTTTTTTCCAGCAGTCTCTGCCGGATGTAAGTGGAGCTGAGGCCTGTGATGAAGGCATCGCGAACAAGCTCGTCAGTGTACACTGCGGCTTTTACATCTTGGCACTTGCAGTCTTTGCCAAGCGTTTTCAGGGTGCCTAGGAACTCATCCAGCGATTCCCCAGGTCGCTGTGCGCGAGTAGAGAGCAGATGCCTAGCATACACCTCATTCGTAGGCTGCTGGTAATGCACCTTTAAGATGTCGCAGGCGGCCGGGTATGTGCCGGCGTCTTGGATGAGGGGGTAAACCCGGTGGCTTACCCAATTCCGCAGAATTCCGAGTTTCATACTTGCAGCGTCCGTAGCGCCTGTGACGGCTGCGGAATTGTCCAGGAAGAATTCCATACACATAAACCAGTGTCCGAAGTGTGCCGATGCGTCCGAAGCATGCTGGTCCAAATCCAAATGTTCGGGTTTCAAGAGTTGATCCATTGTGTTGAAAAGTAAGTTAATAAAATTGATGTGCCTCAATAAATCCGAGACTCAATGTTAGCGGAACAAAACAAGGCTTTTATTAACTTAGAAGGTAACACACAGTGGAGAGGTATCTTCCATCCAGAGGTCTGCTGTACTGGATGTGAGGCAGGCTGGGCCTGCTTACATCGGGGCCAGGTATGGGCGGAGCCCTACACACAGTACAATACAATGGTGAGGAAACGGAACTGAGGTAAGGGAAATGAAACTGAAACCAAACCACAGTCACAGGCAGAGAATACCGATGAGTGATGAATGGCATATTTCATCACACCCTGTAGCACTGCAATTTTTTTCCTTCAGCTACTTATCCAACTCCCTTTTGAAAGCCATGATTGAATCTACCTCCACCCCCCTTTCAGGCAGTGCATTCCAGATCATAACCACTCGTTGCGTAAAAATGTTTTCCCTCATGTCGCCTTTGGTTCTTCTGCCAATCACCTTAAATCTGTGTCCTCTGGTTCTCGACCGTTCCACCAATGGGAACAGTTTCTCTCTATCTACTCTGTCTGGACCCCTCATCATTTTGAGCACCTCTATCAAATCTCCTCTCAACCTTCTCAGCTCTAAGGAGAACAACCCCAGCTTCTCCAGTCTCTCCACATAACTGAAGTCCCTCATCCCTGGAACCATTCTTGTAAATCTTTTCTGCACCCTCTCTAAGGACTTCACAACCTTCCTGAAGTGCGGTACCCAGAATTGGACACAATACTCCAGTTGAGGCCAAACCAGTGTTTAATAAAGGTTCATCATAACTTTCTTACTTTTGTACTCTATGGGGTCAATTTTCATTGACCCGTGGAGTCGGGATTGGAGGCGTGCGGGGGGTTAAAGTCCAGAATTCGGGGGTCCCGACACCATCCCGCCCCCAACCCGACTCCATGTAAGTTTCAAAGGAGGCGGGTACCCGCCCTGCACTGGGACCCGCCTACCCGAGGTGGGAAGAGATTAGTGCCAATTAACTGCCTGTTAACAGGTAGTTAACTGGCAGTTTTTAGCATATTCCCTATTTTAAAGCTTGAAGTGGGATTCCCGACGGCTCTAAACCATGCCAAGTTAGAGGAATCAGGTCGTCGGGTTGAAGGACTTGGAGGGGTTGAGATGTCGGTGTTTAGGTGAGTGATGGGTGCATGAGTGCAAGGGTAAGTGTGTTTGGTGTGTCTAAAGTGTGTAAAGAAGTTTAAATTACCTGTACTTACCTTTACAGCCTTTCTTCCTCTAGGTTTCGGGAGTCCATCATCTAACTGGCACAGAAAGCAGAATGGCTGCGATCTGTCAAAAGTGATAGCCTGCAGCTTTCTGTTCCGGTGAGATTTCTAACTGAGTCTGTGTAGAAGGACTCAGGTTAAAAGTAAGACTGTCAGTGTTTGACAGCTTCAAACAGCTGTGAAACGCTGATATTTCATCTGCCAAAACGTCTTGACAGATGAAATTTCAGCCTGTGACATCACCTGTTGCCGGTGGCCCTTAATTGGCCTGCTGAGCCCGCTGGGCAGGCTCAACAAGGTCAATCAAGTTAAAACCGCGTGGATTGGCCGCATCTCAATGGAGGCGGGACTACAACCCCAAAAGTTTTAGTCCCGCCTCCTTCCCGACTTCCAAATGAAAATCACCCCCTATACGTCTATTTATGAAGCCCAGGATCCCGTATGCTTTATTAACCACTTTCTCAACCTGCCCTGCCACCTTCAACAATTTGTGCACATATACCCCCAGGTCTCTCTGTTCATGCACCCCCTTTAGAATTGTACCCTATAGTTTATATTGCCGCTCCTCATTCTTCCTACCACTTTGCACTTTTCAGTGTTAAATTTCATTTGCCACGTGTCCGCCCATTCCACCAGCCTGTCTATGTCCTCTTGAAGTTGATCACTATCCTCCTTACTGTTCAATAAACTCCCAAGATTTGTGTCATCTGCAAATTTTGAAATTGTGCCCTGTACATCCATGTCCAAGTCATTAATATATATTAAGAAAAGCAGTGGTCCTAACACTGACCCCTGGGAAACAGCACTTTAAACCTTCTTCCAGTCCGAAAAACAACCGTTCACCACTACTTTCTGTTTCCTGTCACTTAGCCAATTTTGTATCCATGCTGCCTCTGTCCCTTTTACTTCATGGGCTTCAACTTTGCTGGCAAGCCTATTATGTGGCACTTTATCAAACAACTTTTGGAAATCCATGTACACCACGTCATCCACATCGTCCTCATCAACCCTCTCTGATACCTCATCAAAAAAACTCAATCAAGTTAGTTAAACATCATTTGTCTTTAACAAATCCGTGCTGGCTTTCCTTAATTAATCCACACTTGTCAAAGTGACTGTTAATTTTGTCCTTGATTATCCTTTCTAAAAGCTTCCCTACTACCGAGGTTAAACTGACTGGCCTGTAGTTGCTGGGTTTATCCTTACACTCTTTTTTGAACAAGGGTGTAACTTTTGCAATTCTCTAGTCCTCTGGCATCACCCCCATATCTAAGGAGAATTGGAAGGTTATGGCCAGTACCTCTGCAATTTCTTCCTTAACCTCCCTCAGCATCCTAAGATGCATCTTATCCGGTCCTGGTGACTTATCTACTTTAAGTACAGCCAGCCTTTCTAGTACCTCCTCTTCATCAATTTTTTATCTCATCCAGTATCTTAATTACCTCCTCTTTTACTATGAATTTTGCAGCATCTTTTTCCTTGGTGATGACAGATGCAAAATACTCATTTAGTACCTCAACCATGCCCTCTGCCTCCATGCGTAGGTCTCCTTTTTGGTCCCTAATCGGCCCCACCCCTCATCTTACTAACCACTTACTATATATATGCCTATAGAAGACTTTTGGATTCCCTTTTATATTAGCTGCCAATCTATTCTCATACTCTCTCTTTGCCACTCTTATTTCCTATTTTACTTCCCCTCTGAACTTCCTATATTCAACCTAGTTCTCACTTGTATTCTCAACCTGATATCTGTCATATGCCCCCTTTTTCTGCTTCATCTTATCCTCTATCTCTTTCGTCATCCAGGGAGCTCTGACTTTGCTTGCCCTACCTTTCCCCCTCATGGGAATGTGCCTTGACTGTACCTGAACCATCTCCTCTTTAAAGGCAGCCCATTGTTTGATAACAGTTTTGCCTGCCAATCTTTAATTCCAATCTACCCAGATCCGTAGCTAATCTAAACCTTATGATACTATGATCACTGTTCCCTAAATGTTCCCCTACTGACACTTGCTCCAATTGACCCACCTCATTTGCCAGAACCAGATCCAGCAATGACTCCTTCCTTGTTGGGCCAGAAACATACTGATCAAGAAAGTTCTCCTGAACACACTTCAGAAATTCTTCCCCCTCTCTGCCCTTTACACTATTATTATCCCAGTCTATATTAGGATAATTGAAGTCACCCATTATCACTACTCTAAAATTCTTGCACCCCTCTGTAATTTCCCTGCAAATTTGCTCCTCTTTATCCTTCCCACTAGTTGGGGTGGTGTATAGAATACACCTAGTAGTGTAATGGCACCTCTATTGTTTCTTAACTCTAACCAAATAGATTCTGTCCTTGACCCCCCAGGACATCCTCTCTCTCCAGCATTGTGATATTCTACTTAATCAATACTGCCACCCCACCTCCTTTATCTCCTTCCCTATCTTTCCTGAACACCTTATATCGAGGAATATTTAGTACCCAATTCTACCCTTTCTTGAGCCAGAGATCCGTCATTGCCATGACATCATATTCCCATGTGGCTATTTGCACCTGTAGCTCTACAATTTTATTTACCATGCTTTGTGTGACATGCACCTTCTTGTATTCTCTCTTAGTGTGACCCCACCTAATACCGTGCTATTTCTTACTCTAGTGTTATCGGTTTCTCCCAATCCTTTGTGCACCTTGTTTCTCCTTTTTAATGCTACATCCTGGCGCCCATTCCCCCAGCCAAATTAGTTTAAACCCTCCCCAACAGCACTAGTAAATCCCCCCATGAGGATATTTGTCCTGGCTCTGTTGAGGTGCAACCCATCCGGCCTATAATCATAATCATAATCATAATCAACTTTATTGTCATTGTTAGTGCACAAGTGCAGTACAACGAAATGTAGGCTTGCGGCTCCCGAGAGTGTACATTTAGGTTAAGACATTTAAACATTCAACATACATTTGGCTTGTAATACATTAACATAAACATAACCATAATAAAGTGCATTGGCAGATGTGCAGGCTTTAGAGTTTATTTGTGGAGTTCAGTAGGATGACAGCCCTGGGAAAGAAGCTGTTCCTAAATCTGGTCGTACGGGTGCAAATGCATCTGTAGCGTCTCCCAGATGGCAGGAGGGTGAACAGACTGTGGCTGGGGTGGGTAGGGTCTTTGATGATGGTCCGTGACCTCCGTAAACAGCGTTTCTGGTATATGTGCTCTATGGTCGGTAGCCGGGTGCCGGTAATGCGTTGGGCAGTTTTGACTACCTGCTGCAGGGCTTTCCGGTCATAGTAGCTACAGCTGCCATACCATACTGTGATACAGTTCGTCAGGATGCTCTCTATTGTGCAGCGGTAAAAGTTAGAGAGGATCAGGGGTGACAGGTTATATCCCTTCAGCCTCCTTAGGAAATATAGGTGCTACTGGGCCTTCTTCACCAGAGAGGAGGTATTGAGGGACCAGGAGAGGTCTTCCGTGATGTGGACTCCGAGGAACTTAAAGCTGTCCACCCTTTCCACCACAGCCCCATGGATGTGGATGGGGGTGTGACTTCCGCCTTTAGACTTCCTGAAGTCCACAATGATTTCTTTGGTTTTCTTGATGTTAAGGGCCAGGTTGTTATCGGCGCACCACTTCACGAGATGCTGGACCTCCTCCCTGTAGGCTGACTCATCGTTGTTGGTGATCTGGCCTACTACCGTGGTATCATCCGCAAACTTGATGATGGTGTTGGAACCATGAACAGCCACACAGTCGTGGGTGAAGAGGGAGTAGAGGTCCCACCTCCCCCAGAACCGGTCCCAATGTCCCCGGAATCTAAAGCCCTCCCTCCTGCACCATCTCTTCAGCCACGCATTCATCTGCTCTATCCTCCTATTTCTGTACTTACTCACGCATGCTCCAGGAGTAATCCAGAGATTACTACCTTTGATGTCCTGCTTTTTAATTTATTTCCTAGCTCCCTGAAATCTGTCTGTAAAACCTCACCCCTCTTTCTACCTATGTTGTTGATATCAATATGGACCACGACCTCTGGCTGTTCACCCTCCCCCTTCAGAATGTTCTGCAGCCGCTCAGTGACATCCTTGACCCTGGCACCAGGGAGGCAATATACCATCCTGGAATCATGTCTGCCACTGCAGAAATGCCTGTCTGTTCCCCTAACCATTGAATCCCCTATCACTATTGCTTTCCCGATCTTCCTCCTCCCACCTTGTGCTGCTGAGTCACCTGTGGTGCTGTGGACTTGCCTCTGGCTGTACTCCCCAGAGGAACCATCACCCTCACCAGTATTCACCGGTTAGAGAGTGAGATGCACTCAGGGGATTCCTGCACTACCTGCCTGGTCCTCCTTGTCTGTTTGGCAGTCACCCATTCCCTCTCTGCCTGCACACTCTTGCTCTGCGGAGTGACCACCTCCTGAAACACGCTATCCATGAAACTCTCAGTCTCACGGATGCACTGCAGTGACACCAGCTGCAAATCAAGCTCCAAAACCCGGAGCTCGAGCTCCTCCAGCTGACAACACCTCCTGCACACGTGGTTGTCCAGGACACGGGAAGTGTCCTGGAGTTCCCACATGGCACAAGATGTGCATTCCACGGGACTGAGGTGCCCTGCCATGCCTTTATTTAATAGACTATTAACTAACTTAACAGAAATAAACTTAAGACTAAAAGGGGGAGAAATTCAGTATCGCCCCGTTTGGGGCGCTAGTATTGGCGGTGCACAAAGTTTAGCGCCAGGCGCAAATTATCGCCGCCTCGAGCGATATTGGGTAGCTGCGCCCCTGAAGGTGATTGCGACGCTAAATCAGGCGCTGCACGACAGTCTTAAGGTGCTAACCCGGTGGCGCGACGCAATTTCTCCGTGGGCGGGCGCAGCGCAGGTGCTGTCAATTATTGAGTTCAGCCAGACACGCTGGCGCCAGCCAGCTCTTAAAGGGGCAGTTCGATCATCATCCCCAGCCGCACCCTGCGCATCGTAGGCCTCAAACTCGGCGGTAACCCACCTGTGGCGTCGACAACTGCCTGAACATGGAGAGGGCCAGGGAGAGAGCGCAGCACTTCAGCGAGGGGGCATTGGATGCTCTGGTTGGCGCGGTGGAGTGCAGGCGATCGGTACTCTACTCAGAGAATGGCAGGAGGCCTCAACACAGCGACTATCGCAGAGCTTGGAGGGAGGTTTCCAACAGAGTCACCTCCAGCAGCATGGTTCCCAGGACTCCTGTGCAATGCAGGAAGAAGTTCAACGACCTCACTCGGGTCGTCAGGGTGAGTGCCTTTTTCAGAATCATCTTCATCATCTGGACCTCACTTTATGGCCAGAGGGTGTGCAAAGCCCCAATGGCCAGCTCTCATCCAGCACCCATGGCCCTTTCTGGAAACACACACGCACATTCAGCTCTGTGCATAATGTAAGGGCTCCTGGACCATGGGAGGCATGTCATCCCAGATCAGGGCAGCATAATGTAAGGGCTAATCGACCATGGGAGGCATGTCATCTCAGATCAGGGCAGCATAATGTAAAGGCTAATCGACCATGGGAGGCATGTCATCTCAGATCAGGGCTGCAGGTTTCATCACATCCCGTCCTTTCTCTTGCAGGCCAAGCTGGCCCATAATAGAAGGCAACAGCATTGGACCGGAGGAGGCCGGCCTCACCTGCAGACCCTCACAGACCTGGAGGAGCGTGTCCATTGGATTGTGGCAAGCCGGATGATTGGCCCCATCGCCTCTGGAGATGTCGACCCCTTTGTGGACAGCAATGGAAAGGTCATCACCTTTTTGACCTCTCTCCTTCCACTTGTTCCCCACACCAGCATGCTTTTTCACTCTCGAGCCAACTCAGAGCATTGCAGCACTCATGCATTCCTTGCTGCCACCCTGTCCTTTCGCTAAAGCAACTCTTGAACCTCCCTGCTTTCAGATGCTGCATCACCAGCTCGGGAGGCGGGCCCTCAAGCTGCCAGTGCGAGTGACTCTGGAGGCGAGGAGGAGGAGGAAGCCGGACCATCTGTACCACCCTCAGGTGAGCCAGCCCATGTCCAGACTGGGGAGATGCCTTCCCTGGAGGAGAGCGGGGGGAATGGTCTGAGGAGGATGCAGCTCCAGGACCCAGCAGCCTGCAGCAATGTGAGGGGGGTAGGGAAGCTCGGGGGCACCGTCTCCCCGGAGGGTGAGTCGGGCCTCGAGTGCTGCTGCACAGAGCACAGAAGAGGTGCATGCCCTCACAGAAATGAGCGCCCAGGCTGGGCTGAGGCACACTAAGCTCATGGCTGCAGTGGCAAGGATGCCCGATTCCATTGAGACACTGGCAAGGAGTGTCCAGGACTTCGGCGCAGCACAGGCAAGGAGTGCGCAGGACTTCAGCGCAGCACTGGCAAGGATTGTCCAGGACTTCGGCGAAGCACTGGCACCTGCCTCGCAAGTGCTGAGTGCTGCCATGCAGTCAGTGGCTGGTCTCATGCAGACGCAGATTGAGGCCACGTGAGCACTGACTGCTGCCACCCTCACTGGATTGGGCAGGATTCCCCGGGGCCCACGCCGCGCCACAGCAGGCCAACAATCTGTGCACCAGCCGATTGCTGCGCATGCTGCGGCGCTGCCCCATCAGAGTGCCAGTGTGTCGGCCTACCAGGGAGCTGCTGTCCGCTCTCAGGATGATAGCATTCCTGATGCCACCATTGGCACTTCTCCACTGCAGCTGCCACCACCTGTAGGACGGACTGCTGCCACCCATGCGGAGTTGGAGCAGTCAGCAGCTGGGCCCTCCAGGCCCAGAGCTGGTCCAGGTCGTACCTCAAGGGCATCTGCGGTCTCAGTTTCGGACAGTCAGCAGGCCTCCCCCAGCCTTGCTGCAGCCACTGGGGTCCCATTACGGAGGAGCTGCAGGGCGGGAAGGGTACAATTCTGCAAGGGAAGCAGATCACCATCGAGGGGCAAAAAGTAGGAGGTGCTGCTAAATTATGTTATTTCTTTCATTCAAGGCCGAGGATGCTGGTCTGAATGTTGGTTATGTTTTGGACATTGTCTCCAGGGTGTGAGAGCCAGTTATGTGGCAGTCTGTTTGTTTTGGTGTTTGTTTCCATTGCTTTGTCATGCGGGAAGGGTACACAGTTTGTTAAATAAAGAAGTTTATTTATTCACAATGTCCATGTCTGTTCTTTGCACAAATTGTTGCCTTGACCGGCTTAGGGGTAGCAGAACGGTTCCATTCATGTTCTTGGAATGGCAGAAAGCATTGGGGGGGGGGGAAGAAGAAGAAGAAGAAGAAGAAGAAGAAGAACTCCATATCATCCATATGCTCCATCATCATATCGTCCTCCTCCTCCTCCATATCATCCATATGCTCCATCATCATATCGTCCTCCTCCATATCATCCATATGCTCCATCATCATATCGTCCTCCTCCTCCTCCATATCATCCATATGCTCCATCATCATATCGTCCTCCTCCATATCATCCATATGCTCCATCATCATATCGTCCTCCTCCTCCTCCTCCATATTCTCCATCATCATGATGTCTGGTGGCATTGGCTGGGTCCTGAGGATTGCCAGGTTATGCAGCATGCAACACTCAACCACGAAGTGGCAGACTCGCTCAGGTGAGTACTGAAGGGCTCCTCCGGAATGGTCCAGACAGCGGAACCATTGCTTCAGCACGCCGATTGTGTGCTCCACAATGTTCCTGGTCGCTTGATGGCTCTCGTTGTATCGTTCTTCAGCAGGGGTGCTGGGCGAACGGAGCGGGGTCAGCAGCCAGGGGCACAGAGGATAGCCTTTGTCCCCGAGAAGCCAGCCTCCTGGGTGAGCCAGGGCTTCGAAAAGGTCTGCCACAGAAGTCTGGTGCAGGATGAAGGCGTCATGGCTGCTGCCTGGAAAGTGGGCATTCACAGCGAGTATCAGCTGTCGGTGGTCACAGACCAGCTGCACATTCAAAGAATGGAACCCCTTTCGGTTGCGCAAATCCTCCGCATTCTCTAGAGGTGCCCGCAAAGCCACATGCATGCAGTCAATGGCGCCCTGCACCATGGGGAAGCCCGCTATCCTTGCGAAGCCCTCTGCGCGCTCTCACTGCTTGTCCGGGGTCATTGGGAAGGAGATGTACTGACGTCTCCTTTTAAAGAGGGCATTAGTCACTTGACGGATGCAGCAATGCACCGTGAACTGTGAGATGTTGGCAATGTCCCCAGCAGCGGCCTGAAAGGAGCCGCTGGCATAGAAGTTTAGAGTCACAGTGATCTTCACAGCCACCGACAGAGATGTCCTGCATCTTAGTTGAGGCTGCAGATCTGGCTGAAGCAGGTGACAGAGCTCAGTGACCATCTCCTTACTGAAGCACAGCCTTCAGAAACATTGCTCCTCCGACATGTTGATATACGAAAACTGTTGGCGGAAAACCCTGGCAGCGTAAGGTCTCGTGTGCCAATGTCTGTTGGCCCTCCTCTGTCTGGCCATGCCTGCCACTCTATCCCTGCATCTCTGTGCCCTGTCAATATGATTGAGAAGGATGACATTCCCATCCAATGCACCCCCATAGTAAGTGCGCACTGAAAGTTATGCCGGTTGAGAAGCTTACCAACTGCAAAGTTATGTTCAGAAGGCTAAAGTTCCTCAGCCAGCGCTGGCTCACTGCAGAAATGGCTCTCCGTTTGTCTTTGAGCAACTCTCTCTCTCTCTCACAGAAGGTGTGGTCCAAAAATGGCTACCACTAATAATCCAGGAAGAGTCCCCTTTAAATAGCGCCCCCCCCAGCCCGACAGCGACTGGGAAACATTCAAGGTAACCTGTCGTTGGTAGCGCCAGGCGGAATGGAGGGGGACGCCACTGAATTTCTGGTCGGGGCGCCCTAAGGGCGTTGCACACTGAAATAACATCATGATCTGCGTGCGCCGGTGAGCGGGGGCTACGGTTTAGTGCCGGCGCTAAATGTCCGCTCAATTTGGGAAGAGGTGCAGGGTTCACTGTGCCCGGGCGCTAGTTGGTTAGCGCCCCACTTCCCAATCTCTTTAGGCGCTAATGGGTGGTGCAACCAACCGAATTTTTCCCCCAAAGCCTTAAAAGACAGGCCTACCTTTATCTCTGGCCACTCCTCTTGCTCTCCTGCAGGTCCTTTGAAGGTGGCAGGATAAGTTGAGAAGGCTGTTAAAAATCATATGGAATCCTTGGCTTTATTATTGGAAGAATAGAGTACTAAAGCAAGGAAGTTATACTAAACCTACAAAACACTGGTTAGGTCCCTAATTCTAGTCACCACACTTTAGGAAGGACATCAAGACCTTGGAGAAGGTACAGAAGAGGTTTACCAGGATGATACCAGGGATGAGGAACTTCAGTTACGTGGAGAGATTGGAGAAGCTGGGATTTTTCTCCTTAGAGCAAAGAAGGCTAAGGGGAGACCTAATAGAGGTATTCAAAAATATGAGGAGTTTTGACAGAGCAAGTAGAGAGAAATTGTTTCCTCTGGCAAGTGGGTCGGTACAACGGGCCAAATGGCCCCCTTCTGTGTTGTAAGATTCTATGATTCTATGATTCTGCTTGAAGTAACTTCCTCTGTTCCATTTACACTGATACTTGGAGTAACTCTAATGTACTCATTCAAGGTATCAATCCATAGTCTTTGTTATTTACACAAAAACCCAGAGTGACTCTGATGAATTCAATCCAAGCACTAGCTCATGGGCCACACCATCTAGTTACATCAAGTTACATCGAGTCTACAGCAAAGAAAGAGGCCATTCGGCCAATCTGGCTCCACACGAGCTTCCTCTCACCCTACTTCATCTAACACTAGCAGCATATCCTTCTATTCCTTTCTCCCTTATGTGCTTACCTAGCTTCCCCTTAAATGTATGTTTGTGGTAGCGCATTCCACATTCTTACCACTCTTCGGGTAAAGATGTTTCTCCTGAATTCCCTATTGGATTTATTAGTGACTATCTTATATTAATGACCTCTAGTTTTGGACTCCATATAGCGCCTTTCATGACCTCTGGACATCTCAAATCACTACAGCCAATGAAGCACTTTTGAAATGTAGTCACTGTTGTAATGTAGGAAACACAGCAGCCAATTTGCGCACAGTAAGCTCCCACAAACAGCAATGTGATAATGACCAGATAATCTGTTTTAATGATGTTGATTGAGGGATAAATATTGGCCAGGTCACTGATTATATCTCTCCTGTTCTTCTTCGAAATAGTGCCTTGAGATCTTTTACATCCACCTGAGAGAGCAGACGGCCCCTCGGTTTAATGTCTCATCCGAAAGACGGCGTCTCTGACAGTGCAGCACTCCCTCAGTAGTGCACTGGAGTGTCAGCCTAGATTTTTGTGCTCAAGTCTCTGGAGTCTCTAACTAGAGGTCTATAGCTTGTTTTGTATTGTTACGGATATTAGAAATTCACATTGTCCTGCTAATTTAGGAAATCGCCCTTTTTCCTCCTCCAATTTGCCTTCTAATTTTCTCCCTTTTCCCCAGTTCTTCTGATGGTGCTGATTCATATTGGTTTAAGGCTAGCCCCTTCTTTATTTGTGAGCCTGGTCAAAGACATTGGCAGGAATACAACTAAGCTCAACCTCTGAGCACATCTCAGAAGGGGCCACTGAACAACGGTCAGGACAGAGACGCTGACTTTTTTTCCTCTCCCTACCCTGGGGACACAGACCAATTGTGCTGTCCTTCATTAGCACCCTAATTGAGATCATAACTTCAACCAGGGGTTAAACCTGAGATCTTCCTTTGTAGGCTGCTGGGTTCAGCATCATATGGTACATTTATCAAAAGTTGGCAAATTGAATCCTTGGGGCCATTTCACGAGCTGGAAGGCGGAGAAAAATTTGTCCTGTGTTAGATCTGAACACTTTCATTGCCCTCCCATAGTTGGCTTGCCCTTACACATATTGAGGGTAATTTCAATCTAATATAATGGAAGGGAAAAAACAATGGTGGCAATTTTAATCTAACTTGCCCGGCGAGAATGGGAAGGGTTTGGGTTGGACGCCCGTTTTATACCTCTTCCGATTTTATGCTCCACTGAAGTCAATGGTGCGTTCTCGCCAAGCGGGTTTTTGTCCATTCCACTGCATTTGGTGCACTGTATAGGGTTGCCAGTTCTGGTTGGACATATTCCTGGAGGTGTCATCACATGACCTCCTACTTCCAACTGCTCCGCCCCCACACTCCTGCCATTGGCCACCCAATATGTCCATACTCGCGGTGCACCAGCTTTCCCATGCCAATTGGAAAGCGAATAGACTCTTCATTAGCCAATTGGATGATTCTTGACTGTCAGTCAAACAGCCTTTCTTTCCCATGTCTGATATTTTTATAACTAATGAACAAAAGTATTCAAAGATTTTTTTTTTAAAACAATTTTTTATTGCCCTTATGGTTTTTTTCCTGGGTTGCTTGTGTAGTGTATGTACCTTTAAGAGGAACTATGTTTTTGAAGCCCCTGTATACTGTAGTACCGGTAGTGACCACTCGGGTATACAAGCCTGTGTAGCGTCTTGTGTAGTTAGTTCACCTCCAGACTTTGTTCAGTAAACACTTGTTAAATCAACTCCTGCATTCCATGTCTCCATTTAACACATGGACCTAACAGTGGCGACGAGTTAGAAACAAACTTACCTGCAATTCGGCAGCACCTCAAGGGGATCGATTCCTCAGACGAAGGTCGAAGCCAGAAGCAAGAAAAAAACAAACAAACTGTGGTTTCACCAGCTAAACGGGCTGGTGGCAGGTAGTGCACTGATCCTTCCTGGGCTGCGGCGGGCTAGAGCTCGATCGGGTGGCTCTGCAATGGGGCCGGGCAGCGAGTCGGGAAGCAGAAGCAAAGAGAGAGAGAGGGTGGAGCACTCAGGGCGCGGCCGGTGCTGCAAAGCAGGTCGGCGTTCGGACCGAGCAGAAGGAGGGGAAAGTCCCAGAGGGTCCGCTCCACGACGGGAACGGTTCTCCAAGTAACGGAGAAACTATTGAAGAGGTATATATATTAAAAAAATAGAAATACCGCGAAAAGCTGCAGGTCGCAACGGGAACCATGGAGAACAGCGTTGGTAGCAGCGGCAGCGGAGGGAAAGCGCGGGAGGCGCCATCTTAACTCGGCGGGGAAGAAAGAAAAGCGCGGGAGGCACCATTTTGATCCATCTGGGATGGAGGAAAAGCGCGGGAAGCGCCATTTTAGATTTTCAAGATGCCGAAGACTGGCAATATTACTGCTTTCGATAGTGATATAGAAGATTGGACCACATATGTGGAAAGAGTGGAGGTATATTGCAAGGCGAATGAAGTAGCGGATGATAAAAAGGCACCGGTACTTCTAAATCTGATGGGCGCAAGGACATACGGGCTGTTACGAAACTTGATCACTCCAGCCAAACCGATGGACAAGAATTTTAAGGAGATTGTTGATAACTTACAGGAGCACTTAAACCCAACACCGCTGCTGATAGCGGAACGATTCAAATTCTTCAGGGGGAATCAGCACAAGAATGAAAGTAACGCTGATTACCTCACCGAATTACGAAAGCTGTCAAAGCACTGCCAATTTGGGGCAGGACTGGCAGATTCTCTACGAGACAAAATCGTCTGCGGTCTCCTAAGCGAAGGAACACAGAAAAGACTACTTTCTGAGAAAGATTTGACACTGGACAAGGCTTTCAGTGTGGCTGTATCATACGAAGCAGCAGCAAGACGAGCTGCAGAGATACAGCAAAAGCCACAGGACTTCGGCACCCATGAAATGACACGGGGTTTCGAGAGATGTTATCGCTGCGGCAGATCCACCCATGACCAGAAGGACTGCTGGTTCAAGGACAAAGCATGCAGGCAATGCAGAAAGATGGGACACATTGCACGTGTATGCAGATCTGGAAAAAAATCCACTGACAGTAAAAAAGTCATTAAGAAAAAGTACAGAAAGGTACAAATGATGACGGACAGTAGCTCCGAAGACCAGAAGAGCGATGGTGACTCCGGAAACAAGAGACTAAGCTGTCTCAAATTACATAATGTAATTGCCAAAGAAGATTACCAGACCATTTGGGTTACCCTCACGATAGCGGGGTCCCCAGTCAAAATGGAGCTAGATACAGGATCAGCTCTGACCGTCATGAGTCGACGGGATTACGAGCGGCTATTTCCGCATATACCTTTGAAAGACACATCCATTATCTTGAAGACATATACGGGGCAGAAAGTATACCCCAGAGGAAAATAAGGGTGCCTGTTGTATACAACAGCAAGGAAATACAGAAGTTGTATTTATACATTCTGCAAGATGGTGGTCCACCGTTGTTGGGACGTGAATGGATCAGAAAGATACGTTTAGACTGGCACTCCATTCAGGCACTGACGGTGGCCAGTAAGAAAAAAAATGATGATGACGTCATACCTGGACGATTAAAAGAAATCTTGGCTAACGCCAAAGAAGTGTTTCAACAGGAACTAGGAACCCTGAAAGGCGCCACCGCCTCAATAAAAGTGGAAGATGCGGCAAATCCCAAATTTTTTAAGGCAAGGCCGGTGCCATACGCAATTCGTCCAGCTGTCGAGGCAGAGCTGGAGAATTTGGAAAAAGCAGGCGTGTTATCCAAGGTAGATTGGAGCGAGTGGGCAACACCCATCGTCCCGGTCATGAAGAAAACGTTGAATAATGATAAATCTGAAGAACAGAGAAAAATTTGCATCTGTGGGGACTTCAAGGTGACTGTAAACCCGGTTCTTCACACGGTACAGTATCCTCTTCCGAGGATAGAAGATATTTTCGCCTCACTATCCGGAGGGAAACGTTTCACCAAAATTGACTTAGCACAGGCATATCTACAGATGGAGGTTGAGGAGGCCTCTAAAAAGTATCTCACGATAAACACACACAAAGGCCTGTACCAGTACAATCGACTGGTTTTCGGAGTGGCATCAGCTCCGGCTATCTGGCAAAGAGCTGTGGAGCAAGTCCTGCAAGGGATTCCGGGGACACAATGCTACCTAGACGACATCCTTGTAACAGGAGAAAAGGACAACGAGCACCTTGCCAACTTGGAGCAGGTGCTCACGAGGCTGAGAGAACGAGGCCTACGAGCAAATCGCCCCAAGTGTGAATTTTTCCAGAAACAAATATCATATTGTGGCCATGTCATTAATGAAGAAGGGTTGCATAAGTCACCTGAAAAAATTGAAGCGGTCGTAAAGGCCCCAGCGCCTGAAAATGTCTCACAATTAAGGTCGTTCCTGGGATTAATAAATTACTATCATAAATTTTTACCAAACTTGTCGACGGTTCTGCACCCTCTTAACGCACTGCTACAAACGGGAGTAGTTTGGAAATGGAGTGAAGACTGTAAACGTGCCTTCCATAAATGCAAAGGCTTGATCACGTCCAGGGAAGTGTTGGCTCATTACAACCCATCACTGCCAATCAGACTGGCGTGCGATGCATCCCCTTACGGCGTGGGAGCGGTATTATCGCATAGATTCCCTGATGGCTCGGAGCGGCCGATAGCTTTTGCGTCACGCTCATTGAACTCAGCTGAGCGTAACTATGCCCAGATCGACAGGGAGGCACTCAGCCTGGTGTGGGGGGTGAAGAAATTCAACCATTACCTACACGGACAAAAAATTTACCTTGTTGACTGACCATCAACCCCTTGTCTCCATATTCAACCCTAAAAAGGGCACTCCCATTACGACAGCGCAAAGGCTACAGAGGTGGTCCCTTTTCCTAAGGGCACACCAATATGACATAGAACACAAAGGAACAAAACAGCATGGAAATGCTGACGGGTTATCGCGCCTACCGTTGCCAACGGTAGAAGAGGCGCCTACAGTGGACCCAGTGGAGATGTTCCACTCGACCATAGTGGAATGTCTACCGGTGGCAAATTCTACCATTGAAAAGGAAACGCGAAATGACCCGACTCTCTCACGAGTCTACGAATTAACGGTGAAGGGATGGCCAGCACATGGTGAACCACTGTTGCCAGCATTCTCGCAAAGAAGAGAACAGCTGTCAGTGTGCCGAGGAACCTTGATGTGTGGATCCAGAGTGGTGATTCCACCCAAACTCAAGGATAAAGTTCTAAAGGAGCTTCACGAGGGGCATCTGGGTGGAGTGAAAATGAAGAACTTAGCCAGAGCGTTTGTGTGGTGGCCAGGTATCATCAAAGAAATGACCAAGAGCTGTCTAGGATGCCAGAAGGTCCAAAACGCCCCACCACAAGCCCCTCTACATCCATGGGAGTGGCTCTCATCTCCATGGCAAAGGGTACATATCGACTTTGCTGGTCCATTTATGGACTCAATGTTCTTAATCGCAGTGGATGCACACTCCAAGTGGCCGGAGGTAATAAAGATGTCCTCCACCACCACGGAATAAACCATCACAGTATTAAGGACCATATTCGCCAGGAATGGGCTGCCTGAGCAGATCTGTTCTGATAATGGACCGCAATTTGTATCTGAAGAATTCAGGAAGTTCTTAAAAAACAATGGGGTTAAGCACTACACGTCCGCCCCATACCATCCCGCCACCAATGGATTAGCTGAAAGGTTTGTCCAGACCTTCAAGAAGGCCATAAAGGCCATGGGTAATGAAGACATAAATCTACAACATAAGGTAGATAACTTCTTGTTTGCGTACAGGAATGCAACACATGTAGTTACAAACCAAACCCCCGCCATGATGTTTTTCAATAGAAGACTAAGATGCCGGCTGGATTTGGTCAAGCCAAATGTCAGAAGGGACGTAGAGAACCGGCAATTTCAAAGCATGAATGAAAGGCCAACTAGAACCTTCCAGATAGGTCAACCAGTTTTGGCCCGGGACTACCGTACCGAGAAATGGCAGCCTGGAACTATTTGCACACGACTAGGACCGCTGATGTATACCGTGGACATTGGAGAAAGCATAATAAGGCGCCATGCTGACCAGATCATAGAGTCATCCGAAAAAGGACAACCTACACCACAACTCTATACGCCTAGTGATGAAGCAGAGATACCCATAGTATCTACCTCTGATCCGGTGATACTGGAACCAGATGAACCCGACACTGGCATGGAAGCCGAATCGACCTTGCCAAAAGAACCTACTACACCACCGAAACCTACTACACCACCGAGGCGTTATCCGGACCGAGTCAGGAAGCCTCCAGAGAGACTGAATTTGTAATTGATTAACTTCAGCAAATGTGTAGATTATTGTTCTTGTATAAATGTTATTTAATGATTACTTAAAATGTTATGTACTATTTATCTAAAAGGGGAGGAATTGTAGTGTATGTACCTTTAAGAGGAACTATGTTTTTGAAGCCCCTGTATACTGTAGTACCGGTAGTGACCACTCGGGTATATAAGCCTGTGTGGCGTCTTGTGTAGTTAGTTCACCTCCAGACTTTGTTCAGTAAACACTTGTTAAATCAACTCCTGCATTCCGTGTCTCCATTAACACACGAATCTAACAGCTTGCAGCAGTGTCCTGGAGTTTAGTCTTTAACTCCTGGAGACGTCAGGGCAATCCTGAAGTGTTGGCAACCCAAGTACCGCAGAAGAACCAGCTAAAAAACCCCAAAAGAAGCAACTTTGGAATAATTATTGTTGATGAGAACGTATGATGGACAAGATACATTCCTGCATCTTCTGAGCGCACAGTAATTTAAAATAACAGCTTTGCTAATTGTTTTACCTTTGGACTTTTTGCAGTCAGTTTAATGCCCTTAAAATGACACTGCAGCAATGAAATGTAACATCCATGTAAACTCTGTTGGACTTTTTAAAGAATGGATAATGATTTAATTAACAGTAGCCATACTGATAACAGAGTGCCAGGGAGAAAATGTGTATAATTCAACATTTAGAAAAAAAAGGTTTAGACAAGGCCACAAGCCTGATGGAGCCAAGCAAATCAATGTGTGTAAAAGGCAAACCTATTCATGCAGCTAATTTTCTTTTGCTAAATCTTGTTTTTCAATAAAGAGAGATGAGAAAATGCACTGTTATTGAGTATTGATTAGTGAAGTTGTTGTGGGCACTCTTAACCCCTTGTGGAACAATCCCTAAATAAGAATGTGAAGTGCAGCTTCACTAGTGGAGTCACACAGATCAGAAAGTCCCAAGGTGATTTCCAGTCTATGCTGAGTTAGCTTATCTCAGCCGGGATGCCAAAAGAACACTACAATTGGCTTCAGCACCTCCTGGATTAGGCAAGGGGGAGATCAGCAAGGGTTCCTGTGGCTAATCTAGTGACTCCTGCTGGCGTACAGTTGTGTTGGTGCTAATCAACCTCCAGTGTTTCACCCAAATCATTGTCCACGTTGAGTGAGCCAAAATTGTCAGTTATAGCAGGTTATATTTCTGTGGACAGCGTGACAGCTGAGCCTGATGTTGTCCTCACCCAAGGTCCTCACACATGCATATTCCCACAGGGGTCATTTGGATAGCGATCAGGAGCAGGAATCCTGGATGGTTTTTAATTTGTTAGTCTTAAATAATGAGATTAATTGCAGAGCCCTCACTTCTACTGTGACTGGGGAAACTCAGCATGGACCAGGGATTGAACCTGGAACCTTCCTGGTTTATATGGCTCAGTAGCAGACAACATTGCACACTTATTTACTGAACCATCAGGTAATCCCATCACTGATTCTAAGACAGAGTAATGGTTCTGCTTTTGTGCAACCATTACATTACAAGCTCGCGAGATAGGTATGGATGGGAAAGGCCATTAAACTTGTTGGGACACCGCCAGGAGGTTGATGGAGTCAAGTATAGAGGTATATAAATGCTGGCAGGAGTTAAAGAGGATGGTGTTAGGTTTGCTAACATTTGGCTGATTCAGGTATTGATATTGGACAGGCAGTTGGAGCAGGGTGCAGCAGCCTTTGGATCTATGGAGAAGTAAAGTTGGGTGTCATCAGCATGCATGTAGAAATTGAGCCCATGCTTCCAGATGATAGAGTCATAGGGCTCGAATTTCCAAGCCCCGTGGAGGCGGGTTTGGAGGCAGGAGTGGAGGGAAAATTGCAGAATCGGGGGGCACGGACCTTTCCCGCCCCCAACCCACCTCCATGCCCGTTTCACAGGAGGCGGGTACCCGACCTATGCTGGGAGCCGCCTCCCCGAGGTGGGAAGGGGATTACTGCCAATTAACTGCCTGTTAACAGGTCATTAACAGACAGTTTTTGGCCTAATCCCTATTTTTAGCCCTGAAGTGTGGGCTGCCCGATGGCTCCAAACCACGCCAAGTTAACGAGGCGGACTGCTGGGCTGAAGGGCTTGGAGGGTTCGAGATGTTCGGTGTTCAGGTGAGTGATGGGTGCATGAGTGCAGAGGTAAGTGTGTTTGGTGTGTGTAAAGTGTTTAAATAAGTTTTACTTACCTTTACTTACTAATGCAGGCTTCCTTCCTTCAGGTCTCGGGAGTCCCTCATCTCACTGACACAGAATTCTACTTTCTGTTCTGGAAAGATTTCTAACTGAGTCTATGGAGAAAGACTCAAGTTAGAAGTCAGATTGTCAGTGTTTGACAGCTTCACAGAGCTGTCAAATGCTGATATTTCATCTGTCAAAAACGCTTGAGAGATGAAATGTCAATCCCTGACGTCACCTGTAACCGGGTGTCCCTTCATTGGCCTGCTGAGCCCGCTGGGTGGGCTCAACAAGGTCAATCAAGGGAAAATCGCATGGGTAGGCCACAAATCGATGGAGGCGGGACTACAACCCAAAAGGTGGGAGTCCCGCCTCCATCACGTCCCCATTGACAAAATCCAGCCCTCAGAGTCATAACGGCACAGAAAGAGGCCATTCGGCCCATCGAGTCCATGCCAACTCTCTGTAGAGCAATCCAGTCAGTCCCATTCCTCCGCTCTATCCCCGTAGCCCTGCAAGTTTATTTCCCTCAAGTGCCTATCCAATCTCCTCTTGAAAACATTGAGTGTGTCCGCTTCCACCACTTCCGTCAGCAGTGAGTTCCAGGTCCTCACCACTCGCTGCGTAAAAAAGTTTTTCCTCTCTTGCCCAAAACCTTAAATCTGTGTCCCCTAGTCCTTGTACCATCAACTAGTGGGAACAGCCTTTCCCCGCCTAGCCGATCCAAACCCATCATAATCTTGTACACCTCAACCTACTTTGCTCTAATGAAAACAAATCCAGCTTCTCCAACCTGTCCTTGTAGCTAAGATCCCCCATCCCCGGAACCATTCTGGTAAATCTCCTCTGCACCCTCTCAAGGGCCTTCACATCCAAGTGTGGTGACCAGAATTGGATGCAATACTCTAGTTGTGGCCTAACCAGCGCTTTATAAAGATTCAGCATAACTTCTTTACTTTTGTACTCAATACCTCTACTTATGAAGCCCGAGATCCCATGTGCTTTGTTAACCACTCTCTCAATATGTCCTGCGACCTTCAGGGACCTATGCACGTTAACTCCCAGGTCCCTCTGTCCCTGCACTCTTTAAAACTGTGCCATTAAGTGTATATTGCCTCTCCCTGTTCCTTCTGGCAAAATGCATCATCTCACACTTCTCTGTATTAAATTCCATCTGTCACTTGTCTACCCATTCTGCTAGCCTTTCTATGTCCTGTTGCAGTCGATTGTTTGCCACACCCTCAAGTTTGGTGTCATCGACAAATTTAGAAATTCTATTCTATTCTAATATCCAGGTCATTTATATATATCAAAAAAAGCAGTGGCCCCAGCACTGACCCTTGTGGAACACCACTGTCTACCATCCCCCAGTCTGAAAAACAGCCATTACCAGCCATTTTCTGTCTTTAAGCCAATTCCTTATCCAAGCTGCCACTGACCCACCTATTCCATGAGCCTTAGTTTTGTTAACCAGCCTTCTATGTGGTACTTTGTCAAACACCTTCCTAAAATCCAGGTAGACAACATCCATTGCATTCCCTTCATCCATCCTCCCTGTCACTTCATCAAAAAATTCAATTTGATTAGTCAACCATGATCTGCCTTTTACAAATCTATGTTGGCTCTCCTTAATTAGTTTAAACCTCTCCAAGTGCCCGTTAATTTTTTCCTTGAATATTGTTTCTAAAACTTTACCTACCACTGATGTTAAACTGACCAGCCTATAATTACAGGATTGTCCAAAAGTTAACTTGCAAGAAGGGGACCAGAGATGGAGCTCTGTGGTACACTGGAAGTGACTGTGTGTGCAGAGAAGGAGAAGTCACTGGAGATGATACAATATCATAGAAACATAGAAACATAGAAGATAGGAGCCGGAGTAGGCCATTCGGCCCCTCGAGCCTGTTCCGCCATTTAATGAGATCATGGCTGATCATCCAAATTCAGTACCCTGTCCCTGCTTTCTCCCCATATCCCTTGATCCCTTTAGCCTTAAGAAATATATCTAACTCCTTCTTGAATATATTTAATGAATTGGCCTCAACGGCCTTCTGTGGTAGAGAATTCCACAGGTTCACCACTCTCTGAGTGAAGAAATTCCTCCTCATCTCAGTCCTAAATGGCTTACCCCTTTATCCTTAGACTGTGACCCCTGGTTCTGGACTCCCCCGCCATCGGGAACATCCGTCCTGCATCAAGTCTGTCTAGACCTGTTAGAATTTTATAAGTTTCAATGAGGTCCCCTCTCATTCTTCTAAACTCTAGCGAATACAAGCAAAATCGACCCAATCTCTCTTCATACGTCATTCCTGCCATCCCAGGTATCAGTCTGGTGAATCTTCGCTGCACTCCCTCCATGGCAAGAACATCCTTCCTCAGATAAGGTGACCAAAACTGCACACAATACTCAAGGTGTGGTCTCACCAAGGCCATGTAAAACTGCAGCAAGACATCCTTGCTCCTGTACTCGAATCCTCTCGCTATGAAGGCCAACATACCATTTGCCTTCTTAACCACCTGCTGCACCTGCATGCTTACCTTCAGTGACTGGTGCACAAGGACACCCAGGTCTCATTGCGCTTCCCCTTTTCCCAATCTATTGCCGTTCAGATAATAATCTGTCTTCCTGCTTTTGCCACCAAAGTGGATAACCTCGCATTTATCCACATTATACTGCATCTGCCATGCATCTGCCCAATCACCCAACCTGTCCAAATCATACTGGAGTTTCTGTGCATCCTCCTCACAGCACACCCACCCACCCAACTTTGTGTCACCTGCAAACTTGGAGATATTACATCTAGTTCCCTCGTCTAGATCATTAATATATATTGTGAATAACTGGGGTCCTAGCACTGATCCCTGCGGTACCCCTCTAGTCACTGCCTGCCGCTCGGAAAAAGACCCGTTTATTCCAACCCTTTGCTTCCTGTCTGCCAACCAGTTCTCTATCCAAGTCAGTACCTTACCCCCAATCCCATGTGCTTTAACTTTGCACGCTAATCTCTTATCGAAAGCCTTCTGAAAGTCCAAATACACCACATCCACTGGTTCTCCCTTATCTATTCTACCAGTTACATCCTCAAAAAATTCCAGTAGATTAGTCAAGCACAATTTACCTTTTGTAAATCCATGTTGACTTTGTCTGATCCTGTCACTGTTTTCCAAGTGCTCTGCTATTACATCTTTTATAATGGACTCTAGCATTTTCCCCACTACCAATGTCAGACTTACCGGTCTATAATTCCCCGTTTTCTCTCTACCACATTTTTTAAACAGTGGGGTTACATTAGCTGCCCTCCAATCCATGGGAACTGTTCCAGAGTCTATAGAATTTTGGAAGATGACCAGTAATGCACCTACTATTTCTAGGGCCACTTCCTTAAGTACCCTAGGATGTAGATTATCAGGCCCTGCAGATTTATCGGTCTTCAATCCCGTCAATTTCCCTAACACCATTTCCCTACAAATACTGATTTCATTCAGTTCCTCCCTCTCATTAGACCCTATGTTCCCCGACATCTCTGGGAGGTTATTTGTGTCCTCCTTTGTGAAGACAGAACCAAAGTATGTATTTAATTGGTCTGCCATTTCTTTGTGCCGCATTGTAAATTCCCCTGATTCTGACTGCAAGGGACCTACGCTTGACTTCACCAATCTTTTTCTCTTCACTTACCTATAGAAGCTTTTACAGTCAGTTTTTATGTTCCCTGAAAGCTTCCTTTATTTTCCCCCTCTTAATTAATCCCTTTGTCCTCCTTTGCTGAATCCTAAACTGCCAGCAATCCTCAGGTTTGCTGCTTTTTCTGGCCAATTTAAATGTCCTCTCCTTGGATCTTATGCTATCCCTAATTTCCCTTGTTAGCCACAGTTGAGGCACCTTTTTTGTTTTATTTTTATGCCAAACAGGGATGAACAAATTCTGTAGTTCATCTATTCGATCATGTTGTGACAACTATGAGTGGAGCCAGGAATGAGCAGTGCAATGGATGTGGACACCAAAGCAGACATGTTGAAGGAGGATGAAATGGTCAACAATGTCAGAGGCAGTTCAGAGGTTGAAGAGGAGGATGAGGAGAGACAAAGAACCACAGTCACAATCGTACAGGGTGCGATTTGTGACTGTGACTGATGTTGTGGGAAAGCGGTAGTTGAGAGGTCGTCGGTGGAGGCAGAAGCAAGTATTGAATGGCTTCAATTTTGAATGTGATAGAATCCAGGAGTTCCTCACATTGTGGAAAAAAACCTTGTTCCTAGGTTTTTTGCCTCTAATATCCTACCTGAAGGTTCATTCCATGTGTTGATCACTCTTTGTGTGAAGAGAAACATATAAGTGAAAAATGTTGGCTAAGACTGGGGCAGACAAGGAGAAGAGGAGAGGAGTAAAACACATTTTCACTGCATTTGCATTAAGTTTAGAGCTAGCCTAATGTAAATGTTTTATTCTCCCCATCTAGATACATCTGCAAGGGTTAAATATAAATGATGTCTAGGAAAATACCAGAGCAATGCCACGATAAATGGACTGCGAAATAATAGACCTTTTTTCATTACCATGCCATGTTTTTGGAACATTTTTGTACTACAGAATTCTATAACAGATTTAAAATTAAATACCTTTATAAATTTGTGCTTTGAGCATAAATATTTGAAACTTTGCAACTTTATTTTACCATTTAACATGGCCATGAAATTCTGTGCTCATAGAAACTGGGAGTCAGTGTGAAGTGTTCTACCCAAGGCATCTCTCCGAAGGTTAAATCTCACCACAGACAATCCACGTGTAGGTCATTCCTTTTATAAAATGTAACAAACAAATTATATAGTCTGGTTTGCCCAAGACTAAAACAACAGCTGTAATTATCTCACCAATTCTTGCAAGCAAAATCAACCTTAATTTGACTTATTTTTTGTCACATGTTGAAGCACAATATGAGACACTCAGCCAACTAATAAGCCACCAAGGGCATTACCTGCACTTCTGCTCAAGTTATTGATTTGGAAAGCAAGTCAGTCAGCCATAAAAAAGTAATGATGGAAATGCCCAGAGATTGCCTAACTTTGCATAGATGTGGGACTGTTAAATATTCCAATATACCGTACAAAAACAAAGGCTCTCTCTGATGACTCAGAGGGTCAATGTCCTATATTGTGTGGCGCTAAACTATATAGACCAGAGGCTCGCTGGTCAACAAATTTGCTGCTATAAAATATGGCCAGGGTTCCTGTTTGCATTACTACAAAAGCAAAATACTGCAGATGCTGGAAATCTGAAATAAAAACAGAAAATTCTGGAAATACTCAGCAGATCAGGCAGTATCTGTGGAGAGAGAAACAGAGTTAACGTTTCAGGTCGATGACCCTTTGTCAGATTTTCTGTTTTTGTTCCTGTATGCATTTATTATCTACTGACTACTATTGGAAAGTGCATGGGGAGAAGGCGGGATCAGACTTTAATGAACCAGTATCTAAGCACACTTAGAATGGACACTTTAGCTGTGGGATTCCACCAAAGCATTAGTCACTACATTCATAGAATCATAGAATGTTTACAGTATAGTAGGAGGCCATTCAGCTCGTCGAGCCCATGCTGGCTCTCTGCAAGAGCACTTCAGCTAGTCCCAATCCCCCGCCCTTTCCCCATAGCCCTGCAAATTTTTTCCTTCAGGTACTTATCTAATTCCCTTTTGAAAGCCACAATTGAATCTGCCTCCATGACCCTTTCATGCAGTGCATTCCAGATCATAACCACTCACTGCGTAAAAACATTTTTCCTCATGTCACCTTTGGATCGTCTGCCAATCACCCTAAATCTGTGTCCTCTGGTTCGCGACCGTTCCGCCAATGGGAACAGTTTCCCTCTATCTACTCTGTCTAGACCCCAGGTCTCTCTGTTCATGCACCCCCTTTAGAATTGTACCCTTTAGTTTATATTGCCTCTCCTCATTCTTCCTACCAAAATGTATCACTTTGTACTTTTCTGCGTTAAACTTCATCTGCCACGTGTCTGCCCATTCCACCAGCCTGTCTATGTCCTCTTCAAGTCGATCACTATCCTCCTCATTGTTCACTATACGTCCAAGATTTGTGTCATCTGCAAATTTTGAAATTGTGTCCTGCACACCTAATTCCAAGCCATTAATATATATCAAGAAAAGCAGTGGTCCTAGAACCGACCCCTGGGGAACACCACTGTATACTTTCCTCCAGTCCGAAAAACAACCATTCACCGCTACTCTCTGTTTCCTGTCACTTAGCCAATTTCGTATCCATGCTGCCACTGTCCCTTTTATTCCATGGGCTTCAACTTTGCTGGCAAGCCTATTCAGGCTTTTTCCCAACAGGAAAGGTAAAAGGGGAGAATTCAAGGAAAAAGCAAAAAATTTTAATACATTTAAAAAGTACTTCTGAGACTGAAATAGTGTGCGTGGTGCTGTATGGATTACTACAATGTCCTATCTCCCTGTATGTGGGATTGGTGCATTATCTGATTTATGTGGCTGGAAACTTGCAAAGTGTAATTAATTCTCATTTTGAGGGCACTCTGTTGTCAAAATAAAATGGAACCCCATTTAGTTTCTTCCCGTTCAACATTAATAACCCATCCAGATATAAAATTGTTCTTATATTGGGTTACATCGAGTCTACAGCACAGAAACAGGCCATCTGGTCTATGCCAGCAGTTATGCTCCACACGAGCCTCCTCCTGCCCTACTTCATCTAAACCTATCGGCATATCTTTCTGTTCCTGTCTCCCTCATGTGCTTATCTGGCTTCCCCTTAAATGCATCTATGCTACTTGCCTCAGCTATTCCTTTCAGTACAAGAAATGCAAAGAGTTAGCATGCAGGAACAGCAAGCAATTAGGAAGGCAAATGGCAAGTTGGTCTTTATTGCAAGGAGGTTGGAGTAAAAAGAAAAGAAAGAAAGACTTGCATTTATATAGCCCCTTTCACGACCACCGGACATCTCAAAGCACTTTACAGCCAATGAAATACTTTTGAAATGTAGTCACTGTTGTAATGTGGGAAACACGGCAGCCAATTTGAGCACAGCAAGGTCTCTCAAACAGCAATGTGATAATGACCAGATAATCTGTTTTTGTTATGTTGGTTGAGGGATAAATATTGGCCAGGACACCGGGGATAACTCCCCTGCTCTTTTTAGACATAGTGCCATGGGATCTTTTACATCCACCTGAGAGAACAGTCAGGGCCTCGGTTTAATGTCTCATCCAAAAGACGGCACCTCCGACAGTGCAGCACTCCCTCAGCACTGCACTGGAGTGTCAGCCTAGTTTTATGTGCTCAAGTCCCTGGAGTGGGACTGTGAACTGCACAAACCTTCTGACTCAGAGGCAAGTGTGCTGCCAACTGAGCCACAGCTGACACTACAAGAGTAAGGAAGTCTTGCTACGATTGTACAGGCCTTGGTGAGACCGCACCTGGAGTACTGTGCACAGTTTTGGTCTCCTTTGTGTAAGGAAGGATATACTTGCCTCGAGGCAGTGCAACAAAGTTTCACTAGATTGATTCCTGGGATGAGTGTTCTCCTATGACTGGAGAGTCTAGAACTAGGGGGCATAGTTTCAGGATAAGGCCATTTAAGACTGAGATGAGAAGTAATTTCTTCACTCAGAGGGTTGTGAATCTTTGGAATTCTCTACCCCAAAGGGCTTTGAATGCTGAATTGTTGAGTATATTCAAGGCTGAGATAGATTTTTGGACTCTAGGGGAATCAAGGGATATGGGGATCGGGCGGGAAAGTGGAGTTCAGGTCAATGATCAGCAATGATCTTATTGAATGGCGGAGCAGGCTTGAGGGGCCGTATGGCCTACTCCTGCTCCTAATTCTTATGATCTTACGTTCTTATGTGATAGTGAGTTCCACATTCTTACCACTCTTTGGGTAAAGAAGTTTCTCCTGAATTCCCTATTTGATTTATTAGTGACTATCTTATATTTATGGCCTCTAGTTCTGGTCTCCCCCACAAGTGTAAACATTTTCTCCACATCTACCCTCTCAAACCCTTTTATTATCTTAAAGACCCCTATCAGGTCACCCGCAGCCTTCTCTTTTCTAGAGAAAAGAGTCCCGGCCTGTTCAATTTTTCCTGATAGTTATAACATCTCAGTTCTGGTATATCCTCTTGAATCTTTTTTGCACTTTCTCCAATGCCTCTACATCCTTTTTATAATATGGAGACCAGAATTGTGCACAGTACTCCAAGTGTGGTCTAACCAAGGTTCTATATAAGTTTACCATGACTTCCCTCCTTTTCAATTCTATCCCTTTAGAAATGAACCCCAGTGCTTGGTTTGCTTTTTTATGGCCTTATTACTCTGATTCACTACTTTTAGTGCACCCCTGGATCCCTTTGCTCCTCTACCCCATATGACCCTTAGGCCTAGAAATTCCCTACCTTAGTGCCACCCGTTAGCTCTGGAATCATGGCAAAAAATGGCGGCCGCCACTCCAGAGCCCTTCTCTGGCGTGGGACTTGGTGGCTGCCATTTTGGTGAGGGCCTTAGTGGTCCTGGAGATGTAAATGAAGAGAGCGTGATGTCAGTCGGCATGAGTTTAACGCTGGGTCCTAAGCTCGCTTGAAAAGCGAGCATTCAGCAAACTGACAGGGAGAGACACTGTCAGCACTTCATAAAGTGACACACACGTCTTTCAGGTAAGTTTACATTTAAGCTTTTGGACTGGATTTTTTAAAATTTTATTGTAGTAGTACCTGTTAAAAGTTTATAAAGTGTGCAGGGAGTGCTGCTGGACACTTGCAAGGCCTCGGATGGTAAAGGAAGGCCTCTGAGAAGACAGAAAATGCTGGAAATACTCAGCAGGTCAGGTAGCACCCATGGAGAGAGAAACAGAGTTAACGTTTCAGGTCAAGATGCTGCCTGACCTGCTGAGTATTTCCAGCATTTTATGAGATCATTTCAAATTTACAGCATTCGCTTGCAGAGTGAAGGGGAAGATGCAGAAGGGGAAGACGCAGAAGAGGAAGACACAGAGGAGGAAGAATATTAGGAGGAAGCAGAAGGCCCCTTTCGGGCTGGGATATCTGGGATGGAATCATTTGCCTGCATAACCAGTGACCACAACCCCAATTCCCCTTTCAACATTAGTTCCACACCTTACCATCCCTCTGTTACTGACCAGCACAGTGTCCTCTTGGCCATGATGCTGAAATAAAAGCCACCACAAAGCAAGCTTTCCAATCCAACTTTATACATCTATCCATCCAATAGGACATCCAGAAATCAACTCTTCACCCTTATGCATTCTCTTAGTGACTGTCTTGTGTGTGCCTTTGCCTGTCCTACTGATGTCATGCAGTGCTACCCCAGTGGCTGCAGCATGACTGGTGGAAGGCTGCTGACTTTCAGTGGGGGACACTGCAAATGGCCTTGCTGGTTGACCTTGAGGAGCTGGTGGCTGGGACTGTGAAATTGAGTGACGGTGTTTCTTCTTCACTCTCCTCTCCCTCTTCTTGGTCAATGTTAATTAGCCACCAATGCCAATTTACCGGTCCTGGCAGCGCCTCCATTTTTGGTGGCCATTGTCACCGGCCCACGGTGGCATTGGTAGGCTTTTACCGCTGCCGAAGTTTTAGCCAAGGAGTATGTGACCTTGTTATTCTTCCTACCAAAATGCACCCGCTCACACTTAACTATATTGAAATTCATTTGCCAATTACATGCCCCTTCTTCAAGTTTATTAACGTCTTGTATTTTGTCACAGTCTTCCTCAGTATTAACTATACCCCTCCAATTTGCTGTCATCTGCAAATTTTGAAATTGTACTTCCATATCCCCAAGTCCAAATCGTTTATGTAAATTGTGAACAACAGTGGTCCCAGCACCGATCCATGTGGCATACCGCTTCCACCTTTTGCCTGTCTGAGTAGCTGCCATCTATGCTCTCTTTTCTGTTTTGTAGCCAGCTTGCTATCCAAGTTGTTCTCTTGAATGTCGGCCTGTTTCCTGAACTATGTCCATGCTTTTGTTTAATTTTTAATTTTCTTCCCTCCCCTTCTCTCTAAAATCAACAGGGGAAAAATTGGGTCACGCCCCTTTTGGGGCGCTAACTTCGCCGAGGTGCTACTTTTAGCGTCCCGAAAATGTTAGCGCACTCGCGCTCAAAATTCACCAATAATGCCCCAAGAGGGAGGCGGGGCACTACTGGAAGCGCCCCGCCTCCCTCTTGGGGTGCTGCGGGTGAATATCACGGCGCTACGTGCCGCAGCGCCACGCTCTGCGCCACGCTCTGCGGCACATTGCGCCGCGGTACTGCAGACCTTCCTCCCCTTAATAAAGGGGAGGGGCCTTGCACAGCGTGACCCGGGGCCCAGCTGGGCCACCAGGGATCGGAGTGCCAGCAAAAGAGCCCGGCACTCAAGAGAAGTGCCGGTCTCATGGAACGCAGCCAGCACTCTGCGGGTGGGCTGCACAGAAGGCCGGGGATGGCAAAGTGGGCAGGTGCTGGCTGGCGGCCAGAAACAAAAATGGCCGACTGGCACCTTCCCTTTAATTTGCGCCACCCCGGCCGCAGGTAGGCCCCCCTGACCCTGTCGGACATAGCATCTGGTGGTGAGTCAGGGGGCGTTACTGAAGATCGCAGCCTGGGCGCGAGCGGGGCGCTGCGCATGGCGATGATGTCATCGCCGGCGGTACAGCGCTGCGGGCGCTAACGGTTACTGCCGCTGCTAACCTCCCGCTTAATTTCGCGGGAGGCGTTAGCGGCACCATGCCCAGGCGCAGGTTGCTTTGTGCCCCGAGAGGCGCAAATCAACGGAATTTTTCCCCCAATGACTCTTGCAATGACTTAAGGCATTGTCAACTCTCGTCCCTCGCCCAACTGGCCATTCTTCATGTGTGAGCCTAGATGGTAAGTTAATAGGCAGGCCTGATCCTCACCTAATATCCATACACATGCACTTTTTGCAGATAGCAATCAGCAGTGGGAACTGGAAGATTTTCTTCTCCCTAGCCCGGGGCATTGAGACTAATTATAGCGCCGCAACTACTGCTCTGCTGAAATCAGCTAATTTAGTCCAGACTGGGAACTGAATCTGGAACCTTCTGGTCTAAAAATTTTGCACCATACCAGGATAATGGCTTTACCCTCTTGGTCATTGGGGAAACCTCTGAATCCCCAAAGTTTGAGCTACTGATTACTATTCAACTAACTCACTGGAACATGCTTGTGTAAAGACATCAGGGCCTAGAAATTCACTATAGCCCCTTTTGAGGCATCAGCCTCGCCAGGGCACTAAAAGTAGCACCCCGGAAGCAGTCGCAGCCGCCTGCCGGAAATTCAGTTTGCGCGCCCCAGAGGGAAGCGCAGCGCTACTGGAGGCGCCCCGCATCCCTCTTGGGGCGCTGCAGCTGAATATCGCTGCACAATGTGCCGCAGCGTGCAGGCCTTCCTCCCCTTCTTAAAGGGGAGGGGCCTTGTGCAGTGCGATTGAGGATCGCGAGTGCCAGCAAAAGAGCCCGGCACCGAGAAGTGCCGGGCTCTTGGAACGCAGTCGGCACTCCGCGGGGGGGGGGGGGGGTGGCTCAGGAGGCCGGGGACGGCAGCGCGGAGAGGTGCTGGCAGGTGGCCAGCAAAAAAATGGCCGCCCCGCACCTCTCCTTTAATTAGCGCCTCTACCGCCGCAGGTAGGCCCCCCTGAACCGGTTGCAAATAGCACCCAGCGTTAAAGCAGGGGGCGCATCTAAATATCATGATCGGGGCGTTAGTGGGGTGCTGCGCACACCAATGACGTCATCGGTGGCGGCGCAGCACTAACGGCTAGCGCCACCATTAGTGTCCCGCTGAATTTAGCGGGAGGTGTGGCCAGTGGCTTCCGACCCACTTAGCGCCCTCTTAAGGCGCTAACGGGTGGCGCAGCCCACTGAATTTCTAGGCCCAGAGGTCTGGATTGGGCCTGGCTGCATGGTCTCCATCCACAATCAAGTCGCAGACCAACAATCACTGTCTAAGCTCACTCATAAAGAATGGCCACTTGAGTGAGGTACAGTGGGTTACTAGCCCTGTTCCTGGGACTAGGGACAGGGTCACTGGCATGGCTTGGAAGCTAAGCAGAGCCAGGTCCTGGTTAGTACCTGGAGGGGTGCCCATCAGGGAAGACCAGGTGCAGAAGGTCACGGAAGGAGCCCCGAGGAGGGGCGGTTGGTGAGAAGGTCACGGAAGGAGGAGCGGCTGGTGAGCAGGCCCGGGCGTTGGGCTGAAGATTGTCGGACAGGAGGAATGGTGGAAAATGGAATGGCGGCGCGCACCGACGCAGCGGCTTTGCTTCTCCCAGTCATGGGAGCTTGCAAGATCACATTTCGTTGTTCATGTACTTGTGCAATGACAATAAAGTTGAATTATTATTATTATTAGTATCCACGGCAGCACACTCCAGTCAGAGAGAATAGGAGAGTATTGGGAACAAAATCCCAAATAACTTAAGAAAAATAAGCACAGCCACAACCTTTCACCTAGAAAATATCACAAAGTGCTTTACAGGGTGCGGGGGGAGGGGATTTTTTTTTGAATGTATAAGAGAGGAGATACCAAGCCATGAAGGGAGACATTAGCAAGGGTGACTGAAAGCTTGGTCAAAAAGGTGGGTTTTGAGAAGGCTTTTAAAGGTAGTGAGTGAAATGGAAAGGCAGAGTGGTTTGGTGGGGGAGTTTCAGAGAGATTGCCCTAGGCGGCTGAAAGTTCTGTCACCAATGACAGGGCAAAGGGACGGGGATGCACAGAAAGAGACCATTGGAGGACTGAAGGGTGCAGGCAGAAATATAAGGAGATTGGAGTGGGGGGGTGGGAGGGGTTAGGGTGGGGTGAGACAATGGAGGTATTTCAAAAAATGTATTGCTTTAGGGGACTGGCTCCAGCCTAGGTCAGAAAAGACAGATGTGATGGCGGTGAGCACGACAGTGTAGGACAGAATAAAAGAGTTTAAGGAGGGTACATAATAGAAAGCCAGTGAAAAGGATCATCGAGAAATCCAATCTGGAGGTGGCAAAAGCATGGGTTAGGGTATCAGTGATGGAGGGACTTGGGTTGAGGCGGAGGTGGGTAATGATGTGGAGTTGGATTTAGGAACTTGATAATGGATCGGATATGGATCAATAATTTATCCACTGGAATATGGAACCTCAGACATGTACAGTTCAAAAACATATATAGCATTTGGGCAGTAATTGTTTGTTTTATTATGTACTGGAAATGGAACCAGTGCTCTAGTTAAATAACGGACAACTGGGGCATGGGATGACAAGGCAGTTACAAGAGGGCAGGAGCAGCTGCATCATGTATGTTGTTCCCCTCCACATAGACGGGTTGGTGAACCAGCAGATGGTTAATGTGAAGGCTGAGGACAGACTACAGCTCCAGCTCTCAGCATACACGAGGTGTCATTAGCAAAAATATTTAAACAGAAGTAGACAGAAGGTAGGATAATCCAGGTATTCTTTTAAATAGTTGATTTTTTTTTATCAAGTGAACAGCAGACACTTCCTGATTAATTTTACTATTGGAAACCAAGAGAAACCACATTTGTTGCTAATCACTACAGTATAGGGTGAAAACTTGCGATGTTATCAATGAAAGTTTAATGTGCCCATAGCAAATTGTTCCTTATTATAATGGGACACTAATTTTGTGGAACCCCTTTATTAAAAGAATAGAGAAAGAAATTTGATATGTGCCTCTGAATATCAGATTCATTTTTATTCAAGAGTTTATGCAAGAGTTTATCTTTACAGATGCCGCAGTTTGATAGATTTGTTTATCTAATAATTAACACTAACAGCAAATCTGTAGATTGCTTTATTTTGTATACACAGGATTCATTTATCATATATCCTCTTTTTTAATTCAGTCTAAAATAATTTAAAAATAATTTAATGCATTATTATTGTCCAAGGTTCCTAGTTATTCTTTTAACAATGACAGTCAAGCAAAGGCAATGTGAACCCTGGGATCAGAGATTACCCATTCCTGCTAAATCTGACAGGTACAGTATCTAAGAGCATATGTCTGTAATTAAACACCAGCAGTAACAAGAAAGCTGCAGCTATCTAAGGATCAGCTTACAGTCGGACTGACTAGCTGTTCGGCAAAGGACAGGACAATAGATTTGGCTGCACCTGTTGACCATTATCACCCTTTATGTGGCAGCAACTGTTAAAAACATTCAACAGTAGCTGACCCATACAAAGCAGGAAGGCCCCAGCCTCAATTCCTGGTCTATGTTGAATTAGGGAAGGGACAATCATCCAGGCTTCTCTGTCCTCATCGCTATCCAATGACTCCTGCTAGAAGTACGTGTAGGTGTGGATGCCAAGTGAGGATGGGATCAGACTTGGCTGTGATGCCCTTTGTGGTTTAATAGCTTACAAATATTCACCATCAAAGATCATTTGGGTGAGGGAGCAGAGAGCGACTGGTGCCAGTGGAACTGTGCCAATTCCTTTCGGGAGGAGTACAGCGGATAAAATTGGTAAGGGGAAATAAAGTGCAGAACTTCATAATTACCCTTGTGTGTACAGAACATTTTCAAGCCCATGTCCCTTTTCTGTTTGTGCATGGGTAGCAATAGGAATCTTGGCATAAAACAAATGAAAGAAATTAAGAGTTGTGCCAAAAAAGATAATTTGAAAGATGAATCTACAGCTTTCTGGTTCGACATCAAGTTGAATATTCGCTCTCTAAATATTTTTGGAATTTAATTGGCATACAGTTTTATAGAAAATGTATGAATTTGAATCTCTGACAAAATTCATTACCTGGCTGAATTACTTCATCGGAATAAGTATACATCAAATATTTTGATGCCTTTTTGTCCTTTGATGAAGCAGCTGAAAATACACAAGGTGAAAAGGAATGAAACAAAATTATTCAAATGAAGGTCTGAACAATAGACGTAGACAGATGTATAAACTTGAAAGAATTTCTGCACCCACCCCACCACCCCCAACCCCCGCCCCTGCCATTTATGCCTAAAGAAGAGTGTCCGTAATCATGGAGCTTGACTATTCTTTTGTTAATTCCTCTGTTAGTGCAGTAAGAGCTATCAAACTATGCTTATCGTTGTTAAAGAAAAGGAGCATGATTCATGTTCTAACAAATTCATGTCGCCAGCAGCGTAACAGTAAATGCAAATAGATTGCTTCCTACAAATAGAATTCCATCTCAACAGTATTTTAATACAAACACAAAATCCTGGAACTCCCTCCCTAACAGCACTGTGGGAGTACCTTCACCACACGGACTGCAGCGGTTCAAGAAGGCAGCTCACTACCGCCTTCTCAAGGGCAATTAGGGATTGGCAATAAATGCTGGCCTTGCCAGCGACGTCCACATCCCATGAACGAATAAAATGATTAAATAACATAAAATATAAATAGATTAAATGATCAAAGGAAATGTTTACTGAAGGTCGCCTTTCTTCTATTCATTTTCTAGAAAGCCTCAATTCTAAATTGTGTCAGATATGGTCTGTTAGTACCAGTTCTGGTGACTGAGACACAAGGGAGACATTCAAGCCCTGAAGTTAGTGTTGAGAAGAACCTCGAGACTGGTCTCTGCATCAGAGCGTTACGATATGAGGGCAGACTGCAGAATCATGGGTTTGAAAGGAGGTGACAGGTGACGTTATTTAAGGTGAATGTAGGATAGTAAATGTCGTAGAAAAGGTAAATCTGGATCACTACTTACAATTGAACTCTGGCACATGGACAAGAAGCATAGATTCCAACTAGCAAGACACTGAATAGATCTCCAGGTAGGGCATTGGAAGTGAAAAAACCTTCAATCATTTAATAAACAGCTAGATAATGTGATTGGGGTGATGTTGGGGGTGGTTGTGGGCTGTTGGATCTTTCTGTATGAATGATCTAAGAAGGGTCGAATGGCCTAACTCACCCATACCTATCTTATGATTTTGAGCAGCTGGAAATAGAGGAGAGGCAGTTTTCACTACTGGAATACCAAAAGTAACTTAATTGACCATAGGTGATTATTTATTTATTTATTTTTAATCGTTCATGGGATGTGGGCATCGCTGGCAAGGCCAGCATTTATTGCCCATTGCTAATCGCCCTTCATAAGGTGGTGGTGAGCCGCCTTCTTGGACGGCTACAGTCCTTATGGTGAAGGTAATCCCACAGTGCTGTTAGGTAGGGAGTTCCAGGATATTGACCCAGTGACGATGAAGGATCGGCAATATACTTCTAAGTCAGGATGATGTGTGACTTGGAGGGGAATTAGGAGGTGGTGGTGTTCCGATGCGCCTGCTGCCCTTGTCCTTCTAGGTGGTAGAGGTCGCGGGTTTGGGAGGTGCTGCCGAAGAAGCCTTGGTGAGTTGCTGCAATGCATCTTGTAGATGGTACACACTGCAGCCACGGTGCGCCGGTGGTGGAGAGAGTGAATGTTTAAGGTGGTGGATGGGGTGCCAATCAAGCAGGCTGCTTTGTCCTGGATGTCAAGCTTCTTGAGTGTTGTTGGAGCTGCACGCATCCAGGCAAGTGGAGAGTATTCCATCACACTCCTGACTTGTGCCTTGTAGATGGTGGAAAGGCTTTGGGGAGTCAGGAGGTGAGACACTTGCCGCAGAATACCCAGACTCTGACTTGCTCTTGTTGCCACAGTATTTACGTGGCTGGTCCAGTTAAGATTCTGGTCATTGGTGACTCCCAGGATGTTGATGGTGGGGGATTTGACGATGGTAATGCTGCTAAATGTCAAGAGGAGGTGATTATATTCTCTCTTGTTGGAGATAGTCATTGCTTGGCACTTGTGTGGTGCGAATGTTACTTGCCACTTATCAGCCTAAGCCTGAATGTCATCCAGGTCTTGCTGTATTTGGGCATGGAATGCTTCATTATCTGAGGAGTTGCGAATGGAACTGAACACTGTGCAACCATCAGTGAACATCCCCACTTCTGACCTTATGATGGAGGGAAGGTCATTCATGAAGCAGCTGAAGGTGGTTGGGCTTAGGACACTGCCCTGAGGAACTCCTGCAGCGATGGCCTGGGGCTGAGATGATTGACCTCCAACAACTACAACCATCTTCCTTTGTGCTAGGTATGACTCCAGCCAGTGGAGAGTTTTCCCCCTGATTCCCATTGACTTCAGTTTTACTAGGGCTCCTTGAGGCCACACTCAGTCAAGTGCTGCCTTGATGTCAAGGGCAGTCACTCTCACCTCACCTTTAGAATTCAGCTCTTTTGTCCATGTTTGGACCAAGGCTGCAATGAGGTTTGGAGCCGAGAGGTCTTGGTGGAACCCAAACTGCGCCTCAGTGAGCAGATTATTCGTGAGTAAGTGCTGCTTGATAGCACTGTCGACGACATCTTCCATCACTTTGCTGATGATTGAGAGTAGACTGATGGGGCGGTAATTGGCCAGTTTGGATTTGTCCTGCTATTTGTGGACAGGACATACCTGGGCCGTTTTCCACATTGTCGGGTAGATGCCAGTGTTGTAGCTGTACTGGAACAGCTTGGCTAGAGGCACGGCTAGTTCTTGAGCACAAGTCTTCAGCACAATAGCTGGGATGTTGTCAGGGCCCATAGACTTTGCTGTATCCAGTGCACTTAGCTGTTTCTTGATATCATGTGGAGTGAATTGAATTGGCTGAAGGCTGGCTTCTGTGATGGTGTGGACCTCAGGAGGAGGCCAATATGGATCATCCACTCGGCTGCAAATGCTTCAGCCTTGTCTTTTGCAGTCACGTGCTGGGCTCTGTTATCATTGAGGATGGGGATATTCATGGAGCCTCCTCCTCCCGTTAGTTGTTTAATTGTCCACCACCATTCACGACTGGATGTGGCAGGACTGCAGAGTTTTGATCTGATCCGTTGATTGTGGGATCACTTAGCCCTGTCTATAGCATGCTGCTTCCGCTGTTTAGCATGCATATAGTCCTGTGTTGCAGCTTCCCTAGATTGGCACCTCATTTTTAGGTACGTCTGGTGCTGCTCCTGGCATGCTCTTCTACACTCCTTATTGATCCAGGGTTGGTCCCCTGGCTTGATGGTAATGGTAGAGTGCGGGATATTTCGGGCCATGAGGTTACTGTGGTGTATGTGCCTTTAAGAGCAATTATGGTGTATGTGCCTTTAAGAGCCCCAGGTGTGCGTAATGCCGGTAATTGCCACTTGGGCTATATAAGCCTGTGTATTGTGTATATCCTTTAGAAACCCCCCCCCAGACTTGCTTAGTAAATACCTATGAACCAACTCCTGTCTTCAGTGTCTTTATCTACACACGGACACTACAGTGGCGACGAAGTGGAAACGGACTTACCTGCAATTCGGCAGCACCTCAAGGACATCGATTCCTCCAGCGTCCAGAAGACTCAAGGAAGTAAGAGAAACTGTGGTTTCACCAGCTGGCCAAGCTGGTGACAGGTACTGCGCTAATCCTTCCTGGGCGTCAGGCTGGAGCTCCAGCGGCGGGATCTACAGCTGAGACAGGCAGCGAAATCGGAGGCAAGCAATAACGGACTGGGAGGGTGCACTCGAGAGACGGCCGGCGCGGCAAGCAGGTCAGCGTTTAGACCTCCGTCGGGAACGAGTCTCCAACAGTGAATAAACGGAAACCACAGTAAAACAGCGTTGTTATCGGTAGCAGCGGCGGGAAAGCGCGGGAAGCGCCATATCGTTGCTACAGAGAAAAAAAAAGCGCGGGAAGCGCCATATCTTTTCTGAAATGCCTAAATCTGGTAATATTGAGGCTTTTGATGGCGAAATAGAAGATTGGACCACATACGTGGAAAGAGTAGAGGTTTATTGCACTGCAAATGGGATAACAGATGAAAAAAAAGCTTCAGTACTTCTGAACTTAATGGGCGCGAAGACATACGGGCTGTTACGAAATTTAATCACTCCAGCCAAACCAAAGGACAAGACTTTTAAAGAAATTGTTGATACCCTGCAGGAGCATTTAAACCCAACACCGCTGCTGATAGCGGAACGATTCAAGTTCTTCAAGAGAAATCAGCACAAGAATGAAAGTAACGCTGATTACCTAACCGAATTAAGAAAGCTATCAAAGTACTGCCAATTCGGAGCAGGACTATCGGATTATCTTCGAGTCAAATTTGTTTGCGGTCTCTTAAGTGAAGGAACACAAAAAAGACTGCTTTCTGAAAAAGATTTAACATTGGACAAAGCTTTCAGTATGGCTGTATCATACGAAGCAGCAGCAAAAGGAGCTGCAGCGATACAACAAGAGACACAGGACTTCGGCACCCATAAAATGACACAGGAGTTCGGAAGATGTTCTCGCTGCGGCAGATCCACCCGTAACCAGAGGGACTGCTGGTTCAAGGGCAAAGCATGCAGGCAATGTGGTAAGATTGGACACATTGCACGGATATGCCAATCTGGACAAAATAAATCCACTGACAGAAAACAAAAAATCAATAAAGAAAAGTACAGGAAGGTACAAATGATGACGGACAATAGCTCCGAAGACCAGAATAGCGATAGCGACTCCGGAAACAAGAGACTAAGCTGTCTCAAATTACATAATGTACTTGCCAAAGAGGATTACCAAACCATTTGGGTTACCCTCACAATAGCAGGGTCCCCAGTTAAAATGGAGCTAGATACAGGATCAGCTCTAACCGTAATAAATCGACGAGATTACGAGAGGCTATTTTCGCATATACCTCTAAAAGACACATCCATTATCTTAAAAACATATACGGGGCAGAAAGTATACCCCAAAGGAAAAATAAGGGTGCCTGTGGTATACAACGGCAAAGAAATACAAAAGTTGTATTTATACATTCTACAAGATGGTGGTCCACCGTTGTTGGGACGTGAATGGATAAGGAAGATACATTTAGACTGGCACTCCATTCAGGCACTGACGGTGACCAGTAAGGAAAAAAACAATGATGACATCATACCTGAACGATTAAAAGACATCTTGGCCAACGCCAAAGAAGTGTTTCAAGAGAAACTAGGAACCTTGAAAGGCATCACCGCCTCAATAAAAGTGGAAGATACAGCAATTCCAAAATTTTTTAAGGCAAGACCGGTGTCATACGCAATACGTCCGGCAGTCGAGGCAGAGCTGAAGAATTTGGAAAAGGCAGGCGTCTTATCCAAAATAGATTGGAGCGAATGGGCAACACCCATCGTTCCAGTCATGAAAAAAACATTGAAAAATAACTCTGAGGAACAGAAAAAAATTCGCATCTGTGGGGACTTTAAGGTGACTGTAAACCCGATCCTTCACACGGTACAGTATCCTCTTCCGAGGATAGAAGATATTTTCGCCTCACTATCCGGAGGGAAACGTTTCACAAAAATTGACTTGGCACAGGCATATCTACAGATGGAGGTTGAGGCGACCTCTAAAAAGTATCTCACAATAAACACACACAAAGGCCTGTACCAGTACAATCGACTGGTTTTTGGAATAGCATCAGCTCCAGCTATCTGGCAAAGAGCTATGGAGCAAGTCCTGCAAGGGATTCCGGGGACTCAATGCTACCTAGACGACATCCTTATAACAGGAGAAAACGACAACGAGCACCTTGCCAATTTGGAGCAGGTGCTCACTAGGCTGAAAGAACGGGGCCTACGAGCAAACCGCCTCAAGTGCGAATTTTTCCAAAATCAGATATCATATTGTGGCCACATAATTAATAAGGAAGGGTTGCATAAGTCACCTGAAAAAATTGAAGCAGTTATAAAAGCCCCAGCACCTGAAAATGTTTCACAATTAAGGTCATTCCTGGGATTAATAAATTACTATCATAAATTTTTACCGAACTTATCAACTATTCTACACCCTCTTAATGATCTTCTACAGACAGAAGTGATTTGGAAATGGAACGAAGACTGTAAACGTGCCTTCCATAAATGTAAAGACTTAATCACATCCGAGAAAATTTTGGCTCATTACAACCCATCACTACCAATCAGACTGGCGTGCGATGCATCCCCTTACGGCATAGGAGCGGTATTGTCCCATAGATTCCCTGATGGCTCGGAACGGCCGATAGCTTTTGCGTCACGCTCATTGAACTCAGCTGAGCGTAACTATGCCCAGATAGACAGGGAAGCACTCAGCCTGGTATGGGGAGTGAAGAAATTCAACCATTACCTACACGGACAAAAATTTACCTTGCTGACTGACCATCAACCCCTCATCTCCATATTCAACCCTAAAAAAGGTGTCCCCATTATGACGGCACAAAGACTACAGAGGTGGTCCCTTTTTCTAGGGGCACACCAATACAACATTGAATACAAAGGGTCAAAACAGCATGGGAATGCTGACGGTTTATCACGCCTACCGTTGCCAACGATAGAAGAGGCACCTACAGTAGACCCAGTAGAGATATTCCACTCTACCATAGTGGAATGTCTACCGGTGACAAATTCTGCCATTGAAAGGGAGACAAGAAATGACCCTACTCTCTCACGGGTCTACGATTTAACAGTGAAGGGATGGCCAGCACATGGCGAACCACTGTTGCCAGCATTCTCGCAAAGAAGAGAACAGCTGTCAGTGTGCCGAGGAACCTTGATGTGTGGATCCAGAGTGGTGATTCCACCCAAACTCCAGGATAAAGTGCTAAAGGAGCTTCACGAGGGGCATCTGGGTGGAGTGAAAATGAAGAACCTAGCTAGGGCGTTTGTATGGTGGCCAGGTATCGATGGAGACATCGAAGACATGACCAAGAGCTGCCTAGGATGCCAGAAGGTCCAAAATGCTCCGCCACAGGCCCCTCTACATCCATGGGAGTGGCCCTCACCTCCCTGGCAAAGGGTGCACATCAACTTTGCTGGTCCATTTATGGACTCAATGTTCTTAATCGCAGTTGATGCACACTCCAAGTGGCCGGAGGTAATAAAGATGTCCTCCACCACCACGGAAAAAACCATCACAGTATTAAGGACCATATTTGCCAGGAATGGGCTGCCGGAGCAGATATGTTCTGATAATGGACCGCAATTTGTGTCCGAAGAATTCAGAAAGTTCTTAAAGAACAATGGGGTAAAGCACTACACGTCCGCCCCATACCATCCCGCCACCAATGGATTGGCTGAAAGGTTTGTCCAGACCTTCAAGAAGGCCATCAAGGCCATGGGTAATGAAGACGTAAAACTTCAGCACAAGGTGGATAACTTCTTATTTGCATATAGGAATGCAACGCATATGGTTACTAACCAAACTCCCGCCATGATGTTCTACAATAGAAACCTAAGATGCCGGCTGGATTTGGTCAAGCCCAACATCCGAAGGGACGTGGAGAACCGGCAGTTTCAGGGCATGAATGAAAGGCCAACTAGGGCCTTCCAGATAGGCCAACCGGTTTTGGCCCGGGACTACCGTACCGAGAAATGGCAGCCTGGAACTATCTGCACACGATTAGGACCACTCATGTATACCGTGGACATCGGAGACAGCATAATAAGGCGCCATGCTGACCAAATCATCAAGTCATCCGAAAAGGGACAACCTACACCACCACACTATACATCTAACAATGAAGTAGAGATACCCATATCTACCTCCGATCCGGTGATACTGGAGCCCGATGAACCCGACACTGGCCTTCAAGCCGAATCAGCCTTGCCAGAAGAACCTACTACACCACCAGAAACTACTACACCCCCGAGGCATTATCCGGACCGAGTCAGGAAGCCTCCTGAGAGACTAACTTATAATTAATTAATACAGCAATGTATATTATTTTGCATATAACATGTAATTAATAATTACTTAAAATATGATGTACTAGTTAGCTAGAAGGGGAGGAATTGTGGTGTATGTGCCTTTAAGAGCAATTATGGTGTATGTGCCTTTAAGAGCCCCAGGTGTGCGTAATGCCGGTAATTGCCACTTGGGCTATATAAGCCTGTGTATTGTGTATATCCTTTAGAAACCCCCCCCTAGACTTGCTTAGTAAATACCTATGAACCAACTCCTGTCTTCAGTGTCTTTATCTACACACGGACACTACAGTTACAGATTGTGGTGGAATACAATTGTGCTGTTGCTGATGGCCCACAGTGCCTCATGGATGCCTAGTTGTGAGCTGCTAGATCTGTTCTGAATCTATCCCATTTAGCACCGTGGTAGTGCCACACAACACGATGGAGGGTGTCCTCAGTGTGAAGATGGGTCTTTGTCTCCACAATGACTCTGTGGTGGTCACTGCTACCAATACTGTCATGGACAGATGCATCTGCGACAAGTAGATTGGTGAGGACGAGATCAAGTAGGTTTTCCCCTCGTGTTGGTTCTCTCATCACCTGTTGCAATCCTAGTCTGGCAGTTATGACCCTCAGGACTGGGCCAGCTCGGTCAGTAGTGGTGTTACCAAGCCATTCTTGGTGATGGGCATTGAAGTCCCTCACCCAGAGTACATTCTGTGCCCTTGCTACCCTCAATGCTTCTTCCAAGTGGGGTTCAACATGGAGGAGTACTGATTCATTAGCTGAGGGAGGGCGGTAGGTGGTAATCGGCAGGAGGTTTCCTTGGCCATGCTTGACCTGAAACCATGAGACTTCATGGGGGCTGGAGTCAATGTTGAGGACTCCTAGGGCCACTCCCTCCTGACTGTATACCACTGTGCCACCACCTCTGGTGGGTCTGTCCTGCTGGTGGGACAGGACATACCCAGGGATGATGATGGAGGAGTTTGGGACATTGGCTAAAATGTATGATTCTGTGAGTATGACTATGTCAGGCTGTTGCTTGACCAGTCTGTAGGACAGCTCTCCCAATTTTGGCACAAGTCCCCCTCACTAACATCTGGGGACTTGTGCCAAAATTGTTAGTGAGGGGGACTTTGCAGGGTCGACAGGGCTGCATGTGCTGTTGTTTTGCCCGAAGCCGCTGTCGAGGTTGATCCATCCTTTTTTATTGTTTTTTGTAGCAGTTGTGTATAACTGAATGGCTTGCTAGGCAATTTCAGAGGGCAGTTAAGAGTCAACCACATTGCTGTGGGTGTGGAGTCACATATAGGCCAGACCAGGTAAGTGTGAGTAGTCGCACAACACCAGGTTATAGTCCAACAGTTTTATTTGAAATCACAAGCTTTCGGAGCGCTGCTCCTTCATCAGGTGAAGTGAAGAGAAGCATATAGGCACAGCATATATAGTCAGAGAGCACTGCCAGATGATTACAGGTAATCTTTCTAACTGCCCTTTATCACACCTCGGCAGAGAGATAATCACAGCAATCAAAGGTGTGGATGGTGTCCAAACAGGTCAGTCAGGAAAACATCACATCAAAGAACAATGAGGTGGGGTCACAAGGGGTCAAATGTTGCAGATGCTGGGGTCTGTATGAAAAACAAAAAAAAACAATTTTTTTTTTGCTGGAAATCACAGCAGGTCCGGCCGCATCTGTGTAGAGAGAACAAGCCAATGACGACTTGAGTCTGGATGACTCTACTTCAGGTGGGGTTACATGTAGCGTGACAAGAAACCAAGATCCCGGTTGAGGCCGTCCTCATGGGTGCGGAACTTGGCTATCAGTTTCTGCTCGACGATTTTGCGTTGTCGTGTGTCTCGAAGGCCGCCTTGGAGAATGCTTACCTGAAGATTGGAGGCTGAATGTCCTTGACTGCTGAAGTGTTCCCCGACTGGGAGGGAACACTCCTGCCTGGCGATTGTTGTGCGGTGTCCATTCATCCGTTGTCGCAGTGTTTGCATGGTCTCGCTGATATACCATGCTCTGGGGCATCCTTTCCTGCAACGTATGAGGCAGACAACGTTGGCCGAGTCACATGAGTATGTACCATGTACCTGGCGGGTGGTGTCCTCACATGCGATGATGGTATCTGTGTTGATGATCTGGCATGTCTTGCAGAGGTTGCCGTGGCAGGGTTGTGTGGTGTCGAGGTCGCTGTTCTCCTGAAAGCTGGGTAATTTGCTGTGAACGATGGTCTGTTTGAGGTTAGCCGGCTGTTTGAAGGTGAGTAGTGGAGGCGTGGGGATGGCCTTAGTGAGGTGTTCATCATCATCGATGACATGTTGAAGGCTGCGACGAACATGGCATAGTTTCTCCGCTCCGGGGAAATACTAGACGATGAAGGGTACTCTGTTGGTTGTGTGCCGTGGTTGTCTTCTGAGGAGGTCTATGCGATTTTTTGCTGTGGCCCATCGGAACTGTCGATCGACAAGTCGAGCGTCATATCTCGTTCTTACGAGGGCATCTTTCAGCGTCTGTAGGTGTCCATCGCGTTCCTCCTCGTCTGAGCAGATCCTGTGTATTCGCAGGGCTTGTCCATAGGGGATGGCTTCTTTAACATGGTTAGGGTGGAAGCTGGAGAAGTGGAGCATCGTGAGGTTGTCCGTGGACTTGCAGTAGAGTGAAGTGCTGAGGTGTCCGTCTTTGATGGAGATTCATGTGTCTAAGAATGAAATCGATTCTGAGGAGTAGTCCATGGTGAGTTTGATGGTGGGATGGAACTTGTTGATGTTATCGTGTAGTCTTTTCAGTGATTCTTCGCCGTGGGTACATAGGAAGAAAATGTCGTCGATGTATCTGGTGTATAGCGTTGGTTGGAGGTCCTGTGCAGCGAAGAAGTCTTGCTCGAACTTGTGCATGAAGATGTTGGCGTATTGGGGTGTGAATTTGGTCCCCATGGCTGTTCCGTGTGTTTGGGTAAAGAACTGCTTGTCGAAGGTGAAGACATTGTGGTCAAGGATGAAGCGGATGAGTTGTAGGATGGCGTCTGGAGATTGGCTGTTGTTGATGTTGAGTACTGAGGCTGTCGCAGCGATGCCGTCATCGTGGGGGCTACTGGTGTAGAGTGCCGAGACGTCCATCGTGGCGAGGAGTGTTCCTGGTTCAACTGGTCCGTGGGTGCTGAGTTTCTGTAAGAAGTCTGTAGTGTCGCGACAGAAGCTGGGGGTTCCCTGTACGATGGGTTTCAGGATGCCCTCGACATATCCAGAGAGGTTCTCACACAGGGTTCCGTTGCCTGATATGATAGGACGTCCGGGTGTGTTGGCTTTGTGTATCTTTGGGAGGCAGTAGAAGTCTCCCACACGGGGAGTACGTGGGATGAGAGCGTGTAGGATGCTTTGAAGGTCTGGATCGAAGGTCTTGATCAGTCTGTTGAGTTGGCGGGTGTGTTCTTTGGTCGGATCTGCAGGTAACTGTCTGTAGTGTTCCTGGTTGTCCAGTTGTCAGTATGCTTCTTTGCAATAGTCCATTCTGTTCTGCATGACGATGGCTCCTCCTTTGTCCGCTGGTTTGATGTCGATGTTGCGGTTGGTCTTGAGAGCGTGGATGGCATTGCGTTGTGCTCGGGTGACATTCTGGACTGTCTTGTGAGTGCGGCTGATGAATCTGGCGTTGATGCATCTCCTGACAGCTTGAGCATACATGTCAAGCTTAGGGCAGCGACCTTTCGGAGGGGTCCAATTTGACTCTTTCTTCTTCGGTTGCTGCACCGCGGATCCCTCTATCTGCTGTTCCGGATCATTGATTGTCTCATTGGGTTCGCTGCTGACATCTTGGGATTTGTGGAAGAATTCCCAGAGCCTCATTCTCCTGATGAATTCCTCTGTGTCTGCCGCGAGACCGATGGGGTCCATTTTGGTGGTGGGGCAGAAATTGAGCCCTCGGCTGAGAACTTCGATTTCGTCTGGTTGCAGGATGTGGTCGGACAAGTTGACGATGGACTTCTCTGTGGTTTCAACCGTGGTACCGGGGGAGGCTTGGTTGCTGCTGGTGGTGATGCCGAGTTTCTCAAGCTTCCTGTTCTTGGTGTGCATGTAGGCAGTGTCGTTCCATTGCCTCGTCTGTTTGGCGGTGTCTCGTAGCTGGTCTGCTGTGTCCTGAGCACAGGCTGAGAACATGGACTCTATCTTGGTTTCGAGGTTGCGGCGTCTGCTGTAGAGCTGGTGTACGAGATGGTTGAGTAGTGTGCGAGAGGTATGATGGCAGAGTCTCTCAGCGTAGTCTCTGTTGTATGTCGACTTGAGTGGGTTCGTGATCTGTAGTCCTTTCGGGATCTTGTCTGCTTTCTTGCATCTCTGTAGAAACTTGATGTCTGTGTCGATATGCGCGATCTTCTTGGAGATCCTCTCCACTTTGAGCCGGCAGTTTGTGGTGTCGATTGTAGCCATGATGTGGAGATGCTGGTGTTGGACTGGGGTGGACAAATGTGAGAAGTCACCTGACGAAGGAGCAGCGCTCCGAAAGCTTGTGATTTCAAATAAAACTGTTGGGACTATAACCTGGTGTTGTGCGACTTCTCACGTTTGTCCACACCAGTCCAACACCGGCATCTCCACATCAAGACCAGGTAAGGACGGTAGATTTCCTTCTCTAAAGGGCATTAGTGAACCAGATGGGTTTTTACAACAATCCGGTAGTTTCATGGTTACCATGCTAGCTTTTTATTCCAGATTTATTTAATTAACTGAAGTTGCTGGTGGGATTTGAACTCACGTCTCATGGATCATTAGTCAAGGCTTCTGGGTTACTAGTCTAGTAACATAACCACAATGCTACTGTTCCCGGTATATGACCAGTAAAATGTTCCCAGTTGTGCATGCCTTTTGCAGCTCAACTTTCGTGATTCATCAGTCTGCTGACACTCGAGCCGGGATTCTCCATCCAGCAGCAGTGTTCCGGCAGGGTGGAAGTTCCATTCGCCCCTCTGACACAACCGGCATAACCTTGACCCATAGAGTCATAGAGTTATACAGCACAGAAAGAGGCCCTTCGGCCCATTGCGTCCGCGCCGGCCATCAAGCCCTGTCTAATCTAATCCCATTTTCCAGCAATAGAGTCATAGAGTTATACCCAGTTTCGTTGCAAACGCATGGTGGGCTTCCGGAAGGAATGCCACTGCCAAGAATGAACTTGACATTTCCCTCCCAGGAAACCTCCACGATGCTGCACCACCAAAAGAGACGGCCAGATAAGTAAAGGGCAGAGACGGCCCAAAGATTGGATGATTGGCAGCCCAGTAGAGGTTGGTAGAGATTAAGGCCTACAAGGGGCCTCAAGACTGTTACTGCTACTTCCTAGGGTCCAGCACTTTTTTTTATTTGTTCATCCCTAATTACCCTCGAGAAGGTGGTGGTGAGCCGCCTTCTTGAACCGCTGCAATCCGTGTGGTGAAGGTACTCCCACAGTGCTGTTAGGGAGGGAGTTCCAGGATTTTGACCTAGCGACGATGAAGGGTCGGCAATATACTTCCAAGCCAGGATGGTGTGTGACTTGGAGGGGAACTTGGAGGTGGTGGTGTTCCCATGCGCCTGCTGCCCTTGTCCTTCTAGGTGGATGAGGTCGTGGGTTTGGGAGGTGCTGCCGAAGAAGCCTTGGCGAGTTGCTGCAGTGCATCTTGTAGATGGTACACACTGCAGTCATGGTACGCCGGTGGTGGAGGGAGTGAATGTTTAAGGTGGTGGATGGGGTGCCAATCAAGCGGTTTGCTTTGTCCTGGATGGTGTCGAGCTTCTTGAGTGTTGTTGGAGCTGCACTCATCCAGGCAAGTGGAGAGTATTCCGTCACACTCCTGACTTGTGCCTTGTAGATGGTAGAAAGACTTTGGGGATCAGGAGGTGAGACACTCATCGCAGAATACCTAGCCTCTAACCTGCTCTTGTTGCCACAGTATGTATGTGGCTGGTCCAGTTAAGTTTCTGGTCAATGGTAACCCCCAGGATGTTGATGGTGGGGGATTTGGCGATGGTAATGCCGTTGAATATCAAGGGGCAGTGGTTAGACTCTCACTTGTTGGAGATAGTCATTGCCTGGCACTTGTGTGGTGCAAATGTTACCTGCCACTTATCAGCCCAAGCCTGAACATCGTCCAGGTCTTGTTGCATGTGGGCATGGTCTGCTTCATTATCTGAGGAGTTGTGAATGGCGCTGAACACTGTGCAGTCATCAGCGAACATCCCCATTTCTGACCTTATGTTGAGGGGAAGGTCATTGATGAAGCAGCTGAAGATGGTTGGGCCTGGGACACTGCCCTGAGTAACTCCTGCCGTGATGTCCTGGGGCTGTGATGATTGACCTCCAACCACCACAAACATCTTCCTTTGTGTTAGGTATGACTTGAGCCAGTGTTTCCCCCCCAATTCCCATTGACTTCAGTTTTACTAGGGCTCCTTGATGTCACACTCGGTCAAATGCTGCCTTGATGTTAGGGGCAGTCACTCCCACTTCACCTCTGGAATTCAGCTCCTTTGTCCATGTTTGGACCAAGGCTGTAACGATTACCAGTGCCACAGGAATAGATAGTATAACGAATGAACGGGAGGAAAATCTGCCGGCAACCCAGGCCCTGCCAGCCCGCCACCAGTTACATGTGGTAGGTGGCAAGGGTGCAGTAAGCATAGGTTCTGACTGGAGTGGGGAGAAGGAACTGCAGGTTAGGCAGTGAGATGGTGGTAGGCCTCACCACCCAAATTTTCCATCATTCCCCACCACTATCCCTCCCAGGGATCGCGGATGAGAATCCAGTCCTCAATGTCGAAAGTAAGACTTGTATTTATATAGCGCCTTTCACGACCACTGGACGCCCAAAGCGCTTAAAGCCAATGAAGTACTTTTTGAAGTGTAGTCACTGTTGTAATGTAGTAAACGCAGCAGCCAATTTGCACACAGCAAGCTCCCACAAACAGAAATATGATAATGACCAGATAATCTGTTTTGGTGATGTTGATTGAGGGATAAATGTTGGCCAGGACACCAGAGATAACCGCCCTGCTCTTCTTCAAAATAGTGCCATGGGATCTTTTATGTCCACCTGAGAGAGCAGACAGGACCTCAGTTTAACATCTCATCCAAAAGATGGCATCTCCGACAATGCTTTATTTCCTCAGTACTGCACGGGAGGGTCAGCCTAGATTTTTGTGCTTAAATCTCTGGAGCGGGACTTGAACACACAACTTTCATGACTCGGAGACAAGGATATTTCCAACTGAGCCACAGCTGACACTATCTAGACTTACACATGAAGAATGGCCAATTGGGCGAGGTACTGAAGGGCTCCTGGTGCCTGTAGAATTGTATCTCCAGAGTAGGCTATATCCGTAAACTTGAGGTCATCCAAAGCTCTGCTGCCTATGTCCTAACTTGCACCAAATTCCGTTCACCCATCACCCTTGTGCTCGCTGACCTACATTGGCTCCCGGTTAAGCAACGCCTCAATTTAAAAATTCTCATCCTTGTTTTCAAATCCCTACAGGGCCTCGCTCCTCCCTATCTCTGTAATCTCCTCCAGCCCCACAACCCCCTGAGATATCTGCGCTCCTCTAATTCTGCCCTCTTGAGCATCCCTGATTTTAATTGCTCTACCATTGGTGGCCATGCCTTCAGCTGCCTAGGCCCTAAGCTCTGGAATTCCCTGCCTAAACCTCTCCACCTCGCTACCTCTCTTTCCTCCTTTAAGATTCTCCTTAAAACCTACCTCTTTGACCAAGCTTTTAGTCATCTGCCCTAATATCTCCTTATGTGGCTCAGTGTCAAATTTTGTTTTATAACACTCCTGTGAAGCGCCTTGGGATGTTTTACAACGTTAAAGGTGCTATATAAATACAAGTGTGCACCCCCTCAGCACTGCACTGGAGTGTCAGCCTAGCTTTATGTACTCAAGTCCCTGGAGTGGGGCTTGAACCCACAACCTTCTGACTCAGGAGGCAAGAGTGCTACCCACTGAGCCACGGCTGACACACAATGAATTTCTTCCCCATAAAAAAAAGGTCTGATCTAATAAAGGAAAACAATTTGAAGAAATATTGTTGCTGGCAATTCGGATTTATTTTAAAATTCAGTTAATTTAGTTTGCAGGCAGCTTCTTATATCTGTAAAAACATTTGTAAAACTCAAATGCTGCCTTTCATGCTGCACTGCCCTTGACGATGTGGCCGTAGTTTCCTTTAAAACTTGTCCTTCCACATGCACAAGGGTACCCCAAGCCCAGAGTGTGACCCGCTTCACCCTGCCTCACACCCTGAATTCTACTTACCAGCATTAGTCTGTTGGCTTGAGGGAGTTAGACTTATTTTACTAAGGAGGTAGATTCATTTCTTTGTATATTGCACTTAGGACATGCTTCAGTTTTTGAGAGATGTTTTGCTGCACCTGTTTCGCCAGAACATAAATTCATGGTCAGACCATTTTCCATGGGTTTGGTCAGCTGCGGTGTAGGGGCAAAATTTACTGTCATACATGTGGATTCAATGTCAAATTTGCAGTGCAATTGATCTGACACATGTACTAGACTGGAACTAGCTCAACCCAAACGCCCAAGCTTTGGCCACTGTTACTGAGTTACTATAATTAGAGTTACTATGGCTGTCAAGCTGAGCAAAGTCCAGAAGCAGACATTTTTCTACATTAAAGGCACGCTATAAATGAAAGTTGCTGTTCTATATTGAAATTGTATTTTTCTGTTATGAATTCTTCACTGAAAGAAGAAGCAACATGTGGGAATAGTAACAACTGTTATTGTGGGTTCTTTGTTGCTGGTTAGAAAAGAAAAGAGATTGTTTATTGAGAATTTTTAGTCAATAATTGCTTTTGATTGTATATATTGGGTTAAAATTGCTCCTTTGATGTGCAACAATTGTTTAATATAAATGATGCACTTTGAGTATTTTATAAGGTAATTTTTGATTGTTTATGGGCATTTCTGTTTATTGAAGAATATCTAAATCAGTAAGCTCACTGATAGTGCAGTCCTAGTGCATGAAATTCCACCCATTAATTTAAAAAGCAGAAAATGTATGGTGAAATGCTTGAAGGCAAGCATAGAGAGATAGGGACTGGCTGATAATTGGTAAAAGTGGTGGTCAGTATAAATGACATGTGGGAATACATGGGGATTTGGGGCCTTATAGTATCTAATGGGCCAATGACAGTTTGGGTCCCATTCTCCTGGTTCTTCCTTTCCAACCTTACTTCCCCCAATGCTGCCTGATCCCAACAACCACCAATGCTTCAAATGCCTTGCGCCAAGTCCTGTTGGTCCTCACAATGTCCATCCTTAGACATGTTCCCCTCCACTCCTAGATCCCTCTACCCACTCTGAGCGATCCTAAACCCCCAGACTACATTTCTCATCCCATAACTGCCCCAACGCTACCTGACCTAGAGAAGTCCCTCCTCAATGTCAACAGGTCCTAGGAACACTCTCCTCGTGATCCCAGATCCCAGGACCTGTCCCACTGTTCCTATAATTTCCCTTTCCAGTGTTTCTGGTGCCTTGGGAGCCCTTTCCCAGTATTCCCAGATCCTGAGAGCCCATCTCAAACTACTACTAGACCCCATCCCCGTACTGCCAGATCCCTGGGCCATCCCTACTGCTGATAAGTCAATGTAATATCTCTTCGCATGATGCATTTGTTCTTATGAAACCTCCAACTCACCATGAGCAAAGCTGTCTACTTGTTACCCAATTAAAGTCTCTAAAGCTGAAATGTTTCACAACAAAAAAAAGTTTAAAATGGGATTCAATTTAATTGTGCATCAACAGTATGGTTTAAGAAAAGTGTTTGCCTTCTTTCCACAAAATAATTAAAAAGATACAGCAATAAACAAACAATTTTACCAAAGCTGTTCTTCTTTCAATATCGCAGACTGGGCAGGATAGTGCATCCTTTGTTACTATTTTCATGCAGCTTTTGCAAAGACTGGAAGCAAGGAACCTTTCACTGATCAATTAGTCATTGACCCACTTGCTCCTGTAAGTGGCTCTTCTGGGAGTGACTACACAATAGATTCAATACTTTGATGCAGTGCTACTTTGCAGACATTATGAGAGTTAATAAAACTCATTATCAGGGAGCCTTTCAGCTGCTTTGTGGCTGGGGACGTTATGTTAATTTGCTTCAACAACTGTTAGTTTTTATTTCTAGTTATTTTCACTTGGAAAAAAAATCAGTACCATTTATAAAATGAAATCTTCTTCATCAAAAAATAAATATAGGGTAGAATGCTAAACAAATCTGGTATTTTTTTGCTATACCTTCCATATCAACACGAAGGATCTATGCAGTTGCTTGAAAAATAAGGCAAAGATTTTTAATGTGTTATTAAATCTTCTCATTATGAACTCACAGGGGCCAATAACATAATTCTCCATATCAGGGTTAATTTATTTGCTAAGGTGTTAACTTACTATTTCCATCTCTTTAGATTCCTATCCTACACAACAGACCTGCCAACCACCAATTCTGGTATAAAAATGCAACTAATTTTGACGTATATCACTTAAAAAGTAAACGTCCTTCCATATTTTTTATTTCCAATTTTCTTCTCTTTTCTCCCCACCATTTTCGAAGGCGCTCACTTATGTGAGCTACGAATTTATGGGTGCCGGTAATCTTGCCCAAGTGGTCAGTTTTCATGTCTGAGTCTAGATAGTGAATGTCAGCAGACTTTTCTATCATGGGGATGGGGAACAGCCAAGCTCGATCCTGTCTTCTATCGACATCTACACGTGTGCATGTTCCAGCAAGGGTCACTGGAGACGGGAAGAGACAAATGTGAGAAATTCACATTGAGAGGATTACCCTGGAGTCTCCAGGAATGAAAAAATAATTTCCTGGACATTGCTGCAAACAACCCGGGACAAAAATCATAGGGGTATTAAAAAAAATACTGTGGCCTAGAAATTGGGTGGTTTAATCGCCACCCACTACTGCCATAATTGGGCAAAAAATGGCGGCCAGCGCTGTTCCGCCAGCTGGCAGTGGGTCCAATGGCAGCCGCCAATTTTGAATGGCCAGCAGTGCTGCCGATAGCAGTGATAATGAAAATCACTGTAAAGAAGCAGATCGTGACATCAGTGAGTGTGCAACGCTCAATTGATGTCCAATCTGTGAGTTTGGACTTTGCCGCTCCACTTACTGGCATGCCTTAAGAACTATGAGATGAACAAGCATTGACAAGCAGGAAGGAGGCTCCAGCAGTGGTATTTAAAGAGACCATCAGCAATCACTTGCACCTGATATGTTCGTTTTAGTTCTGATTGAATTCAACTGGGTACAAAATTTACCACTGATGTGGTATAAAAAAACGATATCCACGATTCTGGCCAATCTTGGTAGAAAATACTCCACACACAGTCACAGCCATTCTCTGGATACAAACTTAGATGGAATATTTTGTATAGTGGTTTAGAGAGGAACAATGGATCTGACAGTGTGCCCGTTTTAAGGGAGTGTTGAAAGTTAGCATGACTGTTTGAAATACACTTTGACTTTTGTAAAATTAAATATAACTGAATTGAAAAGTGAAGTTGACTGATTAGTTCGTTACTGATCTGTGCAACTGATAACTAATTGGTAATTAATCTGCCATGGCTTTCCCCCAGTCATGATTATAGACAAAATGAATTAAGTTTTGTCAGCATATTGGTCACTCCTAGCTGTTACCAGATGCTATTCAGCTCTTTCATAGTAATGGCGGTGATCTTGGTGCAAATACAATACAATGCCATGTGTAAACAAACAGCACATATACCAAAGTTGTGGTCTTCAGCAGTTCTGAATGGGCCTTTAGAGCATTAGCAAAGTCTTAACGACTTTAGCTGGAGGGCAATCTTTAACAATACTATGAGCAGGGTTTTTCTTTTGTGATGAAATGTTTCAGAAGCTTACAACAGAAAATTCCCAAGTGCTGTGCAAGATAATTTTCTTTTTCATTGGTCGCAGATCTTTCTAAACCGCTTTTATACTGGCATTAGAGGGGTGGCTCTCGACACCCAGTTCTCCCACAGTCAGCACTGAACCCCAATGTAAACTTGTCAGAATTGTTAAATCCAGCCATTGGGGAAAGCTGGTTTAATATAAAATCAGGCTTGACCCAGCAGCTGGATTTAACAAACCTGGTAAATTTACTTTGGGGTTGGGAGCAGCTGCTCGAGGCCTGCATTTTGCGAGCTGAAAGTGCCGGCACCCGTCTAAGGGCAGTGTAAAAGCAGCATTAGAAAAGTGCAAATGATAGCTACACATGTTCACGTCTTCACGACGACATGCAAGCCGTGATCCTGACCAACGGTTCCACCACAGACCCAATCCACGTACGAACCGGGGTCAAGCAAGGCTGTGTCATCGCACCAACACTCTTCTCGATCTTCCTTGCTGCAATGCTCCATCTCACCCTCAGTAAGCTCCCCACTGGAGTGGAGCTAATTTACAGAACAAACGGGAAACTGTTCAACCTTCGTCGCCTCCAGTCCAGATCCAAGGTCATCCCATCCTCTGTCGTCGAATTACAGTATGCAGACGACGCTTGCGACTGCGCTCACTCGGAGGTCGAACTCCAAACCATCGTAAACACCTTCACTGAAGCGTACGAGAGCATGAGCCTTACACTAAACATCCGTAACACAAAGGTCCTCTACCAACCTGCCCCCGCCACACAGTACTGCCCCCCGATTATCAAAATCCACGACAAGGCCTTGGACAATGTGGACCACTTTCCATACCTTGGGAGCCTACTGTCAACAAGGGCAGACGTCGATGACGAAGTCCAACACCGCCTTCAGTGTGCCAGTGCAGCCTTCAGTCACCTAAGGAAGAGAGTGTTTGAAGACATGGACCTCAAACCCGGCACTAAGCTCATGGTCTACAGAGCAGCAGTGATACCTGCCCTGCTTTATGCCTCAGAGACATGAACCATGTACAGTAGGCACCTCAAGGCACTGGAGAGGTACCACCAACGCTGCCTCCTCAAGATCCTGCAAATCCATTGGCAGGATAGGCGCACCAACGTCAGTGTTCTCGCTCAGGCCAACATCCCCAGCATCGAAGCTTTGATCACGCTCGATCAGCTCCGATGGACGGGTCACATAGTCCGCATGCCCGATACAAGACTCCCAGAACAAGCGCTCTACTCGGAGCTCCGATACGGCAAGAGAGCCCCAGGTGGGCAGAGGAAGCCCTCAAAGCCTCCTTGAAAAAGTGTAACATCCCCACCGACACCTGGGAATCCCTGGCCCAAGACCGCACAAAGTGGAGGAGAAGCATCCAGGAAGGCGTCGAGTCTCTTCGCCGGGAGCAAGCGGAAGCCAAGCGCAGGCAGCGCACATCAACCCAAGCACCCCACCCACCTGCCTCTTCAACCACCGTCTGCCCCACCTGTGACAGAGACTGTAGGTCCCGCATTGGACTCATCAGTCACCTGCGAACTCATTTTAATGTGGAAGCAAGTCATCCTCGGTTCCCGAGGGACTGCCTAAGAAGAGTTGTTCACCCTCTCTCAGTTGCAATTCTACATGTAAACAATCTGACCAAAAAAGAATCGGTGTGATCGCCATGAAAATGTGGATTTATAAATCTCTTGTTGAATCAAGTGGCTCACATTGCACAAAGTAAATGTGGGGCAACACTTTTCAGCAATTACATTTCACAGTTACATGGTTACATGGTGAAACGTAGGAACAGGAGTAGGCCATTTAGCCCCTCGAGGCTGTTCCGCCATTCAACGAGATCATGGCTGATCTGCGATCTAACTCCATATACCCGCCTTTGCCCCATATCCCTTAATACCTTTGGTTAATAAAAATCTATCAATCTCAGATTTAAAATTAAGAATTGATCTAGCATCAATTGCCATTTGTGGAGAGAGTTCCAAACTTCTACCACCCTTAGTGTGTAGAAGTGTTTCCTAATTTCACTCCTGAAAGATCTTGCTCTAATTTTTAGTCTATGCCCCCTAGTCCTACACTCCCCCTCACACCTACAGATGGTAAATCTAAAGCTGCTTTTACATATTGTGTGAGGCTAGTGCTAGTTCCTGATGCTTCAATAGCAACCTCAAAGTAAATTTGTTGGATTCGCTAAGGCTGGCAGGCAGAAAGACATTTTTTTTACTGGGTCTTCTCAGCAACTGACCTTTAGTAAATCCAATATTGGTTACTTTAAATAAAGAAAATCTTGCATTTATATAGTACCTTTGACGACCTCAGGACATCCCAAAGCACTTTACAGGCAATGAAGTACTTTTGAAACGCAGTCACTGTTGTAATATAGGAATTTGAGCACAGCAAGGTCCCACAAACAGCAGTGTGATAATGACCAGATAGTCTGTTTTTAGTGATGTTGGTGGGGAGGCACTGGGAAGAACTCCCCTGCTCTTCTTCGAATAGTGCCATGGATCTAACAGGACTAGACAGACTAGATGCAGGAAGGCTGTTCCCGATGGCGGGGAGTCCAGAACCAGGGGTCCCAGCCTAAGGATAAGGGGTAAGCCATTTAGGACTGAGATGAGGAGGAATTTCTTCACCCAGAGAGTGGTGAACCTGTGGAATTCTCTACCACAGAAGACAGTTGAGGCCAATTCATTAAATATATTCAAGAAGGAGTTAGATATATTTCTTAAGGCTAAGGGGATCAAGGGATATGGGGAGAAAGCAGGGACAGGGTACTGAATTTGGATGATCAGCCATGATCGCATTGAATGGCGGAGCAGACTCGAGGGGCCGAATGGCCTACTTCTGCTCCTATCTTCTATGTTTCTATGATCTTTTACATCCACCTGAGAGGACAGAAGCGGCCTCGGCTTAACTTCTCATCTGAAAGATGGAACTTACTCCTGTGCAGCACTCCCTCAGTGCTGCACTGGAGTGTCAGCCTAGATTTTGTGCAGCCTCTGAAGCGGGAGTTGAACCCACAACCTTCTGACTCAGATGCAAGTGTGCTACCAACCAAGCCATGGCTGACACCATAGGATGAAACAAAAATACTGTGGATGCTGGAAATCTGAAATAAAAACAGAAAATGCTGGAGACACTTAGCAGGTCAGGCAGCATCTATGAAGAGAGAAACAGAGTTAATGGGGAGAATTTTAACATGGTGAGAGTGGGTGTGGGTGGGGGTTAAATGGACAAAAATTCCAAGCATGTTGGGAAGCCGGCTCCAAACCACCGACTTCTGGGTTTTACTGAGGCAGGATGAGGGGCGGGCAGCCAACCTGCTCCCAGGAGGCAGGTTGGCATTTTAAATATTAATGAGGCTGGAGGCCTTGGATTTAACCTGGTTTGCAGGTTTTACTTGGGTGGGCAAGGTTGACGGGGAACCAACAGTTGCAGCGAGACGAGGACAGCCTCAGTAAGCACTCCTTGTGGGCCAGGAGGAGCTGGAGTGCTTCCTCCTGGCCTCCCCAAGCTCCGCCACTATCAGACCCCTCTCCATACAAACCCAACCCCCCCCCCCCCCCAGCTTGGGTCGGGGATTGGACATCTCCCCCCGGGGTTTGGAAGGGGATCGGACCCTCTTTAGGGATAGGAGCCCCCCCAGGGTCGGGGATCAGACCTAGCTGGTCCTGTGGCCTCCTCTGGTGTGCTCCCTGCCCGACTGGAAGCCAAGCCTGTCAATCAGGCTGACTTCCAGCGAAGAACCTTTCAGGGCAAGAGTCACACATTGTGGAGTTAAATCTCCACAGTGTGCGGGGATACCCAGCCTTCAGGTTTCCCGCCCGAAATGCCACACCCTGCCTACGCGACCCACCCCAGTAAATATCCAGCCCAATGTTTCAGGCTGATGGCGGTTAATCAAAAATCAATGATATTAGAGATGAACAGCTTTTAAGCAAGTAAAGAGCCAAGGAAAAGGGGGCAGGAAAGGAAGAAAAGGTGATAGGGTGGGGGGCAGGAGTGATTAAATGACTAAAGGGATGATGGTGCAAGGCAAAAGGAGGTGATAATGAGACAAGTAAAGGAACAAAAGATGGGTCCAGAGGAGATGTTACATCACACATCAGGAGCCAGAGCCACTGGCACAGGCCCTTATACGATATAAAAGCAGCTTAAATGGTAGAGAACAGTGCATGGAGGATGCTGTCCCCCACTGGGTAAGTTAAAGCTCGAGCTGTTGGAAAAGCTGTGACACGACCTGATTGTTTGTTTCTTTACCTAATGAGATTTCACAAATACCAAGATGTTTTAACTTTCTTTTCACAGAAATATCACTTTAGCGATATTGGTGCACATGGAAAATATTAAGAATTCCTGAATTCTCAAAGGGGGCAAAGATTCGGTAAATCCATCTACAGTATTTTATGGGGAAGGGAATGGGACTAAGTGGATAGCTCTTTCAGCAAGCCACCACATGTGTGATGCGTAGGGTTGCCAACTCTGGTTGGACATATTCCTGGAGTTTTCATCACGTGACCTATCGGCTCCAACTGCCCCACTCGGTCAAACAGCCTTTTTCTCATTTCCAATATTTTTATAACTAATAGTGTTCAAAGAAAATGAACGAGAACAAATATTTTTTTTTAACGCCCTACAATCTTTCTCCTGGGTTGCTTGCAGCAGTGTCCAGAAAATTAATAGAATCATAGAATGAGTTCCAGATTCCAACCACCCTCTGGGTGAAAAAGATTTTTCTGAAATCCCTTCTAAACCTCCTGCCCCTTACCTTGAAATTATCCCCCCTGGTTATTGACTCCTCTGCTAAGGGGAAAAGTTCCTTTCTATCCACCCTATCTATGCCCCTCATAATTTTGTACACCTCAATCAGGTCCCCCTCAGCCTTCTCTGCTCTAAGGAAAACAACCCCAGCCTGTCCAGTCTCTCTTCATAGCTGAAGTGCTCCAGCCCAGGTAACATCCTGGTGAATCTCCTCTGCACCCTCTCCAATGCAATCACATCCTTCCTATAGTGTGGCGACCAGAACTGCACACAGTATTCCAGCTGTGACCTAACTAGCATTTTGTACAGCTCCATCATAACCTCCCTGCTCTTATATTCTATGCCTCGGCTAATGAAGGCAAGTATCCCATATGCCTTTTTAACCACCTTCTCTACCTGTCCTGCTGCCTTCAGGGATCTATGTACATGCACACCAATGTCCCTCTGATCCTCTGTCCTTCCTAGGGTCTTACCATTCATTGTGTATTGTGTTAGTCCTCCCAAAATACATCACCTCACACTTTTCAGGGTTAAATTCCATTTGCCACTGTTCTGCCCACCTGACCAGCCCGTCTATATCATCCTGTAGCCTGAGGCTTCCATCCTCGCTATTTACCACTCCACCAATTTTCGTGTCATCTGCGAACTTACTGATCATACCTCCTACATTTATATCTAAATAATTAATGTACACTACAAACAGCAAAGGACCCAGCACTGATCCCTGTGGTACACCACTGGACACAGGCTTCCAGTCACAAAAACAACCTTCGACCATCACCCTCTGCCTCCTGCCACTTAGCCAATTTTGGATCCAATGTGCCAAATTGCCCTGGATCCCATGGGACATATTGAGACATAACATTCCCTCCCCGCCCCCACCCCCCCACCTCCGCCCCCATGGTGATGAGTGTGAAAGGAATCACTTGGACATTGTAGGGAGGCTTTATGATGCTGGTGTGGGGTGGTGCCAACCTGGTGCATCATGTGGAAACCAGGGTGTTAAGTGAAGCAAATCTGGACATGATGAAGTTATCGCTGGCGTCCCAGGCAGCAACGTGCATGGGTGATGATGTCCGGTGTCCAGTGCAGCATCAGTTGATTGCAGAGAAGGCTGGTGTGGATGTTGGTGTTGTTAGTGTGCCCGGTGATGCTGGTGTTGGGGCTGATTGTTTTGGGATTCAGGGGACCAAGGTGAGATTTTTTCACGGGCACCGATGCTGATGGAATAGATGGCAGGTGAGGTTGAGATGACAGAAGTAATCTGTCAATGTTGAGATAGATTGTTCCAAGGAGGTGACAGTGGATAGAAAGATTACTCCAAACACTTCAAAAGTGCATAAAGCTCAAAATTGAGTTCCAAATCATTAATGCTCCAGCTTCTAAGATTGGGAAGTGAACAGCTGTGAAATGGTAAGTTTTAGACCACTTTTGCAGCTATCACCTATTCACAGTAATCCACAGTCATTGAGAGCCCGATATAATTACCTGACGTGATACCCGCTCTCCGGGAACCTCGTTGAAAACCTGGTAAAATGGTAAGTACATGGGAAAATGGTGCTTAACTACCTTTTAACAAGCTTTTACCTATCTAAATTGGCTGACCCATTGCTTGGTGTCGGGTCTGTTCAGGGATGACAGACCCGACACTTGGGAAAACTGACAAGGAGGCGGGTTTACTATGGGATACTGCCCGCTGTCAATCTTTGTGATTTTGACCTCGAAACCCGCACTCTGAGTGCCGGCAAAATCCAGCCCTAGGCCTCTATTTATGAAGCCCAGGATCCCGTAAGCTTTATTAACCACTTTCTCAACCTGCCCTGCCACCTTCAACAATTTGTGCACATATACCCCCAGGTTTCTCTGTTCGTGCACCCACTTTAGGATTGTACCGTCCAGTTTATATTGCCTCTCCTCATATCACTTTGCACTTTTCTGCATTAAATTTCATCTGCCACGTGTCCACCCATTCCACCAGCCTGTCTATGTCCTCTTGAAGTCTATCACTATCTTCCTCATTGTTCACTATACTTCCAAGTTTGGTGTCATCTGCAAATTTTGAAATTGTGCCCTGTACACCCAAGTCCAAGCCATTAATATATATCAAGAAAAGCAGTGGTCCTCGTACTGACCCCTGGGGAACACCACTGTATACCTTCCTCCAGTCCGAAAAACAACCGTTCACTTAGCCAATTTCGTATCCATGCTGCCACTATCTTTTTTATTCCATGGGCTTCAACTTTTCTGGCAAGCCTATTTATGTGGCTTTTGGAAGTCCATGTACACCACATCAACCACATTGCCCTCATCAACCCTCTCTATTACTTCATCAAAAAACTCAATCAAGTTAGTTAAACACAATTTGCCTTTGACAAATCCGTGCTGGCTTTCCTTAATTAATCCACACTTGTCCAAGTGACTGTTAACTTTGTCCTGGATTATAGTTTCTAAAATCTTCCCCACTACTGAGGTTAAACTGACTGGTCTGAAGTTGCTGGGTTTATCCTTACACCCTTTTTTGAACAAGGGTGTAACATTTGCAATTCTCCAGTCCTCTGGCACCAGCCCCATATCTAAGGAGGATTGGAAGATTATGGCCAATACCTCTGCGATTTCCACTCTTACCTCCCTCAGCATCCTAGGATGTATCCCATCCGGTCCTGGTGACTTATCTACTTTAAGTACAACCAGCCTTTCTAGTACCTCCTCTTTGTCAATTTTTATCCCATCCAGTATCTCAACTACCTGCTCTTTCACTATGACTTTGGCAGCATCTTCTTCCTTGTTGAAGACAGATGCAAAGTACTCATTTAGTACCTCAGCCAACCCTCTACCTCCATGCGTAGGCCCCCTTTTTGGTCCCTAATCGGCCCCACCCCTCCTCTTACTACCCGATTATTTATATGCCTATAGAATAATTTTGGATTCCCTTTTATGTTAGCTTTAATTCCTTTAATTCTTGGTGAATCCAAGACAATCCTGGAGGTTGGCAATCCTAGCGATGGGCCAAAAGGTCTCTTTTTGTGCTGTAAAATTCTATGATTCTATCACTATTCTGATGTACTTTTTTTCTCACCAATGTCCTCCTCTCCTCCTGTATTGAAGGCATCAGCTCTCACTGGAGTATGATTCTGCTGGGTGTTTGCATTCATACCACACTGTACATCCAATCATGAACTTTTAAAACTTAGCTCTTTCTGTCAGATCAGTAATGTTGGTAATGTTGCTGGTGACAAACGTTGAACGATATTATCTGCCCTTTACTGTGTTCATGTGTCTTATAGTCTTTCCATCCTAATCTGGCAGCATTTATGACCAGATACGTGTACACTGATCTCTGAGGCCTTAGTTGGATGATGGGAACTCTTTACATTAAAGATGAGACAAATAAAGGAAAGAAACAAATAAAGAAAATAGTTTCCTAAGATTTTGCCAAAGAAGATTTAGAGATGTCTGAACGATGTCTGTGTCTCAGTCCTACATTGCATAGTTTGTATTTAAGTTTGATTTTGGCTGTTTATATTTTGGATGAATGCAGAAATTATTAACTGCAAATTCCTGAGAAGGAGATGCATTTGCTTGAGATTAGGCTTCTTAGAGGTTGTAATTTGGTGGGGGGCAGGGGGGGTCTTTATTTTAGCAAATAGCCTAAGCACTTAGCACAGCTTTTATACAAAGCACAGTAGCTGTAGTGTAATGCATTTACCCTGCTGGGCCATTATCTCTTCTGCCTTCAAGTGCATTCCTTATCTAACGTCACCCATAGCTATCTCTTGATGAGCTTGGATAAAGCTCCCATAAATTGGTGAAAAAAGAGCATTAATGCACCCTTCAAAAAGACAAACTTGTCTCACACTGGCAACAATACAATATGAAAAAGCAGTAAGGTGGTGTTAAGCGTTTGTTATAAACCAGTTTTATTGATTTATATACTGAAATGCAGGATTCAGTAATTTAGACTGAAATACGTTTTTTCCACTAATGTTTTATCTCCTTACTCCCCTGTGTACTGTTCCAAACAATTCTGCTGACTCTGCAAGGTCAGAAATTGCTTGTATTTTTGTCTATTGCATTAACAGAAACAGCTATATTTGTAACAAGGGAAAATGCTGGAACCTGAAAGAAAAACAGAAAATGCTGGAAGCGTTCATCAGGTTAGGCAGCATCTGTAGAGAGAGGGATAAGTTAATGTTTCAGGTGTAGACTCTTCATCAGAAGAGGTGAGGGTTATCCCTGAAATGTTAACTTGCCTGTTCTGACCTGTTGAGTGTTTCCCACATTTTGTGTTTTTGTTTGGTATTTTTTAGCCTATTATTTTTAATCTTCTCACCATTCCACATTTCTATACGATACTGGTCATTATTCTGTTGTGAATGTATCAGTAAAACTGGGCGATTAGTACAGATGCCAAAGATTGTAATAGTGACGTCCAACAGGGATTCTTGCATCTTACAGGAAAGGAAATGAGAGGAAATGGCAAATTTACCAAATGAGTGGGTTTCAGACTTCTTGCTGCTCCAGAATGGTTTCCTTGCGATTCCAGAAGCCAAGGTGATTTCATGCAGTGAGTTATGCACACCACTCGGTTAGAAGTACAGACTGATTAAATATTTGGGACTTATTTAAAATATACCTCTGTACTACTGTACTTAGTGAAATAGCAACAATTTCATTGTTTTCATACAGTTCTTAGTATATTTTCATTTATGGATACACAGAGGGAAATTTTGAAGGACTTTACAATAAAAACCGCAGTATAATTATAGTAAAAGCTCGGTCGTGTGCTAGGATCACTGCAGTCAACCACAGAGCAAAAAATAACACAGCGGCTGCCTATTATTGAAACAAGTGTGACTGAAGTAGAAAGAAAAAAGAACGACTTGTATTTATATCGCATCTTTCACAACCTCAGGACATTCCAAAGTGCTTTATAGCTAATGAAGTACTTTTTGAAGTGTAGTCACTGTTGTAATGTAGGAAATGTGGCAGCCAATTTGCGCACAGCAAGCTCCCACAAACAGCAATGTGCTAATGACCAGATAGTCTGTTTTTTTGTTATGTTGATTGAGGGATAAATATTGCCCAGGACACTGGGGATAACTCCCCTGCTCTTCTTCAAAACGGTACCAAGGGATCTTTTATGTCCACCTGAGAGAGCAGACGGGGCCTCGGTTTAACGTCTTATCCGAAAGCTCCAGATTGGATAAGAACATTTGCTCAGCAGATTAAGCTGGCTAAATTTCATATATGCTTGACTGGAATATTCCAATCTGTAAACCCAGGGTGAGAAAATCATTTTAAGAAAAGAAAAATTTAAAAAGCACAGGTGGAGAGGGAACAAAATCAGTTTGCAAGTGGAATCGGATGGGAGTGGCCGATATATATGAATGATTGGCCATTTATTTTGCTCAGATTCAGTGTGCCCAAGGCTAAATTGGAATTGTACTTTAAAACAATTGCAGTGGCATTGGAAGCATTGATTAAAAACTGTGGTATTCTGCAGACTCAGTTGGTAAATTTATTTCCTATTGTGCTAGTGAGCCGTCCAGAGGAGGAAGCACCCATGCTCAATCCCTGGTGTGCGGTGAGCAAGCTCATGTTGCCTGGGCTAGCAGTCAAGGTGCTATCATTAGCACCAGTGGAATACTGGAAAGTGAGTGTATGCGTGGAGGCCAGCTGCGACCAAATAAGTGGAGAGAAATGGTGAGACAAAAAAGCTTATGCTGTACTAAACACGTTTACTGGAATAGTGTCAATAAAATGTGAGACAGTCCTGATCAAAGCAGGATATATATGAATTATAAAAGGCAACAAATGCACAGAATACACCAGCAGAAATTGTGATTTAATTGATTTACTACTAAAAAGCCATTCAACGTCATCTGCCCAACATCACTGGTTCAAACCAAAGACCAACGGCTCTGTTACTGCAACTGTCCAGAATGGAAGCAATAAATGACCAATGAGTTCACAAGTGTTGGATACTGAAATTTCCAATTATATGTATCATCAGGTACCTTAATGTTTCTGTAAAGAGAATTAACTGTAAGCAGCAGGCCAGGTAACCATATGGTCCAAGTACTGCAGTGCCTGGTATATCATTGTGCACTGTGCCATGATATATGTATTTCTATCAACTTTCTCCCTTTTCTTTCCTCCTTCTCTCTTGTATATGCTGTGCTGGGACATAGTTCCACAGACACTGGTCATTCTCCAGTAACTTGCTCAAGTGCCCATGGTTTATGTTGTGGAGATGCCGGTGTTGGACTGGGGTGGACAAATGTAAGAAATCACACAACGCCAGGTTATAGTCCAACAGCTTTATTTGAAATCACAAGCTTTCGGAGCGCTGTTCCTTCGTCAGGTGAAGACTTCACCTGACGAAGGAGCAGTGCTCCGAAAGCTTGTGATTTCAAATAAAGCTGTTGGACTATAACCTGGTGTTGTGTGATTTCTTACATGGTTTATGTGTGAGCTTAGACAATGAATGCAAGCATCATAACTGCACCTCACCTGTGCTCACCTAATGTGAGCACATGCACTTTCAGCAAGAGTCACTGAATAGTGATCAAAAATGGGGATGGTAGCAGATTCTTGTCCCTCCATGGTCCATATGCACTGGGACAAACTGTAGTCGCTTTACTACCACTCCAGCTGAGATCAGCTAACAGCACACATGGGGAATTAAACCTGGGACCCTCTGGTCTACAGAGCTCAGCTGCACACTCAATTGGCCAAGTGACTCATCGTAAGTGAAAAGGTACTGATTTTTTTTAATATCAAAAGTGCTTTCTATGAAATATTGGTCAGGAAATTCCTCAGGAGCTGCTTCTGCTCACCAGTGTTACTTTTTCCCGGAAGAGTGACGGAAACCCCGCCTGTGTAAACCGAGCTGTCGCCGCACTGTAAGCTGTTAAGAGTCAAAGTATAGCTTGAAGGAACAAAAAATTAGCTGAAACAAAAACAAATTAGTCCCCCCAAAAATGCCAAAATGTGGTTTAGATACAAAAAGGCAAATAAATAAAATGATACCAAAAAGTTACTTTTCCATGCTCCATTGCGCTTTTCCACATCCATTTATTTTAAATAAATACAATGAGCCCAGTGTTCTCTGAATGTGATTTTATGCATGTTCACAATAGTTTGCATTTTGTTGCAGGCTTTATTCAGTTACTTTGAATAGGTAACAAAGTAAGACCTACTGATCAGGCAAGCAATGTATTCAAGCCATTTAGAATTAATTGAAAAGGCTAATCTAGAGTCATTTCCTAATTGGAAAGAATAGTGGGGCTGATTTGTTGATTTGATGTCTGGTAGTTACCAGAGAATTTGTAGGCAACAACAGTAGCCAGCAGGTGGGTGATTAAAACAGTCATTAAATTGAGAGCCAAGGTATCAACTAATTACAGAAATGCCCCGTTTGAGCAGCTTTCAAAAGGTGAAGGAGTAATTCACATATAACTGACCCATGCATAGTTACAAAACAGGAAGCTGATGTAAAATTGAAGTATTATGAAAAGTTATATTTTACCAGCTCCTTCCTGTGCTTTTACTCAGCCGATGCTCAGTTGCTAACACTCTCACATCTGAGTCAGAAGGTTGTGGGTTCAAGTCCCACTCCAGAGACTTGAGCACAAAAAGCTAGGCTGACACTCCAGTGCAGTGCTGAGGAAATGCTGCACTGTCGGATGAGACATTAAACCGAGGCCCCGTCTGCTCTCTCAGGTGGACGTAAAAGATCCCATGGCACTATTTCGAAGAAGAGCAGGGGAGTTATCCCCGGTGTCCTGGCCAATATTTATCCCTCAATCAACAGCACAAAAACAGATTATCTGGTCATTGTCACATTGCTGTTTGTGGGAGCTTGCTGTGCGCAAATTGGCTGTGTGTTTCCTACATTACAACAGTGACTCCACTTCAAAAGTACTTCATTGGCTGTAAAGTGATTTGAGATGTCCAGAGGTCGTGAAAAGCGCTATATAAATGCAAGTCTTTCTTTTAAATCAAGTGGTATACTATTTTGGAACTTTTCGGTTCTCACTACCTTTCCTATCATTGTATATTGCTTATCACACTGCAACAACAATAAGTGGGATATACATATATGTGGTAAATATTCCAAGGTGTTTCACAGAGGAGGAATGGATACTGAGCACTGATGCTGAGAAATGATCAAAAGCGTGGTCAAGCAGATAGGTTTTGAGGAGGATATTAAAGGAAGGGGAGAGAAGTAATAAGATGGAGGGGCTTGGGGAAGGAACACCAGAGAGTAAAATGAAAAGAAAGACTTGCATTTATATAGTGCCTTTCATGACCACTGGATGTCCCAAAGTGTTTTACAGCCAATGAAGTACTTTTGAAGTGTAGTCACTGTTCTAATGTAGGACTGAGGCAGCTGAGGGCTTTGCTGCTGAGGGTGGAGCCCTCTGCATGTTGAGCCTTCTTCTTGAACTGCTGCAGTCCGTGTGGTGAAGATACTCCCACAGTGCTGTTAGGTAGTTCCAGGATTTTGACCTAGTGACAATGAAGGAACAATTATATATTTCCAAGTCAAAATGGTGTGTGACTTGGAGGGGAACTTGGAGGTGATGGTGTTTCCATGCACTTGCTTACCTTGTTCTTCAAGGTGGTGCTCACGGACTTGGGAGCTGCTGCTGAAAAAGCATTGCCGAGTTGCTACAGTGCATCCTGTAGATAATACACACTGCAGCTATGGTGAATGATGTGCCAATCAAGCAGACTGCTTTGTCCTGGATGGTATCGAGCGTCTTGAATGTTGTTGCAGCTGAACCCATCCAGGCAAGTGGCATCACACTCCTGACTTGTGCATTGTGGATGGTGGAGAGGCTTTGGAGAGTCAGGAGGTGAGTCACTCACCGCAAAATATCCAGTTTCTGGTTTGCTCTCATAGCCGTGGCATTTATGTAGCTGGTTCAGTTGAGTTTTTCTGGTGACCCCGAGGATGTTAATGATAGGAGCCTTGGTGATGGTATTGCCATTGAATATCAAGGGGAGATGGTTAGGTTCTCTCTTTTTAGAGATGGTCATTGCCTGGAACTTATACTTACCATTTATAAGCCCAAACTTGGACATTGTCCAGGTCTTGCTGCATATGGGAATGAACTGCTTCACTATCTGAGGAATTGTAAATGAAGGCTTTCAATTCAAGTTGGGGGAGAGGGTGCCAAAGGAGGTTGGCAAGGACACGGTTGATGTGCGAGAGGGCCATATTGTGGGACAAGGAATGTGTAGCAGAGCTTTGTTTTAATTCAAGTTTATGTAGGGTGGAGCAGGGAACAGTGGTGATGAGGGTGTTACTTTTTTCTAAACTGATTTTTGGTTTATATATTCTTTGGGTTCAGCATATCACATCATAGGTGAGTCCTTGTTCCCTATGGTCCAGATATTGCTTTCATTTCTCCGGATATTTAAGTAAATTAGTAACATGGCCAGGAATCAAACAGCGAACCCTTTTCATCGTTTTGGTGTACTAGTTTTATCACGTGTTCTGATGTAATCTTTCTTGACTTTGGAAGGTGGTATAATAACACTTAAGTAAACCGTAACTTTGAGTTTGATAAATTTATTAAACAGCTAAAGAATAAGTGAATAGTGGCAATTACACAACAATAGTTATTAAGCCATAAGCAAAATACTGTGGATGCTGGAAATCTGAAATAAAAACAGAAAATGCTGGAAATACTCAGCAGGTCAGGCAGCATCCGTGGAGAGAAAAACAGAATTAACGTTTCAGGTCAATGGCTTTTATAGTAATTATAATAGTTATTAAGCTATATCCGCAAGTAAGTAGAAAATAACAAATAGTTACGACTAAGCTATGTGTTCTTATGCAATGGGTCTTTCTCTTTTTTTTATACCACCTACGGAATCTATCTGGCCTGACTATCACTTTCTGAAGACTACAGACACTACTGTCTGATTTGAATGAGCTATCTGATTCAAGAAGCTGCCAATCAAACATAATTCAAACCACTCCCACAAAAGAAAAAGATTTGCATTTATATAGCACTTTTCACGACCACTGGACATCCCAAAGCACTTTACAGCCAATGAAGTACATTTGAAGTGTAGTCACTGTTGTAATGTAGGAAACGCAGCAGCCAACATGCGCACAGCAAGCTCCCACAAACAGTAATGTGATAATGACCAGATAATCTGTTTTTCTGTTATGTTGATTGAGGGATAAATATTGGTCAGGACACCAGGGATAACTCAAACAACGACAGAAAATGTTGGAAACACTCAGCAGGTCAAGTAGCATCATGGAGAGAGAAACAGAGTTAACGTTTCAGGTTGATGACCCTTTGGAGTTCTGACAAAGGGTCATCAACCTGAAACATTAACCCTGTTTCTCTCTGCACAATGATGCCTGACCTGCTAAGTGTTTCCAACATTTTCTGTTGTTGTTTCAGATTTCCAGCATCCGCAGTGTTTTGTTATTGTACCAGGGATAACTCCCCTGCTCTTCTTCGAAATAGTGCCATGGAATCTTTTTCATCCACCTGAGAGCAGACAGGGCCTCGGTTTAATGTCTCATCTGAAAGACAGCACCTCTGGCAGTGCAGCACTCCCTCAGCCCTGCACTCTCGTGCCAATCTAGATTTTTGTGTTCAAGTCTCTGGTGTGGGACTTGAACCCACAACCTTGTGACTCCGAGGCGAGAGTGCGACGAACTGAGCCACAGCTGACACTGTTTGTATTTGAATTGAATGGCTTGGCTCCTCCCTCGGACACCTGGTTAAGACAAAATGATTATCTGCATATATTTTATCAAAAATAAACTAGGGCATGCCTCTGTAAATGAAGCTAGTTATGAAACTGGTTTTTAATCTCATATGTACTGTGACAGAATTAAAGTAGAAACCACTATCAAACCAAATCTTAGGCAAAAATGAGTTTGGAGGTAACAAGACCATGGATAAATGTTTCAGCAGTGATGAAGGTGATGTAAGTGCAGAGGCAGAAGGAAGCAGTCTTAATGATGGATAGGATATGGTTATTGAAACTCAGCACAGTGAACTGCACACTGAGGTTGCACACGATCTAGTTATGCCTAAGTAAGCAGCTGGGGAGGAGAATGGGTTGGGGACAAGGGTATGGAGTTTTTGGTGGGACCATAAAAGAATATTTTGGTCTTGCACCTGTTCAGTTGTAGAAGGTCCTGGCTCATGCATAACTTGATGTTGGACAAGCAATCTGACCGCTAAGTGGATTCGAGGCAGGGGCTGGTGGTGATGGTGGATAGAGCTGTGTATGTTGGGTCATCCTGAGGTAATGAAAGGGGCTATATAAATGCAAGTTCTTTCTTTCTTTCTATGAGGTGTCTGATCAAAAGGAAGCAGATGCAGAGTAGGTAACTGTTGTACAGGCTACCCTGATTGAGCTGGAGTGCCTTGCCTTCACGCATCACAAAAGAGGCTGATTATATATGGAGGTGTCTTGATTTGAGCCATAGGTGAAGGGAAGGATGAATAGAGATTGATGTAGATTGTTTTTAAATTCTCAGGATGTGGACAAAGCTGGCAAGGTCCCATGTATTGACCATCCTTATTTGCCTGAGAAGGTGGTGGTGGGACTTCTCTTTGAACTGCTGCCATCCTTGTTGTGATGTTGCTCCCATGATGGTGTTAGGTAGGGAATTCCTGGAAATTGACCCAGCGATGACAGAACAGTGATATATGTCCAAGTTCAGAATGGTGCAAGATTTGGAGGTAATGGAGTGAGCTGTTAGTGAGGTACAGCATCATTCATGGCTGCATTGGTCACTACAGTAGCCTGTGGCATGATATCCATCATGGAGAAATATGGGAGCCTTTGAGATGTGCAGTCTTCTGTCCTCCAGCAGATGAGTGTGCCAGCTGAGGATTGGCCCTCCAGCAGCTACTGATTGCAAATGATCTGCACATTGAGGATGCGGAAGACTTTCCAATTCATATATGACCTAGATTATGAGGAAGTATGTGAATGGCAATCTGAGAGCAGTCAATAATGTCCTGCACTTTAGGGAAATGTATCAGCTGGCCAAGCTTCCTTTGCTCCTGTGCTCGTCATCCGTCCTGAACTCAATGAATTGGTGTATCTTCTGGTAAAGAGAAGGCAATTAGAAAGAAGAAATACCAAGGACAGTATAGGATAGATTTTACCAGTGCACACTTCATTCTGTTGTATCAAATTGCCTAATGATCTAAGTATTAATGATAAAATGTCTTCACTCTAATAAGTTGCTTATGGAGAATAATGTTTAGTTTAGAAGGCAATAACATGGCAAAGGTGTTCACATGACATCACAAGCTATGAATGAGAACTGAAGAGGTTCATGCTGCTGCCTCTAACTTTCTTTTACTCTAATTCTGTTTTTAATGCTTTATTATTAATTTTATTTGCAGAAGCTGTAAATTTCCATTGACATTGTTATACAAAGGTGCCTCAGGTCTTTGTAAAATTTTATGAATGAGTGCATATTACAAACTTCTGTAATGCATTTTATTAGTATTGTGACTGGCAGAAGGATTTTATACTTAAAACTGTTTTTACAATGACATTTCAGGACATTCATTATCGTGCATATATTGTTATAACTAGTTTAGTCTCAGTTAATTAGCTTGTTCTAGAAAAATACATTAATTTAAAAATTACTATTTGCAATATTAACATATGAACTATTTTGTGTGATATAAAATTGTGAACAGAGGAATATGTTAAGCATTTTGTACACTGATATCACAAACACTACTTTCTGGGCGTAAATTCCTTTTATGAGTCAAGCATTAACTATTCAACAGAGCCCTCTAGTGGTGATGCATTGCATTATAAACTGCATTTGTGACCAACCACAACTAATGCACAGGAAGAAAATCAGAGGGAAAACTGGAGTAAAAATATACATTTTAAAATTACTTTCTTCCCTCATTTGGAAATGGTTCTTAAGTCACCTTTCATTCCTTGGCTAAGGGGTGCTCTTATAACAACAACAACCACTTGCACTTATATAGCACCTTTAATGTAGAAAAACGTCCAAGGGGTGCTTGTCACAGGCATAATAAAATAAAATGGACACTGAGCCAAAGAAGAAATATTAGGAGGGGTGAACAAAAGCTTGATCAAAAGAGGGTCTGAAAGGAGAGGGAGGTGGTGGGGTGGAAGGTTTTAGAGGGGGAATTTAGATCATGGACCCAAGATGGCTAAAGGCATGAGTGCCAGTAGTGGGTAAAAGGGAGGAAGGTGCAAAAGAGTCCAGATCAGAGGAACAGAGATATTTCAGGACTGGTGGAGGTTACAGAGATAATAGGACATGACTCTAAAGGGATTTAAGCATAAGGATAAGAATTTTAAATTTGAGGTATTGGGTTGCTGGGAGCCAGTCTGGTTAGCAAGGATAAGGGGTTTGGGTGAGTGGGACTTGGTTCAGGATAGGATATGGGCAGCAGAAACTTGGATGAGCTGGTTAACAGAGTGTGAAGGACGGAAGGCTGGCCAGGAGAGCATTGAAATAGTAAAGACTGGAACTCACAAAGACATGGATGAAGGTTTCAGCAGCAAATGGGCTGAGGTAGGGGCAGAGGTGGAAGTAGGCAGTCTTTGTGGTGGAGAGGATATGGGATAGGAAACTCAGCTCAGGGGTGAATAGGACATTGAGGTTACAAACAATCTGGTTCATCCTGAGATAGTGGATGGGAAGGGATGGAATTTGTGGCAAGGGTATGTAGTTTGCCATAGGGGTTATAGAGACGATATCTTCAGTCTTCCCAATACTTAATTGAAGGATTCACAATTATGAAGGAATTGTGGCTCATCCAAAACTGAATGCCAGACAAGTAGCCTGACAACACAGATGCAATAGGTAGGCTGAGAGAGTTGAGGAGAGGTAGAGATAGAGGTCATCAATGTACATGTCTGTAGTTGATGTCACCAAGGGGAACATGTAGCTGAGGAAGCGGAGTTGACCAAGTATAGATCCTTGGGGGACTCTGGAGATAATGGTGCATGGGTGGAAAGAAGTTTGTTCTGGAGATGCTCTGTATTTGATATGATAGGCAAAAGTGGAAACAAGAGAAAGTGCAGGAGGAGGATGGTGTGATCAACTGTGTCAAAGGCTGCAGAGAGTTTAAGGAGGACAAGGAAGGATAATGCACCATGTTTACAATCACAGAGGATGTAATTTGTTACTTTGGTTCGGGCCATTTCAGTGCTGTGGTAGGGGCAAAAACCTGTTCAGAGAGATTCAAACATGGGCGTGTAAGAAAAGTGGACATGGATTTGAGAGGCGACAACACATTCATGGACTTTAGAGAGGAAAGGGAGGTTGAAGATGAGGCAGTAGTTCACAGGGCACAGGGATCGAACATAAGAACATAAGAAACAGGAGCAGGATTAGGCCAATCGGCCCCTCGGGCCTGCTCCGCCATTCAATAAGATCATGGTTGATCCAATCTTGTTAACAGGTAGTTAACAGGCAGTTTTTAGCCTAATCCCTATTTTTATTGCTGAAGTGTGGGATTCCCGATGGCTCCAAACCACGCCAAGTTAGCGAGGCGGACTGTCGGGCTGAAGGGCTTGGAGGGTTCGAGATGTCCGGTGTTCAGGTGAGTGATGGGTGCATGAGTGCAGAGGTAAGTGTGTTTGGTGTGTGTAAAGTGTTTAAATAAGTTTTACTTACCTTTACTTACTAATGCAGGCTTCCTTCCTTCAGGTCTCGGGAGTCCCTCATCTCATCGGCACAGAAAGCAGAATGGCCGCGAGCTGTCAAAAGTTGCTGCATTCAGCTTTCTGTTCTGGAGAGATCTCTAAATCAGCCTGAGAGGAAGGAATTAACTTGGAGTACAGATTGTCAGTGTTTGACAGCTTCAAAGAGCTGTCAAACGCTGATATTTCATCTGTCAAAAGCTTTTGACAGATGAAATGTCAATCTGTGATGTCACCTGTTGCCGGGTGGCCCTTAATTGGCCTGCTGAGCCCGCTGGGTGGGCTCAACAAGGTCAATCAAGTGAAAATCGTGTGGGTTGGCCACAACTCGATGGAGGCGGGACTACAACCCCGAAAGTTGTAGTACCGCCTCCTACACACCTCCTCAATGAAAATCCAGCCCTTTGTGTCCTCCTCACAACTTACTAACCCACCTATCTTTGTATCATCAGCAAATTTGGCTACAGTACACTCAGTCCCTCCATCCAAGTCATTAATATAGATTGTAAATAGTTGAGCTGGGTATTTTCAAGAGGGGAGTGATGATGGTGGTTTTGAAAGGGAGGAGGACAGTGCTTGAGGAGAGGGAACCATTTGTATTATCAGCTTGCGTGTGGCCAGGAAAGCAAGATAGGTGGTCACTAGTTTTGTGGGAATGGGGTTGAGGGGACTGGAGGTGGGTCTCATGAACGAGATGAGCTCAGAGTGGACATGGGGAAGATAGGAGAAAAACTGGGGAAAGACATGGATTAAGGGGGAGGAGAAGGGGGAGGGGCTGACTTGATGGGCAAGGAAAAGGGGCAGCAACTGAGCCAGCTGAACGAATGGTCTCAGTCTGAGTGACAAGGAAGTCCCTGAGCTCCTCACACTTGTTGTTGGGAGTCCCTGAGCTCCTCACACTTGTTGTTGGGAGTCCCTGAGCTCCTCACACTTGTTGTTGGGAGTCCCTGAGCTCCTCACACTTGTTGTTGGGAGTCCCTGAGCTCCTCACACTTGTTGTTGGGAGTCCCTGAGCTCCTCACACTTGTTGGGAGTCCCTGAGCTCCTCACACTTGTTGTTGGGAGTCCCTGAGCTCCTCACACTTGTTGTTTGGAGTCCCTGAGCTCCTCACACTTGCTGGGAGTCCCTGAGCTCCTCACACTTGTTGTTGGGAGTCCCTGAGCTCCTCACACTTGTTGGGAGTCCCTGAGCTCCTCACACTTGTTGTTGGGTGTCCCTGAGCTCCTCACACTTGTTGTTGGGAGTCCCTGAGCTCCTCACACTTGTTGGGAGTCCCTGAGCTCCTCACACTTGTTGTTGGGAGTCCCTGAGCTCCTCACACTTGTTGGGAGTCCCTGAGCTCCTCACACTTGTTGTTGGGAGTCCCTGAGCTCCTCACACTTGTCGGAAGTCCCTGAACTCCTCACACTTGTTGTTGGGAGTCCCTGAGCTCCTCACACTTGTTGGGAGTCCCTGAGCTCCTCACACTTGTTGTTGGAAGTCCCTGAGCTCCTCACACTTGTTGGAAGTCCCTGAGCTCCTCACACTTGTTGTTGGGAGTCCCTGAGCTCCTCACACTTGTTGGGAGTCCCTGAGCTCCTCACACTTGTTGTTGGGAGTCCCTGAGCTCCTCACACTTGTTGGGAGTCCCTGAGCTCCTCACACTTGTTGGGAGTCCCTGAACTCCTCACACTTGTTGTTGGGAGTCCCTGAGCTCCTCACACTTGTTGGGAGTCCCTGAGCTCCTCACACTTGTTGGGAGTCCCTGAGCTCCTCACACTTGTTGTTGGAAGTCCCTGAACTCCTCACACTTGTTGTTGGGAGTCCCTGAGCTCCTCACACTTGTTGGGAGTCCCTGAGCTCCTCACACTTGTTGTTGGAAGTCCCTGAGCTCCTCACACTTGTCGGAAGTCCCTGAACTCCTCACACTTGTTGTTGGGAGTCCCTGAGCTCCTCACACTTGTTGGAAGTCCCTGAGCTCCTCACACTTGTTGGAAGTCCCTGAGCTCCTCACACTTGTTGTTGGGAGTCCCTGAGCTCCTCACACTTGTTGGGAGTCCCTGAGCTCCTCACACTTGTTGTTGGGAGTCCCTGAGCTCCTCACACTTGTTGGGAGTCCCTGAGCTCCTCACACTTGTTGGGAGTCCCTGAACTCCTCACACTTGTTGTTGGGAGTCCCTGAGCTCCTCACACTTGTTGGGAGTCCCTGAGCTCCTCACACTTGTTGGGAGTCCCTGAGCTCCTCACACTTGTTGTTGGAAGTCCCTGAACTCCTCACACTTGTTGGGAGTCCCTGAGCTCCTCACACTTGTTGGAAGTCCCTGAGCTCCTCACACTTGTCGGAAGTCCCTGAACTCCTCACACTTGTTGTTGGGAGTCCCTGAGCTCCTCACACTTGTTGGGAGTCCCTGAGCTCCTCACACTTGTTGTTGGGAGTCCCTGAGCTCCTCACACTTGTTGTTGGGAGTCCCTGAGCTCCTCACACTTGTTGGGAGTCCCTGAGCTCCTCACACTTGTTGTTGGGAGTCCCTGAACTCCTCACACTTGTTGTTGGGAGTCCCTGAGCTCCTCACACTTGTTGGGAGTCCCTGAGCTCCTCACACTTGTTGTTGGGAGTCCCTGAGCTCCTCACACTTGTTGTTGGGAGTCCCTGAGCTCCTCACACTTGTTGGGAGTCCCTGAGCTCCTCACACTTGTTGTTGGGAGTCCCTGAACTCCTCACACTTGTTGTTGGGAGTCCCTGAGCTCCTCACACTTGTTGGGAGTCCCTGAGCTCCTCACACTTGTTGGGAGTCCCTGAGCTCCTCACACTTGTTGTTGGAAGTCCCTGAACTCCTCACACTTGTTGTCGGAAGTCCCTGAGCTCCTCACACTTGTTGTTGGGAGTCCCTGAGCTCCTCACACTTGTTGTTGGGAGTCCCTGAGCTCCTCACACTTGTTGGGAGTCCCTGAGCTCCTCACACTTGTTGTTGGGAGTCCCTGAACTCCTCACACTTGTTGTTGGGAGTCCCTGAGCTCCTCACACTTGTTGGGAGTCCCTGAGCTCCTCACACTTGTTGGGAGTCCCTGAGCTCCTCACACTTGTTGTTGGAAGTCCCTGAACTCCTCACACTTGTTGTCGGAAGTCCCTGAGCTCCTCACACTTGTTGTTGGGAGTCCCTGAGCTCCTCACACTTGTTGTTGGAAGTCCCTGAACTCCTCACACTTGTTGTTGGGAGTCCCTGAGCTCCTCACACTTGTTGTTGGGAGTCCCTGAGCTCCTCACACTTGTTGGGAGTTCCTGAGCTCCTCACACTTGTTGTTGGGAGTCCCTGAGCTCCTCACACTTGTTGTTGGGAGTCCCTGAGCTCCTCACACTTGTTGTTGGGAGTCCCTGAGCTCCTCACACTTGTTGGGAGTCCCTGAGCTCCTCACACTTGTTGTTGGGAGTCCCTGAGCTCCTCACACTTGTTGTTGGGAGTCCCTGAGCTCCTCACACTTGTTGTTGGGAGATGAGGGTGGAGGAGGCTGGGGAGAACGGTTTAGGGAGATAGTTGGTAGTGCAGAGAAGAAGCTGGGGGTTATCTTTTCTCCCCAGGATGATCCTGGCATAGTGGCTAGTTTTGGCAGAGGAGAGTGATGCTTGATGGTACTTGATTTTCTCCAGTCAGATGGATGTGCCAGAAGCACTCAATTTTGCGCCCCTTGGACTTCAGGGAGTGAAAATGCAGCCATACCGGGGGACTGACCAGGATGGGAGAGAGTAAAGTTTTTTTGGGGGACAAGGGCATCGAATGTGGTGGCAGTTGAACAAATCAAAGGCTGCAGAAGTATCATGGTGAATGGAAGGCCAAAGATTGGGCAGTTGGGAAATTAGTGATCCTGGAAATTGCTCTCTACATTGGATCATTAAATTGTTGGGATGGGGGATTGGCAAAAAATTGAAGGAAAATAAATCAGTTGGGCAAGCCTTTTGAATTTTTGCCATTATCCCAGCAAGCCTGTGTAGGAGTTCTCAAAAATTAAAGGTAGTTATCATAATATTTATTTCTAAGATACTAAGGATAAACATAAGATAATAGGATAAAAGTGCAAGACAAACTGCTCTTATTTTATAAAGATTACACAAGCATTTTTTCCAAGCTATTTAGCTGCAAGTACAAATCATTACATATCAATCAATATGCAGCATCGGGAATAACCCATCATAAAATGTAAAACTATTCACAGTTATGAAAAGACTCTAGACATTATTGCTGTATAGTGACATTCAATTGTAACTACAAGGTACACAAAAAAAAACAAATCAATAAACTGACATAAATATTCACGTTCACATCAGCCTTTTATAGCCTTCATTTGCTGCTGCTGCTCAGTGCTTGGAATGCTCAACAACTCTTTTTTGTAAATTAGCTGGTCTCTTGTGGCATTTCTCCCACATAGTTTGTGGGCTGGAGCAGGTCATGATGATTAGGTAGAACTGTGTTTAATCTGGCCTGTTCCTTTAAGGATGCTTACCCTGGGGAAGCCGTCTAAATAGACACATCCTACTGCGGTTAACTGCTGAGAGAATATTTTGTAGGTTGGCAGCTGCTTGTAAATGCCCAGCTCCTGTCCTTGGGGTGATGCCTGGTCATCAGGGTCAGAAAAACAAGCAGGAAATGAATGGCTTTAAAAAAAATACTTTTGTCACTTTGAAGAGTAACACCGAACATGTAACAGATGGATATTAGATGTAAGATTTTGGCCTGAAATGTCCTCGGAGCTCTTCCTGCTCTGCCGCCGTAACATGGGTGCATGTGTGGTGGAAAGTCTGTTTATGCATGTAAACGGGATGAAGTACCAGATAAATATTCATCTGTAGGGTTCATTTACAAGCTGGCTTTACCAAATGAGCCACTGAAAGAGCTGTTAGGCAACTTTTATTTTACACACAATACAATCCAAAACTGTGGAGTAACAGTTACTCTGGTCACGAAATGTAGAAACCGTGTGAATGCTTTTTTTTGAGACTTCCTCTGTGTGCTATTTTTAGCAATATAAATAGGTTCTTTTTGAGCATGTTTATGGCTGCATTGGAGATATTGGCCCAGAAATTCGGGTCAGGGGCTTCCCGCGGGTGCAAGCCCCCGATCTGCACTTACATTGAGCTCTGGGCCCCCATGGAATTCCGATCCGGGGCCTGGTCCAACTGCCGGTGCGCAGTTCTTGCATATCCCAGGGGCGCAGTTAGTTCGATGCATCCCCTGGGATCACGTGGGCCATGGGGAGCCAATCGGAGCAGGGAATGCTCCATTCATAAGTCTGACAGGAAGTGCTGTCAAGACTTATAAATACTACGGCCCCAAAACAGCACTAAATCTTCAAATAAATTTTTAAAAAATCAAATTTTTTAAATAAACTATAAATTACATGAAATAACTATTTTAAACAATAATTTAAATTTTTGAAATTTAAAAAAAAAAATTCTAACGGGGCTAAAAATAAACTTACCTTGCTTTAAAGTATTTAAAAATAATAAACCTGTGGAAAAAATGTTTTAATTTTAATTAATTCACCACTTACCTTGTAAAAAACAGGCCTTACGCCTGCTTTTTACATTTCTAACTTCTGGAGACTTACCCTCCCGGGAAAACCTGTAAAAAAAAAAAAAACTAAGTTCGATGCGCACGCGCAGCCCCTCCTCTGCACGCGTTTGACCTCTGAACCTCTTCGTTCAGAGGAACGGAAGTGCCGGTTTCCCGCGCATGCGCAGTGCATGCAGGAAACCGGCACTTCCATTGGGCCTACGGGTGACTACCCCGTGCGTACTCACCCGTGGAGACCCGAATTTCTGGGCCAATATTGTATTGTTTAACTCAAGGTTCATCATTCATTTGAAGCTAAAATAATCATTTCTACAGATCACTATAATAAATTAAAGATCTTCCCCCCATGGCCACCAACCTCATAGTTCCCCAACCTCGCACAGCCCGCTTCTACCTCCTTCCCAAGATCCACAAACAGGACTGCCCTGGTAGACCCATCGTTTCAGCCTGTTCTTGCCCCACCGAACTTATCTCTTCCTATCTCAACTCTATCTTCTCTCCCCTTGTCCAGTCTTTTCCCACCTACATCTGCGACTCTTCTGACGCCCTCCGCCACTTTAACAGTTTCCAGTTTCCTGGCCCCAACCGCCTCCTTTTCACCATGGACGTACAATCCCTCGACACCTCCATCCCCCACCAGGATGGCCTGAGGGCGCTCCGCTTCTTCCTTGAACAGAGGCCCAACCAGTCCCCATCCACCACCACCCTCCTCCGCCTGGCTGAACTTGTTCTCACATTGAACAACTTCTCCTTTGACTCCACTCATTTCCTCCAAATTAAAGGTGTTGCTATGGGAACCCGCATGGGTCCTAGCTATGCCTGCCTTTTCGTGGGATATGTGGAACACTCTTTGTTCCAGTCCTACTCGGGTCCCCTCCCTCACCTCTTTTTCCAGTACATTGATGACTGTATCAGTGCCGTTTCCTGCTCTCGCCCTGAACTAGATAATTTCATTCACTTTGCCTCCAATTTCCACCCTTCCCTCACCTTCACATGGTCCATCTCCGACTCTTCCCTTCCCTTCCCTCAACTTCTCCGTCTCCATCTCTGGGGATAGGTTATTGACCAACATTCACTGCAAGCCCACTGACTCCCACAGCTACCTGGACTACACTTCCTCCCACCCCGCCTCCTGTAAGGATTCTATTCCATTCTCCCAGTTTCTCCGTCTCCACCGCATCTGCTCCGACGATGCCACCTTCCACACCAGTGCTTCCGACATGTCTTCCTTTTTCCTCAACCGAGGATTCCCCTCTACCGTAGTTGACACTGCCCTCGACCAGGTCCGTTCTATCTCCCGCACTTCTGCCCTCACCCCTGCCCCTCCCTCCCGGAACCACGATAGGGTTCCCCTTGTCCTCACCTTTCACCCCACCAGCCTCCACATTCAACGGATCATCCTCCGCCATTTCCACCACCTCCAACATGATCCCACCACCAAACACATCTTCCCCTCCCCTTTCAGCATTCCATAGGGACCGCTCCCTCCGAGACACCCTAGTCCACTCCTCTATCACCCCCAGCACCCCTTCCCCTTCGCCCGGCACCTTCCCGTGCAAGCGGAGGAGATGCAACACCTGCCCATATACCTCACCCCTTCCCACTGTCCAGGGCCCCAAACACCCCTTCCAGGTGAAACAGTGATTTACTTGTACTTCTTGCAATCTAGTATACTGGATTCGCTGCTCACGATGTGGTCTCCTCTACATTGGGGAGACCAAACGCAGATTGGGTGACCACTTTGCAGAACACCTCCGTTCAGTCCCTAAAGGTGACCCCGAGCTTCCGGTCGCCTGTCACTTTAATTCACCGCTCCATTCCCACTCAGACCTCACCGTCCTCGGCCTCTTGCATTGTTCCACGGAAGCTCAGCGTAAACTCGAGGAACAGCACCTCATCTTCCGATTAGGCACTTTACAGCCTTCCGGACTCAATATCGAGTTCAACAATTTCAGATCATAACCTCGGCCCCTGTTACATTTTTATATTTTTTATCCACACTTTTGGTTTGTGCATTTTCCTTTTTTCTCTCTCTCCCCCACATGGCAGCTGTCTTTCACTCTGGCAGCACATTTCACACTTCATCTAGAGCCATTGTCTGTTTCTTTACCTGTCCTATTACCATCTCATTTCACCTTGAATATCTCTTAATGTCTCTTCTTTCATCCCCTCCCCCATTTCCCAGCCCCCAAACTGCCTTTTAGTCTTTTCATTTCCTGCCTTTTTTTCTCAGTTCTGACGAAGGGTTTCGACCCAAAACGTTGACTCTGTTTCTCTCTCCACGGATGTTGCCGGGCCTGCTGAGTTTTTCCAGCGTTTTCTGTTGTTATTTATAATAAATTAGCATTTCAGTTTGGAATGTTGGTTGAACATTAAAGGACTTCTGTATATTTTCACTAGCAGCGATTTTTAAAAAATTCGTTCCGGCATGTGGGCATTGCTGGCAAGGCTAGCATTTATTACCCATCCCTAATTGCCCTTGAGAAGTCGGTGGTGAGCTGCCTTCTTGAACCACTGCAGTCCGTGTGGTGAAGGTACTCCCACAACGATGTTAGGGAGGGAGTTCCAGGATTTTGACCCAGCGACGATGAAGGAACGGCGATATATTTCCAAGTCAGGATGGTGTGTAACTTGGAGGGGAACTTGATGGTGTTCCCATGCACCTGCTGCCCTTGTCCTTCTAGGTGGTAGATGTAGCGGGTTTGGGAGGTGCTGTCGAAGAAGCCTTGATGAGTTGCTGCAGTGCATCTTGTAGATGGTAAACACTGCAGCCACGGTGCACCGGTGGTGGAGGGAGTGAATGTTTAAGGTGGTGGATGGAGTGCCAATCAAGCGGGCTGCTTTGTCCTAGATGGTGTCGAGCTTCTTGAGTGTTGTTGGAGCTGCACTCATCCAGGCAAGTGGAGAGTATTCCATCACACTCCTGACTTGTGCCTTGTAGATGGGGGAAAGGCTTTGGGGAGTCAGGAGGTGAGACACTCGCCGCAGAATACCCAGCCTCTGACCTGCTCTTGTAGCCACAGTTTTTATGTGGCTGGTCCAGTTAAGCTTCTGGTCAATGGTAACCCCCAGGTTGTTGATGGTGGGGGATTCGGCGATGGTAATGCCGTTGAATGTCAAGGGACGGTGGTTAGACTCACGCTTGTTGGAGATAGTCATTGCCGGCACTTGTGTGGTGCAAATGTTACTTGCCACTTATCAGCCCAAGCCTGAATGTCATCCAGATCTTGATGCATGCGGGCATGGATTGCTTCATTATCTGAGGAGTTGCGAATGGAACTGAACACTGTCCCAACTGACTCAGTTCACAAGGACTAAAATCCACACAACATGATAAGTAATTACCATAAATAATAAGGGAAAAAACACTAGTTTTATAGTATACATAATGAGCATCAGTTTGAATCCCAAATGCAGTTATTATCAAAATATCAGTGTGCACATTATAATGAGTTTGGAACAATTAACGAACAGGTCGAGGAGGTCTCCTGCACTGTAACGAGAGATCTGGGAATGGTAAATCCTCTCATTTATACATGTCAGGCTAAACAGGTTCAACATATCTTTTACTGATTAGCTAAGAGGCTGTGCTGTTGGTGTCTTATGAAAAGGCTTTCCAATTACATGTTTGAAAGTGAGCTCATATGACTGAAGCAGTTCATTATCTGAGAATCTCCTTGTTAGTGACTGTACAAAAAAGTAAGGGGTGGAAATTCATTATACCTAGGAATGGGAGGTAACTTCAGAAAAGTTTGAGATTTAGCGCCAGGCGCGAATGAATCACGCTGCACGCAAAATTAAGCATCATCACTCAAAGAAAGGATTGGAGTGCTAAAAAAAGCACGAATGGCCTAGCTCAGTGGTGCTACACTCAAAGCGTGTGCAGCGCCTGTCTTGGGCCAACGTCCGGCTTGCGGTCAAAGCCATCGAGTCGCTGAAAGTGGCACTGGGCCCCGACTCCACTAGGTGTATCGAGAAGGCTCAAGCACGTGTGGCGATCCCGTCCGAACGGACCCCCGTTTGGACGGAATTCCTCATCGGCACCGGGCCCCGAAACCCCTCTCGGGAACCGGCGCCTCACAACTTGAGCCGTCTCGGGGAAATGCCATCCATGCCTTTTCATTCTGCACGGAGGCGTTTCCTGTACGGGCTGCTCCTGCACACTCTCCACTTTGCCATCTTCGTCTGCCGTCCGGACACGCCTTGGCGTGCCATCTTGCCGTCCTGCAGAGGCAGAGGTCCCCAATGGAGGGCTCTCTACGCACGAGTCCTACCTTGTTCTATTGGGGACTTGGCCTGGAGGGTGTTGTACGGAGCAGTCCCGTGCAATATGGTTTTAAATAGGTTCACGGACTCCCAGGCCGCCTGCCTTTTCTGCGGCCTGGAGGAGTCCATGTTTCATGTTTACACGGAGTGTGAGAGGTTGCAGCCCCTCTTTCACTATTTGAAGGGGCTGCTCCTTGAGTTTTGGCTGCACTTCAGTCCCACACTCCTGATCTTTGGTCACCCGGTGCGGAGGGGAGCGGGTGGATCGGTGGACCTCCTCATAGGAATGCTCCTGGGCCTGGCCAAAATATCCATCAATTGGTCCAGGCAGCGGGCAGTCGAGGGGGTCGTTCAGCCCAATTGCCTGCCTCTCTTCCGCGGCCATGTTCGCACCTGGATGGCCATGGAGATGGAGCACGCGGTGTCAGCCGGCACGCTTGAGGCCTTCCGCGACCGGTGGGCGCCGCGGGGACTGGAGTGCATCATCAACCCGGCCAACCAAATTTTAATTTAACTTGTTCAGTTTTATTTAAAGTTTTATTGATTTTCAGATAATTTGTTTTAACCACCCAATCAAAAGAGTACACTCAAAGCGCTAACCAATATCAGGTGCAGTCTAATCACAAGTCATCATTGCCACAGGCACTTTCCAGTTCTTAAAGGGGAGGTTCATTGATGCTGCAGGTCCTCATTCTCAGTATTGCTGGCTGTGAACCTGTGTCAGGAAGGAGAGGAGAGGAAGGAAGAGGAAGAGGAGGAGGAGGAGCCAGAGAGACAGAGGACAGACTGCAGACCACCACCACCACCACCGCTGCTGCTGCAGCTGCGGTGCCAGGAGAGAGAGGACAGGAGAGGAGAAAGACAAGAAAATAAGAATAACATCAGAAGGGAGCCATTTCCATCACTGCCTCCTAGGGTTGCAAAGGGGTGGAAAGTTTTCGGTAAATTTCCGGAAATTTTCCACGGGAAGTTTAGCTTGGGAATTTTGGGAATTTTGCCCAAAAAAGCACATGCTAGCATAATATTGTTTTTTTTGTATTTCTTTCTTTTTTTCCCACAGGTCCTCTCTTAAAATTACTAACAGAGATGGAATCTTAATTATTAAGGAATTTCTTAATCAATATATATTTATCTTCTTACTTGGCTTGTTTTAATAATTACAAGTTTTGTGTGTGATTGTGAACAAATGTGTCCTGATTGGTTGGATGAGTGGATGAGCGATTAGCTCCCTCTATTTGTAATATTTGCATATCGAATTGTGATTGGCCTGCAGGCATCTGTAAGACTGCTATAGTTTTTTTTAAGATCCAGGTTAGAGGTCCTGAGGGAAGTCATTTTGTTTTCTGCTGATGTTGTGATGATGCAGTAAGTAAATCAGACTTTGATATACCTATCAATTCCTCCAATAAAAGGCGAAGAGTTACGAAGGTGACTAAAGGTTTTTATTGACTAAATAACAGCCCACTCTCGTGGGTGATCCGATCCAAGCAGGAGGAATACCAGCCAGTCGCTCACCTTTATACCTGGCCTGGTGGGTGGAGCCAAGGCGGAGTCGGCAGTGGTCATCCCAGGTATAGCAGTGTGGCAAGAGGCGACCTCGTACCGTGATACAATAGTGGTCAGTGATACAGTTATAACGAACAGTGGTGAACAGTGCTAACGATAGTGAACGTGGTTTACCACATTCACCCCTTGTTTAGAATTAAGTCCGGCGGGGTGAAGTGTACTACCAATTCTGGTAGGTCAGTCTGTCCGGAGGCTTCGTAAGCCTCTCCGATCGCCGCAGCGGTGGTGTTGCCTTATCCGGTGCTGGTGCCTTATCCGGTGTTGATGCTGGTGTTTGCGTGGTCGGCGAGGGCTCGTGGGGTTCCGGCATGCCGTCTACCTGGACTGAGGTTGGGGGGGGTGGTGGCGGTGTTTCCGGATCGGCTGAGGGTGCGAGGTCTCGTAGGGAGACAGTGTCCTCCCGCCCGTCTGGGTACGCCACGTAGGCGTACTGGGGGTTGGCGTGCAGGAGGTTCACCCTCTCGACCAGGGGGTCCGTTTTATGGGTCCTCACGTGTTTCCGCAGCCAGACCGGCCCCGGGGCGGTCAGCCAGGTTGGTAGAGTGGTTCCCGTAGTCGACTTCCTGGGGAAAACGAACATTCGTTCATGGGGGGTGGTGTTAGTGGCCGTGCAAAGTAATGACCGGATGGAGTGCAGCGCTGTCGGGAGGACTTCTTGCCAGCGGGAGGTTGGGAGGCCCTTAGACTTTAAGGCTAAGAGGACGGCCTTCCATACCGTCGCGTTCTCTCTTTCCACCTGACCGTTACCTCTGGGGTTGTAGCTGGTGGTCCTGCTTGCTGCAATACCTCTCTCTAGGAGGAATTGCCGGAGTTCCTCGCTCATGAAGGAGGAGCCCCGGTCGCTGTGTATATAGTTCGGGAACCCGAACAAGGCGAAGAGGGCATTCAGGCACTTAATGACCGTGCTACTGGTCATGTCGGGGCAGGGGAAGGCAAAGGGGAAACGGGAGTACTCATCAACGATGTTGAGGAAGTACACATTACGGTCAGAGGACGGGAGGGGCCCCTTAAAGTCGATGCTCAGGCGCTCGAAGGGGCGGGTGGCCTTGATCAGGCTTGCTCGGTCCGGCCTATAGAAGTGCGGTTTGCACTCCGCACAGGTCTGGCAGTTCCTGGTCATGGTCCTGACCTCCTCGATGGAGTAGGTCAGGTTGCGGGCCTTAATGAAATGGTAGAGTCTGGTGACTCCGGGGTGGCAGAGCTGGTCGTGGAGGGTCTGAAGCCTATCGATATGCGCGCTGGCGCATGTCATTCGTGAAAGGGCATCAGGGGATTCGTTCAGCTTGCCTGGCCGGTACAAGATCTCATAATCGTAGGTGGAGAGCTCGATTCTCCATCTCAAAATCTTGTCATTCTTGATTTTGCCCTTCAGCTTGTTATTAAACATGAAAGCCACCGAACGCTGGTCGGTGAGGAGGGTAAATCGTTTGCCTGCCAGGTAGTGCCTCCAGCGCCGTACTGCCTCCACGATCGCCTGGGCCTCTTTCTCGACCGACGAATGTCGGATCTCGGGGCCCTGTAGGGTCCTTGAGAAGAAGGCCACTGGCCTCCCCTCCTGGTTTAGGGTGGCGGCTAAGGCGAAGTCGGAGGCGTCGCTCTCCACCTGAAAGGGGATGGACTCGTCCACTGCGTGCATCGTGGCCTTGGCTATGTCTCCCTTAATGAGGGAGAAGGCCGCGCACGCCTCCTCCGTGAGGGGGAAGGAAGTGGCTTTCAGGAGGGGTCTGGCTTTGTCCGCGTAATTGGGTACCCATTGGGCATAGTAGGCGAAAAGCCCCAGGGTTCTCCTAAGTGCTTTAGGGCAGTGGGGGAGGGGTAGCTCCATGAGGGGGCGCATTCTTTCTGGGTCGGGGCCGATGATTCCGTTCTCCACTACGCAGCCGAGGATGGCAAGGCGCGTGGTGTTAAACACGCATTTCTCCTTATTGTAGGTGAGGTTCAGCCGTTGGGCCGTACGGAGGAATTTCTCCAGATTCGCGTCATGTTCCTGCTGGTCGCGGCCGCAGATAGTGACGTTATCTAGGTAGGGGAATGTAGCCTGCAGTTCGTTCTGGTCAACCATCTGGTCCATCTCCCTTTGGAAGACCGAGACCCCATTAGTGACACCGAAGGGGACCCTAAGGAAGTGGTATAGGCGCCCATTCGCCTCGAAGGCGGTATACTGGCGGTCCTCAGGGTGGATAGGGAGTTGGTGGTAGGCCGACTTCAGGTCGATGGTCGAGAATACTTTATACTGTGCAATCTGATTGACCATGTCAGATATGCGGGGGAGGGGGTATGCGTCCAGCTGGGTATATCTGTTTATGGTCTGGCTGTAGTCGATGACCAGGCGGTTTTTATCGCCGGTCTTTACGACTACGACCTGGGCACGCCAGGGGCTGCTGCTCCCCTCGATAATGCCCTCTTTCAGGAGGCGCCGCACCTCAGAGCTAATGAAGGCTCTGTCCCCGGCGCTATACCGCCTGCTTTTGGTAGCGACGGGTTTGCAGTCAGGGGTAAGGTTAGCAAACAGAGAGGGTGGCGGGACCTTGAGGGTGGAGAGGCTGCAGGTGTTACGCGGTGGGCGGTTTAACGTTTGCTGGTTGTTGACTGTGAGTGGGGGGAGGGGTCCACCGTATGCTAGGGTTACGCTTTGGAGGTGGGATTGGAAGTCCAGCCCTAGTAGGACGGCAGCGCAGAGATGGGGGAGGACGAGGAGTTTAAAGTTTTTATACTCCGTGCCCTTAACCGACAGGGTCACGACACAGTAGCCGCTGATGTCCGTGGCGTGGGACCTCGATGCCATCGAGATTCGGCTGCGCGTTGGTAGGACAGAGAGGGAGTAGTGGCTCACCGTGTCTGGGTGGATGAAGCTCTCCGTGCTTCCGCTGTCGAACAGGCAGGTCGTGGCGTGGCCGTTCACTTTGATGTCCATCATTGACTTGGACAGATGGTGCGGGCGGGCTTGGTCCAGGGTGACGGAAGCTAGTGTGTAGCTGAGCGAGTCGTTGTCATCTGCGGGCGAGGCGGTCGGGCGTGGTGAGTAAAATGGCGTCTCCCACGAGGTAGGGCCCCATGAGGCACTATTGGGGTCGGTTGCCTTAATCAAAGATGGCCGCCCCCATGACTCATGTGTGGGGATGCTGGCCTCAGTTGCCCTAAACAAAGATGGCCGCCCCCATGACTCATGTGTGGGGATGCTGGCCTCAGTTGCCCTAAACGAAGATGGCCGCCCCCATAGTTCGCATGCGGCACTGCTGGCCTCTGAGGATCCGCTCCTGCAGGCCTTGGAGAAGTGGCCTTTCTTCAGGCAGGTTCTACATATGGAGTTCTTGGCTGGGCAGCGCGACCTCGGGTGCTTCTCCTGGCCACAAAAAAAACAGCCGGCGGCCCGATCGCGGATGCCCGATGTCGGGGCCGGTGCCGGGGGTGGCGGGGCCGGTCGGGTCCGGGACGCCGACGCAGAGGTAGGTCCCGGGGGCGGCGCTGGGAAGGGTGCTGTGGTAGGGGTCGGGCCCGAGTCCCAGGGTCGCGAGCAGTACCTGGTGAATGCTTCCTGATCTTGGTGGGCCACTTCCAGGGAGATAGCGAGGGCTTCAGCTTTTTCCATGCTGAGGTCTTTAGCTTCCAGCAGTCTTTGCCGTGAGTACTCGGACCGTAGGCCTTTCAGGAATGCGTCGCGGATATTATCTTCAGTATTTTCGGCTGCCGACACCGATTTAAAGTCACAGTTCCTGGCGAGTGCATATAGCGCCTGTGAGAATTCGGCTACTGATTCTCCTGGCTGTTGCGGCCGTGATCTTAGGAGGTGCCTAGCGTACATGTAGTTTACCGGGGTCCGGTACTTCTGTTTCAGCAGGTTGATGGCGGTCTCGTAGGTAGTCATGTCCTCGATGAGAGTGTATACTCTCGGGCTCAGTTGTGCCTGCAGGACACTTAGTTTGGATGCCTGAGGGACGCTGGATTCTCTCAGGTATGATTCGAAGCAGACCAGCCAGTGTTTAAAGTCTGCGGCTGAGTTTGCTGCTCGTGGGTTCAGGTCCAGGTACGGCGGTCTGAGGGCTCGCAGCCAAGCTGGCTGGTGTGGCTGTGCTCCTGGGAGCTGCGCTGGTGGCTCCTCCGCCGGTTGTGACTCGTTGTCGGACATCATTAAATTTAGTCAATAAAATTGATATACCTATCAATTCCTCCAATAAAAGGCGAAGAGTTACGAAGGTGACTAAAGGTTTTTATTGACTAAATAACAGCCCACTCTCGTGGGTGATCCGATCCAAGCAGGAGGAATACCAGCCAGTCGCTCACCTTTATACCTGGCCTGGTGGGTGGAGCCAAGGCGGAGTCGGCAGTGGTCATCCCAGGTATAGCAGTGTGGCAAGAGGCGACCTCGTACCGTGATACAATAGTGGTCAGTGATACAGTTATAACGAACAGTGGTGAACAGTGCTAACGATAGTGAACGTGGTTTACCACAGACTTTATACCAAATAAACCAGTTACTTGTTGAACTCTGTTGTCCTTCAATTTAAAATATACAAAATAATACACTATTGGTGATGTAGCGTCGTGTGTGTACAGGTCATGCTTCCATCACATGGAGCATCAGCAAAAATGTATTCACCCTGTTGCAATCGTGCTGATCGACCGCAGTTCGACACAGAGATGAATGCCCTTTATTTCTCTGCATAGAACAATGCCACGTTTACCGTCGGATGTGTGGAAGCATTTTACCCCAGGCATTAAAGATGGAAAGACTGTGTACATGTGCAAACACTGTAGAAAGCCATATGTAAAGAATGCCACAAAGATGCAGCAGCATTTATCCAAATGCAACAACTTCACTCAAAGCTCACAGCAGTCAGCTCTGCTCCCATTCAAGAAGATGATGGTTCTCATTCAGCATCAGGCTCCTTATCATCAGCAACTCCTGGCCCACTTGGAAGGTTCTTTGATACAATGGATAACCATAGCCAGAAGAATGCAGATGAGTGCCTTGCTCGAGCTGTATATGCAACAGGCTCACCCCTCATGCTCACAGCCAATGTGTACTGGAAGAGATTTTTCAATGTTATTCACCCTGCATACTGTCCTCCCACCAGACATGCTTTGTCTACTTATTTGCTGGAGGCTGAGTATAACAGAGTCCAAGGAAAGCTCAAAGAAACAATAGTGATGGCAGACTGTGTTGCAGTTATCTCAGATGGGTGGTCAAATGTACGAGGGGAGGGCATCATAAACTACATCGTCTCCACTCCTCTCCCAGTGTTCTTCAAGAGCACAGACACGAAGGACAACAGACGCACAGGCACATACATTGCTGATGAGCTGAAAGCGGTCATCAACGATCTTGGATCACAAAAGGTCTTTGCAGTAGTTACTGACAATGCTGCGAATATGAAGGCTGCTTGGGCTCAAGTGGAGGAGGCCTACCCTCATATTACGTCTATTGGGTGCGCAGCTCATGGGCTTAACCTGCTCCTCAAGGACATCATGGGTTTGAGAACCATGGAAGCACTGTACAAGAGAGCCAAGCAAGTTGTTAAGTATGTCAGGGGAAAACGGGTAGTTGCAGCAACCTACAACTCCAAGCAAATGACAAAGAACAAGAACACCACACTGAAGCTGCCCAACAACACTAGATGGGGTGGTGTTGTCATAATGTACAACAGCCTTCTGGAGGGTAAGGAGTCGCTGCAAGAAATGGCAATATCCCAGTCTGGGGATATGGAAACCACCATCAAGAAAATACTGCTGGATGATGTGTTTTGGGAGAGAGTGGTTAGCAGCCTTAAACTACTCTCACCAGTAGCATCTGCAATTGCTCAGATTGAAGGAGATGACGCTGTCTTGTCAGATGTTCTCAGGCTTTTTACTGATTTAAAAGAATAAATCAGCATTGCCCTACCCACATCCCTGCTGCTCAAAGCAGAGGAGAAGGCAATTGTTCAATTCATACAGACGCGTCAAGAATTTTGTGTCAAGCCGATTCATGCTGCAGCATACATGCTGGACCCAAAGCATGTTGGGAGACCAATACTTTCTGGAGAACAGATCAACAGCGCTTACAGTGTGATTTCTACCCTCTCACACCATCTCAATCTGGGTGTGGGCAAAGTTCTGGGAAGTCTGGCAAAGTTCTCTACCAAGCAAGGTCTTTGGAATGGGGACGGGATATGGGAATCATGCAAGCATATCAGTGCACATACCTGGTGGAAGGGACTTTGTGCATCTGAGGCCCTGTCACCTATTGCATCGGTGATACTCCAAATCCCACCTTCATCAGCGGCCTCTGAACGAAACTGGTCACTTTTTGGGAATACGCATACAAAGGTGCGCAACAGGCTGACTAACAAGAGAGTGGAGAAACTGGTGGCTATCCGGGCGAACCTACAACTTATTGAGCCAGATACAGAAGTGTCCACCACACAGCTAGACACTGACACAGAGGAGGAAATGGACACGTCAGAGCCAGAGTCAGAGAATCAGGAGGAGCAATGAGGAGTAGAAGACTCAGAAGACTCATGAGTAGAAGACTCAAAGGGACAAAATAAGGACAAATTACAGGCTAAATAAGCTGACGCTCTTTTTATTTTATTTTAGATGGGTCTTTTTTGTGGGGGTTTAATAAAGTTCAAAATTATAACCTAAATAAAGTTTTGAAAGCCTGTTTTTATTTGTATGGAACAGTATGTCTATTTTGACGACAAAGATAATATAAGGGCCAGAGACAAAAACCATCAGTGTGCAAAAAAACTCAAAATTCCCATAAATTCCCATGGAAAGTTTCCTCTTTTAAAAATTCCCAGAATTTTGCAACCCTACTGCCTCCCCAATTGGCCTCCATTTCAGGAGAGGGAGAGAGGGGAGAAAAGAATATCCAGCAATCAACAGAGATCCATCATCTGTTTGGAAGGAGGGAGAACCATTTGAACATCTACAGGTGGGTGTTTTTCTTGGTGAACTCTCCTTGAGACTTTGTATTATAGGTGGGGGGAGGAAAGAAGAAAGTAAGAAGGCCGGAACATCAAGGGGGGTGTGGGAGTGTGTGTGGCTCTTGTAAAAAACTAGGCCACACACACCATTAATAAAAAAAACTAAACACCCCTCCCCCATTGCCTGACCTGGGACAGCTGGAGCTGCCTAAGTGAAGTCTCCAATTTAATTTCACTGAATTGAACATTGTTAAGACCTGGTGGAGGACTGAGCCTGGGCATCTCCAGATATCCCAGGTTAAGACATCTTCTCCCCCCACCAGAAGACCACCAGCATCAAAGACTTTAATTTACATTGGAGAGTGCACCCCTGCCAACACCCACCCACCCACCATCCTGAGTGGCGACCTGGCCCTTGCAGCCTCCCTCCTTCCCACCCCCTCTCTCTCTCTCTCTTTGTCTCTCTCTGCTTCTCTCTCTAAGAGGCACCTCAATTTATTTACTTTAATTAATTACCTTTTGAGCAGAGGGGAGAAGGTCCCGCTCCCAATTCAGTCAATAAGGGGAGAGGTGTGTCTTCAATTTAACAACTCCCTCTGCTCAAGAGAGAAAATAAAAACAACCAAGGTCATTCTTAACATCTTCAGGCCTGTGACTTGGGGTGAGTGTAGCCCATAGAAAAAACCCCCCAGCTATGGCGACCACATCTTCATCGGTGACGGGGTCAGCGAGGACGTGTGCGGGTGTGGCAGCCACAGCCACAGTTGCTCCCGCTGCTTCTGCTGCCCCGCCACCTTTTAAGTTGGTTACCAAAAAAACATGGGGTCAAGAGCTACACTCACCCCAACATGATGATAGAGGCGTGCGTTAAAGCCATGGCTGGGGTTGTCGGCCCTTCAGCCATTGTCGCTGCCTCTAAAATGTACGGGAAGGCTGTGTTCTTCCTGGGATCGGAGCGGGCGGTGTCCCTGGCCATCGAAAAGGGGCTCACCGTGGGCGAGGCCTTCCTGCCGGTGGACCCTCTTGAGGCCACCGTGCAGAAGGTGGTTGTTTCCAACATCCTGCTCTTTGTTCCTGGTGAGCTCCTCCTCCCCCACCTACGTCAACTTGGGGAGGTGAGGTCAGGGATTACTCCCATCCCGCTTGGCTTCCGAGAAGCCAGCCTTCCCCATGTCTTCTCCTTCCGGCGCCAGCTCTTCATCCAGCTGACGCGGGAGGAGGACACCGATGGTGCATTTGTGGTGCATCACGAGGGGACTGCCTATCGTGTCTTCTGGACGTTGGACAGTGTGCGGTGCCACGCCTGTAAGGAGGTGGGGCATATTAGGAAAAATTGCCCCGCCTCCACGGCCGCCAGATTATCTAGTGCGGCCGAGGCTGGCGCCGCCACCGTCGCTCCTCCCCCCGAGTCTGTCCGCGCGTCAAGACCAACAGATGCGTGGTCGATGTTGCAGGTCAACACAATCACAGCCTCCGGTGGGGGGGAGGGATTTTGAGGCGCTGTACGAGAGTGGGGGGGGCCTCGTGCCCGAGCCTGTGGCCGCAACTGCCATAGCAGAAAAATCAATACCTGCGGCTGGGCTCGGGCCCAAAGGGCCCAAGAAACCCGCTCCACTGGAGGGAACAGAGGAGGAGGCCTCAGCAAACATGGAGGTCTCCCTCCCTCTGTGTCCCTCCACACTAAAAAGAAGGCGCGACCCCTTGGAAGAGGAGGAGGACCGCGAGCATGAAGGTTCCTCCGTACAGGGGGAGTCGTCGCATGCCGCGGGTACTGCGCCCCCCCCCCCGCCGTCACCATCATGAGCAATCAGCAGGGGTCACCTGTGAGACAGATGTGTCTGTCTGGCCCGTGCCTCCCGGGGATGGGGAAGAGGCCCTGCCCGTCGGGGGGGGGGGGGGCGAGGAACAACCCGCGGTGTTCTGGTCTTATTACATGCAGATAGCACCCTCTAGTGGTAGTTAGTGTATAGCAGTGTTAGTATACTGCAATAGGTTATTTGACCTTCCTGTTTTGACCCGGAAGTAGTATTCCAGGAAGAACCTGGCAGAGTTATGAAGAAAGCTACATGAGGGATTCTCAATCTTATTCAATCTCTTCTCATACGCTAGGCAAGACGCAATGTCTGTGAGTATCTTTGTTTAACAACATGAGAACAACCTTGTCAGTGTAGTATTTTGACAATACTTTGTCTATAAGAAGTTATTAGTTACTGGTTACCGAAGTTTAGCTCCAGTGCTATTTAGTTATACAATTAGTCTATTCTATTGTCATAAACATGTTTATATCTTATGTAACATCTAATGTATAGTACTCAGTTCTATGTACAAAACATACTTTGTCTTTGTTTACAGTTTCACAAATTTGTTCAAGTAAAGCTTCAAAACAGCAAACCCGCTTCTCAAGGAATTATTTGAATGTGTTTAGCTGGCTGGATAACTAGATAGGAGCACATCTAGCGAGACCAATACACGGGGAGAATATTACAACACCAGAACCGTTACTCCTCGCCGGGTCGGGCGCACTGGGGACTGGGGCGGGCGAGGTCAAAGAAGCTGAGCTCGCCCAATGTGGCCCAGATATCTCCCAGGGACTGCTCAACCTGGTCGAGGTTTTTATTCAGGATACCCAGTCTGCTGGGTCAGTGGCTGGTGGCGGGGATGGGGAGGGCCCCCTGACTCCATCTCTGACGTTGACGCCGGACGTGCTGGAGGAACTGGGAATAGTGTTCTCCCTGGTTTCTCTGGACGTTCCAGCGTCTGAGGCGGAGGGGGACCCCGATCCACCACCGCCTTCTGGCCCGGCACCCCTGGTGGAGCCCAGGGAGGACTCCTCTGCTGTCGATCCTGGGGGTGGGATCCGGGCAGAGGTAGGGCCAGCTGGTGTGGCCGAGCCATTCGCTGCGCCCTGCGTGACGGACGGGTCAGCCGCTGGTGACGACCTCCTGGAGGAGGACGGGGACTCGGTGGAGGGCGCTGAGGATGATTTGGACTCCATCGCCAGCGAGGCGGTGGATGACCTTGTGCCCCTTACCAAGTCTCCCCTCATCCCCATTGCGGAACTCCGGGATTTTATGGCCGTGTGCCTGGGTCGTCACAATAAGATCCAGCTGGCCCTCGACAGGTGGTCGGAGCTGATGCTGCTCATCAGGCCCGTCCACGCCGCCGTTAATATCATGGGCGCAGGCAAGGGCGTGAAGCCGCTCGAGCTGCGTCGGCTCAAAACGTTCCTCACTGGGCTGCTAAGGGAGTGGCGGTTGTCAAGTGACTGCGCTCCGTCCCCCCGTTAGGTGTAGGTAGAGGTTGCACTATGCTTCTGATATGAAGATAACCATAGCCAGCCTCAACATTAATGGCAGCAGGGAGGCGCGCCGTAGATTTAATAACTTCTCAGCCCTTCGCGACGGGAAGTATGCGGTGTGCTTCCTGCAAGAAACCCACACCGTTCCGGGAGATGAGGACACGTGGCTCCTGGAGTGGCAAGGAGGGGTCAGCATGAGTTACCTCTCCAACAGGTCCAGCGGGGTGGCTATCGTGCTGGCCCCACATTTTCAGCCGGAGATCTTGGGGGTCAAGGAGCATGTGCCTGGCTGCTTGCTCCAGGTCACTGTTCACCTGGGGGGCGTGCCGCTCCATCAAGTGAACATGTACACCCCCCCAGACCGGTGCGCAGCAAGAGCACTTCTTTGAAGAAGTGTCGCTCTTCTGGGCTCCATCAACGTCGGCGAGTGCTTCATCCTCGGGGGGAAATTAAACTGCACCCTCGAGGTGAGGGACTGTTCGGGTCCCCCCCGAGAAGCCCGGTGACGATGGAGAAGTTGAGGGACCTGGTCGGGTCCTTCGACTTGGTGGACGTCTGGCGAACTCTCCATCCCGACTCCAGTGCCTTCACTAGCGTGAGGTCTGGGGGAGCAAGGTCCAGAATCGACCGCCTTTACATTTCCCGGGTGTGCGTCTCCTGCGTTGCGGTGGCTTCCATGCGGCCGGTGCAGAACATGTGGGCGGAGCTCGCTCTGCTGCGCGTGGGGGGGGCGGTCTTACTCTGCTGCGCGCGCTGGGGGGGGTGCACGTACTGGCATTTTAACAACCTGCTGCTGGAGGACGTGCGGTTCCGGGATTCGTTTCGTTGGTTCTGAGCCGAATGGAGAAGGAAGCAGAGGGGCTTCCCCTCCTTGAGGCTATGGTGGGACGTGGGCAAGGCTCACATCCATCACTTCTGACAGGAGTACAGGAAGGGGTCGACCAAGAGGCGGGAGGCCCGGGTCGGGCGGTTGGAGAAGGAGGTGCTCGACCTGGAGTCCCGTCTCGGTCAAGTCGTCGAGGACCTGGCCCTGCGGAAGGAGTACGAAGAGAAGAAAGGTGTGCTGAATGACCTGCAGCTCGTTGGGTCCCGAGGCGCGTACGTGAGGTCGCGCATCCAATTCCTGCAGGACCTGGACCGCGGCTTCCCCTTCTACTCGCTGGAAAAAGACGAGGGGTCCGTAAGCAGCTCTTGGGGCTGCTGGCTGACGACGGACTCTGGTCTTGGATCCGGAGGGAATCAGCGCGGAGGCCCGGGCCTATTACGGGGCTCTGCTCTCTCCGGATCCGTCCAGCGAGGATGCGCGCAGAGTTTTGTTGGAGGACCTGCCGAAGGTCGGCCCGGAGAGTGCCGAGAAATTGGACGCTCCGCTAAGCCTGGCGGAGCTGACCGGCACCCTCGGCCAGCTCTCCAGGGGAAAGTCCCCTGGGCTGGACGAGCTGATCGTGGAGTTCCACACGGCATTCTGGGACGTCTTGGGGGGTGACTACGAGCGGGTCCTGGGGGAAAGTCTGGCGACCGGGGAGATGCCCCTCTACTGGCGCAGGGCGGTCAATGTCCTGCTGCCTAAGAGGGGCGATCTCCGCCTACTTAAGAATTGGCGTCCGGTCTCCCTCCTCACCGCGGACTATAACATTTTTGCCAGGGCCATGTCTGCTCGCCTTGGCACCGTGCTGGCCCACATGATCCACCCCGACCAGCCCTACACGGTCCTGGGCCGGACCATCCACGACAACATCCATCTGGTCCGGGACCTGGTCCACCATTTCCAGAGAGCTGGTCTGTCGGTCGCCTTCCTTTCCCTGGATCAGGAGAAGGCATTCGACAGGGTGGATCATGAGTATCTCTTCGGGACTCTGTGCGCATTCAGGTTCGGGACGCATTTCGTTGCCCAGATCTGACTTCTGTACACTGCCGCAGAGTGTCTGATTAAAGTTAACGGGTCTTTGACGGCGCCCCTTCGCTTCGGGAGGGGGGTGCATCAGGGATGCCCCATGTCTGGTCAGTTATACGCCGTTTGCGTGGAGCCTTTCCTGCGCCTCTTGCGGAAGAGGTTGACGGGACTGGCTCTGCAAGGGCCGGGCGTGGAGGTGGTCCTCTCGACTTACGCCGATGACGTGCTCCTCGCGGTCACGGATCCCGTCGACTTGCGGAGGATGCAGGAATGCCAGCAGATTTACTCGGACGCATCCTCCGCCAAGATCAACTGGGAGAAATGTTCCGGACTCCTGGTGGGTCAGTGGCGGGTGGACTCCCTGCCGGAGGAGTTCAGGCTCTTCGCCTGGAGCACCACACACCTGTATTTGGGAGTCTACCTTAGCCCTGCCGAGGATGCCTGGCCGGCGAACTGGCAAGAGCTGGAGGTGAAAGTCACCGCTCGCCTAGGACGCTGGACAGGACTGCTCCGAGTGTTGTCCTACAGGGGTTGAGCACTAGTCATAAACCAGTTGGTGGCCGCCATGTTGTGGTATCGGTTGGTCACTTTGATCCCTCCCCCTGCATTTGTCGCCAAGATGCAGAAGAAGCTCATCGACTTATTCTGGGACAAAAGGAAGCACTGGGTCTCTGCCGCGGTTCTGTGTCTCCTGCTTAGGGAGGGCGGTCAGGCGCTGGTGTGCCTTCGCCCCCAGGCTGCGTCTTTCCGCCTTCAGATGCTGCAGAGATACCTGTACGTCGAGAATTCTCCTAGATGGTGTGCGCTGGCGACGTATTTCTTCCGCCAGCTGCACGGCCTCAACTACGACACTCAGCTCCTGTTTGTGAAAGTGGGTGGTACACATGCCTGCCTGCGGGAGCTGCCTGTCTTCTACCAGGAACTGCTATAGGTTTGGAACAACGTCGCTTCCAGGTGGAGCTCTCCCTCGTCAGGAGTGGCGGCTGTCCTTCGGGAGCTGCTGCTCAGGAATCCGCACCTCCACGACCGCGGGTTCGGGAGGCTGGCGGAGGGCAGGGCTGTGCCTGGCAAGGTGACTAGAGTCGGGGACCTGCTCGATGATGGAGGAGTGGGCTGGATGGCGCCGGAGGAGCTGGCGCAGCACCTGTCTTGGGCCAACTTCTGGCTCGCGGTCAAAGCCATCGAGTCGCTGAAAAAGGCACTGGGCCCCGACTCCACTAGGTGTATCGAGGAGGCTCAAGCACGTGTGGCGATCCCGTCCCAACTGACTCCCGTTCGGACAGAATCCCTCATTGGCGCCCGGCCCCGAAACCCCTCTCGGGAACCGGCGCCTCACAACTTGAGCCGTCTCAGGGAAATGCCCTCTATGCCTTTTCATTCTGCACGGAGGCGTTTCCTGTACCGGCTGCTCCTGCACACTCTCCACTTTGCCATCTTCGTCTGCCGTCCGGACACGTCTGGCGGAGGCGGAGGTCCCCAATGGAGGGCTCTCTACGCACGAGTCCTCCCTTGTTCTATTGGGGACTTGGCCTGGAGGGTGTTGTATGGAGCAGTCCCGTGTAATATGGTTTTAAATAGGTTCACGGACTCCCAGGCTGCCTGCCTTTTCTGCAGCCTGGAGGAGTTCGTGTTTCATGTTTACACGGAGTGTGAGAGGTTGCAGCCCCTCTTTCCCTATTTGAAGGGGCTGCTCCTTGATTTTTGGCTGCACTTCAGTCCCACACTCCTGATCTTTGGTCACCCGGTGCAGAAGGGAGCGGGCAGATTGGATGACCTCCTCATAGGACTACTCCTGGGCCTGGCCAATAAATCCATCAATTGGTCCAGGCAGCGCGCGGTCGAGGGGGTCGTTCGGCCCAATTGCCTGCCTCTGTTCCGCAGCCATGTTTGTGCCCGGGTGGCCCTGAAGATGGAGCACGCGGTGTCCGCCGGCACGTTTGAGGTCTTTTGCGACTGGTGGGTGCCGTGGGGACTGGAATGCATCATCAATCCGGCCAACCAAATTTCAATTTAATTTGTTAAGTTTTATTTAAAGTTTTATTGATTTTCAGATAATTTCTTTTAACCACCCAATCAAAAGAGTACACTCAAAGCGCTAACCAATATCAGGTGCAGTCTAATCGCAAGTCATCATTGCCACAGGCTCTTTCCAGTTCTTAAAGGGGAGGTTCATTGATGCTGCAGGACCTCATTCTCAGCATTGCTGGCTGTGCATCTGCCTCAGCAAGCAGGAGAGGAGCAGGAGAAGGAGAGTAGAGTAGTCGTCTCTTTGACCAGGAAGAGGAGGAGGAGACCAGACTGCAGACCACCACCAATACTACCAATATCCACTACAACAGCTGAGGTGCCTGGAGAGAGAGGACAGGAGAGGAGAAAGAAAAGGGAAGGCCAAGATCAACACCACCAATACTGCCTCCCCAATTTGCCTCCATTTTAGGAGAGGGAGAGAGGGGAGAAAACACAGAACATCCAACATCAACTGTTTGGAAGGAAGGAATAGCATCATTTTTTGAACGTCTACAGGTGGGTGCTATTTTGGTGCACTTTCCCAAAGACTTTGTATTGTAGATGGGGGGAGGAAAGAAGAAAAGAAGAAGGCCGGAACATCAAGGTGTGTGTGTGTGTGGCCCATGTAAAAAACTAACCACTAATAAACACCCCTTCCCATTGCCTGACCTGGGACAGCTGGCGCTGCCTAGGTGAAACGTCATTAATTAAACATCGTTAAGACCTGGTGCAGGACTGCGCCTGGGCATCTCCAGCTTCCCAGGTGAAGATATCTTCTCCCCCCACCAGAAGACCACCAACAGAGACTTTTATATACATCGGAGAGTGCACCCCTGCCAACACACACCCACCCACCCACCATCCTGAGTGGCGACCCTGCCCTTGCGGCCTCCCTCCTTCCCACCCCTTCTCTCTCTCTCTTGTCTCTCTCTGCCTCTCTCTCTCTCTAAGAGGCACCTCTGTCTATTTTTATTAATTGCCTATTGAGCAGAGGGCAGATGGCCCCTCTCCCAATTCAGTCAATAAGGAGAGAGGTGTGCCTTCAATTTAACAACTCCCTCTGCTCAAGAGAGAAAACAAAAACAACCAGGGCCACTATTACCACCTTTAGGCCTGTGACTTGGGGTGAGTGTAGCCCTTAGAAAGAAAAACCCAGCTACCGGTGATGGGGTCAGCGAGGATGTATGCGGGTGTGGCAGCCACAGCCACAGTTGCTCCCGCTGCTTCTGCTGCCCTGTCACCTTTTAAATTAATCACAAAAAAACATGGGGTCAAGAGCTACAGTCACCCCAACATGACGATAGAGGCATGTGTAAAAGCCATGGCTGGGGTTGTCGGCCTATCAGCCATCGTTGCTGCCTCTAAAATGTACGGGAAGGCTGTGTTCTTCCTGGGGTCGGAGCGGGCGGTGTCCCTGGCCATCGAAAAGGGGCTCACCGTGGGCGGGACCTTCTTGCCGGTGGACCCTCTTGAGGCCACCGCGCAGAGGGTAGTCGTTTCCAACATCCCGCCCTTTGTTCCTGGTGAGCTCCTCCTCCTCCACCTACGTCAACTTGGGGAGGTGAGGTCAGGGATTACACCCATCCCGCTCGGCTTCCGAAAAGCCAGCCTTCGCCATGTCTTCTCCTTCCAGTGCCAGCTTTTTATCCAGCTGGCGCGGGAGGAGGACACCGACGGCGCGTTTATGGTGTGTCACGAAGGGACCGCCTACTGCGTCTTCTGGACGTCGGACGGTGTGCGGTGCCATGCCTGTAAGGAGATGGGGCATATTAGGAAAAACTGCCCCGCCTCCAAGACCGCCAGATTATCTAGTGCGGCCGAAGCTGGCGCCGCCGCCACTCCTCCCTGAGTCTGTCCGTGCGTCAAGACAACAGATGTGCGGTCGACGTCAGAGGCCAATGCCATCCCAGCCTCCGGCGGGGGGGAGGGAAAGCGTCCGGGCAGAAGGAAGGCGCAGCAGAAGGCAAAACACCTTAAGGCGGGTCCCCTCGTGGAGGACAGTGAACTATCGGACTTTACGCCCGCGCTCCTCACAGATTTGGTGGCGCTGTATGAAAGTGGGGGGGACCTCATGCCCGAGCCTGTGGCCGCAATTGCCGAGGCAGAAAAATCAAGACCTGCGGCCGGGCTCGGGCCCGAGGGACCCAAGAAACCCGCTCAACTGGAGGGAACAGAGGAGGAGGCCTTAGCAGACATGGAGGTCTCCCTCCCTCTGTGTCCCTCCACACTTAAAAGAAGGCACGACCTTCTGGAAGAGGAGGAGAACAGCAAGGAGGGAGGTCCCTCCGTACGGGGGGGGAGTCGCACGCTGCGGGTATTGCACCCCCCCCCCCACCGCCACCATCACGAGCAATCGGCAGGGGTCGCCTGTCCCTCGGGAGATTGAGACAGATGTGTCTGTCTGGCCCGTGCCTCCCAGGGATGGGGAAGAGACCCTGCCCGTAGTGGGGGCCAAGGAACAACCCGCGGAGAATATTACAACACCGGAACCGTTACTCCTCGCCGGGTCGGGCGTCCTAGGGACTGGGGCGGGCGAGGTCAAAGAAGCTGAGCTCGCCCAATGTGGCCCAGATATCTCCCAGGGACTGCTCGACCTGGTCGAGGTTTTTAATCAGGATACCCAGTCCGCTGGGTCAGTGGCTGGTGGCGGCGATGGGGCAGGCCCCCTGACTCCATCTCTGACATCGATGCCGGACGTGCTGGAGGAACTGGGAATTGTTTTCTCCACGATTTCTCCGGACGTTCTGGCGCCTGAGGCGGAGGGGGACCCCGAACCGCCACCGCCTTCTGGCCCGGCACCCCTGGTGGAGCCCAGGGAGGACTCCTCTGCCGCCGATCCTGGGGTTGGGATCCGGGCAGAGGTAGGGCCGGCTGATGCAGCTGAGCCGTTCGCTGCGCCCTGCGTGACGGACGGGTCGGCCGCTGGTGACGACCTCCTGGAGGAGGACGGGGACTCGGTGGAGGGCGCTGAGGATGATTTGGACTCCATCGCCAGCGAGACGGTGGATGACCTCGTGCCCCTCACCGAGTCTCCCCTCATTCCCGTTGCGGAACTCCGGGATTTTATGGCCATGTGCCTAGGTCGTCGCAACAAAATCCGGCTGGCCCTCGAAGGTGGTCGGAGCTGGCACTGCTCATCGGGTCTGTCCGCGCCGCCGTTAAAATCATGGGCGCGGACAAGGGCGTGAAGCTGCTCGAGCTGCGTTGGCTCAAAACGTTCCTCACTGGGCTGCTGAGGGAGTGGCGGTTGTCACATAACTGCGCTCCCACCCCCCGTTAGGTGTAGGTAGAGGTTGCACTATGCTTCTAATATGAAGATGACCATAGCCAGCCTCAAGATCAACAGCAGCAGGGAGGCACGCCGTAGATTTAATAACTCCTCCGACCTCCGGGACGGGAGGTATGCGGTGTGCTTCCTGCAAGAAACCCACCCCGTTCCGGGAGACGAGGCCACGTAGCAAGGAGTGGCAAGGAGGGGTCAGCATAAGTCACCTCTCCAACAATTCCAGCGGGGTGACCATCTTGCTGGCCCCACATTTTCAGCCGGAGATCTTGGGGGTCAAGGAGCATATGCCTGGCCGCTTGCTCCAGGTTACTGTTCGCCTGGAGGGCATGCTGCTCCATCTAGTGAATGTGTACGCCCCCCCAGACCGGTGCGCAGCAAGCGCGCTTCTTTGAAGAAGTGTCCGCTCTTCTGGGCTCCATCGACGTCGGCGAATGCGTCATCTTCAGGCGGGATTTTAACTGAACCCTCGAGGCGAGGGACTGTTCGGGTCCCCCGCGAAGCCCGGCGGCGATGGAGAAGTTGAGGGACCTGGTCGGGTCCTTCGACTTGGTGGACGTCTGGCGAAATCTCCATCCCGACTCCAGCGCCTTCACTAGCGTGAGTTCTGGAGGAGGAAGGTCCAGAATCGACCGCCTTTACATTTCCCGGGCGTACGTCTCCTGTGTTCCGGCGGCTTCCATGCGGCAGGTGCCATGCACGGACCACCACCTGGTGTGGGCAGAGCTCGCTCCGTTGCGCGCGCGGGGGGGCGGTCCGCGTACTGGCATTTTAACAACCTGCTGCTGGGGGATGCCCGGTTCCGGGATTCATTTTGTCGGTTCTGGGCCGGCTGGAGAAGGAAGCAGGGGGCTTCCCTTCCTTGAGGCTATGGTGGGACATGGGCAAGGCTCACGTCCGTCTCTTCTGTCAGGAATACGCAAAGGGGTCGACCAAGAGGCGGGAGGCCCGGGTCGGGCGGTTGGAGAAGGAGATGTTCGACCTGGAGTCCTGTCTCGGTCAAGTCGTCGAAGACCCGGCCCTGCGGAAGGTGTACGAAGAGAAGAAGGACGTGCTGAAGGACCTGCAGCTCGTCGGGTCCCGATGTGCATACGTGATGTTGCACATCCAGTTCCTGTGGGACCTGGACCGCGGCTCCCCCTTTTCTACACGCTGGAAAAAAGATGGAGGGTCCGTTAGCAGCTCTTGTGGCTGCTGGCTGATGACGGATCTCTGGTCTCGGACCCAGAGGGAATCAGCGCGGAGGCCCGGGCCTATTACGGGGCTCTGTTCTCTCCGGATCCGTCCAGTGAGGATGCACGCAGAGTTTAGTGGGAGGATCTGTTGATGGTCGGCCCGGAGGGCGGCGAAAAATTGGACGCTCCGCTAAGCCTGGCGGAGCTGACCGGCGCCCTTGGCGAGCTCTCAAGGGGCAAGTCCCCGGGGCTGGACGGGCTGACCGTGGAGTTCCACAGGGCGTTCTGGGACGTCTTGGGGGAAAGTCTGGCGACCGGGGAGATGCCCCTCTCTTGGCGCAGGGCGGTCATTGTCCTGCTGCCTAAGAAGGGCGATCTCCGCCTACTTAAGAATTGGCGCTCGGTCTCCCTCCTCAACACGGACTATAACATTTTTGCCAGGACCATGTCTGCTCGCCTTGACACCGTGCTGGCCCACATGATCTACCCCGACCAGTCCTACAACGGTCCCGGGCCGGACCATCCACGACAACATCCATCTGGTCCGGGACCTGGTCCACCATTCCCAGAGGGCTGGTCTGTCAGTCGTCTTCCTTTCCCTAGATCAGGAGAAGGCGTTCGACAGGGTGGATCACGAGTATCTCTTCAGGACTCTGCGCGCATTCGGGTTCGGGACGCATTTCGACGCCCGGATCCGACTTCTGTACGCCACCGCGGAGTGTCTGATTAAAGTTAACGGGTCTTTGATGGCGCCCCTTCGCTTCGGGAGGGGGGTGCATCAGGGATGCCCCATGTCCGGTCAGTTATACGCCGTTTGCATGGAGCCTTTCCTGCGCCTCTTGCGGAAGAGGTTGACGGGACTGGCTCTGCAAGGGCCGGGCGTGGAGGTGGTCCTCTCGGCTTACGCTGATGACGCGCTCCTCGCGGTCACGGATCCCGTCGACTTGCGGAGGATGCAGGAATGCCAGCAGATTTACTCGGACGCATCCTCCGTCAAGATCAACTGGGAGAAATGTTCCGGACTCCTGGTGGGTCAGTGGCGGGTGGATTGCCTGCCGGAGGAGTTCAGGCTCTTTGCCTGGAGCACCACACACCTCTATTTGGGAGTCTACCTTAGCCCTGCCGAGGACGCCTGGCCGGCGAACTGGCAAGAGCTGGAGGCCAAAGTCACCACTCGCCTAGGACGCTGGACAGGACTGCTCCGAGTGTTGTCCTACAGGGGTCGAGCGCTGGTCATAAACCAGTTGGTGGCCACCATGTTGTGGTACCGGTTGGTCACTTTGATCCCTCCCCCTGCGTTTGTCGCCAAGATGCAGAAGAAGCTCATCGACTTCTTCTGGGACAAAAGGAAGCACTGGGTCTCTGCCGCAGTTCTGTGTCTCCCGCTTAGGGAGAGCGGTCAGGCGCTGGTGCGCCTTCGCACCCAGGCTGAGACTTTCTGTCTTCAGAATGTGCAGAGATACCTGTACGTTGAGAATCCTCCTGGATTGTGTGAGCTGGCGACGTATTTCTTCTGGGAGCCGCGGCTCAGGAATCCGCACCTCCACGAACGTGGTTTCAGGTGGCTGGCGGAGGGCAGGGCCGTGCCTGACAAGGTGACCGGAGTCAGGGACCTACTCGATGGCGGAGGAGCGGGCTGGATGGCGCCGGCGTAGCTGGCGCAGCGCCTGTCCTGGGCCAACGTCTGGCTCACGGCCAAAGCCATCGAGTCGCTGAAAGTGGCACTGGGCCCGGGCTCCACTAGGTGTATCGAGGAGGCTCAAGCACGTGGGGCGATCCCGTCCAAACTGACATCTCTGGGAAATGCCCTCCGTGCCTTTTCAGTCTGCACAGAGGGGCTTCCTGTACGGGCTGCTCTTGCACACTGTCCACTATGCCAGCACGCTCAAGGCCTTCCGCAACCGGTGGGTGCCGTGGAGACTGGAGTGCATCATCACCCCGGCCAACAACATTTTAATTTAAGTTGTTAAGTTTTATTTAAAGTTATATTAGTTACAGTTTATTTGTTTAACCACCCAATCAAAAAAGAGTACACTCAAAGCACCAACCAATATCAGGTGCAGTCTAATCGCAAGTCATCATTGCCACAGGCTCTTTCCAGTTCTTAAAGGAGAGGTTCATTGATGCTGCAGAACCTCATTCTCAGCATTGCTGGCTGTGAACCGGTGTCAGCAAGCAGGAGCAGGCCAAGCCCAAGGATCCGGATGACTCAAGCAGGTGCCATGATGGCAGATCCACACCCCAGGGAGAGAGCCCGCAGATTTTCAGACCAAGCATTGGAGGATTTGGTGTCCACTGTGGAGAGACGGCTCTACCCGGCAAGTGGCAGGAGGCACCCGGCAAGTGGCAGGAGGCCCTCGCCACAAGTCTTCTGTGCCATGTGGAGGGATGTTGCCCAGCATGTCTCGGGCAGCACTGTCGTCTCCAGGACTCTCACACAGTGCAGGGAGAAATTTAACGACCTCACTCGGGTGGTCAGGGTGAGTCAATGCCTCAACAAATGCTACATACCACCGTCTGAACCAGTCTGCACACACTGCCCAAAGCACCACACCCCCAGCACTTACCCACCAACAATCTCTACCTACCAACACTCACACCCACATCTCACACCTTGCACACAATGACAGCTATTCAACTATGGCAGGCACATCACCCAAACACATTGCTCCATACTCACTCACATACTTTCCTTTCTCTTGCAGGCCTAGGTGGCTCACAACTGGAGGGAGCAGGAGTGCACATATGGGGACAAGCCAACACCCAACCACAATCTGCGCTGGAAAATACAATGCTGGAGATTATTGGGCGCCAGGTGGTGGGCGCCGTGGCCACCGGCGACGTTGACCTCCTTAGGGACAACAACAGTATGCTCATCCCTACTCCTTCTTCTCGCATCCCACTTCCCCCTCAACCCACAAGCCTTTTGCACTTTCCAGCTAATCATACTGTATGCATGCAGTTCTCCCTTCCTGCCCTCCTCCCCTCACCTTAACTGGACTCTTGTGCCTTTATGCTTTCAGATAATGAGCAAGCACCTGAGCAGCCTGTCCCTGAGGGCACCATTGAGAGCGAGGCGGAAGAAGAGGATGATGAAGAACACATCGCGTCACTGCCTGTCTCATCCGCAGGCACCAGCTCAGATACTAGCACTACGCGTTCTTCAGAGGCTAGTATAGTAGCGGGATCGGCACAGGGTGATGCACCGGGAACGAACGGGCTGCAGCAAGGCCGGGCGAAAGTGTAGCTCGGGGGCCAGCTCCCCGGAAGGCGACTTCACGTGCGAGTTCTGCTGCACAGGACTCAGATGAGGACCTCAATGGGGAGGCCTCTAGAAGAAAGGTGATGGGCATGCACATGGAGATCATAGGTGCAATGGCAAAGGTGCCCGAGAACCTGTCGGCAATGGTAAGAAGCATGGAGGAGTCCACCTCCAACATTGCACAAGACTCTGCGCACACCATCGAGCCCATCATTTCCAGTCTGCAAAGGATGGGCGACTCCCAGAGAGACTGTGGTGACCCAGACCTGATGCCACGTGTGATGGGCGATCTGGATTCCCAGACAGGTGAGTTGGTGCAGTCTACAGCCAGGCATTCCAGGCCCAGAGCTGGCCGAGGGCGTCCTCCAAGGCCATCTGAAGTCTCCCGCACAGACACTCAGCAGCCTTCCACCAGCTGTGGTGCAGCCACTGGCCAACCCTTTGTAGGAGCACTAGAGTAGGCAAAGGCACAGTAATGGCAGGGACTAAGGGATTGCACAAGGGTGGATAGTTAATATTATTGTTGTAAACATGTATTAACTGATTATTGATAAATTTATTAGTTCAGTTTGGATTATTTTGTGGTGTGTCTCATTTCAGCTTTGCGCTGTGAAATGGCCTGCGACAGGGATGGAATGATGGGGATGCGGTGAGCAACGGGGATCTGGGGTTTCACTTATTGGAACCGCAGTCTGATGAGGTGGTCACGGACCGACCTTCCGGAAGGCTGATTGAGTGGCTGCCTCCTCTCTCGCTCCTGTTCCTCCTCGCTTTTGTCCTTCTCTTCTTCCTCTTCCTTCTCTTCTTCCTGCCCCTCTTCATCATCCTCTTCCTTCTCCTGAGGTGGTCCTGCAATCCCTGCTGGTAAGGGCTGGGCCCTCATGCTGGCCAAATTGTGGAGCATGCAGCAGACCACCATCAAATGGGACACCTGCTCAGCCGAGTACTGGAGGGCCCCTCCCAAGTGGTCAAGGCAGTGGAACTGTTGCTTGAGCACCCTGATGGCCTGCTCAATGATGTTCCTGGTGGCAGCATGGCTCTCATTATATGAGTGCTGGGCAGGAGTGTTGGGGTTGCGGAGGGGAGTCATGAGCCAGGTGGAGAGCAGATACCCCTTGTCTCCGACTAGCCAGCCGTGAGCTTGATGTGGTGGCTGGAAGAGTGCTGGCACATCGGTCTGACACAGGATGAAGACATCGTGGCTGCTGCCAGGATCACGGGCACTGACACTGAGGATTCGCTGTCTGTGATCACACACCAACTGCACATTAAGTGAATGGTAGCCTTTGCGGTTACGGAAGATGTCAGGATTGTTATGTGGTGCCCGCAAAGCCACGTGGGTGCAGTCAATGGCACCCTGCACCATGGGGAATCCCGCTATCCTGGCAAAGCCACGTGCATGCTCGTCCTGGTTCTCTCTGGTGATGGGGAAGGAAATGTAAACTATTCTCCTATTGTAGAGAGCCTCTGTGACCTCCCGGATGCTGCGATCGATGGCAAACTGCAAGATGTTACCTATATCTCCTGTTGCAGACTGGAAGAATCCGCTGGTGAAGAAATTGAGAGTGACGGTGACCTTGACTGCCACTGAGAAAACTGTGGTCACCCTGATCTGATGTTGGAGGTCTGGTTGCAGAAGGTGGCAGAGTTCTGTGACCACCTCCTTGGTGAAGCGGAGCCTTCTAATACACTGCTCCTTGCTTAATTGAAGGTAGGAGAAGTGCTCTGGGGTAAGGTCTTCTGAGGGTAAGGCCTTCTGTTGAGAGCCCTCATGGCCCTCCTCCTCACTCTGGCCACGTGTTCCAATCTTTCTCGCTGCCTGTGCTCCCCCTGCCATAGATCCTGGAGGGTGAGGTCGACTGCCAGTGCAGCCCCCATTAATGTAACCAAGTCTAGCAGTTTGATATGTTGTGAGAATGTAACAAATTTTTAGTAGCCACAACACTCCTAAGACTAAACAACATTTAAATGACTGTGCAACTGTTTAATTCAATGTCAAACTGACAAGGAAGCTGTGAACCAGCACTAACCTGAGAGCTGCGACTCATTAATCATGATCCCTTTAAGTAGAGCCTCTGGAGCCGGCTATTGACTGCTTCACGCCTCCTCTCCCTGTCACTATCGGGGCGAGGTGCTAAGGTTGGGGGCGAAAATCAATTTTGCAGATCGGGCACCCAGTGAGCATTGCACACTCACTGATGTCATGATCTGCCTGGCGTTGAAGCCCCTGATGCTAACTCATAGCGGCGGTGCTACGGGGGTGCAGGATTTGGTGTGTGTCGCTGGATTCACCTCGCTGTGGCACTATTGCCTCAGCACCCCGTTAGCACCCCCGGCAGATGCTAACTGGAGGTGCTAAGGTACCGAATTTCTCTCCCTAACAGTTTTAAAGGTGTTTTCTCCTTCTCTTTCCCTAACTTTATTCTGCATTTTTATATTTCTCTGAAGAAACCTTTCCTTTCTTATTGAATTTATTCTTCCTGATTGATGATGAACCCTTGCAGCATTCTGAAGCTACACTATAAAATTAAAAAGTGATATTTTGTTTACTCCAGACCTGGAGTAAATGAAGTTTCATAGGGTGAATATTGCAAAGTATCAACATATCAGTGGCAGAAATGAATAGTGCGGAGGAGTTTCCGGCACTGATGGGTATTTCACAAGAGAGCAGGAAAGGATGGCCCAGGAGCACAAAGGGCATAGGAAGCGCACAAATTCCAGCAGGCACTACCCCAGTAAATCTTCCTTTTTCTTCTTATGTCAGAGGAGTAACATCCGGTCTAGGGGTCCACCAGCTGTCTAAGAGTCAACTATGTGTCTAGGGGGTTCATCACCCTGTCTAGGGGGTTCATCACCCTGTCTAGGGGGTTCATCACCCCGTCTAGGGGGTTCATCACCCCGTCTAGGGGGTTCATCACCCTGTCTAGGGGTTCATCACCCTGTCTAGGGGGTTCATCACCCTGTCTAGGGGGTTCATCACCCTGTCTAGGGGTTCATCACCCTGTCTAGGGGGTTCATCACCCCGTCTAGGGGGTTCATCACCCTGTCTAGGGGTTCATCACCCTGTCTAGGGGGTTCATCACCCCGTCTAGGCGTTCATCACCCCGTCATGGGGGTCCATCACTTGTTCCGTGCTACACATTCCTATTATGTGAGATTTTGCCTTTATAAATAACAACAGCAGGGTCTGAGGCACAATGATTTGACCCATGAGAAGTCCCTTAACAACACATTCTCTCTCCATCATGGTGTGTATAATGTAATTTGCATAACCTTGCTTTTTTCATTTCTAAAACTGTACTTGCAACATTCTTGTTAACATTTCCTTTTGGAAGTTCAAGACAGTGCAAATTGTATGTAGTGAGATGGCACGATTTATAGTACAATTAGGACTTCATCCTTGGTTGGAGAGAGATCGAGGCAGAGATGGGGGGGTCGGTGATCGTAAGGCGGGGGTCCAATCACGTGGGGTGGGAAACAGGTTTGCCTGAGGGGCCATGGGGAAGTAGTCCTGTTCCTCCTGGCCCACAGGCAGTGCTCGAAAAGCACTTACCTGTTCCACGCAGCAGTCCTCGCCTCCCTTTAGCTGCCGGGTTTCCCGAGGCCTGGGAATTCCGGCCAGCCAGCGTTAAATTTGGAAGAGAGGTAATATCAAATGCATGCAGATTACTTAAAATATTTAAATGAGCAACCCTCCTCCTGGGAGCAGGTTGGTCACCCTCCCCTGTCCCGCCTCTGTTTGAGCCTAAAATGAGTGGGTTTGAGGTGGTTTGGGTACAGGTTTAAGAGTTTTTACATTTTAACATCACACCCGACCAAAATCCACACATTTTTGGGGTTTAAAATGATTCCCAGTTTAGGTTCACAAATGAAGAATGATTACTTGAGTGAGTTACTAGAGTCCTGCTGACCCTTTTTGTAAATGTATCGCAGAGAAAATGGGAAAAGAAAATTCAAAGCATCCTCTATCAAAATCTTTGGTTATTTGATGTGTGTGTTATGTCCACATCTGTGGTAGGGGTGAGCCTCAAGCTTCTCAATCTTTAATATTCTGCTCCATTATTGCCCCTCGTTGCAGGAGACTTGAGGGCAGGAAGTCAGTGTTCAGGGTGAAGATGGTGCTCTGGAATGTGCATGGATGAGGTTTACACTTTCCACTCTCACAGAAACTCAGTAGAGCTGCAATTTCCCATGGTTCTTGTCCAAACTGCAGACAAAGCAGCAGTTTCAAGGAGGTGTTAATGGATATGGTCTCATGCTGACAGAGGTAGACAACTAAATCCATCTAAAGGTGAGCAACATTTCAACACTCTCAATTTTGTTACATTATATTGATATTGCAATGTTGTTTCTATGTGCACAATTCACTGGGATAGGAGAGAGAGAGTGGGAAATTATTTAGCTCGTGTGAATTGCTGCTTGGTATGGTTATAGCTTGGTATGATACAGACAGGAAAGAATATGGGGTCAATTTTCCTGATTTTTGCTCCCTCGTGAATACTTACGCCCCAGGGTCAAATGTTAGGAAAAATGTGTGAAGACCAGATGTTAGTTCCCGACCCCCTTGCCTCATTTTTTCTGTGGTGCGGGCCTGCACTAGGGCTGTGATGGATGAGGTTAATGACCCAGCCCATCAAACTCAGGTGGTTCACACTTCGGCTCACTGCGCCTGTCCAGCGCCCAGGCAGAGTGGGGGAGGGGGGAGGGTTGGTGTCAGGAAAATCGACCTCTATAAATCAAAGTGCATTATGATGACACTTAGGCCGCGATTTCCCCTGGCGTCCGTGGCGAGCGATGTCGGTGGTGGGCCCCGGCCTCGCTGCCGGCTCCAGCCCGCTGTCCAAAGTGATTTTCCCTGATTGGGCTTGTTAAGCCCACCCAGCGCGTTTACCAGCCAGTTGAAAGAAGAGGGTCTGATGACGTCATTTGATGATGCGTCATCAGTCGGTTTCCTTAAAGGGACCATGCGCAAATTGATTTTGACAGATCTGCTGTCAGTGTTCTACAGCATTGAGGTGCTGCAGACACTGACAAGCACTGCATAGAGGTGCACGGCTGCACCCAGTCTCTCCCATGACTCCCTCCATATGCTTTTGTAGTGAGTCACAGCACGCAGGGAGGTCCTCTTCCCTTTCCATGGGCAGAAGAGACCACCCCAGGAGACCAACGCAGCCTGGTTGCACTATGCACAGGAGGACACAAGCAGGGATGTCGTCAGGAGGACCTGGGTGCAGTGGCACAAACCTTTCAATGATCTCAGTAGATCACGAAACGTTACTGCAAAGCCACACTCAACCTTATCCTGCTGTGCCACTCATCACATCCCCATCACTCTGCCTTCCCTACCCTACTCCTGTACATCCTTACTCGCACCAACTTACCTTGCACCTCCACCCATCCCTCCCTATCTATGTTATCACTTCCTCATCTCACTAGCCACCCTCATCCTAGTGCAATCATACCAACTAACAACACACGAGGGTAAGCACTTGGGGGTGTTTTATGCAATGTTCATGTAAAGTTTCTGTTAATGTAGTGTCAAACATTGAAATCTTTATTTTCGACACTTTACGTTCTTGGACAGACCTGTGTGCACCTTTGGCAGTGGCGTATGAGTTGCAGTGAATGGTGAGACATAACAGTACCCTCCACAATGGTGGTGAGTGTGAAAGGAATGGATGGGCATTGTAGGGATGCTTTTTGGTGTTGGTGTGGGGTGGTGCCAACCTGGCGCATCATGTGGCAGCCAGGGTGTAAAGCGTCAAGTGAAGTAAATCTGGCCATGGTGAGGCCATCCCTGGCCTCCCGGGCAGCAATGTGGTTGGGTGCTGATGCCCTGTGTCCTGTGCAGCATCAGTTGATTGCGGAGAAGTTTGCTGCTGGTGTGCCTGGTGCTGCTGGCATGCCTGGTGCTGCTGATGTGCCTGGTGCTGCTGGTGTTCAGTAGATATAAGCTAGAAGATCTAATTATTGAACTATTTATGTTCATTTAAAAAAACTTCCAATTTATATGAATGAATGCTTGATGAGGTTAAGGGTTCTAAGGATTTTAAAGCAGCTTGTCTTAATAAGAACACCAGAATCTTTAGATACAGAAAAAGGCCATTAACCCAACCAAAATTACTCACCTCCTCAGCATATCCCCCAATCACTCCCCTCTCCAGAAACACATCCCATTGCCTCTTAAACCCATTTATACTTTCTGCTTCAATGACCCAGCCAGGTGAGTCATTCCTCAACATTCCTTTGGCTGTAAAACTTCTTTATGACTTCCTTTCTTACTCCTAACTTCCTATTTTTTTACTTGTGCTCCTTAGCATTTGAACCCTTCACCATAGTGAACAATTTGTCTGCATCAATTTTGTCATTTCCGTTCATAATCTTAAAAAGCATTAATTCGATTACGTTACTATCACTTTGCCCTCAGGAAGCATTTAGGACAGTGTTGGCCAATAGAAATTGCCGACTAGCCACAAGCTACACCATTTTAGCCACAAGCACTAATTTTATTAGAAAATGCCTTACGCGCAAAGCAGGTAAATGTACTACACATGTATATTTACATAACAAACACCTGCCACCATTCAGTGTGTAAATTTGCAGTGTTTCTGTTTCACCAAAGTTTGGAATTCTGGTATGAATTTATCAGACACAGCACATCTTCGTGCAGCTTCTGGGTCTTTGTCCAGCAGTTGTGAGCAGTACTTTGACTTCGTCAGAGTGATTACTGAGAATGTTGACTCGTACAAGACATGCCAGACCAGCCCCGGCTTTCCATCCGGAGCGCCGTTGGATGTTGCTTGGCAGTTGCCATGACGTGCTCTGTTGGAGCTGCTCGTTATTGGTTGGACTTGCTTTCTTCAGCTGACCTGGAGCAGTTATTCCAATTGGTGGAGCTGACCACGATTAGAGCTCCCCTCTCCATACAATGTTGCGGATGTTCACATGATGCTGCAGTAAAGTGTTTTCACCTGTGTTACACACCACTTTAGCTGACAACCAACAAGTAGTAAAGAAGGAAGTAAAGCACACGCAATGATCAAAACACTGTGCTTTTCATCTTATCATTTACCAACAAATGCACAAAGGTTGAACTACACATGCATGCGCCGTGCAAATGTGAGTAGTGAGATCACAGGCCCAATGACGGTGTCTATTACTCATTTTTTATTTACTAATCAAAAATGCAATTAGTCACATCTGGATTTCCAATTATCCACGTGTCTAGTGGGTAATGTATTGGACAACACTGATTTATGATTGTAGAATCGCAACATTTTACAGCAAGGCATTCAATTGGCCTATCACACCTGATAGAGTTATCCAGTTAGCCCCATTCCCTTCCCTTTCCCCATACCTGTAAAAAAAAATGTTGTTTACTAATATTTATCCATTTCCCTTTCAAAAGCTATTACGGATTCTGCTTCCACCACAGTTTCTGTTTGTGACACAGGAAGAAATGTCATTGGCTCACTATCTCGTCTGTCACTGTACTGGACTAGGACATGGCAGGTGAGTGAGTCATACAGGCCGGCATAAGGGTGCAGTTCCTCAACTGCTCAATATAAAAAAACTTAAAATAACTTTCAACAACAACTTGTATTTATATAGCACCTTTAACATAGTAAAACCTCCCAAGGCGCTTCACAGGAGTGTTATAAGACAAAAATTTTGACACCAAGCCACATAAGGAGCAACTAGGGCAGGTGACCAAAAGCTTAGTCAAAGAGGTAGGTTTTAAGGAGCGTCTTAAAGGAGGAAAGAGAGGTATCGAGGCGGAGAGGTTTAGGCAGGGAATTCCAGTGCTTAGGGCCTAGGCAACAGAAGGCACAGCCACCAATGGTTGAGCAATTATAATCAGGGATGCTTAAGAGGGCAAAATTAGAGGAGCGCAGATATCTCGGGGCGGTTGTGGGGCTGAAGGAGATTACAGAGATAGGGAGGGGAAAGGCCATGGAGGGATTTGAAAACAAGGATGAGAATTTTGAAATTGAGTCATTGCTTAACTGGGATCTAATGTAGGTCAGTGAGCACAGGGATGATGGGTGAACGGGACTTGGTGCGAGTTAGGACATGGGCAGCCGAGTTTTAGATGACCTCAAGTTTACGTAGGGTAGAATGTGGGAATAGTCAAGTCTAGAGGTAACAAAGACATGGATGAGGGTTTCAGCAGTGGATGAGCTGAGGCAAGGGCGGAGACGGGTGATGTTACGGAGGTGGAAATAGGCGTTCTTAGTTATGCTACGGATATGTGATCGGAAGCTCATTTCAGGGTCAGATATGACACCAATGTTGCGAACAGTGTGGCTCAGCTTCAGACAGATGTTAGGGAGAGGGTTGGAGTCAGTGGCTAGGGAATGGAGTTTGTGGCGGGGACTGAAAACAATGGCTTCAGTCTTCCCAATATTTAATTGGAGAAAATTTCTGCTCATCCAGAACTGGATGTCGGACAAGCAGTCTGACAATTTCGAGACTGTGGAGAGGTTGAGAGAAGAGGTAGTGAGGTAGAGCTGGGTGTCGCCAGTGTACATGTGGAAACTGATGCTGTGTTTTCAGATGATGTCGCCAAGGGGCAACATGTAGATGGGAAATAGGAGGGGGCCAAGGATAGATCCTTGGGGAACACCAGAGGGAACGATTCTAGAGTGGGAAGAGAAGCTGTTGCAGGTGATTCTCTGGCTACGATTAGATAGATAAGAATGGAACTAGGCGAGTGCAGTCCCACCCAGCTGGACGACAGTGGAGAGGCGTTGGAGAAGGATGAAGTGGTCAACCGTGTCAAAGGCTGCAGACAAGTCAAGAAGGGCGAGGAGGGATAGTTTCCCTTTGTTACAGTCACAAAGGATGTCATTTGTGACTTTGATGAGAGCCTTTTCGGTACTGTGGCAAGGGCGGAAACCTGATTGGAGGGATTCAAACATGGAATTGTGGGAAAGATGGGCATATATTTTGGAAGCGACAACTCGTTCAAGGACATTGGAGAGGAAAGGGAGATTGGAGATGGGGCGGTAGTTTGCAAGGACAGAGGGGTCAAGGGTTGTTTTTTTGAGGAGAGGGATGATGACGGCAGATTTGAGGGAGAGGGGGACAGTACCTGAGGAGAGAGAACCATTAACAATGTAAGCTAACATGGGAGCCAGAAAAGGAAGTTGGGTGGTCAGCAGTTTGGTGGGAATAGGGTCGAGGGAGAAGGAAGTGGGTCTCATGGACAAGATGAGCGCAGAGAGGTCATGAGGGAAGATCGGAGTGAAACTGGAGAAAGATGTGAGTTCAGGGCTAGGACAGGGGGAAATCATAGAATCATAGAAAACTTAGAGGAAGTTTCGCCCAGTGGGTTAGGGGAAGGAAGGGAAGTGGCAGAGACAGCTGAATGGATGGTCTAAATTTTAGAGACAAAGAAGTCCATGAGCTCCTCACACTTGTTGTCGGAGGTGAGGGTGGAGGAGACAGGGGAGAGGGGTTTAAGAAGACGGTTAGCAGAAGAGAATAGGAACCGGGGTCTTTCTTTGCATTCCAGAATGATTCTGGAATAGTGAGCAATTTTGGCAGGCAAGAGCAGGATCCGATAATGCTTTATGTGGTCCAGCCAGATCTGGCGGTGAATGGCTAAACCAGTTGTCCACCATATCCGTTCAAGTCTGCGTCCTTTGGACTTAAGGAAGTGGAGATGAGGGCCATACCAGGGGGAGTGGCCAGGGTGAGAGAGAGTAATTGTTTTAATAGGGACTAGGGCATCAAACGTAGTGGTGAGGGTGTGGTTGAGCAGATCAGTAGCTGTAGAAATGCCATGGTGAATGGAGGGCCAAAGGCTGGACAGTTGGGATTTCATAAGTGCAGTTGTAAGAGAGTTGGGAGAGAGTTTTTTTCCAGGGGCGGACACAGAAGGAAGTGGGGGGCGGGGGGTGGTGGTGGCGGTGGGGGGGGGGTGGCGGTGGTGGAAGGGGGATGTGGGTGGAGAGCGATACGAGGAAGTGGTCAGAGATGCGTTATCTGCGATTGACATGATGGGAGTCGTGAGGCCACGAGAGATGGCAAGGCCGAGGGGGTGACCATGAATATGGGTTGGGGACTTTACATGGAGGGAGAGATTAAGGCAGGATAGGAGGCTAGTGAACTCAGAGTAGAGAGAGCATGATGAATTGAGATGGAGGTTGAAATCACTAGGGATGAGAAGTTGTTCGGTGCAGAGGCCAAAACAATACCCTCATAACTAGGAAGAGCAAAATGCAATTTTATTTTATTGAACAATTTTACATTATGGCATATTACTTCTTTAAATGTTGGCAAAATATGACTGATTATAGAACATTGGTTCTTATTAATTATGAGGGACCAATGTTTGTTTAAATACAGAGCAAATTTGACAGGAGTGTGCCAACCAGAAACAAACTGCTAAAGCAGTTAATTCCAGTTAATTTTACTCAATATGCCTTTGTAACAGGATAATTTAATTTAAAAAAAAAATTAAGTCAGTTGTTCTCCCGCCCAGTAAATAACTTCAAACACAAAAGTTATTTGACCCTTGAAATTCTATGCCTGTTAAATTAATGGGGCATACACACTGTCTCCACCAGAGGACAGCAGCACAGTAATGTACAGAAGGACAATTGGGATTGTGACAGATAGTGATCACTATTGTGTGAAAATAAAATGCCAGTATGTCTCATTTGAATAGATGTTGGTAACAGCATTACTCAATGCTGTTCCAATATATGGTCAGTAACAGTATCAGTACCAGTGGGTGGAGTTGTAAAATCAGATCCCAAAATAATTATTGATGAGGATGGCCATTCAAACCACCTTAATTCATCCATCCAAGTAGTATTCCATACCCTAAAACTATCTTGTACACCTCCATGATCATATCTTGCATGCCCGCTTTCCAGGCTGAAAAGCTTGGGGTGAATTTCTTCACTGTTTCCGTTATATGGTGCTGGAACGGCGAAGGATAGCTTTCCAACGAGGAAACTCAGGGTGGAGGCAATTTCTGTCACTCGTGCGATTTTAAATTGCTTCTCTCGAGTTTCCTCAATCTGTTTTGCGCTTCCTGCGATCCACACAACCAACTCCCGCAGGCTCGTTTGCATACCAGCTGTGCCCCATTTGCACTCTGGGTAACCCACACCCAGATAAAAATGCACAGCGGCATCCTTGTCACCTGATTCAGGGGGAAGTGAGGAGTTTGAGAACTTTGAAGAGTCCCTGCACTTTGCTTTCTGATTGTTGGCTTCTGGAAAAATATGTTCATCCCTTTTTCTTTGCTTTGCACTTACTGAGACCTGCATTTTGACTGAGTGCTACTGTCTCGAAGATTTTCAGACACCCCTGCCCCAATCAGATGGACTCTGAAGCAGGTACGGCTTTCCCAATGAGCAGTATGGCCACCGGGGAGCAGTATGGCCACCGGGGAGCAGTATGGCCAAGGGGGAGCAGTATGGCCAAGGGGGAGCAGTTTGGGCACGGGGGAGCGGTAAGGGCACGGGGGAGCGGTAAGGGCACGGGGGAGCGGTATGGCCACGGGGGAGCGGTAAGGGCACGGGGGAGCGGTAAGGGCACGGGGGAGCGGTAAGGGCACGGGGGAGCGGTAAGGGCACGGGGGAACGGTAAGGGCACGGGGGAGCGGTAAGGACACGGGGAGCAGTAAGGACACGGGGGAGCAGTTTGGGCACGGGGGAGCGGTAAGGGCACGGGGGAGCGGTAAGGGCACGGGGGAGTGGTATGGCCACGGGGGAGCGGTAAGGGCACGGGGGAGCGGTAAGGGCACGGGGGAGCGGTAAGGGCACGGGGGAGCAGTAAGGGCACGGGGGCGCGGTAAGGACACGGGGAGCAGTAAGGACACGGGGAGCGGTAAGGGCACGGGGGAGCGGTAAGGGCACGGGGGAGCGGTAAGGGCACGGGGGAGCGGTATGACCACGGGGGAGCGGTATGGCCACGGGGGAGCGGTAAGGGCACGGGGGAGCGGTAAGGGCACGGGGGAGCGGTAAGGACACGGGGAGCAGTAAGGACACGGGGGAGCAGTAAGGGCACGGGGGAGCAGTAATAGTCAGGCCACTGACACCCTGTACTGCAGGACACCCCACTTCATTAGCTTTGGCATCACAGCAGGCAGTAGAGAAAAGGCCTCACAGTTATATGGGATATTAGGATTCGCAAAGGTAGAGTGCCATTGATGGCACCCATATTACAGTGAAGGCAGTCACAGCACCCTCTCACTTATGTGAACAAGAAGGGATTCCACTCTATGAATGTGCACATAGTTTCTGAGGCCATTCAGAGAGTCCTTCATGTCAATCCCCAGTATGCAAGAAGCTGCCATTATGCCTTCATCCTCCAACATTCGGCACTCCCTCATCTCTTCAGGGAAGAAAGCCATATAAACAGGTGGCTATTAGGTAACAAGGCATACCTCCTGGTCGGATAGCTGATGAGATGACCCTACTCTGACTCTGCAGGCTCTGACCAGTTCTGACCTAAAATGGCAATCGAGGTCCTATTTACATCATGGAACCACAATTTGCATATTAAAAAGGGCCTATTGCCTGAACAGGCAGGCGCTTTGGACACCTGGCGGTAAGGCTGCTGACCCCATCTTGAGGCTGTTACAGCCCTGTTAATGGCAGGTGAAGGCAGTTAAAATCAACCCCATTAAGTTTCTGAATCTAATCCAGATAAAAATTAGAAAGAGCAGTGGTCCCAATACTGAGCCCTGGGGCACACCACGCAGTACTTTGCGACCCCCACCCTACATATCTCCTCTTACAAGTACTCATTGTTTTCTACCTTCAGGCAGTTTCTTATCCTTTCCCACAGCTTTGCTCTGAATCTCCACAGCTTTGAGCTTAGTTAGTAACCTTTTGTGTGTAACTTCATAGAATCATAGAATAGTACAGCACAGAAGGAGGCCATTTGGCCCATCGAGTCTGCACTGGCTCTTTCGAAGAGCAATTCAGTTAGTCCAACTCCTTCCCCATATCCCTGCAATTTTTTCTCCAAGTATTTATCCAATTCCCTTTTGAAGGCTACTATTGAATCAGTATCCACCACCCTATCAGGTAGTGCATTCCAAATCCTAACCACTCGTGTAAAAAAGTTTCTCCTCAGGTCCCCTCTGGTTCTTTTGCCAGTCACCTTAAATCAGTGCTCTCTCGTTATCGACCCTTCAGTCATTGGAAACAATTTCTCTGTATTTCCTCTATCTAAACCCTTCATGATTTTAAACACCTCTATCAAATGTCTGCTTAGCCTTCTCTGCTCCAAGGAGAACAACCGCAGCTTCTCCAGTCTATTCATCACTTGAAACTAAATGCAATAGCTAAACTGCCATGCTTAGTTATCAGTAGATTTCCTGATATTATGCTGTATAAGTAGAACACTGGTCAAGTTGCACTGCAGTAATTAAACAACAGTTACTAATCATTCTGCTGAGACCAAACAGAAGACAAACTTCATTTGCATTTTCAGGCATCACAGGGAAGTGATCCAAGACAGTCTTAGATGAACTGCGATCAGCTCCAAATATTGTCCTGGCCAATATTTATCCCTCAACCAACATAACAAAAACAGATGATCTGATCATTATCACATTGCTGTTTGTGGGACCTTGCTGTGCACAAATTGGCTGCTGCGTTTCCCACATTACAACAGTGACTACACTCCAAAAAAGTACTTCATTGTCTGTAAAGCTCTTTGAGACATCTGGTGGTCGTGAAAGGCGCTATATAAATGCAAGTCTTTCTTTTCTAAACAATGGTAAGACCAAAGCTATTGTCTCCTCTAACTAAACACTGGTAACACCAAAGGTACTGTCCCCACCACAAGCGGCATACCTTTGCCACCGATTCTATCTCCCTTTCCATCCATTGTCTCGGGTTTAACTAGACTATCAAATACCTTTTGGAAGTCAAGGTACACCATGTTGTAGGACTTATCACTGTCCACTTGGATTCTTACTTCCTCAAAGAAGTTGAGGCAGATCAGGCAGGACCTTTCCCTTGGCTCAGCCTGTCAGCCTCACCAGATAGTCGCACTTTTGCCTCTGAGCCAATAGGTGTGGATTCAAGCCCCGCTCCAGGGATGTGAGCACATAATCTAGGCTGACACATCAGTGCAGTACTGAGGAAGTGCTGAACTTTTGGAGGTGCCGTCTTTTGGTTGAATTGTTAAACCAAGGCCCCATCTGCCCACTTGGAAGAATATAAAAGATTCCATGACACCAAGAAAAGCAAGAGAGTTCTCCTGTGCGCTGGCCTATGTTTATCCCTTGACCAAAATCACTAAAGAACAGATTATCTGGCTAGGTGTCTCACTGCTGATTGTGGGACCTTGTGTGCAAACTGGCTTCAGTGTTTCCCTACATACAAAAGTGACTACACTTCATTGGCTGCCATTTAGGGTGCCCTGTGGTTGTGAAAAGCACTATATAAATGCATGTTCTTTCTTTCTGAAGCCATATTAGCTGCTGTTCAGTTGGCTGTTATACAGCAAATTTACTCCTGTTCAGCAAACACCCCTGTGCTCACTGACTGATATTGACTCCTGGTCCACAAACACCTTGATTTTAAAACTCTCATCCTTGTGTCCAAATACCTCCACAGCCTCGCCCCTCCCTACCTCTGTAACTTCCTCTAGCCCTACAACCCATTGAGAACTTTATGTTCTTCAACTCTGGCCTCTTTTGCATCCCTAACTTTCTTTGCCCCACCATTGGTGGCCGTGCCTTCATCCATCTAGGCCCTAAACTCTAGAATTCCCTCCCTAAACCTCTCACCTCTCTCTTCTCTTTTAAGACTCTGTTTAAAACCTGTCTCTTTGACCAAGCATTTGCTCACCTGTCCTAATGTCTCCTTCTTTGGCTCGATGTCAATTTTTGTCTTATTGCGCTCCTGTGAAGTGCCTTGGAATGTTTCACCACAGTAAAGGTGCTATACAAATTCAAGTTGTTGTTGTTGTTGATAATCAATTTCATTATCTTACACAGAGACTTTCATTAGGTAATATTCGGTGGAACTCTTTGAGGTGGGAGAAAATTATTAGGGGGAAAAATTCAGTTGTTTGCACCACCCGTTAGCACCTTAAGAGGGCGCCAATTGGGGTGCAAAGCAACTAGAGGCCGGACGCGCCGATGTCTGTGCCGCTCACGAAATTAACTAGACATTTTGTGGAGGCGCTAAACACTTCCGCCACGATCTCCTGCGCCGGCAGATTGTGACGTCATTCGAGTGCACAACGCCCTGTTAGCGCCCCGGACCGGATATTGAGTGGCGCCCCCTGCCTTACCGCCTGCCGCTAGCAACGACAGGTTGAGGGGAGCGTTTTGCTGTCAGAAAGGGACTGGGGAGCGCTATGTAAAGGCGACCGCTTCCTGCCTTTTTTTGTCGGTGACATTTTTGCACCACTCAGTCTGAGAGAGAGAGAGAGACTTCTGGAGAGATTCAACGCTGTGTGACGGAGTTTTGAGTACTGAGCAGCACTTTGCAGGTTTATTTTGATTTGCCCTTCCTTGCTTCGCCAGCACTCTGAAGTAGCGCCTCACTCCTCGGCGTTTGCGCCTCAAGACAGGTATGAAGCGCCTGATTTATCGCTCCAATCACCTCCAGGGGCGATAAAAGCCAAGTTTGCTGTTGGAGGCGATAATTAGCGCCAGGCGCTGAACTTTGCGCACGGCCGAGAACGGCGTCCCAAATGGGGTGATACCGAATTTTTCCCCCTTAATCTTTTATAACATATAAGGACCCACCTGACCGAATGTTACTGATTAATGTTGTGATGAAATGTAGAACGAACAAAGGTCAAGTTTATTGCCTAGAACTGACTCCAAGAACAACAGAGATACTGATCTGGCATATTTGCAGTATTCTCTATTTCTTCAGGTTGTGAAATTGACTGCATTCCTTGCAAAAAGAATTGTCATCTTGACATTGGCTCATCCTAGTAGATAACAGGAATAAACATTTTGCAAAAGCAAAATTAACATCAATCATTGTACAGATAGAGATGTAAATTTATATAACACTAAAAGGATAAGAAGCTAATAATTAGCTGAATGCAAAGGCAATAATTATTTAAAGATTATTGGCTGGATTTTCCTCTTGGTAGTTGGCAGAGGTTTTTTGGAGGTAATTACACTGAAAATCCATATAATTACTGCTGCCAATGTGATAATGTGCAATTTCACACTGTCATTGTAGAGATAAATTTAGCTGAACATGCAAATTCAAGTTGAAATCAAGCTACATCATTGATTTATAGCTTCCTCAATTATTTAGTTGATAACTGAGCCATTTGATCAGAAAGCCCCAGGTTTGATTCTTCGTCTGGCTCAGCTGGTTAGCTGACCTTAGTCAAAGTGGCTGTAGAGATGTTGCCCTCAGTGCCCGTGTTCTGTGGAGGAGAAAATCAGCCCAATTCCCAGTCCTGATCATTGGCCAATGACCTCGCTCTGTGTGTGGACATTGTATTGAGCTTCACTTTGATGCTCCCCATCAAACTGCCTTGAAGTACTTACTGTTTAGGCTCACACACAGAAAATGGCCACCTGGGTGAGGGTTACTAGAGCATGCGAATCAATACTCCAGCAAGAGACACAACCTTCAGCAGACAAGGAAGGAAGAAAAGGGGAGAATTGGTTAAAAAAAAGTAACAACTTGGATAAGAATCATTTGATCTTTCTAAAGAACCCTCCGAGATCTCTGCGCTCCTCCAATTCTGGCATCTTGAGCACCCCAATTTTAATTGCTCAACCATTGGTGGCCGTGCCTTCAGCTGCCTAGGCCCCGAGCTCTGAAATTCCCTCCCTAAACCTCTCTGCCTCTCTTTCATCCTTTTAAGACATTCCTTAGAAACTACCTCTTTGACCAAGCTTTTGGTTATCTGCCTAATATCTCCTTATGTGTCAAATTTTGTTTTATAACACTCCTGTGAAGCACCTTGGGACATTTTACTACGTTAAAGGTGCTATATAGATATAAGTTGTTGTTGTTGTAAACATCATTTTTACTGATGAAGAGGAATACAATAGGGAAGGCAAAAATCTTGTTTCCATGGTAGCATGTGGAGGAGGTTTTAAATGTAGCTGATAATTTCTGGATTCAGGAAACATGTTCCCACATCTTGTGAATTAAATGATGCATGGACAGAAAGCTCATACAGGGTTGTCTGATGGCTCCGGTAAGTAACTGAAGCATGCACAGCTTGAAGGTTCCTGGTCTGTGCTTGGTTAACTGGGGTGGGAGTGCTGAGGGGTAATCAACAGAGAAGCTATAATTCAGGGGTTCTCAACTGAGGGTCTGGGCCCTCTTGGGGCAATGTTCCCCATCATTTTTTTTGAGCCGCACTGCCCCTTTAACGGGCTGCGCCCATTTAAATGTCCGCACATGCGCATTTTTTTCAATTTAAAAGCTGTCACGCTGGCTGTGCGGGACCCCTAGAGCACTGCGTGGCCATGTAACTTAAAGGGAACATTGCTCAGCAGTCCGCGAGAAGATTTCAAAGGGTCTGCCAATGTGCAGGCAAATGTAATACCTTTTTTGTGCCCTAACGAAATATGGTGGCACCCATGCTCAAATCGGCACAGCCCCACAGTGCTCATGCGGTATAGTAAAGTCACTGGAAGCTATCAGCAGCAGCGCGATCTTTGGAAAAAGGCGAGTCATTATAAAGCAGTGCACGGAGGTGAAGGACATCCCTGGAGACAGACAACGGTGCGAGGGGATTGTCCTAGCAACTCACCTGGAGACAGGCCGCGACTTCTAGGTATGTCCCAATTCCCCTCTGGGGGCGGTAGGTGATGTTGACAGTTAACTGGACGAGTTGCATTCCGGTCCTCACCCCGCACAGCTTAATGGGAACGTTGCTCCCTAGAACTGGGAATTAATGTGGTGCAGGTTCACAATATGTCTTACCAAAGCATCCCCTTCATAGGGAGGTAAAAAGCAAATGACTTCAACAGTACACATACTGGAAAACAGCAGGCCAGTCAACATCTACAGGAAGAGCAGGCAACATTCCTTCAGAAGGGGTTGGGGTATCTGATCCTTTGTTCACCCACTTGGGGTATCTGATGCTTTGCTTGTCCATATGGGGTATCTGATGAAATATTCGCCCATTTGAGGTTGGGGTATTATGCTTTACTCACTTTTATAAGTGAAGGCTGGGATATTCTTAATATATATTTTGATTCTTGGGATGTGGGCAAGGCTGGCATTTATGCCCATCCCTAGTTGGTGTGCTTAATACATGCCGATAGCGCAAAAGTTAATATGTTCCATTTTTACGTAAGGTGTAATGTTTCACGTTAAGTATAACAAATAATAATAAATAGATATGTTTAATTGTATAACTAATTTTAATACAAAAAAGATACTTGTGCTGTGTTACAGGGAGTTTGTGGAATTTTTATAACATGGGGTGGGGGCTGGCGGGGGGGGGGGCCTCAGAAGCAAAAAGGTAGAGAATCCTTGCTGTAATTGGCATCATCACACCTGGATTAGAAACAACAAAATCAATCTGAGTTTCCACTCTTGATTGCTCCTGTAAGTATGTGGACATTAGATGAGGGCACAGTTAGGAATCTGAGGGCTGTCAGCGCCCATGGAACCATAAGAGGCAGCACTTTCAAGAGAGGAAAGGAAAAAGTGGCAGTATTGGAAAAGAAAATCGGGCTTCTGAAAGCTTAGCTGTAGGGAATGTGTAACATTCTCAACCACCAGCATATTGAAGTAGAAAAGAGGAATAAGGTGCATGAAAGTGTGAGTGTGTTGGATAGTACTAGAGAAGAAAGTAGTACTAGAGGAGGAAGTAGTACCATATTAGATAGGAGCAGACTAAGAAAGATTACAAAAAATTTAAATATGGGTTTAGAATGCATGTATGTAAACGCACAAAGTGTGGTGAATAAGGTTGGTGAGCTACAAGCACAATTAGCTGTGTGGCAATATGATGTTGTTGCAATAATGGAAACGTGGCTTAAAAACGGTGAGGATTGGGCACTTAATATTCAAGGGTACAAGGTGTTCAGAAAAGATAGGGAAGGAAAAAAGGGAGGTGTGGTGGCAGTGCTGATTAAGGAAGACATTGTAATGTTGGAAAGGGAGGATGTTCTTGAGGGGACAAGGACAAAATCCATTTGGGTAGAGTTGAGGAGCAAAAAGGGTATGATCACAATATTGAAGGTATTCTATAGGCCTCCATATAATAAGAGGGAGGTAGAGGAGCAAATCTGCAGGGAAATCGCAGAGATATGCAAGAGCTATAGAGTGGTAATAATTACCCAAATATCGATTGGGATAATGCTAGGGTAAAGGGAAAGGAGAGGGGGGAATTTCTGAAATGTGTTCAGGAGAATTTCCTTGACCAATATGTTCTTGGCCCAACTAGGAAGGAGGCATTGCTGGATCTGGTGCTGGGGAATGAGGTGGGCCAAGTGTCTGTGGGAGAACACTTGGGTACGAGTGATCATCGTATCATAAGATTTAGATTAGCAATGGAGAGGAGCAAGGAACAATCTAGAGTGGAAATTCTAAACTGGAATAGGGCTAACTTCAATGGGATGCAAAAGGATCTAGCCAGGGTAAAATGGAACCAAAGACTGACAGGAAAAACTGCAATGGAACAATGGGTAATCTTTAAGGAGGAGATGTTCCAGGTACAGGCTAGGTACATTCCAACAAGAGGGAAGGGTAAGGGAACCAAAGCAAGGGCTCCTTGGATGACGAGGGAGATAGAGAAGATGATGAAACAGAATACAGAGTAGAATTTTGAATTTTGCCGATGACACCAAACTTGGGGGTGTGGCAAACAGTGAGGATCATACCAATTGACGGCATAGAAAGGCTAGCAGAATGGGCAGACAAGTGGAAGATGGAATTTAATATAGAGAAATGTGAGGTGATGCATTTTGTCAGAATGAGCAGGGAGAGGCAATATACACTTAATGGCACAGTTTTAAAGAGTGTGCAGGGACAGAGGGACCTGGGAGCTAATATGCATAGGTCCCTGAAGGTGGCAGGATATATTGAGAGATTGGTTAGCAACGCATATGGGATCTTGGGTTTCATAAATAGAGGTATTGGCCCAGAAATTCGGGTCTCCACGGGTGAGTGCGCATGGGGTACTCACCCGTAAGCCCAATGGAAGTGCCGGTTTTCTGCATGCACTGCGCATGGGCGGGAAACCGGCACTTCCGTTCCCCTGAAAGCAGGGGTTTGGAGGTCAAACGCGTGCGCAGGAGAGGCTGCGCGTGCGCATCGAACTTACGTTTTTTTTGCAGGTTTCTCCGGGAGGGTAAGTCTCCAGAAGTTACATATTTAAAAAGCAGGCGTAAGGCGTGCTTTTTACAAGGTAAGTGGTGAATTAATTAAAATTAAACATTTTTCCACAGATTTATTATTTTTAAATACTTTAAAGCAAGGTAAGTTTATTTTTAGCCCCGTTAGAAAATAAAATTATTTTTTTCAAAAATTTAAATTATTGTTTAAAATAGTTATTTCATGTCATTTATAGTTTATTTTAAAAATGTGATTTTTTAAAATTTATTTGAAGATTTAGTGATGTTTTGGTGCCCATAGTATTTATAAGTTTTGACAGCTCTTCCTGTCAAACTTATGAATGGGCATTCCCTGCTCCGGTTGGCTCCCCATGGCCCACGTGATCCCAGGGGACGCATTGAACTAACTGTGCCCCTGGAATACGCAAGAACTGCGCGCCGGCAGCTGGAGCAGGCCCCGGATCAGAATTTCACGGGGGCCCACAGCACAATGGCCGGCGCGCAAGGTAAGTGCAGGTCGGGGGCTTACACCCATGGGAAGCCCCCGACCCAAATTTCTGGGCCATTGAGTACAAAAGTAGAGAAGTTATGCTGAATCTTTATAAAGTGCTGGTTAGGCCACAACTGGAGTATTGCATCCAGTTCTGGACACCACACTTTAGGAAGGATGTGAAGGCCCTTGAGAGGGTGCAGAGGCGATTTATCAGAATGGTTCCGGGGATGGGGGATCTTAGCTACAAGGATCGGTTGGAAAAGCTGGATTTATTTTCATTAGTGCAAAGGAGGTTGAAGGGTGATTTGATAGAGATGTACAAGGTTATGACGGGTTTGGATAGGCTAGACAGGGAAAAGCTGTTCCCACTAGCTGATGGTACAAGGACTAGGGGACACAGATATGAGGTTTTGGGCAAGAGATACAGGGGGGATGTTAGGACCTGGAACTCGCTGCAGATGGAAGTTGTGGAAGCGGACACACTCAATGTTTTCAAGGGGAGACTGGATAGGCGCTTGAGGGAAATAAATTTGCAGGGCTACAGGGATAGAGTGGGGGAATGGGACTGACTCGATTGCTCTGCAGAGAACTGGCACGGACTCGATGGGCCGAATGGCCTCCTTCAGTGTCATTATGTGGTAAATGGTTGTGCATGTGCAGGCAGTTAAGAGGCTTTTTCCAATTTTTAGACTTCTGCTGCAGGCTCCCCGGGTAAGTGAGGCATGCTGTGGGTCTGTTGTACTGTTGGTGTACAGATGACAGTTGCAGAAGTGGTGTGAAGGATGCAATGGGACACTGGTGAGTATCAGAAGTAAGGAAGTGTTGGGAAAGTCATTTTTAGTGTGTTTAGATTTTTCTGTAGGTGACAAGCTTTGAAGTGTTTGTGTGGCCTCACCTCAATGGGAGAAGTGACAGATCACTTCTGTACCCTCACCTGTAGAGAGAGTCATTGGAGAGCCTGGGTGCAAGGGCTCATCTTTGTACAGTGATTGTCAGTGTTTGACAGCACCACACTGTCAAATTATCTGTCAAAAATGTATGGTTCATGTGCCTTTAAGAAAACCGGCAGATGAAGCATCATCAACTGAAGTCATCTGACACCGGCTTGCCCTTAATTGGCCAGCAGGGCGGGCTTAACAAGGCCAATCAGGGGAAATTAGTGTCTGTGCGTTGGACATCGCTGGGGGCGGGACTAGAACCCGGAAGGCAGCAGCCCCGCCCCCAACTCATCTCGGTGAGTAAAATCGAGCCCTCTGACTCTATAACAGCTTAGCAGCAATCTTGCTTCTGAGTTCAGGTCCCATTCCAGAACTTGAGCACGAAATCTAGAGACACTCCAGGGTAGTACTGAGGGAATGCTGACTTCCAGATGAGGTGTTAAACCTTAGGACATTCTGAAAAGTTTTACAAGCAATGGATTACTTTTTGAAATGGAGTCTCCAGCCGTGATTTCGCCTACCGAGGTGGGTATGGTGAGGCCGGGGTCGGTGGTGGGGTTTGACCCTGCTGCTGGCTCCAGCCCACTCTGTGAAATGATTTTCCCCTGATTGGGCTTGTTAAGCCCACCGAGCGCGTTTCCCGGCCAATTCAAGGAAGCGGGTCTGATGATGTCATTTGATGACGCGTCATCAGCCGGCTTTCTTAAAGGGACCATGCGCAAATTGATTTTGACAGTTCTGCTGTCAGTGTTCTACAGCATTGAGGTGCTGCAAACACTGACAAGCACTGCACAAAGGTGCACGGCTGCACACAGGCTCTCCCATGACTCCCTCCATATGCTTATGGAGGGAGTCACAGCACGCAGGGAGGTCCTCTTCCCTTCCAATGGGCGGAAGAGACCTCCCCAGGAGATCAACGCAGCCTAGTTGCACATTGCACAGGAGGACACAAGCAGGGATGTTGTAGGAGGACCAGGCTGCAGTGGTGCAAACCTTTCAATGATATCAGTAGATCACAAAACGTTACTGCAAAGTCACACTCAACCTCAACCTGCTGAGCCACTCATCACATCCCCATCACTCTGCCTTCCCTACCCTACTCCTGCACATCCTTACTCACACCAACTTACCTTACACCTCCACCCATCCCTCTCTATCTACATTATCACTTCCCCATATCATTAGCCACCCCTCACACTCGCCCTCATCCTCGTCCAATCAAACCAACTAACAACACACAAGGATAGGCACTTGGGTGTTTTAGCCAATGTTCATGTGAAGTTTCTGTTAATGTGCTGTCAAACATTGAAATCTTTATTTTCAACGCTTGGCGTTCTTGGACAGATTTGTGTGTACCTTTGGAAGTGGCTTTGTGAGTTGCAGTGAATGGTGAGACATAATGGTAGCCCCCACAATGGTGATGAGTGTGAAAGGAATCGCTTGAGCATTGTAGGGATGCTTTATGGTGTTGGTGTGAGGTGGTGTCGACCTGGCACATCATAAGAACATAAGAACATAAGAAATAGGAGCAGGAGTAGGCCAATCGGCCCCTCGAGCCTGCTCTGCCATTCAATAAGATCATGGCTGATCTGATCCTAACCGCCAATCTACTATCACAGAATCATCTCCTGAATCTAACAGAATTAGACACACGAAATAGGAGCAGGATCAGGCTACACGGCCCCTGGGCCCGCTCCGCTACCCACAGGGCCATGACCGATCCGAACCTAGACTCATGTCCACATTCCTGCCCGCTCCCCGTAACCCTTAATTCCCTTTACTTCTAGGAAACTGTCACGGGGGTGGGAGCCACGGGGCCGTGCTGTCCGGGCGAGGTAGGTTCTGGACCCAAGTGCAGAGATGAGGCGAGAAGCAAATATACAGTACTTTGTTTGAACTTTACTTTACTAGATTCACACATTACCGGATTCACACAAGGAAAACAATAACATACATAAGAACTCCAGACAAGCTACCAAACGGCTAGTCAAGATAGGAACTCAGGACAGCTTCCATGAGGCAACCCACTTGTCCAGACTGAGCTCGAGATAAGCCACCACAAGGGCAACCGGCTTGCCGAGGCGAGACTCGAGACAAGCTACCACAGGGGTAATCGGCTAATCAAAACCGAGCTCAAGACAAGCTTCCACATAGCAACACGCTTGTCCAAACAGCACCTTATCAAGACTAAGCAACTTGTCAGCACCTAGTCAAGACCGAGAACAAAAGGCAGAACAACAGACTTAGATACAAGCAACAACCATGGCAACCAGCTTGCCAAGGCAAGCTGCCACAGAGCAAAGGCTAGTCAAGGCAGAGCACCTAGCCAAGACAGAGAACCTTGTCAAGACTAACTCCCTTGTGAGGACTGAGCACAGAGGGAAGAAACCACAGAACATATATACTACAAATCACAGATGAAACTCATAAGCCCAATAACAGTCAATTAAGAATTAACACAGAAGACTAGAAACGATTAACAAAGGAAACAAACAAGTGAAGGTGCCATCTAGAGGTTACTGAAGGAACTGACTGGCACCCTCACAACCTCATTGCAGACCTTGCTCTCTGAGGAGCAGGTTGTGCTGCAGCTGAGCTGTGGAGAGTGTGTGGTCGCCTTGGCCTGGGAGTGGAGGGGAAGGAGAGACCCCAGGCCACCACTACCAGCAACCTACCATCTACAACTTCAACATCATCTACCGAGGTGCCTGGGGAGAGAGGAGGAGAGGACAGAGGAGGCCAGCATTACAACTGGAGAGGCCTTCCATCACTGCCGCCCCAAATTGGCCTCCAGTCCAGGAGAGGGAGAGAGGGGAGAGGAACACCACTCAGCTCCAACTTGGAAGGAGGGGAGGAGCTGCATCCTTCAACATCTGCAGGTGGGTGTCTTTTGTGCATTCCCCTAAAGACTTTGTATTCTAGGCGGGGGGAGGAAAGAAGACGGGCCGGAAAGCCTGGCCTGGGTTGGCTGGAGCTGCCCAGGTGAAGCTTTTTCCCTTACATTGAGAAGACCTGGTGTGGGGCTGAGCCTGGGCTTTCTCCAGCCTACCCAGGCGAAGACATCTTCTCCCCCTGCCCGAAGACCATCTGCCTAAGACTTTGTTTTTCCATCGGGGAGTGCACCCTGCCGACACCCACCCACCAAATACCACCTTGAGTGGGGACCCTGCCTTTGCGGCCCCCCTCCTTCCCACCCCCACCTCTCTCTCTCTTTGTCCTCTCTTTGCCTCTCTGAAAAGGCACCTCCTTTTAAATCTATTAATTGCCACTTGAGCAGAGGGAAGGAAGGCCCCTCTCCCAATTAATTCTATCAAGGGGAGAGGCGGGCCTTTAGTTTAACAGCTCCCTCTGCTCAAGGGAAGACTCAAAACAAAAAAACCTACCTGAGGCCTTTTAACACCTTCAGGCCTGTGACTTGGGGTGTGTGTGGCTCTTGGAAAACCACCCCATTATGGCTTGCACATCTTCGGCGGTGATGGGGCCGGCAATGACCTATGCGGCAGTGACGGCCAAAGCCACGGCTGCTCCCGCTTCTGCTGCTGCCCCATCGCTGTTCCGACTTATAACAAAGAAGCTTGGGGTGAAGAGCTACACCCACCCCAACATGACGATCGAGGCGTGCGTGAAGGCCATGGCTGGGGTTGTTGGCCCTCCAGCCATACTCGCCGCCTCGAAAATGTACGGGAAGGCTGTGTTCTTCCTGGAGTCGGAGCGGGCGGTGGCCCTGGCCATCACCAAGGGGCTCACCGTGGGCGGGACCTTCCTGCCAGTGGACCCTCTGGAGGCCACCGCGCAGAGGGTCGTATTATCGAACGTCCCGCCCTACATCTCGAGTGAGCTCCTCCTCCCCCACTTGCTCCAACTTGGGGAGGTGAGGTCGGGGATCACGCCGATCCCGCTCGGATTCCGGGAAGCCAGCCTTCGCCATGTCTTCTCCTTCTGGCGCCAGGCCTTCATTCAGCTGGTGCGGGAGGGGGAGACCGACGGGGCTTTTTCGGTCCTCCACGAGGGGACCCTTCACCACGTCTTCTGGACGACGGACGGCGTGCGGTGCCACGCCTGCAAGGAGGTAGGGCATATACGAAAAAACTGCCCCGCCTCCAAGGCCGCCAGGTCGTCTGGCGTGGCCGAGGCTGGCGCCGCCGCCGCTCCTCCCCTCGGGTCTGGCCGCGCCCCCCCCCCCAAACAAATACTACCGAGGTGCGGTTGTCGTCGGAGGTCGATGCCATCCAGGCCTCCGGCGAGGGGGAGGAAGTGCGTCCGGTCGGGAAGAAAAATAAACACCGTGGGGTGGGTCCCCCCGTGGTGGGCGTGCCCCTGGACTTGGCGCCCCTGTCACCCGAAAGCATCGGCGAGTTGATCAGGGAGGGCGAGAGCGGGGGGGACCCCGTGCCCAAGCCTGTGGCCGCGACCGCCGAGGCGGGAGCATCAAAACCTGCGGCCGGGCTCGGGCCCGGGGGACCCGACAAACCTGCTCCACCGGAGGGAGCGGGGGAGGCCCCTGCGGAAATGGAGTTCTCCCACTATCCCTCCGCTCTAAAAAGAAGGCGTGACCCCCAGGACGAGGAGGAGGACCAGGAGGAGGAAGGTCCCTCCGGACAGGGGGAGTCGTCGCCTGCCGCGTCGCCCCTCCCCACCGCTGTCACCATCGTGGGCGATCGGCAGGGGTCGCCTGTCCCTAGGGAGGCTGAGGCAGAGGTGTCTGTCCAGCTCGTGCCTCCCGGGGATGGGGACGAGACCCTGCCCGTGGGGGGGGTCGCAGAACAACCCGCGGACGAAATCAATCCCCTTTCGGTGGCGTTACCCCTCGACGAGTCGGGCAGCCCGGAGTCTGGGTCGGGCGAGCTCGCGGAAAATGAGCTCGCCCAAGGCGGCCCGAACATTTCCCAGGTGCTGCTCGACCTCATCGAGGATTTCACAAGAAATACCCCTTCTGCTGGGTCGGAGGCCGGTGGCGCGGTAAAGAAAGGCCCTCTGTGTCTCCGGCGCCGGGCGACTTGGAGGAGCTCGGTTTTACATATTCTCCGGTCTCTCCGGTCGTTCTGGCGCCTGGGGCGGAGGGGGGCTCCGAACCGCCGCCGTCTTCTGGCTCGGCGCCCCTAGAGGAGCCCAGGGAGGAATCCTCCGCCACCGATCCTGGGGGTGGGATCCGGGCGGAGGCGGGGCCGGCCGTCGCAGCCGAGCCGTTCACTGCGCATTGCGTGACGGACGGGTCGGCCGCCGGTGGCGACCCCCCGGCGGAGGACTGGGACTCGGTGGAGGGGGCGGAGGACGACTGGGAATCCATCGCCGATCAGGCGATGGATGACCTCGCGCCCCTCGCCGGGACCAACCTCATTTCCATCGGGGAACTCCGGGACTTTGTGGCCACGTGCCAGGGTCGTCACAGGACCCGGCTGGCCCTCGAAAGATGGTCGGGACTGGCGCTGCTCATCGGGTCGGCCCGCGCCGCCGTCAGAACCACGGGCGCGGATGCGGCTGTAAGCCCGCTCGGGCGGCGTCGGCTCCGGTCGTTCCTCACTGGGCTGCTAAGGGAGTGGCGGTTGACCAGCGGCCGCCCTCTCCCTTCCCCCGTTAGTCTTAAGTAGAGGGTGAATTATGCTTCTGAAATGAAGATAACCATAGCCAGCCTCAACATCAACGGCAGCAGGGAAGCTAGCCGCAGATTTAATAACTTTTCGGTCCTTCGGGACGGGAAGTATGCGGTGTGCTTCCTGCAAGAAACCCACACCGTTCCGGGAGACGAGGCCACGTGGCTCCTGGAGTGGCAAGGAGGGGTCAGCATGAGTCACCTCTCCAGTGCTTCCAGTGGGGTGGCTATCTTGCTGGCCCCGCATTTTCAGCCGGAGATCTTGGGGGTCAAGGAGCTCGTGCCGGGCCGCTTGCTCCAGGTCACTGTTCGCCTGGGGGGCGTGCCGCTCCATCTAGTGAACGTGTACGCCCCTGGGGCCGGTGCGCAGCAAGCGTGCTTCTTTGAAGAAGTGTCCACTCTTCTGGGCTCCATCGACGCGGGCGGGTGCATCATCCTCGGGGGGGATTTTAATTGTACCCTCGAGGCAAGGGACCGCACGGGCACCCTGCCATGCCCGGCGGCGATGGAGAAGTTGAGGGACCTGGTCGGGTCCCTCGACTTGGTGGACATCTGGCGAAATCTCCATCCCGACTCCAGCGCCTTCACTTGCGTGAGGTCTGGGAGAGGAGCGTCCAGAATCGACCGCCTCTACATTTCCCGGGCATACGTCTCCTGCGTTCCGACGGCTTCCATGCGGCCGGTGCCGTGCACGGACCACCACCTGGTGTGGGCGGAGCTCGTTCCGGGGAACCCGACGAACCTGCCCCGCCGGAGGGAGCAGAGGAGGAGGCCTCTACAGGTATGGAGGTCTCCCTCGCTCCCTCCGCATTAAAAAGAAGGCGCGACCCCCTGGAGGAGGAGGAGGACCGGGAGGAGGAAGGTCCCTCCGTTCAGGGGGAGTCGTCGCCCGCCGCGGATGCTGCGCCCCCACCTCCCGCTGTCACCGTCTCCGGCGTTCGGCAGGGGTCGCCTGTCCCTCGGGAGGCTGAGGCAGATGTGTCTGTCCAGCACGTGCCTCCCGGGGATGGGGGCGAGACCCTGCCCGTGGGGGGGGGTCGCGGAGCAACCCGCGGCTGAGGTCGATTGTCTTTTAGTGCCGTTACCCCTCGACGGGTCGGGCGGGCTCGATGAAGGTGAGCTCGCCCAAAGCGACCCGGACTTTTCCCAGGGGCTGCTCGACCTGGTCGAGGTTTTAACCGAGGTCACCCCATCTGCTGGGTTGGAGGCCGGTGGCGCGGAAGAGGAAGGCCCTCTGTCTGTGTCTCTGGCGCCGGACGACTTGGAGGAGTTCGGTTTTGTATATTCTCCGATTTCTCCGGTCGTCCCGGCGTCTGAGGCGGAGGGGGGCTCCGAACCGCCGCCGTCTTCTGGCCCGGCCCCCCCAGAGGAACCCAGGGAGGATTCCTCTGCCACCGATCCTGGGGGTGGGGTCCGGGCAGAGGCAGGGCCGGCTGCTGCGGCCGAGCCGTTCGCTGCGCACAGCGCGACGGGCGGGTCGGCCGCCGGCGACGACCCCCCGGAGGAGGATGGGCTCGGTGACGGGCATGGAGGACGAGTTGGAGTCCATCGCCGACGAGGAGATGGATAACCTCGTGCCCCCCGCCGGGTCCCCCCTCATTTCCGTCAGGGAACTCCGGGATTTTGTGGCCACGTGCCACGGTCATCGGAACAAGACCCAGCTGGCCCTCGCCAGGTGGTCGGAGCTGGCGCTGCTCATCGGGTCGGTCCGCGCCGCCGTCAAGCCCGTGGGCGCGGGCGCGGACGTGAGCCCGCTCGAGCTGCGTCGGCTCAGGTCGTTCCTCACTGGGCTCCTGAGGGAGTGGCGGTCGACTAGCGGCTGCGCTCCCTCCCCCCGTTAGTTGTAGGTAGAGGTTGCACTATGCTTCTGAGATGAAGATAACCATAGCCAGCCTCAACATCAACGGCAGCAGGGAGGCTCGCCGCAGATTTAACAACCTTTCGGTCCTTTGGGACGGGAAGTATGCGGTGTGCTTCCTGCAAGAAACCCACACCGTTCCGGGAGACGAGGCCACGTGGCGCCTGGAGTGGCAAGGAGGGGTCAGCATGAGTCACCTCTCCAGCGTTTCCAGTGGGGTGGCTATCTTGCTGGCCCCGCATTTTCAGCCGGAGATCTTGGGGGTCAAGGAGCTCATGCCGGGCCGCTTGCTCCAGGTCACTGTGCGCCTGGGGGGCGTGCCGCTCCATCTAGTGAACGTGTATGCCCCTCAGGCCGGTGCGCAGCAAGTGCGCTTCTTTGAAGAAGTGTCCGCTCTTCTGGGCTCCATCGACGCGTGCGAGTGCGTCATCCTCGGGGGGGATTTTAACTGCACCCCCGAGGCGAGGGACCGTTCGGGTCCCCAGCGATGCCCGGCGGCGATGGAGAAGTTGAGGGACCTGGTCGGGTCCTTCGACTTGGTGGACGTCTGGCGACATCTCCACCCCAACTCCAGCGCCTTCACTAGCGTGAGGTCTGGAGGAGGATGGTCCAGGATCGACCGCCTTTATATTTCCCGGGCGTACGTCTCCTGTGTTCTGGCGGCCTCCATGCGGCCGGTGCCGTGCACGGACCACCACCTGGTGTGGGCGGAGCTCGTTCCGCTGCGCGCACGGTGGGGGGGTCCGCGTACTGGCATTTTAATAACCTGCTGCTGGAGGACGCACGGTTCTGGGATTCGTTTAGTCGGTTCTGGGCCAGCTGGAGAAGGAAGCGGGGGGGCTTCCCCTCCTTGAGGCTATGGTGGGACGTGGGCAAGGCTCACGTCCATCTCTTCTGTCAGGAGTACGCGAAGGCGTCGACCAAGAGGCGGGAGGCCCAGGTCGGGCGGTTGGAGAAGGAGGTGCTCGACCTGGAGTCCCGTCTCGGTCAAGTCTTCAAGGACCCGGCCCTGCAGATGGTGTACGAAGAGACGAGGGGCGCGCTGAAGGACCTGCAGCTTGTCGGGTCCCGAGGCGCGTACGTGAGGTCGCGGATCCAGTTCCTGCGGGACCTGGACCGCGGCTCCCCCTTCTTCTACTGCTGGAAAAAAGACAGGGGGTCCGTAAGCAGCTCTTGGGGCTGCTGGCCGATGACGGATCTCTGGTCTCGGATCTGGAGGGAATCAGCGCGGAGGCCCGCGCCTATTACGGGGCTCTGTTCTCTCCGGATCCGTCCAGCGAGGCTGCGCGCAGAGTTTTGTGGGAGGACCTGCCGAAGGTCGCCCTGGAGGGCGCCGAAAAATTGGACGCCCCTCTGAGTCTGGAGGAGTTGTCCAGCGCCCTCCGCCAGCTCTCCGGGGGGAAGTCCCCGGGGCTGGACGGGCTGACCGTGGAGTTCCACAGGGCGTTCTGGGACGTCTTGGGGGGCGACTACGCGCGGGTCCTGGGGGAAAGTTTGGCGACCGGGGAGATGCCCCTCTCTTGGCGCAGGGCGGTTATTGTCCTGCTGCCTAAGAAGGGCGATCTCCGCCTCCTTAAAAACTGGCGCCCGGTCTCCCTCCTCAGCACGGACTATAAAATTTTTGCCAGAGCTATGTCTGCTCGCCTAGGCGCCGTGCTGGCCCACATGATCCACCCCGACCAGTCCTACACGGTCCCGGGCCGGACCATCCATGATAACGTCCATCTGGTCCGGGACCTGGTCCACCATTCCCAGAGGGCTGGTCTGTCGGTCGCCTTCCTTTCCCTGGATCAGGAGAAGGCGTTCGACAGGGTGGATCACGAGAATCTCTTCGGGACTCTGCGCGCATTCGGGTTCGGGACGCATTTTGTCGCCCGGATCCGACTTCTGTACGCCGCCGCGGAGTGTCTGATTAAAGTTAACGGGTTCTTGACGGCGCCCCTTCGCTTCGGGAGGGGGGTGCGTCAAGGATGCCCCATGTCCGGCCAGTTATATGCCGTTTGCGTAGAGCCTTTCCTGCGCCTCTTGCGGAAGAGGGTGATGGGACTGGCTCTGCAAGGGCCGGGCGTGGAGGTGGTCCTCTCGGCTTACGCCGATGACGTGCTCCTCACGGTCACGGATCCCGCCGACCTGCGGAGGATGCGGGAATGCCAGCAGATTTACTCGGACGCATCCTCCGCCAAGATCAACTGGGAGAAATGTTCTGGACTCCTGGTGGGTCAGTGGCGGGTGGACTCCCTGCCGGAGGAGTTCAGGCCCTTCGCCTGGAGCACCACGCACCTCCTCTACTTGGGAGTCTACCTCAGCCCTGCCGTGGACACCTGGCTGGCGAACTGGCAAGAGTTGGAGGCCAAAGTCACCACTCGCTTAGGACGCTGGACAGGATTGCTCCGAGTGTTGTCCTACAGGGGTCGAGCGATGGTCATAAACCAACTGGTGGCCGCCATGTTGTGGTACCGGTTCGTCACTTTGATCCCTCTCCCTGCATTTGTCGCCAAGATACAGAAGAAGCTCGTCGACTTCTTCTGGGACAAAAGGAAGCACTGGGTCTCTGCCGCGGTTCTGAGTCTCCCGCTTAGGGAGGGCGGTCAGGCGTTGGTGTGCCTCCGCACCCAGGCTGCGACTTTCCGTCTTCAGACGCTGCAGAGATACCTGTACGTCGAGAATCCTCCGAGATGGTGTGCGCTGGCGACGTACCTTTTCCGCCAGCTGCACGGCCTCAATTACGACATGCAGCTCCTGTTTTTGGAAGTGGGCGGCAGGCGTGACAGCCTGCGGGAGCTGCCTGTCTTCTACCAGGAACTGCTATGGGTTTGGAACTACGTCGCCTCCAGGCGGAGCTCTCCCCCGTCAGGAATGGCGGCTGTCCTTCGGGAGCCGCTGTTCAGGAATCCGCATCTCCACGTCCGCGAGTTCGGGTGGCTGGTGGAACGCAGGGCTGTGCCTGGCAGGGTGACTAGAGTCGGGGACCTACTCGATGGCGGAGGAGCGGGCTGGATGGCGCTGGAGGAGTTGGCGCGGTGCATGTCCTGGGACAGCGTCCGGCTCGCGGTCGATGCCATCGAGGCGGTGAAAGCGACGCTGCACCCCGGCGCCACGAGGTGTATCGAGGCGGCTCAAGCACGTGGGGCGATCCCGTCCGAGCTTTCCCCCGTTCGGACGGAATTCCTTATCGGCGCCCTGCCCCGAAACCCCCCTCAGGGACCGGCGCCTCACAACTTGAGCCGTCTCGAGGAGATGCCCTCCGTGCCTTTTCATTCTGCACGGAGGGGTTTCCTGTACGGACTGCTCCTGCACACCTTCCACTTTGTCATCTTCGCCTGCCGTCCGGACACGCCGTGGCGTGCCGTTTTGCCTTCCGGCGGAGGCGGAGGTCCCCAATGGAGGGCTCTCTATGCGGGAGTCCTCCCTTGTTCTATTGGGTCCTTGGCCTGGAGGGTGTTGCACGGAGCAGTCCCGTGCAATATATTGTTAAATAGATTCACGGACACCCAGACCGCCTGTTTGTTCTGCGGTCTGGAGGAGTCCGTTTTCCATGTTTATGTTCAATGTGTGAGGTTGCAGCCCCTCTTCCATTATTTGAAGGGGCTGCTCCTCGATTTTTGGTTGCACTTCAGTCCCACGCTCTTGATCTACGGTCACCCGGTGCGGAGGGGAGCGGGCAGGCTGGAGGACCTCCTCGTGGGTCTGCTCCTGGGCCTGGCAAAAAAAAGCCATTAATTGGTCCAGGCAGCGGGCGGTCGAGGGGGTCATCCAGCCAGATTGCCTCCCTCTCTTCTGCGGCCATGTTTGCGCCCGGGTGGCCCTGGAGATGGAGCACGCGGTGTCCGCCGGCGCGCTCGAGCACTTCCGTTACTGGTGGGTGCCGCGGGGACTGGAGTGCATAATTGGATTAAATGACCACATTTTAATTTGATTTGTTAAGCTTTATTTAAAGATTTATTAGAGTTTTAGTTACAGTTTATTTGTTCAATTTATTTTGGCCCAACAAAAGAGGAAGACTAGAAACGATTAACAAAGGAAACAAACAAGTGAAGGTGCCATCTAGAGGTTACTGAAGGAACTGACTGGCACCCTCACAGGACCCCCTCCCCTAGGAACGGCTCCTGACGTTCCTCTTGGACGATCAGGATGGTGACAGCGAAAATCCCTGAGAAACTCAGGATCCGCAATAAACAGGGCTCTAATACATAGGATTCTCATACACAGGATTCTAATACACAGGATTCTAATACACAGGATACACAGGATTCTAATACACAAGAAAATCATTTAAATGAACATAGAGCAAATGCTTAAATTCTCTACACTTCTGAACTATAGTAGTATGGATACCCAAGTGGGGGAAAGACTTAAAAGACTCAAGCTAGATAAATCCAAAGTCAGTCACACGTGTAAAACAGTAGCCAGCCACACACCCTCCTGGGCATTTAGAACAAAGTCAAAAATGAAAAAGTCTGTATTAGTACACATGGTGAATTCTCTTGGATTTTCCAAGCAATGATATTTCCCATTCCGACTTTTCACGAACTGCAGATGTTCAGAAATCTCAAGACAGAATCATCCTCCTCATCCACTAGCGGCAGGGACATGTCATGGCGGTCATATGACCAAAATCTTTGTAAGCAACTGAGCCATCGTTCTCCAGAGTTAGCACGCTCAATGGATTATATTTGTCCAGGAGAACTCAAAAGTATCTTATCCAGGAGAGCTCGAAAGTTATCTTGTCCAGGACAGCTCGAAAATTTAACTCATCCAGGAGAACTCGAGAGTTTATACGATCCAAAAGAACTCGAGAGTTTAACTTGTCCAGGAGAGCTTGAGAGTTTAATTGTCCAGGAGAACTCAAGAATATCTTATCCAGTAGAGCTCGAAAGTTTCATTTGTCCAGAAGAACTCGAAAGTATCTAACTTTTCTAGAAGAACTTGAAAGCTTAACACGATAAAGGTCCAGTAGACTTGAAAGATCACTTGAATTTAACATAGGAGACCTGAAAGTTCCCTCGAAAATTAACACAGTAGAAGCCCAGGAAACTTGAAAATTAACTAGAAAGTTAGCACAATAAAAGTCCAGGAAATTTGAAAATTCACTCAAAATTTTAACACTATGAAGGCCAAACAGGAGGCCTGAGAGTTCACTTGGGGGTCTAACACAGTAGAGGCCCAAGAAGCTTAAGAGGTTGACTTGAAAAATATAACACAACGAAGGCCCAGGAAACTTGAAGATTGACTCAAAATTTAACACCATGAAGGCCAAACAGGAGGCCTGAAAGTTCACTTGGGGGTCTAACACAGTAGAGGCCCAGGAAGCTTGAGAGTTTACTTGGGGGTCTAACACAGTAGAGGCCCAGGAAGCTTGAAAGTTAACTAGAAAGTTAACACAATGAAAGTCCAGGAAACTGGAAAGTTCACTCGAAATTTTAACACAATGAAGGCTCAGGAGACTTGAGAGTTCACCTGGGGGTCTAACACAGTAGAGGCCCAGGAGACTCAAAAGTTTTACTTGAAAGTTTAACACTATGAAGGCCCAGGAGACTTGAAAGTTCACTCAAAAATTTAACAATGGGGGTCTTCTTCCTAGGAGACTCAAAAATTAAACACAAAGACACAGCGGGGAGCATAAAACAAAATTCCTCCATCGCTGCTGGGTCCATAGGGGCTCAGTCCTACTGTCACGGGGGTGGGAGCCACGGGGCCGTGTAGACACGGGGCCGTGCTGTCCGGGCGAGGTAGGTTCTGGACCCAAGTGCAGAGACAAGGCGAGAAGCAAATATACAGTACTTTGTTTGAACTTTACTTTACTAGATTCACACATTACCAGATTCACACAAGGAAAACAATAACATACATAAGAACTCCAGACAAGCTACCAAACGGCTAGTCAAGATAGGAACTCAGGACAGCTTCCATGAGGCAACCCACTTGTCCAGACTGAGCTCGAGATAAGCCACCACAAGGGCAACCGGCTTGCCGAGACGAGACTCGAGACAAGCTACCACAGGGGTAATCGGCTTATCAAAACCGAGCTCAAGACAAGCTTCCACATAGCAACACGCTTGTCCAAACAGCACCTTATCAAGACTAAGCAACTTGTCAGCACCTAGTCAAGACCGAGAACAAAAGGCAGAACAACAGACTTAGATACAAGCAACAACCATGGCAACCAGCTTGCCAAGGCAAGCTGCCACAGAGCAAAGGCTAGTCAAGACAGAGCACCTAGCCAAGACAGAGAACCTTGTCAAGACTAACTCCCTTGTGAGGACTGAGCACAGAGGGAAGAAACCACAGAACATATATACTACAAATCACAGATGAAACTCATAAGCCCAATAACAGTCAATTAAGAATTAACACAGAAGACTAGAAATGATTAACAAAGGAAACAAACAAGTGAAGGTGCCATCTAGAGGTTACTGAAGGAACTGACTGGCACCCTCACAGGAAACTGTCTATTTCTGTTTTAAATTTATGTAATGATGTAGCTTCTACAGCTTTTTGGGGCAGCATATTCCATGGACCTACCACCCTCTGAGTGAAGTAGTTCCTCCTCATCTCAGTTTTGAAAGAGCAGCCCCTTATTCTAAGACTATGCCCCCTAGTTCTAGTTTCACCCATCATCGGGAACATCCTCCCCGCATCCACCCGATCCAACCCCTTCACAATCTTATATGTTTCAATAAGATCGCCTCTCATTCTTCTGAACTCCAATGAGTAGAGTCCCAATCTACTCAACCTCTCCTTATATGTCCATCCCCTCATCCCCGGGATTAACCGAGTGAACCTTCTTTGTACTGTCTCGAGAGCAAGTATGTCTTTTCTTAAGTATGGACACCAAAACTGTATGCAGTATTCCAGGTGCGGTCTCACCAATACCTTGTACAACTGAAGCAATACCTCCCTATTTTTATATTCTATCCCCCTAGCAATGAAAGCCAACATTCCATTGGCCTTCTTAATCACTTGCTGCACCTGCATACTAACCTTTTGAGTTTCGTGCACCAGGACCCCCAGATCCCTTTGTACTTCAGTACTTTCCAGTTTCTTGCCATTAAGATAATAACTTGCTCTGCGATTTTTCCTGCCAAAGTGCATAACCTCACACTTTCCAGTATTGTATTCCATCTGCCAAATCTCTGCCCACTTACTTAGCCTGTCTATGTCCCCTTGCAGGTTTTTTATGTCCTCCTCACTCACTACTTTCCCTCCCATCTTAGTATCATCTGCAAACTTTGATATGTTACACTCGGTCCCCTCCTCCAAATCGTTAATATAGATTGTGAAGAGTTGGGGACCCAGCACTGACCCCTGCGGAACACCACTAGTTACTGATTGCCAGTCTGAGAATGAACCATTTATCCCAACTGTCTGCCTTCTGTTAGATAGCCAATCCTCTATCCATGCCAGAATATTACCCCCAATCCCGTGATTTTTTATCTTAAGCAATAATCTTTTGTGTGGCACCTTGTCAAATGTCTTTTGGAAGTCTAAGTACACTACGTCCACTGGTTCCCCTTTATCCACCCTATATGTTACTTCCTCAAAGAACTCCAGCAAATTTGTCAAACATGACATCCCCTTCATAAAACCATGCTGACTTTGTCCTATTAAATTAAGATTATCCAAATGTCCTGTTACTGTCTCCTTAATAATGGACTCCAATATTTTACATACCACGGAAGTTAGGCTAACCAGTCTATCGTTTCCAGCCTTCTGTCTACTGCCCTTTTTAAATAAGGGCGTTACATTAGCAGTTTTCCAGTCTGCCGGGACGTTTGCTGAGTCCAGGGAGTTTTGGAAAATTATTACCAATGCATCCACAATCCCTACCGCCACTTCCCTCAAGACCCTAGGATGTAAGCCATCAGGTCCAGGTGATTTATCCGCCTTGAGTCCCATTATTTTACCGAGTACCACTTCCTTAGTGATTTTGATCGTGTTTAGCTCCTCCCCCCCCTAGAGCCCCCTGTTTGTCCAGTGTTGGGATATTCTTAGTGTCTTCTACTGTAAAGACTGATACAAAATATTCATTCAGTGTTTTTGCCATCTCCATATTTCCCACCATTAATTTCCCGGTCTCATCCTCTAAGGGACCAACATTTACTTTAGTCACCCTTTTTCTTTTTATATAACTATAAAAACTCTTACTATCTGTTTTTATATTTTTTGCTCATTTACTTTCATAATCTATCTTCCCTTTCTTAATCAATCTTTTTGTTATTTTTTGCTGTCTTTTAATGTTTTCCCAATCCTCTATCCTCCCACTAGATTTGGCTACCTTATATGCCCTTGTTTTTAGTCGAATACTATCCTTAATTTCTTTACTTAGCCACAGGTGGCTGTCTTTTCTTTTACACCCTTTTCTTCTCAGTGGAATATATATTTTTTGGAAGTTGTAAAATAACTCCTTAAATGTACACCACTGATCATGTATCGTCTTACCCTTTAATCTATTTTCCCAATGCACTCTACTAAATTCCGCTCTCATACCTTCATAGTCTCCTTTATTCAAGCTTAGCACGCTTGTTTGAGATCCAACCTTCTCACCCTCTAATTGAATATGGAATTCAACCATGTTATGGTCACTCAGTCCAAGGGGATCCTTTACTAGGACATTTTTAATTAATCCTGTCTCGTTACACAGGACCAGATCTAAGGTTGCTTGCCCCCTGGTCGGTTCAGTTACATACTGCTCAAGAAACCCATCCCTAATACACTCAATGAACTCATCCTCAAAGCAGCCCTGCCCAATTTGATTTGTCCAATTAATATGATAGTTAAAATCCCCCATAATTATAGATGCTCCCTTATTACAAGCCTCAACTATTTCCTGATTGATACTTCGTCCAACAGAGTTGCAACTGTTCGGAGGCCTATAGACTATGCCCACTAGTGTTTTTTTCCCCTTATTATTCCTTACCTCCACCCAAACTGTTTCATTATCCTGATCTTTTGACCCAATATCATTTCTCTGTATTACAGTGATTCCTTCCTTTATTAACATAGCCACCCCACCTCCCCTTCCTTCCTGCCTGTCTTTCCTGATCGTTAAATAACCTGGTATGTTTAATTCCCAGGCATTGTCACCCTGCAGCCATGTTTCTGTAATGGCCACAAGATCATACCCATATGTGGTTATTTGTGCCATTAACTCGTCTATTCAGATAGAGAACTTTCAAATATGTTTTGTGACACTTAGTTCCTGCTTTTGCCCTTTTTATTACTTTACCTTTTACTCCATACCTTCTGCCCCTTCCTGACACGCTCTGGTTTTTAATTTCCCCACTGCTACCTAAGTCTATGACCTTCTCTGTTGTCATTTTTATTATTTGCTCTCTAGGAACCTCCCCCCCACTAGTTAGTTTAAAGCCCACTCTACAGCCCTAGTTATATGATCCGCCAGGACTCTAGTCCCAGCACTGGCCAAGTGAAGCCCGTCCCAATGGAACAGCTCCCTCCTGCCCCAGTACTGGTGCCAGTGTCCCAGGAAGCAAAACCCATTTCTCCCACACCAGTCTTTGAGCCACGCATTTAACTCTCTAATTTTATTTGTCCTAGCCGAATTCACTCGTGGCTCAGGTAATAATCCAGAGATTATTACCCTTGAGGTTCTGTTTTTTAATTTGACCCCTAGCTGCTCATACTCCTTTAACAGAACCGGCTTCCTAGTCCTATCTATGTCGTTTGTACCAACATGGACCACGACAACTGGATCCGCCCCCTCCCACTGCAAGTTTCTTTCCAGCCCAGAGGAGATGTCCTTAACCCTGGCACCGGGTAGGCAACACAGCCTTCGGGACTCTCGCTCTCGGCTGCAGAGAACTCTATCTATCCCCCTAATAATACTATCCCCTACCACTACAACATTTCTATTTACTCCCCCCTCTTGAATGGCCCCCTGTTCCACGGTGCTGTGGCCAGGTTGCTCATCCTCCCTGCAGTCCCTGCTCCCGTCCCCACAGGGAGTAAGCACCTCGAACCTGTTGGTCAAGAGCAAGGGCTGCGGCTCCTCCAGCTCTACCTCCTGGATCCCCGTACCTGCTTCACTCGCAGTCACACCGTCCTGTCCCTGACCATGGGCTACATCTGAATTACTTAACTTCAGAGGTGTGACCACCTCCCGATACACAGAGTCCAGGTACTTCTCCCCCTCCCTGATGTGTCACAGTGTCTGAAGCTCAGACTCCAGCTCATCAACACGGAGCTGGAGTTCCTGTAGCAGCAGACACTTGTCACAGACGTAATCACCGTGAGCCTCAATGGGGTTCACCGGCTCCCACATCTCGCAACAGTAACACATCACCTGCTCCATTCTATGTAATTAATTAAATTTTTTATTGTTAGTTATGGACACCCTCTGCCCGATTTTAGATGCTAGTATCCCCTTTAATTAATTGGATTTAGATTAAATCAATCCATCTAGTTACACCAGTTAAATGGTTTACCAACAGTCGCTCTGCACCAGAAAGGCCTTATTAACTACAACCCACAGAGTTAAAGTTTGAAAAGAGCACCTAACACCCCACTTACCCTAACTCACAGCACTCTTTGATGACTCGCACTCAGTGCTTGCTTGCACCAGGACTGGTCTTTTTATACTGTTTGTTTGTTTACAGCCAAATGAGTCCCCCCTGCTGATTGGTTAGAAAACTGGTTTCCACTGCCTGCTGTGCCAATTTACTCCTACTGCAGTGCAATCTTGTTTTACTCTTCTTAAACCAACAGAATCCCAAATATTTAACTTTTCCCCTTTACTTAAACTGCTTAAAGTAATCTTATCAAGAATGATTTAAAGAGAAATAACAATTAAAGAACTCTCACTCTTACCCAAACTCACAGAACTCTTTGATGACTCGCACTTACCCTTTAACTAATTAATTAAAATTAAATGAATCCCACCAATTTCACTACAGTTAAATGATATATTTAAGGGCCCTGGTTTACAAACTGTCCCTGGTACACCACAGCAACCTTAAAAACTATAAACCACAGACTTAAAGTTTTAAAATGAGAGAAATACTCCAACCAATCACCTACCTGTTTTGTGGTGACGTCACACCTTGAATACTTTTTACCTCTCTCCTTGCCTGAGATTGGAGATTGGTACGCCTACCTGAGCCTCTGGGGCCTCTTGTAGTCGCTCTGCCGCGCTGCTCTGCCTCCCACCGCTGCCGATGCCGCACTGAGGCCTACCTGAGCCTCTGGGGGCTCTTGTAGTCGCTCTGCCGCACTGCTCCACCTCCCGCCGCTGCCGATGCCGCACTGAGGCCTACCTGAGCCTCTGGGGCCTCTTGTAGTCGCTCTGCCGTGCTGCTCCGCCTCCTCCCACTGCCGATGCCGCACTGAGGCCTACCTGAGCCTCTGGGGCCTCTTGTAGTCACTCTGCCGCGCTGCTCCGCCTCCAGCCGCTGCCGATGCCGCACTGAGGCCTACCTGAGCCTCTGGGGCCTCTTGTAGTCGCTCTGCCGCGCTGCTCCGCCTCCAGCCGCTGCCGATGCCGCACTGAGGCCTACCTGAGCCTCTGGGGCCTCTTGTAGTCGCTCTGCCGCGCTGCTCTGCCTCCCGCCGCTGCCGATGCTGCACTGAGGCCTACCTGAGCCTCTGGGGCCTCTTGTGGTTGCTCTGCCGTGCTGCTCCGCCTCCCGCCGCTGCCGATGCCGCAGCCAGGGTGTACAGCGTCAAGTGAAGTAAATCTGGCCATGGTGAGGCCATCCCTGGCGTCCCGGGCAGCAATGTGGTTGGGTGCTGATGCCCTGTGTCCTGTGCAGCATCAGCTGATTGCGGAGAATGTTGATGTTTTTGTTGGTGCTGCTGGTGTTGGGGCTGATCGTGGTGGGATTCTGAGGACCAAGGTGAGATAGTTTCAGGGGCACCGATGCTGATGTAGTAGATGGCAGGTGAGGTTTAGATGACAGAAGCGATCTGTCAATGGCGGGAGAGGTTGTTCCAATGAGGTGAGAGTGGATTCAGAATTTGCTCCAAACACTTGCAACCTGCATAGAGCTCAATCTGTCTTCCCAATGCAGTGAGCAACAGCTTCTGAGCTTGGAAAGTGAACACCTATGAAATGGGAGCTTTTATAGAAGATTTGCAGCTGGCAAGTTAAGAAATCATCCCATGGTGACACAACACCCGACCTGCTTACCTAACGTGATCCCCAAGCAGCGGGAAAGCCGTGGCGAAGTCTTAAAATCTAAAGTTGAGCTTAAAATAGTTTTTAAGTGCCTATTAACAAGCTCTTAATAATCTAAATTGCCTCCCCTGCCACTTGGTGTCGGGTCTGTTCAGCAATGACAGACCCGACATCTGGGAGACTAGCGTGGAGGCAGTTCCCTACCCGGTCAAAAAAATTTTTCCCAGCCGACCCGCCACAACACGCACCTGCTGACCCTTCGAAAAATCCCCCCCTCAGTATACAGCAGCAGCCAATTGGCACAAGTTCCCACAATAGCAAATTAATGAATGATCAGAACATTTGTTTTTGGTTGAGGGCAGAATGTTGACCAGAACACCATGAGATCGCCTACTGATGTTGCCATGGGATCTTTTACATCTTCCTGAACAAGCATATGGGGCCTCAGTTTAACATCTCTTCTGAAAGATGGCACCTCGAACAATGCAGCGCTCCCTCAGTCCTGCACTAAGTGTCTGGTCCTGGAATGGACCAAATCAATGTAAATGTTAAAGTATAACTGGAGAGCAAAGTCACACTGGGTGTATCTTAATGGCAACTGGTGTGAAGCAAACTTTAAAGGCTTCCAGCCAGTCCATTTGGTTGTCTGAGAACTTTTAAAGTTAATTATTTAAGACTAGCATAAAGCAGACCTTCCCAATGGCTTTTCACTGATACCAAAAGTTTAACCAGCATGCAGTCATTGAGTACACCTGCACATGCTTACGCAGAGGGTTTAGGGGTGCTCGGGAACCAGCAGAATAATTCAGCAGTGCGAGCTCTGTATTAGTCTAATGCAGGTACAGTACTGATGTCAAAATCAGTGTAACATTGCAAAAAGGGAAAATTAAAAATACCCATCTTTTGGAAAAACTGAAAAAAGGCATTTAGGTTTGTTGCAGATAAAAAGAAAAAAATGCAAATACTGGAAATGAGAAATAAAAATAGAAAATGCTGGAAATACACAGCATGCCCATCAGTATCTGAAAGAAAGAAAAATCAGGTTAATGCTTTGGGTGCAGACCTTTCATCAAAAACAAAGATTGTTACTTTGGCCATAGATGAGAGACACTCACCGACTGTTATAACAAGGGAAGTTAGAGTGGGATGGTCAGTCTGTATATGATGTAGCTAATTTATCACTGTGCAATGTTAGTGCCTTTTTTGTTAAGCAACAGATCAACCTGATCCTAAATTTAGAAAGTGGTTGTACTAACCCAACTGGCCCAGTTTGGAAACAGAATTTAGTTTGGCTCTCTTCCCTATTGCACCAGTATAGTTAGATATGTTACTACAGTACTTGCTTCTGCCCTTCAACATAACCTCTGTGCATGAGAAATATTAATATGCTACATTTATATAGTAACTTATCATCTCAATGCCTCAAAGTGCTTCAGATAATGAATTACACAGGTGCAGTGATTGTTTTTATATAAGCATACAGTAGGGTAAGGGTATACATTCTGATTGTCAAAGTCCAAGGATGAATGCTTATATGGCATTGCTCTGTGTTCTATTTTTAGATAGACATTAACCTAATTAAAACAAACTAAGTAATGCCTACCTAAAAACAGCCCACATAGGAATGTTGTACAAGTGCACTAAATGCTTGTATCTGCATTTTTGGAAAATAGGCACTATAGGGTTTATTCCTGGAATGAGGTAGACTGACCGCTTTTGCAGATTTTCCTCTCCTGGTCTTGTGCAAAGAGGAAAATCAGGCAAGAAAGATTCTTTGCATGAAATGGAGTCCACTTGATTTTGCATCCATCAATTTAAATAGATGGAAAATCGAACAGGTTCCATTACTGGCAGGCCTTCCTGGTTTTTCTCTATGCACTCATTCCAGGCAATTATTTACACCATGGTGCAAAAGACAAAATCTGCCTCCTTACACATAATGGATGATGTTCATATCTAAAAATAACAAGCAACCGCAACCACCATCTATTATTTAAAAACTATGCAAAGTTCCATACTTTTTCATTCCTTCTGTCTTAAAAATAAAACATTGTGGTGAGCAGGGGATTGGTAATTGAAGGCAATGGGCTGTGTGCTATTCTAAGGTGTGAAATCACAGTAGAAAGAATGAAAGACTTGCATTTATGAGCGCCTTTCATGACCTCAGGACATCCCAAAGTGCTTCACAGCCAACTAAGTACTTTTGGAGTGTAGTCACTGTTATAATATAGGAAACACAGCAGCCAATTTGCACACAAGGTTCCACAAACAGCAATATGATAATGACCAGATTATTTTTTTGTGATGTTGATTGAGGGATAAATATTGGCCAGGACACCAGGAGTAACTCCCCTGCTCCTCTTCGAAATAGTGCCATGGGACCTTTTACATCCACCTGAGAGCAGACAGGGTCTCGGTTTAACGTCTCATCCAAAAGATGGCAACTCCGACAGTGCGGCAAGTCTCTGGAATGGGACTTGAACTCACAACCTCTGACTCGGAGGCGAGAGTGCTACCAACTGACCACAGCTGACACAACACAGATGTAAAAGTATCAAAACTGTAACACATCCTGATATTGGCCTTCCTCCTGCAAAAGAAAGGAGAATTAACTAAGAAGTGCTGAGGTGTACTTAGCAGTTCAGAATCTAGCAGATCATATTAAAGTATTATATTTAACAATGACTAGTGAATAATTGCTTTAATATTGACTTATGGCAGTTAATTTAATAGCATCTATGGTTCCTATTTTGACACCTTTCTATTATATCTGCTTATATTTGTTTGATTAAAATTTTCTATACAACTGAGCCCACAGAGATAGAGCACAAAGAATATGAAATTGTTTATTTTCCCTTTGTCCAATTTTCTCCCATTCTCTCCTATAGGCACTGACTCATGCTAGAGCATCATGGCCAATTGTAGTGCCGCATCACCTTGGCCGAGATCAGTTAAAGTAGCACAGACCCATGGGCGAACCGGAGACTTTGTGATTCAAGGAATAGTAAACATTGAGAAAAATTACTGTGGTTAAATGAAATGAAAGGTGAATAATTTAATGAAAGGCATGACCACACCACTTATAGCTGTATTCCTGTTTCACATGGTTTAACAGCTAATAGTCATATTTGTCGCTGCAGTTGGTTCAGCGTACAGGGAGCCAGATATGGGTATCAATTTCTAATTTTAAACGATAAGGGCCTAGAAATTCAGTTGCGTTCGCCAGCCGTTAGCGCCATAAGAGGGGTAGATTTCGAGCGCTAGGCACTTAGCGCCCGGGCGCAGGCCGATCTGCGCCTACGCCCAACTTCAGTTGACATTTAGCGCCGGCGCAAAGTGTTTGCGCCCGCTCAGCTGCGCGCGCAGCTTGTGACGTCATTTCATCGTGCAACGCTGTTTGTGCGCCCCAAACCGGAAATTCAGTAGCGCCCGCCCAATGTGGGCGTGGCGCTGTTAAGAACTGTGAAGTGGAACGCAGCAGAGGCCCTGCGGGCCTCGGGGAGCGCTAATTAAAGGGCACTTAGACTGAACTATAAAGGCCAGCCATTTTGCTGCAATGACTTTAGTGCTTTGGATTTCTGGACAGAGACCAAGGAACAGACCTTACTGATTTGGGACGACATAGGAGAGGTATTTTTGGCTTCTGGCCAGAGCTTGGAAATTTGACTCATTGTGATTTCACTGTTTGCAAGTTTATTATGGGGGCTGCATGGAGTTCCCTCAGTTCCAGCATTATGTGCGAAGGGCTCGCAGACGCCGTGTGAGAGGGCCAGCCATGCCTAGACGCAGAGGGGCCATCAGGCGTCGGCAACGTAGGCCTTACCCACTCAGGGAATACCGCCAGCAGGTGTCCTATCTCACCATGACTGCCGCGCAGTGTGTTAAGAGGCTGCGCTTCAGAAGGGAGGTGGTTGCAGAGATCTGCCAGCTGCTTCACAGAGATCTGCGTCCACAGCTGATGTGCAGGACGTCTCTGTCGGTGGAAGTGAAGGTCATGGTGGCTCTGAACTTTTATGCAAGCGGATCCTTCCAAGCCGCTGCTGGGGACATAGCGAACATCTCCCAGTTCGCCGTGCATCGCTGCATCCGGCAGGTCACCGATGCCCTTTTCGCAAGGAGACACCAATTCATCTCCTTCCCCATGACCCTAGAGAGGCAGGAGCAGCGTGCAGTCGGATTTGCCAGGATCGCCGACTTCCCCATGGTGCAGGGCGCCATTGACTGCACGCATGTGGCTATGCGGGCACCTATCGACAATGCCGAGGATTACCGCAACCGAAAGGGCTACCATTCCCTCAATGTACAGCTGGTGTGTGACCACAGGCAGCGCATCCTAGCTGTCAATGCCCGCTTTCCAGGAAGCAGCCACGATGCATTTATCCTGCGCCAGACTACTGTGGCTGACATGTTCGAGGCACAGCCTCCACCAAGGGGATGGCTTATTGGGGACAAGGGCTACCCTTTGTGTACATGGCTCATGACCCCGCTCCGCGCGCCCAGGACCCCTGCTGAGGAGGCATACAACGAAAGCCATCAAGCCACAAGGAACATCATAGAGCAAACGATTGGCGTCCTCAAGCAACGGTTCCGCTGCCTGGATCGTTCCGGCGGATCTCTACAGTATTCGCCGGATAGAGTCTCCCAGTTCGTCGTCGTTTGCTGCATGCTGCACAACCTGGCTATCCGCAGGACTCAGGCACTGCCACCTCACGTTGGACCACCACCTCAGGAGGACGAGCAGGAGGACCATGAGGGGGAGGAGGAGGAGGAGGAGTACCAGCCCAGGAGGGAGCCACAAGGTCCAAGGGCCGTCCGCCGGCGGCTTATTGAACGACACTTCTAGGCCCCCTGTCAGGGAATGGCTTGTGGCAATGAACGCACCTGAATGCAGCCGCTCCGCAAGCCCTCAGCCGGTTAACGCAACAACCACTTGAAACATGACACCTGGACAAGCTGAATAAATAAAAAGCTTTATTTAACAAACTCAGGGCCCTTCCCACATGAAACAGAAAAACAGACAAGACCCCCAAAAAACAGTCAAAAACATATCTCACTCCCACAACCTGGGGAGGAATAACAAAACTTGTCCATCCAATTGGCCTTCATCCTCGGCCTAACCAAGACAAACCCCCCCATACAGAACACAAACACCCCCATATAAAAAAACAGTTGGCAACACACTCTACTTGGTGTGCCGAGAGGGCGAGTCCTTGTGCAGGCTTCTCCGGCCCCTGCCCGACCTGTTGCTCCGCCTCAACCTGGGCCCTGTGGGTATTGCAAGGCTGGGGGAAGGCTCCTGAGGGGCACAATGCGTGACGGCAGATGCCCTTGGGGGTCGGCCTAGACGAGGTCCGGCAATGGAGGGGCCGGCTGCTGACTGCTGCAGCTGTGGCTGGGCAGCATCAGTCTCACCAGCAGCTCGTCGCAGCTTGGCTGGGGGAGTGGCAGTGGCGGCTGCAGCAATAGGGGCAAGCTGCCTGATGCCAGGCGCTCGCTGGTCGCCAGAGACACTGGCACTCGGCCGGGCTGGCACTGCAGCAAGCGCAGCAATCTGGTGAAGGCCAGACCGCTGTGCTGCAGCAGGGTGGCGGGTGCCCTGGCGATGCGTCCGTGACACAGCGAGTGTGGCAGAAGTGAGTGCCCGAACTGCCCTGGTCTGTGCCCGCATCAGACCAGCCAGTGTCTGCACAGCACCACTCAGGAACTCTCGACTCGCGTCCTGTGCTGCCGCGAGTTGGTCGACACCCCTGGCCTGTGAGTCCTCAAAATCGGCCACACTATGAGCCAGGGACTCAATGGCCTGAGGCAACTGTCCCACAACCCCCATGAACTCGGTGTGGCGCCGCTCCGAGTCCGCGGACATTTCATCAAGGAGGCGCACCTCCTGGGCGAGGACCGTCTCCGGACTGGAGGCCGGACTCTCCCTCTGGGGAGAAGGCCGCCGAGCTGCCCGACCCTTCCCGCGTGCCTGGATGCCACTGGGCCCAGCAACTGCCCTCCCCTGCGGGGAGAAGGCAGCCGTGCTGCCCGACCCTTCTTGCGTGCCTGGACGCCACTGGGCCCAGCAACTGCCCTCCCCTGCAACACTTCCCCCCTCTGGGGAGAAGGCAGCCGTGCTGCCCGACCCTTCCCGCGTGCCTGGACGCCACTGGGCCCAGGAGCTACACCCCCCTGCAACACTTCCCCCTGGCTCTCCTCCAGGCAAGACGTGTCCCCTCCATTGCCATCCCCTGGCGCGGATGAGGGTTCCCCCGATGTGCCGCCTTCCTCTTGGTCCTCGTCGTCCTCCTCTTCCGAGGGACTGGCACTCTCAGCTTCAGGGACCTCCTCCTCACCAGCTGAAAGCAGGAAGGCACAAGAGTAGCTTTAGAGTGAGGACAGGGCGTCAGCGAGGGAGGCATGAGTGTTGGCATTATGCGCATTGGTGGGACAGTGGCAAAGGATGTAGATCTGAAGCGCAAGGGGAACGAGAGAGGTCCAAATGGTCATGTCCTTACCATTGGGGCCCAGCACAGGGTCCGCATCTCCAATAGCTACGGGGCCAACCACCCGGGCACGCATGAGTCGAGCCACGCGCTCCTCCAGGTCACTGAGCTCCTGGAACTGGACACGGCCTACCCCGGTGACAGTCCGGCTCTTCAGATTCTGCGCCAGCTTGGCCTGCAAGAGAAAGGACGGCCTCTAAGTACAGTGTGGTGCCCTGTTGTTGTGTGCACTGCCTCCCATGGTCGAATAGCTTGGCCAGTGTGGTGCCCTGTTGTTGTGGGCACTGCCTCCCATGGTCGAATAGCTTGGCCAGTGTGGTGCCCTGTTGTTGTGTGCACTGCCTCCCATGGTCGAATAGCTTGGCCAGTGTGTAAAGTGCAGAAAGTGCTATTGATGATCATGCCAGTGCCATAGCTGCGGGAGGAGGGCTGGCCATTAGGCCTTTGAGGTCCCTTTGCCCATAATGTGAGGTGCACATGCAAGGATGAGGAGGACACTGGAAAGGGTACTCACCCTGACCAACCGAGTGAGGTCGTTGTACTTCTTGCGGCATTGGTCACCAGTCCTGGGGACATCGCTGTTGGCTGAGACCCTCTGGGCGATTTCCCTCCAGGCTCTCCTGTACTGCCTCCTGGGAGCCTTCAGTTAAACCCCTAAGCAGCACCCTCAAAGCATGCTCTGAGAAGCGCTGCGCTCGTTCACGGGCCTTCTGCATGGCTTCAGGCGCTATTTGGGTCCACCAGCAGTGTTCAGGCCTAGCTGCAGGGCTCCACTATCCAGGGCGTGGCAGCAGACAAAGTCGACCCTTCCCCCTTTAAGAGCTGGCCGGCGTCAGGGTGTCTGCTGTCAATCAAAACATGACCGCACCTGCGCTGCGTCCGGCCTCGGCGTTATCAGTCTGCACCGCCGGCTTAGCGCCTAAAGATAGGAGTGCAACGCCAGTTTCAGCGCTCGCCCAAACTCCTTGGCCAAAGCTACTGAATATCGGCGAAGTGGCCTCCACTTTCTGGCGGGCACTAACTTTAGCGCCCGCCCGACTTTACCGCCCCAAAAGTGGCTACACTGAATTTCTAGGCCAAGGGACCATGGCCCATATTACACATAAGAAATTTAAAACAAATCTGTAATTTTAAAACAAGCTCTTCTAAAGAACATTCCACTGAAATTATGTTAAACTAAACATATTGGGGTCGATTTTAGTTCAGGTGCGGGAAATTGGCGGTTTCCCCGAATTTAGTGATTCTGACACGATTGTAAATGGGTCTGTGAGATTGATACAAATTTAACACAATTGGCCAATCGATTTCGTGCGTGTGGGAAGCCTTGGCAATTGAGTATTTCCAGTCAGATAGTCGCAGAATATGATGTCATCATTGCTGCTGCTTTTAAGGTTCACAGCAAGCCTTGCTTCCTCTGCAGGCTTCCAACCTTCCACATTAAGATGGCACAGGAGCCTGCAGGAGGAACGGCCAGCGGGAGGGCCAGATCTGCGCCCAAATTAGATGAGGCTTCACTACAGGCATTATTGGATGGTGCTAGGGCCCACAGGGAGGTCCTCTTTGTGCTTTGTGCTTTGAGCATTGAGAAAAATCATTTAAGTGTATTTTGTGAATTTTAGTGTGTTAAGAAGTCAATTATTTGAAGTAAGTTTAATTTTTTAAGGGTTTTTTAAACTCTTGGGCAGTTTAAACCGGAAGTAGAATCTGGGTATAAAAGGGGAGGGGCTAGTGCAGTGCACGGAGTGCTTTGTGCATTGAGTGGTGCTGCAGTTTTGCTAAGTGGGAGAGTTCAGATAAGTGGGAGGTGAGGGTGTGTTTTTTGCTCTGTTTTGTTCCCCACTCCCAGGCTTAGACAGCACTGCGGAGGTGGAGCAGCGAGACGAGTCAACCAAACAGGCCCCACAGACAGTATTCAAGGAGGAGGTTGGTGATCAGCTGGTTGGTTGGTTTTCTTCCTTCTCTTCTCTTTTATACCTTTAAGTTGGTAAGTCCTATTGAATAGTGGTGTGACATTATCATCTATATCCGGGCAGGGTCTTCATAACTAATAATAAGAAATTTAATTAATTATATAGAATGGAGCAGGTGATGTGTTACTGTTGCGAGATGTGGGAGCCGGTGGTCCCCATTGAGGCTCACGGTGATTACATCTGTGACAAGTGTTTGCTGCTAGAGGAACTCAAGTTCCATGTTATGGAGCTTGAGACCGAGCTTCAGACACTGTGACACATCAGGGAGGGGGAGAAGTTCCTGGACTCTATGTTTCAGGAGATGGTCACACCTATGAAGTTAATTACTGCAGATGTAGTCCGTGGTCAGGGACAGGACGGTGTGACTACGAGTGAGGAAGGTACAGGGATCCAGGATGTAGTGTTGAAGGAGACGCAGCCCTTGTTCTTGTCCAGCAGGATCGAGGTTCTTACTCCCTGTGAGGGCGGAAGCGGGGACTGCAGGGAGGATGAGCAGCCTGGCCACAGCACCGTGGTACAGGGGGCCATTCAAGTGGAGGGAGTAAAAAGAAATGTTGTAGTGGTAGGGGATAGTATCATTAGGGGGATAGATAGGGTTCTCTGCAGTCAAGAGCGGGAGTCCCGAAGGCTGTGTTGCCTGCCCGGTGCCAGGGTTAAGGACATCTCTTCTGGGCTGGAAAGAAACTTGGAGTGGGAGGGGGAGGATCCAGTTGTCGTGGTCCATGTTGGTACAAATGCCGTAGATAGGACAAGGAAGACGGTTCTGTTAAAGGAGTATGAGCAGCTAGGGGTCAAATTAAAAAACAGAACCTCAAGGGTAATAATCTCTGGGTTATTACCTGAGCCACGAGCGAATATGGCTAGGATAAAGGAAATTAAAGAGTTAAATGCGTGGCTCAAAGACTGGTGTGGGAGAAATGGGTTTTGCTTCTTGGGACACTGGCACCAGTACTGGGACAGGAGGGAGCTGTTCCGTTGGGATGGACTCCACTTGGCCAGTGCTGGGACTAGAGTCCTGGCGAATCATATAACTAGGGCTGTAGAGAGGGCTTTAAACTAATTAGTTGGGGGGAGGTTTCTAGAGAGCAAATAATAGAAACGACAACAGAGAAGGTCATAGACTTAGGTAGCAGTGGAGGAATTAAAAAACAGAATGTGTCAGGAAGGGACAGAAGGTATGGAGTAAAAGGTAAAGTACTAAAAAGGGGAAAAAACAGGAACTAAGTGTTACAAAACATATTTGAAAGTTCTTTATCTGAATGCACGTAGCATTCGTAACAAAATGAATGAGTTAACGGCACAAATAACGACATATGGGTATGATCTTGTGGCCATTACAGAAGCATGGCTGCAGGGTGACCATGACTGGGAATTAAACATACCAGGTTATTTAACAATCAGGAAGGACAGGCAAGAAGGGAGAGGAGGTGGGGTGGCTATGTTAATAAAGGAAGGAATCACTATAATACAGAGAAATGATATTGGGTCAAAGGAGCAGGATAGTGAAACAGTTTGGGTGGAGATAAGGAATAATAAGGGGAAAAAAACACTAGTGGGTGTAGTCTATGGGCCTCCGAACAGTTGCAACTCTGTTGGACGGAGTATTAATCAGGAAATAGTTGAGGCTTGTAATAAGGGAACAGCTATAATTATGGGGGATTTTAATTATCATATTAACTGGACAAATCAAATTGGGCAGAGCAGCCTTGAGGATGAGTTCATTGAGTGTATTAGGGATGGGTTTCTTGAGCAATATGTAATTGAACCGACCAGGGGGCAAGCAACATTAGATTTGGTCCTGTGTAATGAGACAGGATTAATTAAAAATGTCCTAGTAAAGGATCCCCTTGGATTGAGTGACCATAACATGGTTGAGTTCCATATTCAATTAGAGGGTGAGAAGGTTGGATCTCAAACAAGCGTGCTGAGCTTGAATAAGGGAGACTATGAAGGTATGAGAGCGGAATTGATTAGAGTGGACTGGGAAAATAGATTAAAGGGTAAGATGGTACATGATCAGTGGTGTACATTTCAGGAGTTATTTTACAACTTCCAAAAAATATATATTCCACTGAGGAAAAAAGGGTGTAAAAGAAAAGATAGCCATCCGTGGATAAGTAAAGTAATTAAGGATAGTATCCGACTAAAAACAAGGGCATATAAGGTAGCTAAATCTAGTGGGAGGATGGAAGATTGGGAAGTCTTTAAAAGACAGCAAAAAATAACTAAAAGATTGATTAAGAAAGGGAAGATAGATTATGAAAGTAAATTAGCAAAAAATATAAAAACAGACAGTAAAAGTTTCTATAGTTATATAAAAAGAAAAAGGGTGGCTAAAGTAAATGTTGGTCCCTTAGAGGATGAGACCGGGAAATTAATGGTGGGAAACATGGAGATGGCAAAAACACTGAACAATTATTTTGTATCAGTCTTTACAGTCGAGGACACAAAGAATATCCCAACACTGGACAAACAGGGGGCTCTGGGGGGGAGGAACTAAATACGATTAAAATCACTAAGGAAGTGGTACTTGGTAAAATAATGGGACTCAAGGCGGATAAATCCCCTGGACCTGATGGCTTGCATCCTAGGGTCTTGAGGGAAGTAGCGGTAGGGATTGTGGATGCATTGGTAATAATTTTCCAAAACTCACTGGACTCAGCAAAGGTCCCGGCAGATTGGAAAACTGCTAATGTAACACCCTTATTTAAAAAGGGTAGCAGGCAGAAGGCTGGAAACTATAGACCTGTTAGCCTAACATCTGTGGTTGGTAAAATGTTAGAGTCCATTATTAAGGAGACAGTAACGGGACATTTGGATAAACATAATTTAATAGGACAAACTCAACATGGTTTCATGAAGGGGAAGTCATGTTTGACAAATTTGATGGAGTTTTTTGAGGAAGTAACATACAGGGTGGCTAAAGGGGAACCAGTGGACGTAGTGTATTTAGACTTCCAAAAGGCATTTGACAAGGTGCCACACAAAAGATTATTGCTCAAGATAAAAAATCACGGGATTGGGGGTAATATTCTGGCGTGGGTGCAGGATTAGCTCTCTAACAGAAAGCAGAGAGTTGGGATAAATGGTTCGTTCTCAGATTGGCAACCAGTAACTAGTGGTGTTCCGCAGGGGTCAGTGCTGGGTCCCCAACTCTTTACAATCTATATTAATGATTTGGAGGAGGGGACCGAGTGTAACATATCAAAGTTTGCAGATGATACAAAGATGGGACGGAAAGTAGTGAGTGAGGAGGACATAAAAAACCTGCAAAGGGACATAGACAGGCTAAGTAAGTGGGCAGAGATTTGGCAGATGGAATACAATACTGGAAAGTGTGAGGTTATGCACTTTGGCAGGAAAAATCATAGAGCAAGCTATTATCTTAATGGCAAGAAGCTGGAAAGTACTGTAGTACAAAGGGATCTGGGGGTCCTGGTGCACGAAACTCAAAAAGTTAGTATGCAGGTGCAGCTAGTGATCAAGAAGGCCAATGGAATGTTGGCTTTTATTGCTAGGGGGATGGAATATAAAAACAGGGAGGTATTGCTGCAGTTGTACAAGGTATTGGTGAGACCGCACCTGGAATACTGCATACAGTTTTGGTGTCCATACTTAAGAAAAGACATACTTGCTCTCGAGTCAGTACAAAGAAGGTTCACTCGGTTAATCCCGGGGATGAGGGGGTGGTCATATGAGGAGAGGTTGAGTAGATTGGGACTCTACTCATTGGAGTTCAGAAGAATGAGAGGCGATCTTATTGAAACATATAAGATTGTGAAGGGGCTTGATCGGGTGGATGCGGTGAGGATGTTCCCAATGATGGGTGAAACTAGAACTAGGGGGCATAATCTTAAAATAAGGGGCTGCTCTTTCAAAACTGAGATGAGGAGAAACTTCTTCACTCAGAGGGTGGTAGGTTTGTGGAATTTGCTGCCCCAGAAAGCTGTGGAAGCTACATCATTAAATAAATTTAAAACAGAAATAGATAGTTTCCTAGAAGTAAAGGGAATTAAGGGTTACGGGGAGCGGGCAGGAAATTGGACATGAGTCTAGGTTCGGAATGGTCATGGCCCTGTGGGTAGTGGAGTGGGCCCAGGGGCCGTGTAGCCTGGTTCTGCTCCTACTGTGTTCTAATTCTGTTAGATTTCAGGAGATGGTTTTATTCCTGTTCCTGGCTGGGGTGGAGATCGCCTTTACAGAAGGTAAGTAATGTAGAAAATATAGGGACAGAGTGATCTCCTGGAAGAATTTCGATCGCCTAGATGGGTCGGAGAGGAATTTCCCAGATTTTTTTCTCCCAAATTGGCCGTTGGGTCTTTATCTGGTTTTTCGCCTCTCCCGGGAGATCACATGGGTTCGGGTGGATGCAGAGTGATAGAAGATTTGAGGTTAGGGTCAGATCAGCCATGATCTTATTGAATGGTGGAGCAGGCTCGAGGGGCCGATTGGCCTACTCCTGCTCCTATTTCTTATGTTCTTATGTTCCCTTCTTCAGGGAGGAAGAGGCCTCCCAGCCAGACCAAGGCTGTGTGGCTAGAGGTGGCAGGTCAAGTCAACTCCTTGGGGCTAACACGAAGAACGTGGTTGCAGTGCAGGAAAAGATTCCATGACCACCTTCGCACTGGAAAAGTAAGTACTGTATGATGTTTCCATCACCCTCAATCTGATCCCCATTGCCTTTCCTCACCAGCACTCAGCTTTAGCAATCTCTTCCTGCACATCCCACTAGACACTCACATCCATGCACCCTTACCCATTCCCTCTCTCTATGCTCACATTCACAGAACTATGCCACCATGCAGCCCTCACACTCCCTCTCACTCTGATGCTTTGAGCACAACTGACAACACACAGGGAGGGCCTTTGGTCTTGCAACCTCACTCCATCTTTGTCTCCTTCTAAGTATCTATGCTATGCAATCTCTGCACTCACTCCTTCATTCTCACTCAACTTCCACTTGTCCCCCTCATTGCAGGAAAAGAGAGCTCACAACAGGACAGAGCGAGCCAGGACAGGAGGAGGGCCACCCTCATTAGCCCAGCTCACCCCTTGGGAGGAAGGCGTCCTGGAGATTGCTGGGGCTGACTGAGATGTGGACGTTGGGGAAGGAAAGGCAGGAGCATCCCCGCAAGCTGGTGACAGAATAGTTTTCCATCTCTCTCATTGGCATTGCATGAGTCGCTGATAATGATTCTGAAGCTATATCATATGGACTTATGATCATCTGCAGAATGCAATGTGCATGTAACCTTGGCATCACATCTCTCACTTTTTCCTTGACTCCCCCACAGGACCATCGAGAGCCCCCGTCCCCTCTCTGCAGGAGGAAGAGCCTGAGCAGCCAGACTCCTCAGAGGAATCTGCAACCTCTGAGGGCGCAGCGTCATCAGCAATAAGCGCACCCAGCACCAGCGCAGACACTCGCACCTCGGTGGGACCTTCGGGACATAGAGTAGAGTTGTCACCTGGTGTATCACAGCTCACAAGTGAGCATCAGCAGATTGTGGAGACAGGGACAGCAGTGGAGAGTCCTCGTCGGAGGGCACAGGACTCTGCCAGCTCGGCTCAGCTGCATGTCGACTCTCTGCCTCTGGGTCCACCCGTAAGATCAGAGGTGATGGAACTCCAGGCACAGATGCAGGAGTCTCTGGCAGGTTTTGTCTCTAGGGTCGCTGCAAGTGTGGAGTGAATAGAGGAGTCCATAGCGAACATGAGCAGAGCCTTTGTGGAGTCATTGGCGCATGAACGCATCACCACAGAAAGGATGGCAACCTCCGTGGAAAGGATGGCTACAGTAGAGGAGAGGATGGCTATGGCCATGGAGGAGCTAAGTCACCAGAGTGTTGAAAACATGGTGAGTGTTCAGAATAGACTGACATCTCTGGAGGCGCAATGGTCAGCTATTGAACAGAGAAACTAGACCTTCATGGCAGGCCCTCGGAGTAGGATTGCCATTGTAGAAATGGGTCCCCATGGCCCCCCTGATGTGCAGCAAGCTGCTCTCAAGCCACTTGCAGGCACTGAGGGGGACCTGATCCATGAGAGGGAGGTTGGTGGCAGACCTCAAGAAAGTGGGGGCTCCTCTCCAAGTGCTCACACTTCCATGCCACTGCAGAGCCCCGCCGGAGTCCACACCCAACGGAGATAGAGGTCTCAACCCCTGCACAGCCGCAGGAGCAGCAGACTGCTGGCGAGCCCTCACAGGCTCGCCATCCCAGAGG